>NC_134702.1:268786430-269386430 GCF_043290135.1 Rhipicephalus microplus | reverse complement strand
TTGTTAGTAAATTCTTATTTCCCATCACGTGTTCAAAATTCTAGTGTTTTAGATACCGTAATTTCATCATGCAGAAAAGACATATTAATGGTAGGAGACTTCAATTTTCATTACACTTCGAGGGGATTCAGAACAGATGTAAGTGGAAAGCGCTTATGGGATATTGTTGCTCAAAATAATTTAACATGCATTAACCAGCAAACCCCCACGTTTTTATGCAATCAGTCTCATTCTGCGATTGATCTGACTTTCTGTAGTCCTAGTCTTTGTATTTCTACTTGGTCTACTTTAAACTCGGGTACAAATGGCGATCATTTTCTTATATTGTTTGAACTTGTATGTCCCGTGACTTCAATCATCAGGCAGCCCACTTCTCACATCAATTTTAAAACATTTGAACAGACAGTATACGTGTGGCTGTGTCAAAACGAACCGAGGTAAATAAAAAGAGAAATGTTATCAACTTTACTGATGCTATAAAACAAACTTTAAATAAAGCTAAATTCACAGTTCAGGTCTCAAAACAACGTCTTTTGAATCATTGGTTGAACTCTGATTGTTCACATTATTACAGGCTAAGAAAAGCAGCGTGGCGAAAACTGCTCTATAATCAGTGCCCTAGAAACTGGAGCGATTACAAATACGTGGCTGCAATTTTTAAGCGAACAGTTGCCGCTGCGAAGGATAACTATGATAGCCAACGTTCCGAGTTCCTTTCAACGCCTAGCCACTGGAAATCACATTTCAACTTCCTTAAAGCCCAAAAAGTAATCCCACCATCAACAAACCTCGAATCGATAGTTTCAACGCCACGTGAGTTGCCTACTTTTCTGGAAAATATTGCTCATAGGCTGGAAAGCCGCTTCACGGCTGCTAACTTTTACCACTCGCCGTGCCCTGTTAACAGCGATGACTTTGAAGAGGTTACAGCGTCGGAAATAGCACAAGTAGTGAAAATATTACCCAATTCTGCTCCAGGTCCCGATGGAATAACTGCATCGGTAATAAAAATAATCCATAAAGTATCACCTCAAGATTCACTTGCAATAGTTAACCACTCCATTAGACATTCGTGGATTCCGCTTGAGTGGAGAATCACGAAAATAACTTCTTTATTAAAGAGACATGGAGCTGGGTTTACTTAGGATAACATTAGGCCTATTTCACTCACATCTAATCTGGTAAAACTAATTAAAAAGCTTCTACACAATAGAATAGACAACTGGTTGGATGAAAACGCAATTTTAAGCCCATGCCAAATTGGATTCAGGCGTAGCTACTCCATTTGGCGTGCCCATGTTGATCTGGAAAGCAGGATACAACTAGCTCGTTCTAAAAAACAGGTTTCCGCCTTAGTAACTTTAGATATTGCAAAGGCTTATGACAGTGTGGAACACATTAAACTAATAAATTCGCTAACGCACATCGGGTTACCAAATTACTTCGTTGCATGGGTTTACTCTTTTCTAAAAGATAGAGAATACTATAGCTCTCAATCTGGCATGTCGTCTTCAGAGTATAAACAAACTAGATGTCTCCCCCAAGGATCGGTTCTTTCACCATTATTATTTAATATTTTATTGCGCACAATTCCATTACAACAGGATGTACAGGTGTATGTATACGCTGACGACATACCATTTTTTGCCACAGCTGCAGATATACATACATTATATCAGATGCTACAGTTTTATATGAACGCTCTGGACACATGGTTAGACGACATTAATCTATCAATAAACATCAGGAAAAGTGCAATCGTAGTTTTTCCTATAAGTGTTCCAGTGCAGATTTCCGTATTTTACAGACAGGACTTTATCCAGCAGGTGACATCGATTAAATACTTAGGAGTGACTTATACTGAAAACCTAAATTGGAGTCCACACATAGAAAATATGGCAGCTAAAGAAGCACAGGAGCTTGGAATGCTTCGCAGACTCAGCAATAAACGTTGTGGTTTACGTCGTGATGTGCTAGTAATGATATATTGTATGTATATTAGCCCAAAGTTGGAGCTTGGCTGTGTCTTGTTTTCTGGAGCACCCGCCTACAAAATTAGACCACTGGTACTACTAGAACGCGAAGCGCTACGGTTATGTCTTGGGCTTCATGAATTTGTTGCAATTGTTATTTTATATAAGGGAGCGCGTGTGCCTTCTCTTCGTGCTAGGTTCCAAATACTAGCAGTCCGTACCTTCCTAAAAATATACGTATCCCCACATAGAAGGTCACAATATGTTTTCATTAATGAGCCGACGTCCTTTTTTAACCAACAGTGGTCTAGAATAAAGTGTCCACAAGTCATCGTCGTACAGAAGCTCTTGGAAACATTGCAAGTTAACCTTAATGAAGTATGGGCACTAAAAACACCTATTCAAACAATGAAAACAGAGTTTCAGAATATTTTTCATAATAATTGCAAAACTCTTCCCAGTAGATATCTAAATGCCATTTTGAGAGACCACCTGGCAAGATTAGACATTAAGATTGTAATAGCAGCTGTTGCTTCAGTTAGCGAAGAGAAGGCAGGAGTCAAAATTGCATCTTCAGTGTTGGATTGCTCTTTTTCGGTTCGTTTACCCGATTTCACACCTATTTATCAAGCGGAATTACAGGCAATCCACTTAGCTCTACGAAAATTACCTCAATCGATACCAGATGCTGTTAATCTTTCAGACTGCTTGTCTGTGTGTAGTTCATTAACTGCGCCTAATATGTCCAATGCTTTAAAAGTATTTTACGACCTTGCCCCAAGACATTTAGGACTCATTCGTTTAGTGTAGATACCAGGGCATCAAGGTTTAACCCTCAATGAATATGCAGATGCACTCGCAGTGGCCTCACCTAATTATCCCATAATTTCTATATTACCGACGCTAGCATTTATCGCCATGGCACGCTTTGAAAAATTTGTCATGTCAGATCAGTTTGAAAATTCTCGATTGGCAACATCGGATTTTTCCCATCTAAAGTACCCTTGGAAAAATCGATGGTGCTCCTCTAGAACGGCGGAGATATCAATTACGAGACTAAGATGCCGAGTCCCCCCACTGAACTTTTACCTACACAGGTATGGTCTGGCATAGTTTCCCCTATGCCTCCATTGCAACGAGAGCGAATCCCTTCACCATTTCGTTTTAACATGCAGGTTATACACAAACCAACGGAGGAGACTGTTTAAAAACCTCTCCGTATGTTGGCTCTAAATTTATCCCTTCCGGTGGTCCTCTCCTTTAGAGCAACTGAAAATGGATTTAGCCACAGGAATGTTTGCGAGGCCGTATGCGACTTTCTAAAGGCAACAAAACAATTAGAATGTTAAGCTGAGACATAAATTCACATTATTTCAAATTATATCAGCCTGTTCATTCTCTTTATTACCTCTATTTTATTTCTAATCTATCGTTTTTCAATTGGTTCTTTGTTTAAACATCGTTATCTAAATAAGCAGGGTGGTAAAACAACTCCACCTCACAAATGAGGCACCGTCCGTTTCATGGCCTATCCCCCGTGGTGGGTTGCGCTAGGACTCTGAGGAACAACCAACCAACAACCAACCTGTGCCGCTGTTGCTCACCTCCAAGCCTTCCACGATATCACCACATCGTCGAGCCATGTTGTGCAGCACACAAGGTGCAAGCACAATTTGCACCGCCTGCTTGATGCTGCCGACGTCGATGTGGTAGAGCCTCTGAAATCGGGCCTTCATAATACCGAAGGCCTGCTCGATGACCACACGCTGCCTCGTATGAGCGTAGTTGAAGGCTGCCATCCAGGGCTCCCACTTTGCCGTCATGCGGCAGTAAGAGGGCAGCAACCACATCTTGAGTGGATATGCAGCATCTTCCACAAGGTAGCCTCATGCAATGTTTCGCATAATTGATATAGTTGAAGGCACGCTAAGGTTTAGCAAGTCGATAACGAACCTAGTCTAATCATTGCCACAAGGTGTGCGGTAAACGAGGTCGCATATGAAACAATTATCATAAACAAACAGTTTGAACAATTGCTATAGAACAACAACAATGCTGGGTCATCTAGTCGATTTGCTCGTTTCGCGCTCAGTGTCTTTCTTGCGCTCATTACAGATATATCTCGTCTGCAGGACTGCATCTGACTGGGCTAGTTGGTTAGTACTCAAGAAGGGAGCAAAGAGCGCTGGACATAGGGCGTTTTTTTTGTGCGTGTGTGCGTGTTCTATCCTAGCAATGACCTAGCGTATGGGTTATTAGTTCAGCGCCCTCATCTCTCGTTCTTTCACCAATGTCCAGCGCTGTTGGCTGTCGTCTTAATGCGTCAGCAATATATGTAACGCGCACCTTTCTGCTTTGCCGTTTGCGAGCAACTCAATAATTTGTGCATGTACTTTTTTTCGCATTCACATATAGTCATGCACACGAAATATAGTAACTAAACTCTTACCTTCGCACTTTGCCGCAGCTTATTCGTAGAAGAAGGTCGTAAAGTACTCGGAGTCGTGAGCTTCCCCGGGAATTCCGATGAAGACATCGGTGCACATCATGTCTGCGTCACAGACTCTCTGCAAAATTATCGAGTGGAAGTTTTTGCGGTTGTACTAGCTTTGTTCCGACTCAGTGGGTCTAGCAATGCGCACATGACTTCTATCGATGGCACCGACAACGTCCGGGAGCCTCCTTCCGCGGCGAACGTACTTCAAGAAAGCGCTTTCGTTCCGCTCTCTCTCTCGTCGTGGTCTGGTCAGCTGATCTCCCGAACACTCATGGAGTCCAGAAAGTCGAGCACTCGGCTGATAGCCGCATGCACAGTGGATTGGTTGATATCAAACTTGTCGGCTATATGATACATAGTGTGCTGCGACCTTAAATAGGAAAGAGCCACAATAAGTCTCCTCTGCACCGTTATTTTCGGGCGTCCCCGAAATCCCACCGGATAGAAGGGAGATCGCTCGTATTCTTCCTCAAGAGCTCCACATGTTCTTCTCGAGAGCCGGAACAGCTTCCGAAACTCGAAGTCGAGGTATGCTGGCACAACACGCTCGACGTACAAAGGCACCCTGTGCCGATCGTGACTCTCCAAATTTGGTATCAGCAAAGTCATGACAAACTCGTCGCCGCTGCACTCCTCGTCATTGTCGTTGTAAACACATGTTCTGAAGAGGAGCGAAAAAAAAATGCAGTGGCTGCGAGAGCCGCTCTACAGCAATCATTTTTCTTGAGAGCGTGACGAAAACAGACCAGCTTCACGAGCAGACGACGCACATATGAGCAGACGACGGCCGCTACTCCTGCGTTCGTTTACAGTGTCTAGAAATATATTTCTAGACTCTACTGTAGCTCGATTTTGCGACCTTCGGGCTGTCGCCGGGCACGCGCCGCGTAGAGGTGTGCGCCGAGGCGATTTCTACCAGCGGCAGAGTGGGGGTCGTCCAAAGTCGGCGGCGGCGGCGTTGTCGGCGCACGCCGGTTATTTCATCGGCGGCGGCACGCGGCCAATTTTCGTCGGCGGCGGCGGCGCCGGTGGCGCAGAAACCGAAACTATAAATTCAAAAGGCTCTTCTGCCACAGGTTACTGAATTAGTTGAAATTCAGAAATTTTCATCCAAATAGCATAAATGACACTACACAGATGTGTCGATATCACGATGAATGCAAAGCGTTTTGTAAAATAGTTTCTATTTCGCTTTCATAAAAAAAATAACGCATATTTCAGTCTATGTTCATGTTCTACCGTGAATGTGCTGCACTTTGCTTGTTTTTTAAATTTAAGATGCAGCAGTTTGTTGTTGTTGTTGGCTACGTCATACTTCATGAAACCTTCTTTCATTGAACAATGAGCAAGCACTGACGCACGTCACTCAGTTCGCTTTACCGAATCAGATCTTACTTTTACATTGCACGCTGCACAAAAAAAAAACACCTCTGCTTCGAGGTTTCTTAGTGCGATTGCATGAAACCACTTTTTTGAGTATCTGTCATGCCTTGAATATAACTTTCCTTCAAACTAATCAAAATACCTACTTTTCACAATGTGAGAATGTTTTATGCAGCGGTATAAGATGCGGAAGAAAACAAATCTGCGCATTTAATCAACTAGTCCTCAGCGCGGTGTTCAATGAATGAAGTGTAGAAATGGGCGTGGCGAGGCGGGTGGTGCAAAAAGGACACTTGACCCTTTCAAGCCACACCAGCACTTGCTACTCGCTCTAGCGACACCAACACGACCCGCTCTCTCAGCCGTGATGCAAGTTGAAAAAAGGGTTTGCATCCCCCCAAGACAAAAACCTGTCGATGGTCATATGTGCAGATCAGAGCAAATGCAATATTTGCTCAGATACACAGCCCATACTGGTCACGAGCTGGACGCCCGTTTACCACGCCTGCAAAGAACGTTTACTACCCGACCCCTTTGTGTTTGGTCAGGGGAGGGACACCCCTTGCAAGTGGGCCCCAATAAAATTTCTCTTAAAAAACGTCGCAAATAAAAATGGTTGATAAATATGTATAAAGCATTCAGCTTTTCAATGCTTTTTGTGTAGCATGTACATGTGCTCAATACTCTTCAGAAATGTGAGACAATTGAAATAGCAACTGCCACTCTTGACTGGTTCCGGAAAAGACTCAATAGAAGAATGCAATTACGAGTGCTGGGAACCTATGTTCGTTTGTCAATTTGATTTCTAGGCATTATTGAAATTCCTATATTGACAAAAAGAAAACCTGCAACATATTGAAAAAGCTGCTATTGCAAGATGTGTGTTGCAAGACGCGGTTTTTCTAGACTTACGCCTCTGCAAGGCAAATCTGGAGTGACAAACTTGCAAGTGTCCTCCATCCTCCCCCCTACATCTCCCGATTCCCCCCCCCTCCCTAATAAAAAGGCACCAATGTAGGCCTCCGTAGCCTCTGTGATTGCCCACTGGCACGCGGCGGGCCATTTCGGTGGCTAGGACCAACAGTGCCGATTTTGACATGCTTTATTGAAGGTGCTGGAGGATAAAAAAAAAGGCCGATTGTTGTAAATTTCTTGAAAGTTCAGTGATACCATGGATTATTGGAATACCATGGAATACCATGGAATACTATGGATTATTGAGCCTCACTTTGTGTATAATGCTCTAATTAAAAAAATGGTTTCATGCTGTGTCACAGCCGAGACAGAAGCCATCACATGTGCAGGCATCATTAAGCTATATAACATTGCTAAGGTTTAGTACAAATGTACAAATATTTCTCGTTAATTGAACATTTTGAGTATAATCCTTGCTTGGGTTAGTATGTGCGAAATATAAATTTGAGATTTAAAAACTCTCATTGTGGGTTTTTGCATCAAAGACAGATTGATTAAAACTGAAGATTCCGGAGTTACGGAAGAGTTAACATTAGTTATGTTTTTTTTTCGGTTTTGGTAACGGTAATGCGTTACCTTTTTTATGTATATATTGTCACGAAGTGGTGACGTGGAATGGAACGTGGCTTGAGGAATGGAACGTGGCAATATATAACGTGGAGCCTTGAAACGTTCCTTTTTTTTATTGGAGTAACGAGTGAGGTGTTCAGTTAGTTTTTACTGTAACGGATACAACACTAAATAGACTTACAGGAGTGACATCGACCCACACCGTCAGTTGTAGTTGCGGTCTATAGGCTGGCTGTAAACATTATGTGGATATGTTCCTTTCACCCAGCACGTGATAGGGAAGGGTTTCTCGACTACCGAGAATCTCGACCTTTGAGGAATACACAACAGCTTCTTAATAATATGCATATCATCCCACCGAAGCGTGCACTTTGTTTCGCTAAAATTTACAGTCAACGTGGGTGCTGTCGTCATGCCGTATGTTTTGGGCAGAAATTTAGCCTACTAGAAATACCCAAAGATGTCGATCCACCTTGCAACGCAAGGCTACCCGCTGATGGTTCTGTAAGAAAATGGCATCCACAGTGAAACATGTCGCATCTGCTGAAACTTTATCGAAACATTATTATACTGCCACGCTCGCTTGTAATTTTATGTCCCTGTCTTGCGCAAAGGCGCTGCCGTAGTGTTTCAGTAGCTAAGGTACTCGGCTGCTGACCCGCAGGTCGCAGGATCAAATCCCGCCTGCGGCGGCTTTATTTACGATAAAGGCGAAAATGCTGTAAACCCATGTGCTGAGATTTTGGTGCATGTTAAAGAACCCCAGATTGTCAAAATTTCTGAAGTCCTCCACTACGGCATCTCTCATAATCATGTGGTGGTTTTGAAATGTTAAACACCACATATTAATCAATTGCCTTGCGCAAAGCACGCTTGGCTGTCTGAGAAAACTCTAGATTATTTTAGAATCTTATGATAAGCTTGAAACACCTACGATATGGATGATGTTCGATGCCACGTGTATAAATGGTGATGTACCTTCACGCAGATAATATTACCGACGACCAATGCTCTGATTACCGCTATCTGCGTAAACATGAATTTTTGGTAATTTGCAATTTCCTAGGTACATGTTCACTCAATAAAAAGTGCCGTCTTGAGCAAGCCACGCACCATCTTCTTTGATATCGAAACCAAGTGGCGATACCGTAAGTGAAATGAGAACGCTGAAATGATCGATACAAAACAGTGAGATGGGGCGTAAGTGCACGCCCAAGTTTTTTTTAAGGTGCGTATACCGCAAGCTATTTCATTCTATAGAACCAATATGATGTGGATTTGTTAAATTACTGTGAAGTTAAATGTCAAGAAAGGAGGAACACGAACTTGGAAAGAGACAGTAAAGACGAAACGTAATAGGTATCGAGTTAAAGTTTGATCAGTCATTCCACGCCAAATGTCCAAGGCGTTTTGGCGACTATCTCAGGTGTATTCGAAAAATGTCGGGCTGATTTACTGAATTGAAAGCAGCCTATATTGTGAAAATATTTGCAGAGAAGAATAGTTATGGTCACCTATGTGTGAGTGTAATTCCGGCTATAGGATGGGCCCTATATCGAATCCTAAGATCAAATCACATTTACTGAGCGAGTCTATGTGGGCTCCATTTATTTTGCCGACCTATGGTTTCGATAATTTAAAACCTCCCGCAATGGCGTACCTTGTTGTCGTATTGACGTTCCGGCTTGTAAAGCCGAAAATTTTATTTTTCAAATGATAAAACTGTTCATATCTCCCCCCTCCCCGGAACTCCTTGTAGGGTTGGTCCTTTGATAAAAACCAGTCATATATCCTAAAAAAAATGCTTAAATATCAACTATTTTTAACTCTTATTTAGGAATGTGGAAATGAAATGACCATCACCAAATGACTGTTGAGGTGAAATATTAACAATAAAAACCATTGTAAACGTGAATAAAGCGCCAATTCTACAAAAACAATGTAACCTGAACTAATGATGTCACCACACATCTGAAACCTCATGCAATGTATATTGCACCCGTGTGCTCAGATTTGGGTGCACGTTAAAGAACCCCAGGTGGTCTAAATTTCCGGAGCCCTCCACTACGGCGTCTCTCACAATCATATAGTGGTTTTGGGACGTGAAACCCCACATATCAATCAATCAATGTATATTGCATACCTGAAAGGTGCAGTTATTCGAGCGCTTTTTGCAGTGAAATTAGGTCACAGAGTTAATTCTGTTCATAGTGCTGCTGTTCTAAAATTTAACGTTTGAATATCTAACAAAGCATTAGGAAATGTTTTCCGTGAAACCCGTATCTTTTTTTTTTTTTTGCTATGTGATTGAGGATGGTATGCATTGTGCTGGCACGAAGTTTAATGTAGTACTGTTTAATGTTTAAGTACACCGAAGTTTAATGTTTATGAGTACACCGTTCGGTGACAGTAGTGAAATAGAAACAGCAATTTACGGTAATTCATGCTACAAGACTCACGAGATCTGCTCACAGAGAGCAGAAGAATACATAATGAAGTGCGTTACTAACGAATGGAAGAATTAAGTATTTCTCGGTCTTTTATTGTTGTTTCTGTAGTCCAATACACGAACGTTCGTATTAAACGAGCGTGACGGTACGAAGGCATGGAATTGTGTTCTGCAGCGTGTTGTTACGCATGTGTCACTCCAGGTCACCTTTATTGCGTGACATCGGAATCCACACTGAGCTTGATCTATGAATATGTACCTAATCAACAGACAATAAGTGCTAGGCTCCGGATTTCTCATTAATGTGACTTCAAAGACGAGAAAGCAGTACGATTCACGAGCAATTGCTCTATTGCTCTATTGCGTTGCTCTATTGCGTTGAACTGCTTGAGCCCTCAGATGCCACTTCACTTATTTTTTTTTGAATAACTATGGTGATTGGGAAAGTTGTGAGCGCCAAACAAGACGTCAACAAGAACGAAAGGCAAGACGGGTGCTTCTGAACGTCGTGTGGAAGCATTAGTTTGCGCTCAAAATTTCCCGATAGCAAAGTGCAATCTGGCTGGATTTCCAGTTTTGTTAAAATGTAGCGATGACACAGACCATGCGCTTTTGTCATGTCCTTTGCTACCAATTAAACAGCAGCTGCGTAATTTAGGGTACCATAAAAATTGTCGTGGCCATATTTCAAGAAAAAAGGAGGCAGAAACGCACCACTCACGCCGTACGTGATCCCTTATCACTCGCGGAAATAAATTTATTCAAGCTGTAACGTGGTCGAAGAATTCTGTTACCTCTCGGCAATCAAAGGGGCTTTTAATTCTCGATTCTCTTTATGAGATATTGCTACCATCTTTTTCCAACAGGCCTGCAATTCTGTTGTAGTGACACAACATAGCACTGCCCGTTATGATAATATGGGCAGAAGAGTGAACACGACAAAGAAGAGCGCACGGGATCGGGAAGCGCGTGACAGCGTTCGGGGCAACGAAGCGGGCAAGGACAGACGGTTCTTGGCTGGGCGACTGGTCCGGGGAACTAGGGAACGTTCTCTAGGCACTGTACTGTCCTGGACTCCGGCTGGGTGACTGGCCCAGGGACCAGGCGATCCGCTTCTGTTCTGGCTGCCGTTCCTGACAGCTGGACAACCGGTGAACGAGGCCTGGATACCGGCTGGGTGACTGGCCCAGGGACCAGGCGAGATTCTGCTGTTCCGGCTGCCGTCCCGAGTGATTACGAGTTCCCGTTTGCTGTGGGCCGCTGGTCCTGCTGCCGTTCCGGGTGGCTGGCACGACCCAGGTGGGCTACAGGGACGAACGCGGCGGCTGAAAGCTGTTGCTCTTGTGCGGAGCTTCCGAGTGACCGCTACCCTCCTGCTGCTACTACGACATAAGTCCATGAGATGGTGTGGGCCAACTTACGCTGAAGACGCCAACGGGACAAACTACACGTCACCCCGAGCGATCGGAGTCCAAGCCCAAGCAAAAAACGGCGACAGACTTCAAATTTAGGGAGAGATTTCGGATAGAACTGCATGTGACCGACTATGTTTAGAGATGCTCCTTCAGTAGTTCTTTTTCCGTGTAAATATATTTTGTGTGTGTGCGTGTGTGCACTCGTGGCTCGATTTGTTTCTCGGCTTGTGGTCCTGGGCCCAAACCTGACACTATGTCACACCCATGTTTTGTAGATTTTTTTTCATTCCCATTCAAACACTTTTTCATTCATATACATCTCTGAAGCGCGTAAGAACTTCCTGTCGTTCCTCACCCGTTGCGTTTGTCCAGTCCACATTGCAAAAGGCTTGATGACAAAGTCATTTTCAACGCCCAGGTTTCTCGTACTGAAGCTTTCGTGCTCTTTGTGCACTTCAAGAAATGCTGAAAGACTACAAAACAACGCAACGAGCTCTACACTGTGCCGTCGGGACTGGTATGGGGCAAACATGTTGCGAGTGGTCTCGCAGTGTTCTGCTATTGTGCTCCGTTCGCTGTTCCCTGCGCTCAAGTTGAGTCGACACGCGGCGTCGTTGCTGCGCCATTGGTGTCGTGTTTCCCGTGTCTTTTCTTATACACAGTGTTCTGCGAATAAACGCCTCTGTGTAGCCGCTGGTGCCTAGGCCACGGATTACGTTTTTCCTTCCTTCCTTCCGCAGCTGTGGTGACAATTGGTGGTTAGATTATTGGTTATTTCTGTATTTATTTTAGTTTTCTCGTTTGAGCTAGTTTTCTGTATTATTGCCCAAGAAAGGTGATTTGGAACATTTTTTTTCTCGTGGAAATGACCATAAGTATTAGCGTACCTGGTTGCAGCTCCACATTTCCAAGTGGTACGACTCGGACTGCCCTCCCAACGGCCCCTGTTCTCTTTCTGCTCTAGCAGCCATGGCTGTCACGTTCTTCCAAACCTTCTCCTCCTACCTACTTCTAAACTCTTTTCTCCACTCCCCCCCCCCCTCTCTTCAAGCGACTGAGCCGTGGTCTCGCAAGGAAATATAGTGTCATTTTCCTTTTCTTCAACCACAGATTCATTCATTCAGGAGAAGCTTGCATGCAGCAACTGGTTTGAAAAAAAGGTGAGGTTCGCGGAAAATCACCTCACCCTGAGCTGCCGAGCACAAAACAAACCTTAACCACAAGTCATGAGAAGGCAAGGAGATTACACAGTAAGATGAAACGAGAAGATATTTTGCCTAATGGAGTACTGCGAAAGCCACTGGGATGACCCTTTTCTTTACCACCATCCCCACTTATAGTCGTACATTGAAGTAATGAGAAAAATCCAACCAAGACATATTAAAAAAAACGACGTTTTGAAGCCAATCTTTCACCTCAGAGGAAGAAGCCGGACCAGCTTCAAAACATCGGTTTTTTTCCTTAAATGTATTTTGGTTGGAGTTCTCATTCCTTCAGTTTCTATCCAAAACAGGCAGACTTATGTCGAATGCTCACCTTTGATTCCTGTCGTACATTATATCCTCACTGCTCCGACGAATCCCCTCACACTGAAACATTTAGAGAAGCAATGACAGGTGCGCAACCGTAAACAGCCCCTCGTCCTTCTTGGACGCTTATAGCTCTGGTGTGCGTGTGTGTGTGGGGGGGGGGGGGTAGAGAGAGGAGTACTGACGTAAAAAAATGTTCCATCTTGTTTGTTTCTTTTTGTTGGAGCAGGTATCTAACAGCCTAGTCATTATTTTCTTTTTGAGGAAGCAGCATATAATCCAACACAATCATGCTCACCTCAAAAGACGCAAACACAGGCGCTGTATTGCAACTGATGAGGTATTATCGAAATACTCAGCTTATGTAGGATAACAAGTACATGTGTACTAACACCGGAGCATACAATGAACACAAGTTTTTCTTGCTGTGTTTTGCAGGAACACTTGATGAATGATGAACCATGAATGTACCTTACCTTATTCGAAACTCGAGACAGGTAACAGACTTTTTAAAGAACGTGACCCTGTCAAGTCATGGTTCTCAGATTTTCCGCTAAAAAATTTTATATTACAGCATTCCGCACAATGACCAAATTACAAGCGTGGGCGAATGTATTGACCAGCGTAGTATCACCAAATTTCAAAATAGCACAGGCATTTACAGCAGCCAATTCATGTGGCACTTATTGTATTTAGAGATATCAGCGCGCATGTGCCTGTCCCGGAAATTGCATGTTTTATTAAGCTTCTCTTCAATAATAATATTTAGAGGCATGGGAAATGAATTGTTTTTATATGTTGAAAGCTATTATATATATGTATATATATATATATATATATATATATATATATATATATATATATATATATATATATATATATATATATATATATATATATATATATATATTGAAATACAACGGTGCAGCTGACGCTTTATTCAAGCAACAGCAAGATGGCGCCGATGATGAAGAGGAACGGGCGAAGACTGATGATGGTTATTGATAGATGAGGAAGATGACGTACAATGAATTCTCACACTAATTTTCCCCGTCGACGGAAGCGGCCAGCCTGGCCGCGAATTACGCTGTGGAACGCATACAATAGGGCTTGAGACGCGAAACGTGCGCAATCTCTGTCCCGCGGCAGCGTTGGTCAGTGGGGACATGAACAAGTGTGACACGGTAGTTCACTGGTGAGGTCTGTTCGATAACTTTGTAAGGGCCAAGATAGCGTGACTCAAACTTTTCGCATAAGCCAGGCGTTCGCGCAGGATTCCACAGAAGTACATTGTCGCCAGGGCGGTAGAGAACGACGCGGTGAATGGCATCGTAACGATGTTTGCGATCTTCTTGGCTAGCTTCGGTGTTTACACGGGCAAGACGACGGCATCGAGCAACGCGGGACAGAAACTGGTCGCAAACGAATAATGAAGAGTTGACGGGGCCAGAAAAGAATTAAACGCCGAGTGGTGATGTCGGTTGGCGTCCGTATACTAGGAAAAATGGAGAATAGCCTGTGGTTCGTTGAACTGACGTATTATATGCATACGTGACAAAGGGAAGTATGGTATCCCAATTGCGATGGTCCGGTTGGATATACATGGACAGCATGTCACACAGCGTGCAATGAAATCTTTCCGTTAAGCCATTGGTTTGCTGGTGATAGCTAGATGTTGTTTTATGAACTGTTTTGGATGCTTGAAGAACTTCACTGAGCGTGCTTGAAAGAAATGCCTTTCCCCGGTCGCTCAAAAGGACACGAGGGGCTCCATGACGTAGATAAATAGCATTCAAGAAGAAAGTTGCTACTTCCGAAGCACTTCCTGAAGTGATTGAGGCCGTCTCAGCGTACCGGGTCAAGTGATCAACCGCGGTGACGATCCACCTCTTGCCGTCTGATGTAGTTGGGAGGGACCCGAAGAGGTCAATTCCGACGACAGAGAACGGCTCTGATGGACAAGGAAGTGGTTGTAGGGTACCGACTGGAGCAGTAGTGGGCCGCTTGCGGTGTTGGCAAAGTGCGCACGAGGCAATATATTTAGCTATTGTCGTGGAAAGACCTGGCCAGAAGAATCGACTACGGATGCGCTCGTATGTTTTGTAGTAACCCAAGTGTCCTGACGTCGGGTCGTCGTGGGAAGCGCGCAGAACTTCAGTGCGTAGTGCGCGTGGTACGACGGGAACCCATCGGTGGCCTTCCGGGTGGAAAATGTATCGATATAGCACATCGTCCTCCAACTAGAATAGTCGGAGTTGTTTCCGGAGCCTGGCATTAGTGGAAGACGAAGCACCGGTAAGCCGACCAATGATGTCAGTGCAATAAGAATCGGCTCGCTGGTGAGTAGTCAGTACTGACGGACGGGTGGCTGAAGGTAGGGAAGAAATGGATGATATCGACGAGGCGTCCTCCGTATAGCCAATTTGACAAGGCGATGTGACGTGCGCCGAAACTGCGGCAAAGGGCATCGTGACAAAGCGTCGGCATCTTGATGTTGTCTTCCAGTCTTGTAGATGACGTCAAAGTCATAAGATTGTAATCGGAGAATCCAGCGGCCAAGTCATCCCGACAAGTTTTTGATTGTGGACAACCAGCAAAGAGCATGGTGGTCTGTTACAACAGTAAAATGTCGACCATGTAGGTACGGGCGAAGTTTTTGGATGGACCAGACAACAGCCAAGCACTCTTGTTCGGTTATCGAGTACCTCTTCTCTGCAGAGGTCAGAGTGCGGCTTGCATACGCGACAACTTTCTCGCGAAAGGCATGGTCGCGCTGCAGGAGTACGGCGCCGATTCCTTGTCCACTCGCATCAGTGTGTAATATCGTAGGTGCCTTGTCATCGAAATAACAAAGCACCGTTGGGGATGTCAGTGCCTGCTTGAGTTCTTGAAATGAGGCTTCGCATTGATCATTCCAATCGAAAGAACCGGTACTAGCAAGGAGCTTGTGGAGAGGAGCGGCAATAGTGGCAAAGTTGCGAATGAAGCGGCGAAAGTATGATGCGAGTCCAAGGAAACTGCGTAGTTCTTTGGAACGGAAGGGTCGCGGAAAGTTGAGGACTGCGGAAAGTTTGTCCGGATCGGGCTGGATGCCCTCTTTAGTAACGAGATGTCCTAGAACTTTTATAGCTGTGTTGCCAAAATGGCACTTCCTTGTGCTTAGTTGAAGTCCAGCGTTGGAGACACCTGTGAGCACTTGATCTAGGCGTTGCAGATGATCATCAAAAGTGGAAGAAAACACGACGATATCATAGAGGTAGCTTAGACAAGTTTTCCACTTGAGGCCACGAAGAACAGTGTCGATCACCCTTTCAAATGTGGCGGGAGCATTACATAGACCGAATGGCATTACGTTAAACTCGTAAAGACCGTACGGCGTAGAAAAGGCGGTCTTTTTTTTGTCTGCTTCGTCCATTGGTATTTGACAATACCCGGACCGAAGGTCAAGGGTGGAGAAGTATTGGGCGCCTTGCAATGAGTCAAGTGCATCATCTATACGGGGCATCGGATATACATCCTTTCGGGTAATCTTGTTGAGCGCGCGGTAATCAACACAAAATCGTACCGATCCATCCTTCTTTTGTACCAACACAACGGGTGATGACCAAGAACTGGTAGAGGGTCGTATGATGTTTCTGTTTAGCATATCGGTCACGTTCTCCTCGATGATTTTGCGCTCGGCCAAGGAGACTCGGTAGGGACGACGGTGTACAACAGTCTGACCTTCAGTGTCGATGCGATGATGCGCAACTGAGGTCTGTCCTAGTGCCGAAGCATTGGCGTCGAAGGAGGCCTGGTGTTTCCTGAGCAAATTCAGCAACGCCTCACGCTGAGAAGCAAAAAGGTCAGGATTTATCTCGGGAGCAAAGGAGGAGGAAGTAACAGACTGGGCCTGTTGTGGCTGAACTGTCAAGGCGTCAAGAGAGACCAAAGATACCGGTTGTGTATCCACATAACATGGCACTGCAGAACCTTGAGGTAGGAGGACGGGCTCTGGGGTAGGGTTCAGGCCAAGGATTATCGCAGCACTGTCTTTGAACCGCACCAGGCTGGAGGGGACTACAACGCCGCGAGCTAGACGGCTGCTGGAAGGGGTGATAAGAACGTCACCATTCGCAATATTCGGAGAAGTGATGGTGATGAGTTGCTCTTTACCCGGGAGCAGTATGGATTCAGAAGCTGTGAAGAAACGCAATAGTTTTTCGTTGACGCGTTCGCTGCAGTGATCGGTCTCGGTCATTTCGACTACACGTTGACGGCAAGAAATTAATGCAGATGCTGATGAGAGAAAGTCCCAACCTAAAATTAGTTCATGAGCATGTAGCGGCGAGAGAAGAGAGACGTGAGACGGCGTCGAAGGTGGCAGACGGGGCCGTGCTGATCTCGCCACTTTATTCCACGCCTGAAGCGGAGGCGCGGTGGCTGTCCACGTCCAACGCGCCAGGTGCTTTAGCTTATTCTAATCCTCGCGCAACTCGAGCTAGCATCAGCTGCGCGAGAGGCGCGGTGCGGTGATTGAGAAATGATGATGGTGATGATGGCACTACAGGGCTCCCCCCCTAGCGCTTTGCGCGATTTGAAGGCATATGAAAAAAAGAAAGATAGTGACAAAAGCTATATACATGAACGACAATCCATAAAGTGTTCATTTGGAAAGTCCAGGTTGTCAACGTTGATGGGCCATCGGTAAGCAGCGGGTCTCTGGCGGGCGACACTGGGAATGGCGCAGCGAACGAGGGTGGCTACGCAGGCACGCTGTTGGAAGGAGCGGGCGAGGGTCGTGATGAAGGGGCACTTTTGTTGATAGCGAGTACCAACGACAAGGCGAAAAATGGTCAAGGGCCGAGAACACACACGGGCCGTTTCGGTGCGCTCGATTGTCGCGCGCACTCGGACACTGATGCTTAAAAGATAGACTGTAGCATGAGTGTAGTACGGCCAGTCCAGAAGGTCTAGTGTTACTTCTTTGCTGGAGCTGGTGGGAACGTCGACGGGGAGTGCGCTCAACCCTGGTAGTGTGTTTACCGTGCTGGTACCGTCGCTTCCGGTGGCACATTACCGGCTGCGGCGGCCGCCTGGTCAGCCGAGTAGGGTGCAGATAAGTTGGAAACGGTGCGCTTTGGACCGATGAAGTGCGACCTGGTTTATAGTGATAACTAGCCGGCTCAAAGGGCACTGATAGATTGCTTTTTCCAACCTTTGACGATGTGTAACGCGCAGGCGTACGCCGATGAGTCGTCGCGTTGTTCGAGCTAGAACCGACGTTTGGTGATGCGAGATCGAGCGGCGGGTACGTGGCGTCACAGTTGTCATGGGCCGTCGACGGCGTTGAAATGCTCAAGCACGCGTACGTAGTTGTAGGCGGATGGTTTAACTGCGCATCTGTTTGGGCATGCACGGTGTGCTCCACCTGTGGTGAGCCAGGCGTGCGGCCCTCGGGATTTCCTGACATGGTTACAGCATCATGCACGTTCAGCCATGCATGCTCAGGGGCTTGAACTTCTGTAGGACACATCGAGGATGATGTTAGTAGGTGCTGGCAGTCCACGAGGTTTTGAGCAGCAGGCACCGGTGTGCAGGGGAAACTGATGGCGTGCAGTGTCACAGTGGGCTCTGGGTTCATAGTGTGAGTAGTGTCGCGGGCCTCCACAGGTGCCGGGACAGGCGGGGAGTCTGCAGGAAGGTCAGCTGGCCCAGCTGAGGTCGTCGAATCGCCCAGGACAGACAGTTCAGCCGACCAAGTCTCTGCAGCGAATGCGACGGTGCACGGGGCAGCGGCCGGTGTAGAATCTATGTGGCCAGTTTCCGGCAGGGGAATGGTCTGGACTGGCTGTGGGACGAGAGGCGTCCTGGAAGGTGATGAGCCAGGTGCAGTTGTGTCATTTTTGGGAGGAGGAGCATGTTTAAGGCCGTAAAGCTTGAGCACGGCATCTCGCAAGTGATCGTACAGGCGAGGGCTCCAGGAGAAGTATGTGAGGTGGTGTTTGAGGTCATGTGGAAGATGGTATTCCAATACCTAGTACATGAGCTCTTGGATCCAGATGCCGTTGTGATACAAGGCTGCCGCAAACTCCTCGAACCACGTCTCTAGGCGAGAGGTCTGGAACGGGGGCAGTGGTGGGTCGAATTGAGGCTGCCAGGTTTGTGCTGACTGGAACATGGCCGCGTAGCTCGGTGGCGAAAGGTCACCTGTGCCAGACTCCGATGTGGGCGGCAAGGTGGTCGTCATGGAGTCTGGTGGGGCCACGGTGTCGCGTGCCGTCGCTTTCGTGGAAAACATGGATGTAGCAAGCATGCCAGAAGGACCATTGGCCGAGGACTTCGAAAAAACGCACATCGTGGTGGAGAGGTTGTCAGCAGCAGGAACGACTTCAAGAACCTCGTTGGTTATGTGACCGGGTGCGAGACTCACTTCGCTAGTGGCCGGACCCAAGGTGGAGGGAGACGTTGTCGTGGAAGTTAGGTTGCGGTCAGATGAGAGCTTCGGGCTGGAGGGTCCCGCACGCTGCGACGCAGGGAAAACCTGAAAGTCGCGGGTAAACGGCAGCGGGTGGTAGGTGAGGCCATAGCTGGCAAGCACCGCAGAACAGAGGTCATCGTAAGGTTGCTGGCTGGAGGTTGAAGTGCCAGAGAGATGACGCAACTCTACCGGAAGGGCGTTTTGAAGGATGGCGTGCATCAGCGGCTGGTCCGTGACGCCATTCAGCGCAAGTACGGCATCGAGCTGCATGAACCATACCTTGGGGTAGGTCAATTGGAACGGCGGCACTGGCGGGCAAAGTTGCGGGAACATGGCAGCGGGCCGTTCGGCGAAGGGCGTGTTCTCCGGGTCACTAATGTAGCGGCGAGAGAAGAGAGACGTGAGACGGCGTCGAAGGCGGCAGACGGGGCCGTGCTGATCTCGCCACTTTATTCCACGCCTGAAGCGGAGCCGCGGTGGCTGTCCCCGTCCGACGCGCCAGGTGCGTTAGCTTGTTCTAATCCTCGCACACAGTAGACGGTCATCGGTGGTTGGAAGGACTGTCGGCATAACGGTAGTAACCTCGAGCACATGTGTCATCTCGTTCAAAAGCGGCATAACCACGACGTTCATCTTGCTGCCGACGTCGACAGACCCGGGAAATGTGTCCTCGAATTCCACAGTAGTAGCAAATAGGACGTGGGGCCCGCCAGTAAGAATGGTAGGTAGGGTTCGGTGGACGGGCGACTAGAGGTGCGAGATGTTCGTGATCAGGTACAGGTGGTGGTAGTTGAGACGGCGAGGGTTGCATTGCAGCGATCTGTGCATACGAAGTGGGTTGGGGGCATGGTGGAGCACGGTGGGTGCTTTGAAACGCTGACATTTCTTCCCTATTAATTCCACGCAGATCACTAGAGGTGGGTTGAGCGGGAACGTTGTTAAAAGGAGGTAAAGTGTAGGCTTGCAATTTCTCACGAATTATGGCTCGAATGATGGATCGGAGCTCTATACTGTTTGCCAAGGGGTTCTCAGAGAAGTCGGGTCGCAGGCGGATTGACTGCAAGGTATCAAGCCGCTGGCATACCGAGACGACGCCAGAAACCGTCGAAGGGTTGTGTGCGACGAGGGCGTTGAAAGCGGTAGGTCCGATACCCTTCAGAAGGTGCCGGACACGATCAACTTCTGGCATGGTGTCGTCGATTCGGCGGCAAAGTGCAAGCACATCCTCAATATAGGAAGTGTAGGACTCACCGCAATGTTGAACGCGTTCTGTCAGCTTCTTGCGAGCAACTTCTGAACGGACGGTCGGTGTACCGAAAATGCGTCGGAGCTGGTCTTTGAAGGAAGACCAATCGCGGAAGTCACTCTCATGATTCAGGAACCACGTCTTGGCAACCTGAGAGACGTAAAACTGGACGCGTGCTAATTTCGATGCCTCGTTCCAGTTGTTGTAGACGTCTACGCGGTCATAGTTGTCGAGCCAGTCTTCGACATCTTCGCCAGGCAGACCGGAGAAGATTGGAGGCTCCCGAGGCGGGTTGTTGACCGGGCTAGGGTTGGCGGCTGGTGGTTGCGCCGGCGGGTGGTTCGGTTGGAGGAGGAGGAGGAGGAATAAATGAGGAAGGACAGGGAGGTGGTTCGGTTGGGCTTGCTCTTGGGCCATGGTGCTCTGCTGGCGCAAGCGACGTCCCGAACGGAGCTCCAGGAGCTGGCTTTGGATGGAGAGAGGTCGAAGAGATCGGGAAGCACCTTCCACCACTTGAAATACAACGGTGCAGCTGACGCTTTATTCAAGGAACAGCAAGATGGCGCCGATGATGAAGAGGAACGGGTGAAGACTGATGATGGTTATTGATAGAGATGACGTACAATGAATTCTCACAATATATATATATATATATATATATATATATATATATATATATATATATATATATATATATATATATATATATATATATATATATATATATATATATATATATATATATATATATATATATATATATATATATATATATATATAGCTTGAAACGGGGTGTTGAACCAGCAGGAGTTGACTCGGCGAACGAAAGCTTTATTGAGCGCAAGGGCTAACTGAAAGCAAGCCTGCGTTCACAGCAAGTCTTCTTCCTTTCCTATATTCGAGCTCCATGCCCAACTGCCCTCGTTACAATCAGCCCCGGGCGATGAGGGAGCCATCCTGGCGACCTAAGGACAGGTGTACACAGAAAGGTCATGGTATGGCTTGGGCCGAGAAATGTGTACAATTTCTTGTCCCCGACGGCGCTTGTCCGGAGATGCATCCAGCGGCTCGACCAGGTAGTTGACAGGGGATGTTTGGCGTATAACTCGATAAGGGCCATGGTACCTGTACGAAAGCTTGTCGGAGAGTCCTGGAGGAGTAGAAGGAATCCATAACCACACCAGTGACTTCGGTGCAAAGCTCATAGGCGTGGTTGATGCGTCGTGGCGATGTTTTTGGCGCGTCTGGTTATGTGACGTGAACGCACGAGTAAGCTTCCGACATTCTTCAGCGTGTGCTGCTGCTCGAGAAACGGTAGTCATCTCTGAAGGGTCCGGTCGATAAGGAAGAATAGTATCCATTGTTGATGATGGCTCGCGTCCATAAAGAAGAAAGAAAGGCGAAAATCCAGTGGTGCTTTGCGTTGCAGTGTTATAAGCATATGTCACAAAAGGCAGTATGCTATCCCAATTTGACTGGTCGGATGAAGCTTACTTGGCTAGCATATCCCCAAGGTTACGATTAAAACGCTCTGTCATCCCATTAGTTTGCGGATGATAGGCTGTGGTAGTGCGGTGTATGATGCGACACTCGCTCAACAACGCTTTGATAGCATCGGAGAGAAAAACGCGGCCGCGGTCGCTTAGTAACTCTCGAGGTGCTCCATGCCTTAAAACCAAGTTTTGCAGCATAAAACATTCAACATCTTTTGCGGTAGCAGAAGGTAACGCAGCTGTTTCAGCGTACCGCGTTAGGTGGTCGATAGCGACAATGACCCAGCGGTTGCTACTCGAAGTATAGGGAAGCGGACCGTAATGATCGATTCCGACACGATCGAAAGCTCGTGCTGGACATGGCAACAGCTGCAAGGGACCTGTGGCATGCTGAGTGGGCATTTTGCGTCGCTGGCACGCAAGGCAAGACCTTACGTAACGGCGAACGAAGCGGCACATACCGCGCCAGTAGTACCGCAGCTGCAAGCGAGTGTATGTTTTTAACACACCAGCCGGCCACATTGCGGATTATCGTGGAACGTGGCACAGATGTCAGAGCGCAGATGTCGGGGAATGACGAGCAACCACTTACGACCCATCGAACTGTAGTTTCGGCGGTAAAGCAGGTTATCCCGAATAGCGAAGTGTCCTGCTTGACGGCGAAGCGTCCTGGAAACTGTAGCGGGCGTCCGGTTTGAGAGCAAGTCCAAAAGAGAAGAAATCCAAGCATCTTTGCGTTGCTCGGAAGGCATGTCCGAAATGCTGATGTCCAAGGCAGCACTGGTGGAGATAGGCGAGCCAACAGGCTCTGAAGCCAATGGCGAACGTGACAGGGCATCGGCGTCGGAATGCTTACGACCAGAACGCTAGACAACACGGACATCGAACTCCTGTAACCGCAATGCCCAACGAGCGAGCCGACCATTAGGATCTTTTAGTGAAGATAACCAGCAAAGCGCATGGTGGTCTGTTACAATATCAAACGCACGTCCATATAAATAAGGCCGAAATTTTCCGATTGCCCAAATAATGGCAAGGCAGTCCTTTTCAGTTACACTGTAATTCTTCTCATCTTTACTGAGGGTGCGGCTGGCATAGGCAACGACGTACTCGTCAAAACCATCCTTGCGTTGGGCCAGTATGGCCCCTAGCCCGACACCACTAGCGTCTGTATGAAGCTCCGTTGGAGCAGACGGATCGAAACGTCGGAGTATGGGAGGCGTGGTGAGGAGCCGTCGGAGTTCCTGAAATGCATCATCACACGCCTGTGACCACGCTGACAAATCAGAACTTCCGGAAAGAAGATTGGTCAAGGGGGCGATAATAAAGGCGAAATTGCGGGCGTAGCGCCGGAAGTAAGAACATAGGCCGATGAAGCTTCGAAGCTCTTTGATGGTGGTTGGCTCTGGGAACGCCGCGACTGTATTAAGTTTCGTAGGGTCCGGGAGAATGCCGTCCTTAGAAACTACATGGCCGAGAATTACAAGCTTGCGAGTGCCGAAGTGGCATTTCTTCAAGTTAAGTTGAAGTCCCGCTGTGGAAAGGCACGTAAGAACTTGCTCGAGGCGGCTGAGGTGGGTCGCAAAGCCGCTTGAAAATACCACAATGTCGTCCAAATAACAGAGGCACGTTTTCCATTTCAGACCTCGCAAGATGGTATCCATCATCCTTTCGAAAGTGGCAGGCGCATTGCAGAGGCCAAAGGGCATAACGGTGAATTCATATAGTCCATCCGGTGTTACAAAGGCTGTCTTCGGGCGGTCACCCTCTGCCATGGGCACCTGCCAATAGCCGGAGCGTAAATCTAACGAAGAAAAGAACTCTGCACCTTGTAGGCAGTCCAAAGCATCATCGATGCGCGGCAGAGGGTATACGTCTTTGCGCGTTATCTTGTTGAGTCGGCGGTAGTCAACGCAGAATCGGATGGATCCGTCTTTTTTTCTTGACGAGAACAACCGGTGAAGCCCAGGGACTGTTTGAGGGCTCGATGATGCCACGTTTCAACATGTCGTCCACTTTTTCGTTGATGACATGGCGTTCAGCAGATGACACACGGTATGGACGCTGCCTTAGCGGGGCTTGTTGACCGGTGTCAATACGGTGAACGACCGCAGAGGTTCGGCCTAAGCCTGACTGGTCACGATCGAATGAAGAGCGAAAGCGGAGAAGAAGAGTTATAATCTCTTCGCGCTGAGTTGGTGCGAGCTCAGAGTCGATGGCATCCGAGAATACGCCGAGAACATCATTAGGCGTGTTGGTAGGAGTGACAGCACAAATTGGGAGCGAAACCGTAGAATCGAGTATAGTAGCCGGAAGAATGCACTCGTAAGGTTCGTAGCTTCCCAGGCATTCTCCACGTAGTAGGGATGACGGGCTGTCCGAGGGATTGCACACATAAATGGCAGCGTGACCGTTGCGGAAAACGACGACGGCAAACGGAAGCATGATATTTCGACGGCACGCAGATGGGACCGATGGCATAAACAACACAGGTGATTTCGGGGGGGGGGGGGAGGCACACGACACCGAGACAACAGCTGAGAAAGGCGCAATGTCAACGTCAAAAGCAGCAAACACTCTACACGAAGCGCCATCGTCGGGGTCATAGCACGGCACAGATAATGCGAGTTCGGAACGAGCACAGTCGACCAAAGCAGAATTTGACGAAAGAAAGTCCCATCCAAGGATAACATCATGCGAAGAACGGAATAAAACTACAAATGAGACGACGTACATCGCACCTTGAATGACGACTCGTGCAGTGCACACAGCTGAAGGCTGAATATGATGGGACGTAGCTGTCTGCAAAGATAGGTCGGTAAGTTGCGTGGTCACTTTCTTCAAGTTTCGGCACAGTTTCTCGCTAATTACAGATACGGCAGCTCCAGTGTCAACAAGTCCATGCACCTTAATGCCATCAATATAGAGTTCAATTTCGTTCGGGGGACAGCAGTTAGGTCTTGAAATTTTCGCTGCCAACGCAGTTCTTGCCTCCGGAACTGCGCCCGTCAGTTTTCCCCTCGCGGTGGGCTGTTACGACGTAACATTGGAGAAATAGATCTGCGACGAGGAGAAGGTGAACGGCTTGAGCCGGATGGGCGGCGACCGGTACGTACGTCTAGAGGTAGATCGGCAGGAACGGGATATCGCGGCTGAGTGGGCATGTAGTGTGAGGCCCCTGCAATGTCATGAGAAGGGAAGCTGCGACGGTGGCAGTGACGAGCTATGTGGCCTGGGATGCCACATGAAAAACATATTGGCCGATTATCCGGAGTGCGCCATTGGCTGATGGTAGGGGCACTTGTCGCCGAATGAGGTACCGGAAACGGTCGTGCAGGCGGCGGCTTCATATAAACGTTCCGAGTTGTTTCGTATACAGCCGGAGACGGGACAGTCAACGGGCGGGCAGGTGGCGTCGACAAATAAACGTGGCGAGTTGCTTCGTAGATAGCCGGAGACGATGGAGCGCGTGGCCGAGCAACAGCGGCTGCATATGTTAGTGGTGCGGTAACAGATGGTGGAGCCCGAGCTGGCGGCAATGCTTCGGCAACTTGCGATTCAATGACCTGGCGAAGCGAAGGCGATAAGGGTGCCATCGGCTCGGTAGTTCTGGTGATTATAGATAGCTGCTGGGCGACCTCCTCGCGTATGAATTGCTTTATGAGTGCCATTAAAGCAGAGTGGTCGGCAGTGTCATGGCGATAGTCGAGGGATGAGAGGTTCGCGGTGTCTTTAGCAGCGCAACGTGTGGAAGCACGTTGCCTACGCAGCTCATCATAACTTTGGCAGAGCTGAATCACCTCGGCGACTGTCTGGGGACACTTCGCAGCAAGCATTTGGAATGCACCATCGTCAATTCCTTTCATTATGTTTTTCATCTTGCCTGCCTCATCCAGAGTCGGGTTGACGAGCTGGCAGAGGAAAAGCACATCTTCGATGTAGCTCGTGAAAGTCTCATCTGTTCTCTGTACTCTGCCACGCAATCGCAGTTCAGCACGAAGGCGGCGGACAGCAGGACGTCCAAAGACTTCCGAGAGGGTTTTTGCCAATTCCAACCATGTACTGAAATCACTTCGATGATTCCTGTTCCATAGTTTTGCCACGTCGGTCAGGTAAAAATTCACATTTGTGAGCTTATCGGCTGCGTTCCACTTATTGTACGCGCTCACCAGTTCATACTCGGCAATCCAGTTGTCCACATCTTGGTCCTCTGTGCCACCAAATATGGGGGGTGCGCTGCCGGAGAGCGCCAGCGCAGAAGACAGGTATGGGTGCGAGAGCTAGAGGGGCGGCCTGAGACGGTCGCGGATCAGTCATCGCAGAAGGTGGTTGGAGTGTGCGGCTACGAAGTTCCAGGGTGCGGACCAGATGTATCCCAGCACTTCCACCACTTGAAACGGGGTGTTGAACCAGCAGGAGTTGACTCGGCGAACGAAAGCTTTATTGAGCGCAAGGGCTAACTGAATGCAAGCCTGCGATCACAGCAAGTCTTCTTCCTTTCCTATATTCGAGCTTCATGCCCACTGCCCTCGTTACAATATATATATATATTCTAGGTTGCTTGGCAATTGCAATTCTTTCACACGTGTTTTTAATGGTGATCCTTCGACGTTTATTGTATGAGCTGGACCAAGTCGCATATCGCTAATTTTTAGTCCGAGTGCATCTGTCTTAGAAACATTTGGCAAATGTATGAGTCCGAGCCTGTCCTTTTCAGGGAAATCTTGGTGAGTCTGAGTCTGCCAGAGTTGTATTTTCATTTTATTTTGGTGAGTTTAAGCCCGAGTGAGTCCGCTGAAGGAACGTTTTGATGAGTCTGAGTGGGTATATTTGAGGAAAGTATTAGTGGATCCGGCTGATAAAAAAGATCGGTGAGTCTGAGTGTGTTTAATTAGAGAAAAATTTCGTTATTTTCAGTCCTAGTGAGTCTAACACAAAATATTTTTATATATGGTTATTGAGTTAGTGTTAGTGAGTTTCATTTATTTTGCCAACCTATGCCGTACGTGCACTCTTTCCGTATACCGACGTCTGTAGTCTGAGTGTTGTTTGCGAAATTTACTATAACATTGCTCGTTTGAATGGTGAATTCGGTTTTCATGTTAAAATTTTTTTTTGTTCCAGGTGTTAAAAGCTGAACAATATTGCTGCTATTTTTCTGTCATACAAGCATCCAGAAATCTTGCTGAAATGTTCCGTTTGCATTTATTCAAGGTAGCAGTGCAAGGGGTGGGCGCGGGGGAGCTAGAGCTTCCCCTCCCCCTCAGTTTTCACTCGCCCCCACCCATTGCCCCCCAAGAGGAAACATAGCCACAACACAATGGCTAAGTTCCCTGCCTCTCTGCCCACAATTGAAGGACTCATTTATCATGGGTGCCCCACCAGTAAAATAATCGTGATGCTGCCCCTGATTTATTTCTTTGTGTTGTTGCGCTATGCATAAATACCTGAGTAAGGAAATGCTTGCTCTTGGGAGGGTATATCATGCCTATATTATTAGGAGCTTAAAGTTTTTTTTTAATTTTGTGAGAAAAACAAGGGCTTAAGGAAATCGTAATTTGGGTCCACTGTCACAGAACGAGCGCTCAAAAAGAGCGCGCCGCCAACTCCTCGCGACGAAACGCCGGAGTGACGCCGCGAGGTCAACGATAAAAAAAAGAAAACAAACATCCAGACTCCCCGGGCGCGACTCTCTCCCTCGGAAGCGTAGATTCGCCGACGAACCTCCTCACCCCGCAACGGCGGCTGAGCAAGCACTGGAACTTTCTAGATGGAAAGGGGCGTGGTGAGGCCGGGTTGAGTCATCCATCGCGGACGGCCTTCGAGCCGTCTCGCCCTCTCCCCAGCCTTCGCTGCGTATCGCGCCGACGAAATGATGAGAACTTTCTGGAATCTCGCGGGGAAGGTATTTAATTGAGCAGCCGAGACGAAAGATGAGGAGAAGACGGAAGTTAGCGCCAGAGCGCGTAGGGGTTCCGCCGTGTAGTCGGCGAAGGTTTTGTCTGTGGAGACAAAGCAGGAGAAGAAGATGATTTCCACCTGAGTGGTGACGACTCGAGCTACAGGCAACAGTGTGTGTTTACCGCTATCGAGCGAAGACGCATGACAACAGCTGCGTGTGTGAAGCCGACGTGTTTCCGGCGAATAAGTTTGAAGCTTGGAGAGTGGCCAATTGAAGACGCGAGGTTTCCTGGAAGAGAAACTTCGAGGGCAGCGGAACGACAACAACGCTGGACTTTGAGTGAGTGATTCTCGGAAGAGTATCATCCAGACTTTTGTCCCAAGAACTTTGGACTGAATAGGTTTCCTATCTTTTTAGTCTTTAAGTGTCTGGGTTGGTCAATGCATGCGACTGCATTGTTGTGCGTATCGTAGTCTGTGTCCGTTGTTTCGAGTGTGGCTGATCGTACTGTGTAGTACGTTGTTTGTTTGGTGACATATTGCACTCAACTATTGTGGAGTGTGCATACTTGTGTGTTGTTTTGATCTGCAATTATTGAGAATATAATTTCGTTTGTCTATCAACTCTTGGCTTTGACTTGTTCATTGGGCCACAGCCGGCGTCCGCTGGCGTGCCAAAAAGAACCAGTTCTAAATTGTCCACGCTTTCGTGGTGCGGTTCGGGGGGCCGATACCTCGGCCCTTGGAATTACCCCGGCGATTGCCTCCCTAATTAACGGGACCTGTGTGACAATTATTCTGGCGTCCGCGACAGGACCTTTTAGTGCGCAGTGTGTCGAAAGAAGTGAGAAAGAGCCTCGAGTTGTTGATAGTGCTATCGGAACGACTTTGTGTGTTGTTCAGTGTTCTCGTTAACGAGTGCAGGAGAGTGTTCCGATAGATTGATTTAGGCAGATACTTTTTGCACACGGCAAGGTTTTATTTGCGAGACACAATGGTTCTCGAAAAGTTAGTAGCTCTTGGTGAGAAGATGGGTCTTTCTGGCGCCGAACTATGGAAGTGGTTCACCCAGAACGAGAAAGAAGAAAAAGAGAAGGCCAAAGAAGAAAAGGCAGCTGAGCTGGAAAAAGAAAGGTTGGCGGTCGAAAGCGCCAAAGTGGAAAAAGAAGCTGAATTGGAACGAGAGAGCTTGGCAGCTGAAAGGGCCAAGGAATAAAAAGCAGCTGAGTTAGAACGAGAGAAGTTGGCCGCTGAGAAGGCGAGAGAAGAAAGAGAAGCAAAGGAGCGACAGCTGAAAGAAGAAAGAGAGGCAAAAGAGCGACAGCTGAAGGAAGAAAAAGAGCAGCAATTGAAGTTGGAGCTGGAGAGAGAAAAGTTGGCAGCCGAAAGGGCGAGAGAAGAAAGAGAAGCAAAGGAGCGACAGCTGAAAGAAGAAAGAGAGGCAAAGGAGCGACAGCTGAAAGAAGAAAGAGAAGCGGAGATGGCTGAAAGAGAACGGCAGCGACAGCACGAGATGGAACTCGAGCGGCTCCGTTTGCAACAGCGAAGTGAAACTCCGGTCCAAGCTAGAGTTGAAAGCAGCGAACGGGAGGACCACGGCTTCCGCTTGAACCCAAGCAAGCTGCTCGTAGCGTTTGATGAAAGGAAGGACGACCTTGACGCGTACCTTCACCAATTTGAGACGATTGCGAGGAGCCAGAATTGGCCGGAACATCAATGGGCAACTGCTTTGAGTACTTGCTTGAGTGGTGAAGCGTTCAGTGTGTACGGCTGGCTGACGCCGACCGATGCAGCCAACTATGCAAAGGTGAAAGGTGCTTTGCTGAAGCGATTTATATTTACTGTGGAAGGATTCCGGGACAGATTTCGGACAGGAAAGCCAGCTGATGGTGAGACGGCTACGCAGTACGCCGCCCGACTTAGCCATTATTTCGACAGATGGATTGAACTTTCAGGGACAGCGCAGGAGCACGATGAACTTAGAGAGCTCCTAATTAGAGAACAATTTCTTACTAGTTGCCACCTAAGCCTGTCGCTGTACTTGAAAGAGAGGAAGGCTGAGTCACTTGAAGGCATGCTTGAATTGGCTGATCAATTCTTGGAAGCGCAAGGTGGAACTAATTTGGCCAGGGTCAAGAAGGAGCGTCCGAAAATTCAAAGAAATTGGCTCCCGAAGAAAAGAAGCGTGCACCGGAGAGCACTCCGCGATGTTTTCTGTGTAACCGAGTGGGTCATCGCGCGAAAAACTGTCGAACGATCTTTACGAGCCCTACGGTTGTAAAATGTTTTAAGTGTGGTCAGACTGGGCACAAAGCAGATGCATGTCGAAACAAAGCGAGTCAAATTCACCAGGTACCCTGTGTGCAAGCGGCATCGAAATCCGGTAATAATGCCGTCACAGATAGATTCGTAGAGTTGAAAAATGGGGAGAAAATTTCTATTGTGGGTGCTGTAATGGCAAAACAGCCAACCGGTGTTACGAAGGGAATGTCAACGCTGCCTGGAAAAGTTGCGGGCAAAAAGGTTACGGTGTTAAGAGACACCGGTAGCTCCACGGTTATCGTGCGGAGAAATTCGGTACGGGAAAGTGAGTTAACAGGCAAAACGAAACCAGTTTGCCTAATTGACCGTACGGTTCGGATGCTTCCCGAAGCAGAAATCGAGGTTGAAACCCCATACTTCAGCGGGAACGTTACCGCTCTATGCATGACGACCCCTCTGTACGACCTTGTCATCGGAAACATTGACGGGGCGCGAGAACCGAATGATCCGGAATATTTGGAAGAAGACCCTAAGATAGAGCCCTCGCCGACCCAGCGACCGTGAGATACAGTAGAGGAGCATCCCGTGACGGATCTCACTAGAGCCCAAGGTGAAGCCGCAGCGCAAGAGACCGCGAATGAGAAGATGATCGTGCTGAATGAGTTCACGTGCTGGGCAGCTGGACGTACGTCGGCACGACCTCAACCGACCGACAGTGTAAAGGTGACGCAGTCGGCCAGTTAGGCCCAATGTCGTGACATGAACAAGCGGGTGAATAGTCGGACAGGATCGGTTGAGCATCATGACCCGTTAACGGTGTGGAAAGTGACAACGATGGCTGAGACGCCGCCTCAGATGCTGTCATTGGGAAGGGCTCACCGAATAAGAACGAGGAAAAACAAGAAGAGGTCGAGCGAGTACCGCAAGAAAGGGCGCAAGCGCCGCGCAAGGTACACCGGATAGGTGCTTAGGTGGAATCGGATTGTGTTTGGCAGGGCTGAGTGCTATATGTTGTGTTAACGTTCTTGTTATCCTGTGTCACAAGTGTCGAAGTGTTTTTGCTGTGACGTGATGTATAGTATTGTAGAATTGTGGTAATGAGAGCTTTGTATATTTGTAATGTTTGGAATATGTGATGGAGCATTGTATTCATGTACCTGTGGCTATACTCTATGTGTTGTGAGTTTGAATTGCAATGTACAGTTGTATTGAGTGATCTATTGTGAATGTGAAGTGTCATGAGCGACGGATTGTGTTACAGTCTGTGAGAGTGTTGGGTGACTGTTCGCGCTCGTTTGTGTGGTTTTGAATATTATGAGATAATATTCTTAAAGTGGGGGGGTAGTGTCACAGAACGAGCGCTCAAAAAGAGCGCGCCGCCAACTCCTCGCGACGAAACCCAGGAGTGACGCCACGAGGTCAACAATAAAAAAAACAAACATCCAGACTCCCCGGGCGCGACTCTCTCCCTCGGAAGCGTAGATTCGCCGACGAACCTTCTCACCCCACAACGGCGGCCGAGCAAGAACTCGAACTTTCTAGATAGAAAGGGGCGTGGTGAGGCCGGGTTGAGCCATCAATCGCGGACGGCCTTCGATCCGTCTCGCCCTCTCCCCAGCCTTCGCTGCGTATCGCGCCGACGAAATAATGAGAACTTTCTGGAATCTCGCGCGGAAGGTATTTAATCGAGCAGCCGAGACGAAAGATGAGGAGAAGACGGAAGTTAGCGCCAGAGCGCGTAGGGGTTCCGCCGTGTAGTCGGCGAAGGTTTTGTCCGTGGAGACAAAGCAGGAGAAGAAGATGATTTCCACCAGAGGGGTGACGACTCGAGCTGCAGGCAAGAGTGTGTGTTTACCGCTATCGAGCGAAGACGCGTGGCAACAGCTGCGTGGGTGAAGCCGACGTGTTTCCGGCGAAGAAGTTTAAAGCTTGGAGAGTGGCCAATTAAAGACGCGAGGTTTTCTGGAAGAGAAACTTCGAGGGCAGCGGAACGACAACAACGCTGGACTTTGAGTGAGTGATTCTCGGAAGAGTATCATCCAGACTTTTGTCCCAAGAACTTTGGACTGAATAGGTTTCCTATCTCTTTAGTCTTTAAGTGTCTTGGTTGTTCAATGCATGCGACTGCATTGTAGTGCGTATTATTCTCTGTGTTCGTTGTTTCAAGTGTGGCTGATTGTACTGTGTAGTACGTTGTTTGTTTGGTGACATATTGCACTCAACTATTGTGAAGTGTGCATACTTGTGTGTTGTTTTGATCTGCAATTATTGAGAATATAATTTCGTTTGTCTATCCACTCTCGGCTCTGACTTGTTCTTTGGGCCACAGCCGGCATCCGCTGGCGTGCCAAAAAGGACCACTTCTAAATTGTCTACGCTTTCGTGGTGCGGTTCGGGGGGCCGATACCTCGGCCCTTGGAATTAGCCCGGCGATCGCCTCCCTAATTAACGGGACCTGTGTGACATCAACAGTGAGACGAAATTTACACCACGTGGGGCTCCAAGTGAAAATTAACTTTATACCTGAATCTAGAGCAAACAAACAGCTTTATGTGGCAAGTGTTATCACTGGGCTATTCCACGCCATCTCTTCAAACCTTGACGCTCAACCATTAGAGATTAGCTTTAAAAAATTGAGGATCATCTATTTATAGAGCAAGTGGTTTTCTCTTGAAACGTTTCTTGACATACAATTTCAGTACCGTAAGACGCATGGCAATTGTTTTCGGAAGGCTTGACTCGTAAAATGTATAGCCGAAAAATCCGTTCTACATTCTCAATAAAATGTATAGAAGATCACTCCTATATTAAAATAGAGAAAAGTTTGTCCAATTGCACTGGGGTGTCCTTTTAACTTGAAATGATTTTACGAACCCTTTCACAAATGTTTATTGCTGCCTTAAGAAAGAGAAATATGGCCCAGCCCTGCCATAGTGGTCTAATGGCTAAGGTACTCGGCTGCTGACCCGCAGGTCGCGGGATCGAATCCCGGCTACGGCGGCTGCATTTTCGATGGGGGCGGGAATGTTGTACGCTCGTGTGCTCAGATTTGGGTGCACGTTAAAGAACCCCCGGTGGTCGAAATTTACGGAGCCCTCCACTACGGCGTCTCTCATAATCATATGGTGGTTTTGGGACGTTAAACTACACATATCAATCAAATCAGAAATATGGCACATAGTGCAGATTTTTTCCATAGACAGAAAATAGTGAAAAGAAATAGATTGTATTAACGAATTGTCAAGTAGTTTTCCTGTAGGCTAAAAATCAATTTAAACATACGTTATGCAAAATACTGTGGACAACTGGCGGCAAAATTTGCTAAAAAAGCTTTTTTTCCCCATAAGTGTTCGTAGGATTAACACGTACTGACGTGGTCCAGGTAAAAGTATGTCATTTAGTAGTGATTTTTATTGCGTACTGACTGAAAGTTTTTGTTTACTGTTTTAGGTGAGAAAATTATTCACTAGTTATCTTCGGCTTATCTAAGTTATCTGTGTGCACGTGTTCATACCTTGTAACAATGGATCCTAGCATGAAGTACAAGCTGCGTGGAAGCGAGGAGCATTTAGAGAACATATTGGGCTTTGTTCAGGCAAATTTAAGTGATTTATTAGGAAGTATTAGCTTGGGTCCCCATCAAAATGCCGAAAATGAAGGCACCGATTTATTAAAAATTGGAATGTCAAAAAGCTGAAAATTTTAAATGCCATAAAATCGAAACATCTAAAACAACGAATGCTGGAGAATTAAAATGCTGAAAAGACGTACTGAAGGAAATATCTTGACCCATGCACGCGAATACCCCTGATTCGGAGGGAAATGGACGAAGATCTGGTAAGTTGTGTTCCCAAAAAGAAAAACCAATAAATAGTTTGTGGCAGTTGTGGTTATGTTTATGCTTTTGACAACAAGGTGTATTCTAAGCACTATTGGAGGTGCGAGAAGTGAGGATACTGCAGCGCCAGAGTGACTACCGACTTTCCTGTAGAAGGTACTCGCATGACAATCTCGAAGAAAGTGATCTACGACAGTCCTGCACTTTCGGCTTATTGCTACCATGAAGATGAAGCAAGCCTGGTTCGAAGACATCGTCAAGGGAGCGACAACCGCGCCGCTTACAGAGCAAGAAACAAGGGTTAAGCAAAATCGCTTGATGCTGCTCTGGGCAACCCAGACAATGACAACGTTTCATGTTTTCGACAACGACTTGCACACAAGCTGTTTGCGATAAGCAAGAAATAACTCTGATGTGCGATTGGAGACGGAAAAGCATATAGTTTGCTATTTGTACGAAGGCTTGAGATAAATGTAAAGGGACAACTGGAAATGAGGGTGAAAGAGTGTGCTGGCGTAACCTTTGATTTAGCTAGGTACTTCATCTTCCAGTATAGCTAGGTGACGCAGACATTTTGATATTTCGGCGTTTTGAGTTAGGTGTTTTGATTTTTTGACATTTTACACTTTCGGTATCTTGTATAATCGGCTTTTTGATTTTTCGTTGTTCTAAATTTCGGCATTCTAATAGTTCGTCACTTCGATTTTCGGCGTTTCGAGTGTGCCATGATTATAGCTTTAGGCAACAAAAAAGGCGAACTCTACCCAGACGCATTTACACATCGTGCAGCTCTCCGCTTACCGGGAAGTGATACCAACCTGTGCGACAAAAACAAAGAATCTATGAAAATAAAAAAAAATGTTGCATGGCAAAGAAGTCACAGTTATGAACTAACTGAATGGTATTTAAGGTACCATGTTTAATTAACTAGTAATCATCTGTTGGTTTATAATTTCAACTCATTCGCCGCGACGCATACCTTTTTTATTTTCGCGAATTATTCGCTCGTTGTGCTCTATCAATATATAAATCTTCGGGTGTAATAAACGAGGTGCTTGGCACGTCCGTATCCCTTCACAGTGTCACAAGAGATCCAAGTGGTGCACTCTAAAAGTATTCGAATTCCTCGATGACTAAAAAAGCTAATACTTGCGCGGAAATAATTTGAATAAGTACTTAGAGAGCTGGATATGCTGTGTAGATGTTTCTCGCGTCCCCTCAGCTTGCACTTAATGCTAGGATGCATTGCTTGAGGTATGAACCAACCATCTTCATGTGAACACATGCGAGGACTGAAATCAGTGGAACGCCAATTGAAAATTAATTAACTCACTAAAAACAAAAAAAAACCTTTTATGAAAAAACTTACAGATGGTACATAGGGCAGGCTGCTAGCAAATGCGCTGTTAGTATATTGCTGTCTGGGCACATCAATGTTGAATTTAGAGCCTAATGCGGCGCGTCATTGGCTCAACATCTTTCTGCAGAACATCACAGTGGTGATGGCGATGGTCTACATGTCCTTAAAATAGCAGAAGTGGTCTCTTACAGCGTGCTTCGCTTTTCCAACTGTGTCAGGCGTATAGTCTTCAATGCAGCCCCCTAGAATAGGTTAAATTGAAGGACTTATTGAAGAAGAGATACAAGCCAGTTTTCTTTTTGTACCAGCACCAAAAAGCACATCGGCACTACTGCCGCGTGCTCTACATAGCATCAGTCAGTTAATAGACAAACGCCATGATGAAAAATAGCACTGGGAAAAGTGCATGGTTTCGCCCTACACCCTCAAGACTAGAGGGTTTCGTTACACTGGCCGTACAGACAATAGCATAGAGGCTTTTACTTGCCGTCTTCGCGCTCTCGATGGTCAAGAGTTGTAATGTGCAACATCTGTTCACCGGGCCCCAGTGCATAAACCAGGTTTTTAGGAAAAATATGTCGCTTCTTTTAATAAAAATATGCCGGAGGGTAAATGTCTGGTGATAGAATGCTATAGTCTGTAGGAAATGCTGTCACTGCGCTGATACGGATTATTGTACACCATTCTATAGAAGCGGCAGCAGGCCTTAAAACTCATGAACCATGGAAAAGCGCAGACAAAGAACAAGTACTTTCACGTGCGAACTTAGTTTAAAATATGTTTGAGCAATTTCCTTTTTCTTGGAGTATAATTTCTAGAAGTCATGCGCGGCGAATAAATATTTGTAGTACTTTAATCGAAATTTATGCGACTAAAAACCGCCTCTTACCTCAGCTATATAATAAAAATATACTAGAATTACAAGACTTTCAAAGAAAAGAAGGTATGGCATACACTGCACGCCTTTTTATAGAAGATGCACGTTACGTAGGTCATTGCGACCACTACCGATTCCCTCTCGGAGTGAAACTGTGTGTGCTTTGTGCGGGTCTGTAGAAGACGTTAAGATCAGGCTCGCTGGCTCGGCGCCGTTTGGACGCGGGGGACGATTGCAGCTAAGCCTACCGTGATTTGTTCTGGGTCAACGCTCTCGAGGTGCGCCAAAAGCGGCGACAACACGAAAGTCATACTTCGAATTCTTTAGGGCTGTTCCCTCCCCTCGTCAAAAACTAATTGGACACGCCTGACTGACTGACTGATGGCCTAGGAAGAGCTGTAGGAAATCGAGGCTGCTTGATTTGTTCGACGTGCCACGAGACGCGCTGAACAATTAGCCGAGAGCTTGGGATCCGTCGTCAGGTATGTTTCCCACACTCTGTGGTGCTTTCAAGTCTTCCATTCCCACAGGCACTAGCCTGCCTAGCGCTGCTGACCCTATTCTGCACATGCGATGCAACGTTATTGCACTGTGCTGTGTTGTGCGAATTATCATTATGACCTACGTTGTGTTTCTCTCTCGCCGTGTGACAAACTGAACGTGCACCTTCTCTCTTTCCTGGGTTGAAAAGAAGGCAGTGTTTGACATTCTCTCTTTCTCCCTCTCTTGTTTTTTTTAAATCCTTATTTGCTGCTCCCTGCGCTCCCTGCTGCGCTGCAGAAATCAGGTGCCTTCTTCAAACCACTACCCCCCCCCCCCCCATTTGGGGGACGGAGATAAAGACGTCAATTTTTTTGGACTGCCCTGGACTTAATGGACATGCAGTCTGTCCGTTTACAGTGATCTGCAAGGCGGCTTTCCTGTGAGGTTTATTTTCTAATCCAAAACTTTCGTTCACAGACTGTTTTTTCCCCTCAATGTGCTTTTACCTCTTCGAATTCAAGCGAATGCACGTGAGCACGCGAGTACAACAAAATGTCACCTCTCCTAATTCCAGCGAAGGCACGCGATTACAAGATCTCAAAAGGGGGAATGGCAAAAACGAAATGAGTGAGAAAATCAGTCTGTGAATTAGAGTTTTTGGTTGGAAAACTAACCTTACAGAAAATCTGTTTTGCAGATTATTGCAAACTGTCAATTGTTTTCACCTGCGGAGAATTTTGGGAAGACCAGGACTTAAAACGCGAGCACCAAGACGCTCTGAACCAGCTCTCAGAAGCTCCCATCAAGCTTCCATGATGCTACCATCAACATATTGCCACCATTGATAAACGAGCCACTGTGGCTCATACGCGTTTTTGGGCACGAAGAAGAGAACATCTTCGTTGCTCTGGTTCAAGTGAACTCCTGGCTGCAGGTCTTGTTTTGTTCGTGACATTACTGGTGAAGGTGCTGGGTACGTGTACTTCGGCTGTGTCGGCCATCGTGGAGACAGCTACATCTCCCAGAGCAAGAATCAGCCGCCGCCTGCGTGGATTACCCCCTGAATTTGGTCCCTTGGCATCGACACCCAGAAAGATGGCAACTGCGATGATAAGCCAGGTGGTCCAAACCAGCGATGGCCATGATTCTCTTCTCGCCCATGTTTTTCACGTGCCACAGACACCAAAGCCGTTCCATGGAGACATCTTCGAGGATGTTGATGACTGGCTAGACCACTTTGATCGGGTTGCCAGTATCAACGAATGGGACGATGTTCGCAAGCTGCGCCGAGTTTATTTCTACTTGGAGGATTCTGTGAAGACGTGGTACGAGAACCACGAGGGCTCCTTTGCAACATGGCAAGAGTTTAGCCGACAGCTCCGTGACGCCTATCGCAACACCGAAAGGAAGGAGAGGGCCGAACAAGCCATATCCAGCAGAAACCAACGGCCGAATGAACGTGTATCCATGTTTGTCGAGGACATGCTTCGACTCTTCAAGCGCGCGGAGCCTGCCATGCCTGAGGAAAAGAAGGTGCGCCATTTGATGCGCGGAGTAAAAGAACAGCTTTTCGCTGGGCTAGTGCGAAATCCACCGACGACAGTCGCCCAGTTCATCAGTGAGGCAGCTACGATGGAACGTACGCTGCAGCAGCGGTCGTCTCAATACGAACGCCAGATCCCGGCCGCCACATGCGCTATCGGCTCTGACAGCGAGAGACAGACCCTCGCAGACTTCATTCGAAGTATCGTTCGGGACGAATTGCGACAGCTGCAGGCAGTGGGATCCCATCCACCTGTGTCAGCCCTCGCGGATGTAATCAGACAAGAAGTCCGGCAGGCCGTCACACCCCTAGCCCCAATCGCACCGCCGATTCCCGAGGCCCCAGTCCTGACATACGCAGCGGCATTGCGATCCCCTGCGCCACCGGCTACAGATACTGCTATGCGGCCAAGGTACCAGGCTATGCAGCCATTTCACGACACTGCTTCAAGCACACCTCTCGGCTCAAGGTTTTCGAGCCCACCCACCTATTCGCCGTCAATCTCAAGACAAAGTGGTAGCAAGGCAAGCACGTGGCGCACCTCGGATAACCGTCCGCTCTGCTATCACTGTGGCGAAGCGGGTCACGTATACCGGAACTGTCAATACCGGCAACTAGGTCTCCGCGGCTTCCACCCTGATGCTCGATGCCCGCGCTACGGTGAGCGCCCCCGCGAAATTGAAGCCTATCTCACGGGCCAACGTACTCCTTCGACTATTCGGCACCACCAGTCGAGATCACCATCGCCTCGCCGGTCTACGTCACCCAGTTTGCCCTCATCGTCTTCCGCTCCTTTCAGGAGCCGGTCACCAAGTCCCCGCAGGGGAAACTAGGAACGGCGACTTCTGGGGGTGAAGTCGCGGCCCGGCGAATTGTAAAAGACCCTCCTTCGACGCAACGACCAGACGAGGGCGATTCCGGTTTTGCAGTGTTCTCCGACAGCAAAAAGATTGTTTCTGCTGAAATTGCCGTCTTCGTCGACAATCATGCTGTTAACGCCCTCGTCGACACCGGTGCCGACTATTCCGTAATGAGCGCAACACTGGCATCTGAACTGAGGAAGGTTACCACGCCTTGGCAAGGACCTCAGTTGCGCACGGCAGGTGGCCATCTGGTGACGCCTACTGGTATGTGCACGGCACGCATTCGAATACGTACGTCAACATTTGCGGGCTCTTTCCTCGTATTGCGCGTGTGCTCTCGCCCAGTCATTCTAGGAATAGACTTCCTTCGTGAATACGGCGCCGTTATTGACCTCCGTGAATTACTTGTGTCGTTCGAGGATCCTTTTTGCGCTGCAACTGACAGTACGCAATTCCGGAAAAGAGCGCTCCGTGTTACCGACGATTCTCTGACTCTGGCACCTCGAAGCAGCCTCTTTGTGAAAGTAGAATTGGGACAGGACCTGTCTGACGCGGTAATTGCAGAGGCCAATTTGTCTCTCCTTATTTCACAACAAATCTGTGTTGCCCGAGGAATCATTCAGCCTAGCAATAGGCATGCTCACCTGCTGGTCACGAACTTCAGCGACGAATATCGCCACCTAACGAGACAGACTGCCATTGCATATTGTGAAGAACTTGCCGATGCCGATGGTCCATCTACGTTAGCTTCATTTTCATCGAATGGGCACCCTGACGAGGCCTTCGTGAGCACTCTTGACGTAAACGAGAGACTACCTTCAGCTCAACGAGAAAGCCTTTTGCGTATACTTGGCTCATTTCAAGATTGCTTCGCCACTACGTCAAAGGTTAAACAGACACCACTTGCTCAACATCGTATCATCACGGAACCTACTGAGAGACCCATCCGACAACATGCCTATAGGGTGTCGCAAAAAGAGCAAGATGCTATACGTGACCAAGTCCAGCAGATGCTTCAGGACGACGTCATTCAGCCATCGACCAGTCCCTGGGCTTCGCCAGTTGTGCTAGTAAAGAAGAAGGATGGTACGTTGCGTTTTTGCGTTGATTACCGTAAACTGAACAAGGTCACCAAAAAGGACGTTTATCCTCTACCCCGGATAGATGACTCGTTGGACCGTATACGCAACGCTAAATATTTTTCCTCCATGGATTTGCGTAGCGGCTACTGGCAAATCGCAGTGGACGAGCGCGACCGCGAAAAGACGGCGTTTATTACTCCCGATGGTCTGTACGAGTTTAAAGTGTTGCCTTTCGGTCTATGCTCAGCGCCAGCTACTTTTCAAAGAATGATGGATACGGTTCTCACGGGGCTCAAATGGCAATCATGTCTTGTTTACCTTGATGACGTCGTGGTCTTTGCAGACACGTTTGAACAACACGTCCAACGCCTTCGTGCAGTTCTTCAGGCAATTCGAACAGCGGGGCTGTCTCTCAAACCCGACAAATGTCATTTTGGATATGAAGAACTGAAGTTCCTTGGTCACGTTGTGAGCCATGCTGGCATCCGCCCAGATCCCGAGAAAACCCGCGCCGTTGCCACCTTTCCCGTGCCCACAAATAAGCGCGACCTACGCCGATTTCTGGGGCTCTGTGCGTATTACAGGCGCTTTGTCAAAAACTTCTCGAAGATTGCTGAACCCCTCAACAAGCTTACAAAAGACGGTGTCTCGTTTGTTTGGGGTCCCGATCAGTGCCATGCGTTCGACACCCTCCGAAACTTCTTCCAGGCTCCGCCTGTACTAGGTCATTTTGACGAAAGCGCTGACACGGAATTACACACTGACGCCAGCAACGTTGGACTAGGAGCGGTATTAGTTCAGTGGCAAAATGGCGTCGAGCGCGTGATCGCTTATGCGAGCAGAACGTTATCCCCAGCGGAGAAAAACTATTCTGCAACCGAAAAGGAATGTCTCGCTGTTGTCTGGGCCATAACAAAGTTCCGCCCATACTTGTATGGCCGCCCATTCAGGGTAGTTAGCGACCACCATTTCCTTTGTTGGCTCACGAATCTCAAAGATCCCTCAGGTCGTCTAGCACGATGGAGCCTTCGGCTACAAGATTTCGATGTCACCATCGTCCACAAATCTGGGCGGAAACACACCGACGCCGACTGTCTCTCACGTGCACCGGTCGAAATGCTGGTAGTGTTACGCTGCCTTTAGTGTGTAAATAGTGTATATAAACGCTACTCTTATCAGCCCCGGCTACTCTGCTCGACTTCTACCTGAGACTTGGCTAGCTCCTTCGAATACATCACGAGAAAGCAAAAGAGCATGGAGTTGTACAGGCGAAAATGTGCGACAACACATCGCTTTTATTACGTGACATACTCGTTCTCCGCTGCATTCGCCTGCTCGTGTCCGTATATAACGTTCCAGTTTTTATGGCGACGACACACCATTGATTGTGGTCACGTCATTGAATATCAACTAAACAGCGGTTGCATTATTTATTTGCAAATTACATCTCCGTAAATTATGGTGAAGTAATTTATTACTTGGCCACCTGAGCAGCTTTCTAACTCGACTTACTTTTTTATCAAGAATTGAATATAATGTTAAGATTTATTTGGTTGATTCTGAACATTACCTTGGCAACAGAAGTACATCTGTCAGCGACAAATATTCTTCACCTCTACCAGTGCCATTAGGTCCGTTCAAGTTACGTGATGAAAACCTGTTTGCTGGACTATGTCATATATGACATACCGCTGAAATGTCTGTCTCCGCATTATTGACAAATCCAGCCACCTTTTGTGAACTTTCTATTGGCAAGTTTTTTTAATTTTATTTTGTTCTTTTTAAAACTGGTGTCCTCAGACAGGCTTATTACGCCTCTGCTCACAACTGGATAGCCGTTGTTACACGCGGCGCCTGAGCTGACGGGGGAGAGTGGCGTTCTTTGTTCATCAAACAAGTAACCGAATGGCAGCCAGCCTGCTGTCCGCCGTGTATTGTCCATCTTATCCGGGAAGTGAGGTGGCACTCCGACACCATAAGACGTTCGACGAGACGACTACAATGGTTTCTTGGTGTCACGGGTGCAGTGTCATGGACACGCCCCAATCAAAGACCTTGACTTGAGCAAGTGTAAGCAGCACCGTCAGAAATGGTGTGTGTGTCCCGTGATTCAACAGCGCATTCTGGACCCTTTCCCTGATATAGTCAAAACGCACGCTTTATAATGAGCCACCCAGCTTATTAGCAAGAGATCTCTCGCCATGTCTGTACAGGATGTAATAAATTCTCTGTTAAGTTTGCCATCCTACTCCTGAGTGCACATGTGTTCTCTTTTCTCTCTCTACACCCCCTTTCTTGCCCCTGTTTCCCCACACCCAGTGCTGTGCAGCAAACCGGATGCCAAGATACACAAGGTCGTGACGTGGAAAAATGTAGCACACTTCGAATCAAATAATAAATTGTTTATTTGGGCGAGCCTGTACCCAGTAAACAGAAAGTCTGACTACAGTAGCAGTCTTGGACTGATAGCGGTGATTGGAGCGTCGGCCGTCGATCAACTACTGACAAGCAGCGAAGTGCGTCGGAATTTATACTCTTACCACCGAATGTTCTGGCTTTATCGCTGGCGGTGACGTAGGTTCCAGAATAATCTGTACAGTTCGTAGAGTGGGCGTAATCTTATCGAAATTATCTACTACAGTCCTGAAGCTTCTCGAAAACTGCAGGCGCGGTTTGCGCTGAGAATTGCGTGATGTATTGGGTGATAACAAAACTTGAGAAATGGAACGTAGCATTGCCCCCTCTGAAAAAGGCATCGTCCCGATGTTTTAACTAAATATGAAGGTACAAGAATAATGCAACAAAGTACAATGATACGAAACAACAATTATGATACGACAATTACGATACAACAATAATACAAAAAAACACTGTCTCAGTTTGTCAACGCGCATGAAACGGCTTGAGGCGCGCAACATGGACGACTTCAGGTCGTGATCGGCGTCGTTGGGAGTTCGTGATGCTGTCGGGGACCACCTCGTTATAAAGTATGCCAAGACGTCGAACCACCCTGTACGGTCCGAAGTACCGTGGCAGAAGCTTTTCACTGAGTCCACTTCGGCGTATCAGCGTCCACACCCAAACACGTTCACAGGGCTGGTATTCCACGAAGCGTCGTCGAAGATTGTAACGGCGGCTGTCGGTCGTCTGTTGATTCTTGATACGGAGACGCGCGAGTTGTCGAGCTTCTTCGGCACGTTGAAGGTATTCACTCACATTGAGGTTTTCTTCGTCGGTGACGTTGGGTAACATGGCATCGAGCGTCGTTGCTGGGCTCCTTCCGCAGACCAATTTGTATGGAGATATCTGCGTCGTCTCCTGCACCGCCGTGTTGTATGCGAAGGTGACGTACGGAAGAATGGCGTTCCACGTCTTGTGTTCGACATCGACGTACATTGCCAGCATGTCGGCGATTGTCTTGTTTAGCCGCTCGGTGAGGCCGTTGGTTTGTGGGTGGTACGCTGTCGTCCGGCGGTGGTTTGTCTGGCTGTATGCCAAGATCGCTTGAGTTAGGTCAGCAGTAAATGCCGTTCCTCTCCTAGTAGCACAATTACGTTATAATAATGTTACTTTTACGTTCATCTTCAATGTTGAAGCAATATTGTTATGTCATCGAAACTAAATGTTCTGCTAACGTTCTGCATAAACGTAGCAATAACGTTATCTTGAACATGATGTAAACATTATTAAAACGTTATGCTAATGTTTGCATAACGTTAAGAAAAACGCAAGAGTGACGTTACAAGTTAAACTCCCGTAACATTTCTAAAATATTAAGAATTATTGCAAATTATGCGCATGCAACGCTGAAAACAGGCTCAATGCCACATGTATTTTTAACTGAAAAGACAAACTTGCGTATCATAGCTACAGCATGTCTTCAAAATGCAGTAGGGTATTCTAAAGTACATTAAATTATTGATGGAACGTATGTGTGTTAGCGGCTTGTAAATATATGCATGGACTGAACCAGACGGATTCGAAGCAATCTAATCAGCAATTGTAAAGACTTTCTACATTTTGCAGCTGTTCGACAGCATTAACTCAGGTCAACTGCATGTCTTGATTGCAAATATACTTTATTGCATGATGCCCATATATACTTTATTTCTCGATGCTCATCTGAGGCTTGGTTGTGATCAATAAGCAGGCCGCGGCACTTTGTTCTGCAAAAACAACGAATATTCAGGGATTACTGCAGATAATAAACAAACAAAATAGCTTTAGTAGCAGCATAAACATTGCAGATGCTATTGATAAGACAATGAAAACCATTCATCGCCACTGCACAATTATTGCACGTAGATAGATAGATAGATAGATAGATAGATAGATAGATAGATAGATAGATAGATAGATAGATAGATAGATAGATAGATAGATAGATAGATAGATAGATAGATAGATAGATAGATAGATAGATAGATAGATAGATAGATAGACAGACAGACAGACAGACAGACAGACAGACAGACAGACAGACAGACAGACAGACAGACAGACAGACAGACAGACAGACGGATGGACGGATGGACGGATGGATGGATGGATGGATGGATGGATGGATGGATGGATGGATGGATGGATGGATGGATGGATGGATGGATGGATGGACAGATAGATAGATAGATAGAGAGATAGATAGATAGATAGATAGATAGATAGATAGATAGATAGATAGATAGATAGATAGATAGATAGATAGATAGATAGATAGATAGATAGATAGATAGATAGATAGATAGATAGATAGATAGATAGATAGATAGATAGATAGATAGATAGATAGATAGATAGATAGATAGATAGATAGATAGATAGATATGTGGGGTTTAACGTCCCAAAACCACCATATGATTATGAGAGACGCCATAGTGGAGGGCTCCAAAAATTTCGACCACCTGGGGTTCCTCAACGTGCACCCAAATCTGAGCACCCGGGCCTACAACATTTCCGCCTTCATCGGAAATGCAGCCGCTGCAGCCGGGATGGGAACCCGCGACCTGCGGGTCAGCAGCCGAGTACTTTAGCTACTAGACCACCAAAGCAGTGCAAAATAATGCACGTAGCTTTGTAAGAGCTCTGTGAAGTACTTGTTCGCAGCAGCTGTTTTTAAAAACTCGAATTTCGTCCAACCACCAATAATGATCACTGTCAGCACTGCCTTGCAATAGTGCTACCTTCCTGGTCCACATCACATTGGATAGTGTCATGGTAGTCCCTCGATGGTATATGTGGTCACTTGCTGCCTGCTTGCACATGACTGCATTTCAAAATTTAAAGCTTTTGACCCCTATATCACTGAATGGAAGCAGATACCTTGCAGCGCTGCCGGAGCTACGCGGAGTACACTGGCAGTAGACTTGTGAAGTATATATAATATAGCTCCGGGCATAACTGTTTCATTAAGTATATACAAGGGTTTTAGCTGTGCTGCTTGCATGACACGCTGAAGCTATAAGAAGTACATTTGACATGTACTTCACAAACTCTGAATTACTGTAGCCATTACCAGCTGGTAATCGCAATAGCCTCACTAACCAAGATGACCTACAGCAGCATGGCAGCCCCATACAGCCCAGACCATCTGCTTTCACCCAAATTTGTGCTTTTTACTGGTGCTCTACCTAGACAGCAAAAAATAAGCGGTATAACCTGTCATCACTTAGTCTCATCTACACCTGAAGACAAGGCATCAGGTATCTTTGGCGTGGGAAAAATAGTCATCTAACAACCCAGGGATCCAGCTGTACACAATAAACAAAGCTGGTGTAGCCAACGTGCCTAGTAAGACCCCTATGTGCAAAATGAGTCAAGATGGTCAAACTTCTGCACATCATCAGGAACGTGTACAAGTGCATGTACATTGTACACGTAAATACCCTCCCCTTAAAGACGTCCAGCATTAGTGACAAACGCTCGGAGATTTTTGGCAAAGTTTAAATGCAGGTGGCAAAGCTCAGGGCTTGCGAGGATAGACAATGCCACACTCAGCTTCATGAAATGCTGGTAATAACATTTTTCAATTCGCCTTGATGGCACCACAGGTCCAAACTAGAATAAAAAGCTTCGTAACTGTGGCCTTCCATCTTTCCAGTTCGCAAAGTCTTCGGGGCTTACGGGCCATTTCCCGAGGTGTGTGCTTCTGCAAATTTATTAGCATCTCTGACATTTCATTCTGCACACGTACTGGAACCTTTGACTTATGAGGTACTCTATGGACCCATTAGTGAAGCAATTTCCTCACAAACCCTAGGCACACAAGGTGCATGTAATCCAGTGAAAAATCGCTAACCATGCCAATTTTTAACTCGGTCAATGGTGAGTGTCCACGATGGTGCTCTTCCTGATCTTGGTTCAGAAATGATTCATCAGTTCACAGTGGATTATTGAGCTCTGGAAGGATTACTTTCCGAGAGATTTCAGAATAGACTCCTTCTTGAGTGCATTTCTCGCAACTGTAATACTGCCCATGGGCCTTGATGCACTTCAAGAATGCCCTTGCAGGTGCATCACAGACAAATGCACGTACTTGAACTGTAAACTTTTTGTCACCTTGAGTGAAGCCTTCCATTTCCAGCATGCTCACTTAAGCTATAATATCACTCAAGTGGTCCTGGAGGCTCTCAGGTTTTGTGTTTCCAACAAAAAAGGCAATGACGAATGGCTTGACATCACTTTACTCTTCAACAGATGCCAATATTGGCCACAACTGTTTGCTTGAACTCTTTGCAATGGGAAGCCCATCAGTATTTATCAAAAGTGCGATGGTATCACTTGTGATGCTGCCTGCTTGTATCATTTGTTCTAGTGTTGAGTTAATATCAAAGTAGTGGTATAAACCAGACCCATTTTTATTAACGCGCAAGACCTCGGTGTCCCAATTAGGGTTCGTGAGTCACTGGGTAACTTCGGGTGGTGCCTCTTCCATATTTTCAGCAGCAGCGTTAGATGAGATGCACAAGCTTTAGTTTCACAGGCCCAAGCTGCCAGCTCGCTGGCCAATTAAGCTCGGTTGTTCTTCATAAGTTTTTTGAAACTCAACTTCTGCCACGTTGCTGGCCAATCTTGGCTGTTCTACAGCTGATGTGCTTGCAAAAGCATTTGTAGGGTTGACATACTCTTGATTTGAAGCCTCCGTGACATCACTGCTTCTGTTGTCTACTTCATAACTTGCGAAATTCTTATCCTGTTTGGAAAAAGATGAAGTTGCAATGTCTGCGAAGTGTTCGTGCACACATTCAGCAACTCTTCTTTTTCTCTGCCGGTCGCCGACATCTTGTAAATGTCTCCGGTACCGTTTCATATCTGCATATGATATAGCGAGTGTTTTCAATTTAAGTTGACACACAAAGAAAGCTAATAACTACTGCAGTAATACGAGCTTAAGTGGTGATATTATGGCATGCCATAAAAAAGGGGGTACTCAGGATTAATTTTGGCGAGCTGGGAATTTTTCATGTGGATTGAAATGTATAGCTTTGCTTGTACTTAGCCTCTTCGCGATGCGGTGGCCGTGGCCTCGACTTTAGCAGCATGAAAACTGATATACAGCCACGGAGGGTGAAGGGAGAAGTTCAGGGGAAAATGGGAGCTTGAAGACATGAAAAATTTGCGAACACGAGGTGTCGTTGGAACGAACGTTTCGAGAATCGCATTTGTTTCTGCCTGGCAAAACCTTTCAAAATATTGGCTCCAACAACACCCCATGCGCAATCATTTCTGCTCTTCACAACTTAAAGGCTATGCAAATGTCACAAGAGTACTTCTGGTCACAATCAAGCCCGATCACTTCTCGATTGCAAAACCGGTGACACAAGAGCGCTTTTGATCGCAAACAATTGGCCAATGCATTGCGTTACAGCCTGATCCGAATAGAGTTTGGCGCAGACATCGCACAAATAGCGATTGGTGATCGCGATTAAAAATGACTGCACCGGTGTCGCACGAGCAGTTACGATCGCAAAAAGGGCCGATCTAGATAAGGCTTAAGCCGGATCAGGTGCTGCTACTTTGACATCTCCAATTGCGATCAGCCCCTATCGCAACGCGATCCAACTTTCAGATTGCGCTGCGCCAAACTCCATCCGCGGATTGTTTTTTTGTATCATCGTGGCTTCGACGTACAGGGTTGGTCAAAAGTTCTTAGGCCACTATTCCATGTATTCCTAAGGCAGCGTGGCCTGGGAACTGTTGACCCCTCCTGTAATTTCGTGTCAGCCACGGCGCGGTACCGCATGACATTGGTATTACATGCATGCAGTAGTTTCACTTCATTGAGAGTAGCAGCTTTAAAGTGCAATGAACTCATTTATGCTTGCCTTCATATACTATCTTCATAAGCGTGAACGAAAAGCGCGCCGGTCTTGTCGTCACGATCGTCTACGCTCGCCAAGGAAACAGGAGGAAACTCGAGCAACACCAGCAAAATAAAAAACGCTTTCATGGTTGCCAACTCGAGCCAACATATAGAAAAATTAAGTGCTGCATCTGATTAAGACTTCTAGTGCTTCAGCAAAAAAAAAACATTTGCAAAACAAAACGGATTGTTGTTCAATATAGGAAGATTTTGTTATCTAAATAAAATATGTTTATTTTTTTAAAAACATCGGTAAACTTTCACTAGCACCACCTTCTCAGTTGAGCAAAAACAGAGGTAAACGGGGCTGCACCCGTGAACTGGCTTAAATTGTAAAAAAACTAGGTTATAGGCAACGCCGTAGGTAGAGCCGCAAAGCAAGCTGCCTTTGCGCGCTGCAATGACCCATTGGCAAAATTAGCGTCGTAAAAGATCGTAATGGAAACAAATTTTGATGTGGGGAATCGTCCCGAAACGTATGGAGTGTGTGTGCATCATCTGCAAAACTGTCGCTGACATTCGACGCACAAATTGGCCTTCACAGATCTTGAGACTCTCAGCGCTCGCCTACTGTGCTTTTGATTTGATCGCGGAAGGTGGTTGCGTTGATCGATTCCGACCTGTCCCACCTTACGGCATGTTGCCGATAATGTACTAGCTGTGTTCAGCGTGTTTCCCTCCCCCCCCCCTTTTTTTGAAGTTGAAGTTGAAGTTTATTTCAGGCAAAAACAAAAAAAAAAGAAGAAAGGTACAATTTGCCTAGGGGACCGGCGAAAAGGCATAAAAGACTGACAAAGCGCCTGCCCCCTGTAAACCCAAAACCCACCAAATCAACACAGTGCTCAGTGTAAAGTAAAGAGTCAATAATAAATTAAGCATAAATAAGTTTCTACATGCAAAACATGTACAGGAAAACATAAATGAGCGAAAATTTGCGCAGGCAATGAAATCAATAAAGCATATGCGTGTCCGACAAATGAAGCAAACTGTAGAGGACATAAACACTAATGTAAGACATGTAAAATACCTGAAGAAACTTTAAACTTGAATACAAGGTTTCAACAATCAAAAGACAACAACATCAATAAGGAATATGTTTGACCGATAAATGAAACACAGTTTGGATAACATAACCAAACGTTAATGTGATTTACACAAGAAAATACTTCAGGGAATATGAAACAAAGATGGTGACGGTGATTACGTTTGTGTAAATAGGAAGTGTTCCTGTATCTTCTTTTTAAAAATGCCACATGAGACTGTATTGTCAATTAGAGAAGCTACAATCGGTTGTTCGTTCAGGAAATGCGAAATTTCATACAATAGTTTTTGTGTGCTGTAATTTGTACGTGGTTTCTCGTATGTATACACCCAGGGCCGTAGGTTGTGACTGTGATCTCTCGGAAGATGCCTCTGATAAAACCCTGAGCGATCAGTTCGTACCTGTTTATAAATAAGCATTGCCAGTTTTTGTTTCATGACGTTGGTTACCGTAAGTATTTTATGTTCCTTAAAGAGAGGCGCGGTATGATGCCTAAATGACACCCCTGATACTAGTCGTATAGCTTTTTTTGCAAGGTGTGAATTTTGTCAGTGTTTGCTTTAGTCGTATTCCCCCATACAAGAAGACAATAATGGAGATGTGAGTGAACAATGGAATAATATAGTTGTTTTTTCAACCACAGAGGGAGGAGTTGTCGCCATTTGCAGATTATACCCGTGGATCTGGAAATCTTGGTACGAACGTGGTTGGTGTGTAAGGACCAGTCTAAGTGTTCTTGAAAAAGTATCCCAAGAAATTTATGCGCTGTGACACGTTCAATTTTCTGCCCTTCAAATATTATTGTAGGCTCGCTTGTGATTGCCTTATTGCGTGGGCGGAATAAATCATATTTTGTTTTTTTTGGTGTTTAGTTCTAATCTATTACACTTAAACCAGTCAGATAGATGCGTCAGCCACAGGTTTCTTGTTGTTCAAGTTGATTGAGGGAATTACCGGCGCAGAATATATTGGTGTCATCCGCATAGAGAACAACATCGGGTGTTAGCGGCATGTTGAGTAGATCATTGATATGAATCAAGAATAGCAAAGGCCCGAAGATTGATCCTTGTGGAACGCCACAAATGATATTACCTACATTTGATTTAGTGTCGCCGAGACTGGTGTACTGTTGCCGATCGCTTAGATAACTTTTTATAAGTTCTAGAGCCTTCCCTCTAATTCCATATGAAGGGAGTTTCCGTAATAAAATATGGTGCTTAACCGAATCGAACGCTTTTTTGAAGTCGAGAAAAACTCCTATGGTAAGTAATTTATGTTCAAAGTTGTCAAGTATTTTTTTAATATCCAGTAGTGCTGTTTCAGTGGATTTTTTCTTTTGGAAGCCATACCGTTGTTGTATTATCACATTTTCTTGCAATAAGTAATTTGAAAGTCGTATTCATAACTTGCTCAAATAGTTTAGAGAATATAGGTAATAATGAGATAGGCGTATAGCTATTAAGGTCATTTTTATTACCACCTTTAAAGATGACAGATACTTTCGCAATCTTTAGCTCATCAGGAAAAATACCTGAACTAAGAATTGTGTTAGCGATATGTGAAAGCGGCTTACTTATGGTATGGGCAACTGCTTTAATAGGCTGGGGTTTTAAGTCATCCACGCCACATGCACAATTATTTTTTAATTTTTGCAACAGTTTGTATATTTCGGATTCGGATGTGGGAAACAAGAAAACAGAGGATGAAATGTTGCTAGTTACATAAGTATGATTGCTTATCTCCCCAGCAGTAGTCCCACAATCGCCAACTCTAAGGAAGTGTTCATTGAACCTATCTGCAAGTGGTGGACCTGAGCATGGTTCACCGTCTATCACGAGCTCCGATATAACCGATTTATCATCTTTGCACATAAGGTCATTGACCTTTTTCCAAACTTTTCTGGAGTCATTCGATATACCACCAAACATATTTTCGTAGTAAGCGAAACGCGCTTGTTTAATATCAGTGCCAAGTTTATTTCTAATTTTTTTGTATGTAGCTAATGTGTCTAAGCTTTTTGTTCTGATAAATACACTAAACAGACTATCATGCACTTTTATTCTTTTTAAAAGGTGTCAATCTATCCATGTTATCTAGACCTACGGGTTTTTCTAATCGTTGTCTTAGAAAATGCAATGTCATAGAGACCTTTGATAGTGTTTAGAAAGAGGCGGTATGAAGCAACGAGATCTTTGATCTCTGTCACAGAGTTTCAATCTGTACCTTCAACTAAGTGTTGAAAAATCGCAATCTTATCCACAGATATTATTCTGCATGGATTGGTTGTATTCTGAATAGTTTGGTTATGTCTGGACAAGTATGACTTGAAGAAAATAAACAAGGGCAAGTGGTCGCTTAACTCTGCTATCAGTACACCTGCGTCGCATTCACATGGCTGATAGTTTGTAAAACATAAGTCGAGTAGCGTTTCAGATATGTCTGTAATTCTTGTTGGCATGTTAATTACATTTTGATACCCAAAAGAGCAGAAAATATCAACGAGGTTTTGCCTATTAGATGTTGTTGCCAATAAGTCGATATTAAAGTCACCACAGAAAATCGCAGGAAATCCAGATTGACAACAGTATTCTAGAACACTTTCAAGATGATTAAGAAACACAGTAACAGAACCAGAAGGGGGTCTGTACATGAGGACAACAATTGTGACCATGCATTTGATCATTAAACACTCATAGTCAAGTTCAATATGGGAGTATTCCAAAGTATTTTTATATTGAAGGGAGTTTTTAATATAAACCGCCAGACCACCTCCTTTTCTGTTCTCTCGCGAAATTTGAATACATTTGTATCCAGCGAAATGTACATCAGGGTTATCACCACAAAACCAGGTTTCTGTGAATGTCAAGATATCGAAATTATGTTCGAGTGTATCGAAAAAAAGGCTTACAGATTCTTGTTTGTGGCTAAGACTACGGGCATTTAGATTTAAGAAGGATAGGTGTATGACGTTTCGTGTAGCTTTTAATTGCCGAAAGAAAAGGCATCATAATAATTCTGCGACTGTGTGAAAAAAGCCATGAATTAAGTCGGCCAGAAAAGGAACTTTCTAGTTTTTTTTTAGTTTCCGCAGCCCTTCTAGATTTTCAGCAGTTCTTATGTTAACAATTTGATGACGTGCGCTTCGTCGCATGAACATCTTCCCATTCTTAACCAATTAGGTTCAGTTCCGGTTAGGTTCAGTTCGTGGTGCGGCCCAGCCAGGATAGCTAGCCCAGCTGCACACTGCCTTTGCGCGCTGTCTTCACGCCTTGCATTCATGATTCACTGAAGTGGTGACGGAAAGAATGTGCCCGCTGACCATATTTTGTTGGTTGCGATTTCATGTCTGTGCACGGATTGACTTTCGGCAGGACATTTCCTGACTAGTGTTCAGCTATTTTGATCGAATGGCCGACTGTATGCAGTTGTACAGCCTACGAGGTGTGTTATTCGCACACTTGCGTTACGTCTCATATATGTAGCTTCCCTGTTGCTGTCCTGGCTAAGGAGTTACGTTAGCCTAATGCTTTTCATGGGACGTCTCATTTTTGGCCAAATTCATTCGGGCTGGGCTGCAGATGAAATGTAGAAACTAACCTCATCCTATTAACGCAGTGCCTACAGTCCTGACCGAGTTGCTATATCTCCGTTAATTTAACACAATTTCAAGGTGCACATGACAGAAATGGTGTGAAATCTGGTATTGGCTCTTGTTGAAATATTGTTGCCCAAGAGCAGAGTGCACACGGAGAACGTACAACATGACTGCTCATGTTGAATGTTCTTACTGCTCTGTTTTCTTTTATGCACTGAAATTTAAACAGCCAGACTACTTACACTGTGATGCCCTTATGTATGGCTTTGTATAGTTTTAATATTAATATTATCGGGGCATTTACATGCCAAAACCACAATATGAATATGAGCGCCCTGTAGCAGAGAGCTTCAGGAATTTCAACTATCTGGTGTTCCTAAACGACATTGCACCGTACAATTGTCGGAAAGCTTAACTTGAACGCTCCGCAGCGTGTCTTGGACTGGTTTGACTGAGGCCAGCCGCGAAACACTAGGCACTGTTGCCAAGATAATAGCTCGGTAAGCTTGGATTGTATGTCGGCATGCATGCGTAACACCTTGGCAACAAAACTCAAAGCTACGTGGCGCTGGTCTCAACCAAACTGCTTCAGGACATGTTGTGGAGCATTCGAGCTAGGCTTACTGATGACTGTACATGGGCCTCTGGCATTTTGCCTCTGTCAAAATGAGCTGTAGCTTTGACTCCTGATGTTGAGACGGTGAATGAAAACAAGCCCAAATGAGGAGCATTCTTTACATGCTCACGCTACCATACTTGTTAGGAGCAGTGATTCTTACTGAGATGAGAAATGTGTCGACATGTTAATTATAAAAGCATCATAAGTTATCTCAGATTCTGGTGGCCACGGAAACTATACACAATATTTATATTGCTTCTAATGCAGTGACCTACAAGAATTTACAAAGCTTGTACTAAGCCACTCAAGGTTTGAAACAGCAAAATTGGACGACTGTGAAGATTTATCTGGTTGCTTCTAGGCTTTAACTAGGTGATGCTGGGTTGTTTTTACGTTGATTATTAGATCAGAGAAACCCATAGACAGTCACAGGCACGACATGGTTATTCAAATTCTAAAGACAGAAACTCGCCCTGAAACTGAGCGTCCACACCTCTTATAGATTAACAGGCACGTCTTTAGCACAGGCCTTCCGTTGCTTCGGGGTCTTCTCGCCGCTGCTGTTGCCTTTCTCATTTCCTAGTATTTTCTCATGGGGGCTCAGGGGACTTCGGTTTGCTGTTGTTTTGAAGCGATTTGTTGGGCTAACTGTTGCCTTCATCAATATTAGTGGGCCAGAGGCGAGTAGTGAGATTTTCCCAATTTCTGTCACACATACCCATTTATAATGATGATAGTTTTCTGGTAGGCTGCACAGAGGCACATACCTGTAACAATAATAGTTTTCTACCACCGACTCGCGATTTCCTAAACAGCTTCGCTGATAGAAGTCTAAAGGATTGCAAAAGCCTGGTGAGGTCATGCTACGATGTAGTCTATCAATTATGTTAAGTGTCTTGTTTTTTAAGAATTACCAGAATCTAAACGTCTTCTGAAGTAAGATAGTTAACAATACTTACAAAGCTTCTGACTATTTTCATTATAACTTGCATTTGCCCCTCCATGAGACACATTTTTGAACTCACAAAATATGAATTGGCCCAAAATTAAAGTAATCGACTGCAGTTTGAATGCAGCCCAAATAAACTCTATGGAGCTTGACCTCAACCATGAAGGTATATTAATCTGTTCCAATTACTCAAGCATTACTCGTACTCTACCAGCTAGTGTTGCTTAGATAAGGACTAACCCAGGTGTACATAATGTTTACCTGCAATGCACAATCACTAGAATGTACTTGTAGTACCAATTGCATACATTTCAATATAACTTCCCAACTGCTCATCATACTTCAGCCCACACACATTATCAGAAGGATGTCGGCCTACCTCTTGTTTGCACCATGACCCACTGTCGCTCCTTTGCTAGACTACCCAGGACTGGAATGGTATTTCCAAGAGCATCACCATCATTTAAACTTGGATAGCTTTAGCGAAGCCTTAGAATTTTTGTTTTATTTACAATTATTCTTTGGTTCACTCCCGCATGTAAAGCATTGGGACCTCAATAAAGAAATTGCATTACTGTTTTGACAACCTTTTGTGAGTCACCAGTGTTCTTGGGAGTCAGCAGGGGCATGCAAATTCAAAGCATCATTTGCCCAAGTCACACCAGCACTCCCCCACCGCAATGCAACCCCCACCGCCCCGCCAAAACTTAACTCATTCATGCCGACGTCCATGGTAGTTTGGCTATTAAAGTACATACCACAGTGATGTGTGAGAAACTTGAAAGCTACTACAGATACCTGACCAGAAGACAGCTGTCCATGACATTTCAAGCAGTAAAACCAGTTCATAAGCTTGCATAGAATAGTTGCAATATCAATTGAAGAATAGCCACGGATTGACTGCACTATATGTTATTGTAACCATCATTATCTGGTGTCACTTAGCGAAAACAAATTTCATTTCCTAAATGAAATGATGTTTTCTCTGTGTTTTTTCTGTACATCAAGAAGTATTTGTATGCAACTAAATTTATTGGTTAATAGGCATTTTCGGCAAATAATGATGGTAAAATATTAAATGAACATTACCGAATGTTTGCCAGTTATGTTGATTTTTTGTGCGATTTTAACAATTCTTTAATGTTTGAAATATAACATTCAATGTTCAATGTTTTGTTTGAATGTTGCGCCAATGTTCCACATTCAACGTTATTTTAACAGTGTATTTCTTATATATATTTAACGTTTTACGTACAACAAAGAAAGTTATACGTTTTATGTAAAACGTTCAGACAATGTTGTTTGAAAACATAAAACGTTTCTTCAACATTCGCAACAAAAATACAACGTTACTTTAATGTATTGTGCTACCTGGGCTGTCGGTGAGGAGGACCTCCGGGGCGCCGTGACGTAGGACGATATTTTCGACGAAGAACTCAGCTACCTCGGATGCACTGCCTTTGGGCAGGGCTTTTGTCTCGGCGTAGCGGATGAGGTAGTCGGTAGCTACCACGATACACTTGTTTCCGAAAGCCGACGTCGGGAATGATGATGATGAAAAACATTTATTATAAAAGAGAGAGGTACGGGGCCAAAGCATGACCCCGCTACATAGTCGGCGTCCTTAGTCCGGGACACCACATGACGAGGCCCCTACTCGCGCCCGTCTCACCAGAGCCCGTAGAGACTCTAGTGATGAGCAGTTGAGGAGGGCAGTCTCCCATTCCTCTCGGGAAGGGGTAGGGGAAGGGGGTAGGTGGGGATTTTTCGGACATGTCCATACCATGTGGAAGATATCACACGTCTCCCCACAGTGTGGGCACCACCCATCTGTGTTCGCATCGAAATGTTTTAGGATTGCAGGACAGAGTACAGTACCTATCTGCAGGCGCCTTAGAGTTCGCTCTTCCACCTTACTCAGCCCCTTTGCAGGAGCCGGGTAAAGGCGGTGAGTGTCGCGATAATAGTTCAGAATTTCTTTGAACCGCAGCAGTGGTGTATTGGCCTCCGAGTCATAAGAGCCAAGGTGAGGAGCCCGGTGGGTAAGCGCTCGGGCGGCTGCGTCAGCGGCCTCATTACCTCGTAAGCCCTGATGGCCAGGAACCCATACGATGCGTTTCGGGGCTGGATCAGCGAGAGCCCCGCTACGGTCCCAGTAGGTCCATACCAATCTGCTGGAAAGGTCGGTGAGGTGGTTCAATTGGCTGCAGAAGTCCCGCTGGCCTTGTCGACGGTGTCTTGAGTCGCTGACAGTCCCGGCATGTCCTCACATAACGAGTGACGACAGTGGTGAGACGTGGCCAGTAGTACCTTTCTTGTATCCTCGCGAGTGTGCGGGAAACACTGAGGTGCCCTGCCCTCCGATCGTCGTGGAGGGCCTGCAGGAGTTCTGGTCGCAGAGCTGAAGGCACCACAAGGAGCTACTTGGCTTGAAGCAGAGAAAAGTTTTTCTTTTGGAGAAGACCATTTCGCAGGCAGAACGACGCAAGGGCGCGCTTGAATACCTTCGGGACTTCGGCCGTCCTGTCTTCGAGGTATTCTGTTAGGGCCTTAAGTTCCGGGTCGGCCCGGTGTCGTTCAGCGAAGTCATCGGCAGTTATCGTTCCCAAGAAGTAGTCGTCATCCGGGTCGTCGGGCGATGGTTCGTCGACAGGCGCATGAGAGAGACAGTCGGCGTCGGAGTGTTTTTGCCGGACTTGCCGAACTTGCTCATCTGTCGGTACTGGCAATAGCGGTAAGTGTGCCCTGCCTCGCCGCAGTAGTAGCAGAGCGGGCGGTTGTCAGGTGCACGCCAAACGTCGGTTTTCCTCGGCGCACTGCACTGGCCCGCTGGCGAATGGTAGGACGTCGTTGGGGGTGGTGGCGGCGGTGGCGTCTGGCGACGGAAGTGCGAAGGGGTGGCGTTTTGGCGTGAACGAGGAGGAGCGTTGTAGTGCACTTCAGCGGCGTAGTTCATAGCTTCCGGCTCGGGCAGCGGTGCTTGGGGAACTCGAAGATATTGCCAAACTTATTCTCGCACAATGTCGGCAATCGAATCTACTTGAGGCTGCACCGAAGGCAACAGATGGAGCAGCTCTTCCCGCACGATCGCTCGGATTGTTTCACGCAGGTCTTCGGAGTCAATGGCTTGAGCAGCAGCGCAGTCGGGAGTCAGGCGACGATTGTACTGTCTGGTACGCATGTCCAGGGTCTTCTCGGTAGTGGTCGCCTCAGATACGAATTTTTGGACGGTGTTCAGTGGATTCCTTATCTGTCCCGCGAAGAGCTTCTGTTTGACCCCTCGCATGAGGAAGTGAACTATCTTCTCCTCAGGCATGTTCGTGTCAGCGCGACGGAATAAGCGGGTAATTTCTTCTGTGAAAATAGTGAAATTTTCATTTAGTAGCTGGATCCGGGTCTCTAGTAAAGCAGCGGCCCTCTCCTTGCGAGCGACGCTCGCGAACGTTTGCAGGAATGCGCCGCAGAAGACATTCCACGTTTGAAGCACAGACTCCCGATTTTCGAGCCAGGTCCTTGCGGTGTCTTCCAGTTAGAAGTACACACGACGGAGCTTTTCTTCAGTGTCCCAGTGGTTGAGGGCAGCCACGCGGTCGTATGTCTCTAGCCAGGTCTTCGGGTCAACAATAACCCATGGAAATTTGGTGGTTCCCTGGGTTGATGCATGACGATCGCGGGCCGGGATGCTGCGGTTGTTATTGTCGCCACAGTAGAGGTCATGGCCCTGGTCTTCCACGCCTTGTCTTGTAGAGGCCCGTGCTCCGGTGGTAGACCTTGCTGCCGACGGCTTATTCGCAGCTCCTGTTTGGCGTTGGTGTCTTCTCCGCGACGGTGGCTGGGTTCACGGCTTAACAGGGGCATCCGGTACATGAACGAAGCAGCACCTCAACCAGATGTCACGGGGTCGTGGCGCGGCCGACGACAGGAAACTTCATGTTAGGATTTAACTGTTTATTTGGGCAAACCTGTGCCCGGTAAACGGAAAGTCCAATTACAGTAGCAGTCTTGCACAGATAGCAGTGAACGGAGCGTCGGCCTTGGATCAACTATTGACAAGCGGTGAAGTGCATCGGCATTTATGCTCTTGCCATCGAATGTTCTAGCGTTATCGCTGGAGGTTACGTAGGTTCTAGAATAGTCTGTACAGTTCGCGGAGTGGGCGTGATCTTATCGAAATGATCTACTACAGTCCTGAAGCTTCTCGAAAACTGCCGGCGCGGTTTGCTCTGAGAATTGTGTAGTGTATTGGGTGATAACAAACTTGAGAAATGGAACGTGGCAAAATGGTTAATCCCCCAGCCTTCCTTTCTCTCTCTTGCCATCTCCCTCCCTTGGCATCTTCATCCCGGATATCCGATGTCTTAAAAGGCCGGTACAAACAGATAAGTTAAAGAATGAAACAGATGGTGAATATTTTCTGCAGCATGTTCAGGCGCTGCGTATGAGTGGTCATCCTCAAAAATTATCAACTCTAACACCGCGGACAGGTGATGATATACCCTGAGTATGTTCGGGCATGTATTACGCTTCGATGCTTTTAATCTTCAATAAACTTCTCTCTTTTGATTTCATCCTTCGGGGCTTTGTGTAGTTTTTTACCTAACGCGCTGCATTCGTGCTGCACTGCTACCACTTCATTTCTTCTGTATATACGCCCTGTTTCGGGCCCGATCATAGGCTGTCATCTTGGACTGATAGTGATGTCGTTTTGCATCCGTATGAATATTCGAATAGGGCTATGGCGAACTCCCACACATCAAAACGCAGGGCCAGTACATTCAACTTTGTATGACCATAATCATTGCTAATTACGACATATACAACCAGCAAAAATTGCTTTTAAGCCTGTAGGGAAGCCTCCTAACACTGAAATGGGTTGAACTCTCAAGTGTTTTGTTGTGTCGTGGCGCCACCTTTGAGTGGCGTGCGCACTGAGTGCGCCCTAGTGTGTACTCTGTCAACAGATATCGTCTGTAACGGCACACACGTGATTGCATGCAGCCAATCACGTGTGTCCGCGTGTCCATTGTGTGTCGTTCAATAAACGGCCACTGGCCGGCTCAGTCTTTCTTGGGCTTCCGCGGGCTCCGGTCAACTCACTTATACTGCGCGTGTCGGGGGCGCGTGCCGGCGCACGTTGCGTCTCGCGTTCAGTCATCGGGCCCTCGCCGTCGGATGCCGCTCACCGACACAACAGAATGGCGACGAGGATGTTCTTCGCCTCAGTTCCTTCCACGGCAGAAAGAACCCGTGAGGCCTAGCACTCTTTGTGTGCAGACTCTGGCAAGCTCTCGTGTAGACATTCGCCCTTGCTCCGCTCCACACCTCTCCTGTCGGCATGGCTCTCTTCGAGCACCTTCCTGTCTTCCTCCAGCTGCCGGGGCCGCCGCCGGTTCCGTGGACTCATTGGAAAAAAATGTTTCAGGCCCACCTCGAGGCGGCCGGTGGCAGCGACTGGAACGACGCGCGTCGTGCGTCGGTGCTCGTCAGCCTGCTGGGACGCAGGACAGCGGAGGTATTTCGCGGCAGCCGAACAGGAAGCAGCCCGACACGAAACGAGCAATGCGGCGTCTACTCCGAGCAACGCCGTGCCAACTACGTTGGCGTCTGACCCAGATTCAGCTCCGGACGTTACAAAGTATGACAGTCTCGTCAAGCAGCTCGACCGGCTTTTCGCCGCGTCCACTAATCCGCTAGTTGAACGTCACGAGTTCACTCGTCGTCGTCAACTTCCCGGCAAGAGTTTCCTCGACTACTTGACAGTCCTGAAGGAGAAAGCCGTACGATGCAAGTTTGGGCTCACGTACGCGGAACGCGTCCGCGATCAGATTATTCACGGCTCGTCCAACTTGCGGGTGAGAGAGAAGCTGCTGGCATACGGCGAAGAGTTGTCCTTGGAGAAAGCGGAAGAAGTCGGTCGGACGCTCGAAGCATTGTCCTTGCCGAACCAAGCGTTTGCTCCCAGTCAACCTGAACATGTCGAAGCCGTTGAGAAAGGCGCCCAATGTGGCGGCGCCAAGAGAAAGAATGGCCGCGCCAGTCGGGGAGGCCCGGACGTCACGTCATCAGGTCCGGGAGGCCAGGATGGCGACTTTCAGCCGCAGTCGTCGTCAGGGTACCGTGCTCCAGTCCTAAATGAGAAGTCTCAAGGTGACTTCCAATCTCAATTGTGCGACCGCTGCGGAAGCAGACGGCACCACTCAAGTTTTCGAAATTGTCCCGCCCAAAAACGACGTTGCAATACGTGCAACGCTTGGGGACATTTCGCGTCGATGTGCCGCAAGACTGCCCTTGTACAGCGCGTCTCTTCGAGGGGAGCTGTCGACGTCGTACCGGAGCAGCAGGCCTCCACTCAGTTGAACTCAACTTCAAGCTCATCAGTGTTATCTTCGGATCGTCCTTTGTTGTCCGTGCTCACAGTTAGCACCTCATCCAGAAAAGACTTAGTCGTCCACACTGTGGTCGATGGTGTTACCCTGCGGCTACTGGTGTATACAGGAGCGTCTGTATTCTTGATGACGGCAGAAGACTTTCAGCGTCATTTCAGCAAACAGCACAGCCTGTCCAAAGCTGTAGTCAACTTGCGAAACTTCTCCAAGCAGCGCATCGGGATTCTTGGCTCCTTCCAAGCTCCAAAGTGTTGCAGCGGTCTTGCTCCGCGGTCTTCTACGTCACCGATAAGGGCACATTGCTTTTGGGCCTTGACATTATCCAGCGACTGGGCATCCAGATTGACGGCGCGTCGTTGACGTGTCGACTCACATCATGTGAAGTGCAGTGTCCCTCCAACGTGCCTTCGGGCTTCGAGCAGCTCTTCAGCGACGAGTTGGGTCTCGTCAAGGGTACATTCATCGCATTCAACGGCAGCCAGGTGTGACTCCGGTTGCATCCAAGCTGAGGCGTCTCCCTCTGGCTCTTCGCGATCAGGTGGCGACCGAGTTGCGACGACTCGAGGACTCGGATGTCATCGAACGCGTCGACGCTTCCGAGTGGGTCTCGCCGCTCGTCGTCGTCCGCAAGAAAAATGGAAGCATCCGGCTGTGTGTAGATCTCAGGGAACCGAATAAGGCAATTATCATCGATGGGTATCCTTTGCCGCACGTTGAAGAGTTGTTGCAGATGTTTCATGGAGCCACTTGTTTTTTTAAGCTAGACTTAGCATCAGCTTATCACCAGCTGTTGTTAGAGGAGAGCAGTAGGGACTTAACGACGTTCATCACGCATGCTGGCTTGTTCCGGTTTAAGCGTGTCTGTTTTGGTCTGGCGTCCGCACCTGCAGTTTTTCAAAAAATGATGTCCCAGATTTTTAAAGATTGCAAGAATGTAATTTGCTATCTGGATGATGTGCTTGTGTGGGGTGTCACAAAACGAGCGCTCAAAAAGGGCGCGCCGCCCAATTCTCGCGACGAAACGCGGGAGAGACGCCGTGAGGTGAACGAAAAAAAAGAGAAAACAAGCATCCAAGGACTCCCCGGGGCGCGCGACCCTCCCCTTTCGGAAGCGTAGGCTCGCCGACGAACCTCCTCACCCCACAACGGCGGCCGAGCAAGAACTCGAAATTTCTCTATGGAAAGGGGCGTGGTGATGCCGGGTTGAGTCATCTGTCGCGGACGGCCCTCGTATCGTCTCGACCTTTCCCCCAGTCTTCGCTGCGTATCGCGCCGACGAAATGACGAGAACTTTCTGGAATCTCGCGCTGAAGGTATTTAATGGAGCAGCCAAGGTGAGAGATGAGGAGAAGACGGAAGTTAGCGCCAGAGCGCGTAGGGATTCCGCCGTGTATACAGCGAAGGTTTTGTCCGTAGGAACAAAGCAGGAGATGAAGAGGATTTCCACCTGAGGGGTGAAGGCTCGAGCTACAGGCAAGAGCGTGTGTCTCCCACTATCGAGCGAAGACGCGTGGCAACAGCTGCGCGTGTGAAGCCGACGTGTTTCCGGCGAAGAAGTTTGCAGCTTGGAGAGTGGCCAATTAAAGACGCGAGGTTTCCTGGAAGAGAAACTTCGGGGCCAGCGGAACGCGAGGTTTCCCGGAAGAGAAACTTCGGGGGCAGCGGAAAGACAACAACGCTGGACTTTGAGTGAGTGATCCTCGGAAGAATATCATCCAGACTTTTGTTCCAAGAACTTTGGACTGAGTAGGTTTTCTATCTCTTTAGTCTTTAAGTGTCTTGGTTGTTCAATGCATGCAACTCCATTGCAGTGCGTATTGTTGTCTGTGTCCGTTGTTTCGAGTGTGGCTGATTGTACTGTGTAGTACGTTGTTTGATTGGTGGTATATTGTACTCAACTATTGTGGAGTGTGTATACTTGTGTATTGTTTTTGATCTGAGAATATAATTTGGTTTTGTTTATCAACTCTCGGCTTCGACTTGCTCTTTGGACCACAGCCGGCGTCCGCTGGCGCACCAAATAGGACCACTTCTGAATAGTCCACGCTTTCATGGTGCAATTCGGGGGGCCGATACTTCGGCCCTTGGAATTAGCTAGGCGATCGCCTCCCTAATTAATGGGACCTGTGATAATTAATTTGGCGTCCGCGACGAGGACCTTTTGGTGCACAGTGTGTCCAAAGTAGTGAGAAAGAGCCTCGAGTTGTTGATACTGCTATCGGAACGATTTTGTGTGTTGCTCAGTGTTCTCGTGAACGAGTGCAGGAGAGTTTGCCGATATACTGATTTAGGCAGATATTTTTTGCACGCGGCAAGGTTTTATTTGCGAGACACAATGGATCTCGAAAAGTTAGTCGCTCTTGGTGAGAAGATGTGTCTTTCTGGCGTCGAACTACGGTAGTAGGTCCCCCAGAAGGAACTTTTGCAGGTAGCCAGACTTGAAGGTAAAGATGCCTCGAGGAGCATCACACAATTTTTGAGTTCGTATAGGGTCACACCACATGCGGTGACTGGCCCGTCTCCAGCTTTTTTGCTGCACGGTCGACAACCTCGTTCCAAAGTAGACATTAGCAACTTTAGGATTCGTCCTAAAGTATCCGAGTCACCCAATCGGTTGCCTAATGTCCGGAATCAGGTTGCAGCGAAACAGAATAAGAGCAAAGGGTATTTTGACAAAAGGAAAGGTGCGCAGCAAACCCGCATAAAAGTCGGCGATGTGGTTAAGGTAAGACTCCATAGGAAAGGCTTTTTCAAGTATAGTAGACCTCTTACAGGGAATTCTCAGGTTGCGCCGTCCACTTTTCTCTTCAGTGACGGAAAAGTGTGGAATGCATCCAAGTTAAGAGTAATTCCTAGGGATTCTTTCCAGAATGCCGCCCTTTCTACTACACCTCAAGAACTTATTTACTCTTATTCCAGTTTAGATCTTTGTGGCAGTCAGTCCCCTGGTGCACCTACGTTGCAGGGCTCCACCCTCAGTTTTAAGCCAGACTCTGATTCGGCAGAGATCTCTTATAGTAAAGGGTCTGAATCAGTTGTTCCCCAAGGAACGTTGGGAAGTTGGCAGGACCTGGTGCGGGTACCTTTTTCAAGTAATCCACTGAATCTCAACCCTAGGGAGGGGGAAAGTGAAGCGGCTACAAGGTTTTCACAGACGACCGAACCTGGTCGCACTTCAACAAGTTCTACTGAGACTTCTATGCGTCCGCGCCGTCAGACAAAACGACCTGACTGGCTCAAAGATTTTGTCACCTAAGCTCAAAAGAGTACTTCCTATAATGCCGTAGCTGGTGGGCCCAGCCATGACATCGGAGGAGACTTTCAGTTCTGTGTTTTTTTGTAGTGTATTTCGTTTCACAAGATGTGTGACGTATCTGTTGTATTAGGCCACTTGTGCCTGTGCGCGAACTGTTCTTCTCCCCGCCGCTCGTGTGGCGTGAACATTCCTTAATGGAGATCCCGGGACCTTCTCTAGTGTTACCCTGTGATAATGCTCATTTTGTCGACGGCGGGGGGGATGATGTGTCGTGGCGCCACCTGTGAGTGGCGCGCGCACTGAGTGCGCCTTAGTGTGTACTCTGTCAACAGATGTCGCCTGTAACGGCACACACGTGATTTCATGCAGCCAATCACGTGTGTCCGCGTGTCCGTTGTGTGTCATTCAATAAACGGCCGCTGGCCGGCTCAGTCTTTCTTGGGCTTCCGCGGGCTCCGGTCAACTCACTTCTACAGCGCGTGTCGGGGGCGCGTGCCGGCGCACGTTGCGTCTCGCGTTCAGTCGTCGGGCCCTCGCCGTCGGACGCCGCTCACCGACACAACAGCTTTCTAGTGGGTCTACCCAAAAATGACGCCGCTCGCGCTGAGAGTCCGTGCTTGGCCGTTACTGTCGCCATTGTGTATGCTCGCTGTGTGCCGGGTAATAACAAATTGGTGGAGAGTGCTACAATCCTCTTCGATGCCCTTGGAACTACGATCACGTACCCTGCAATCTACCATGTCCTACGACGCCTCTCAGCAAACACCTCCTCCCATGCCACCTCCTTGTCCCGGTGTCCCCAGGATCCGCAATTCACCCATCTTCACGGGTGCCGATGGCACTTACGTGGAGACTGGCTCGCCATTTACGAGCACGTGAGCGTCCCCAACAAATGGGATGAGGACGGCAAGTTGACAAACTTGGTGTTCTACCTTGCGGGCATTGCAAGCTTGTGGTACAACAACCACGCGTCCGATTTCGCAACCTGGTCCGATTTCAAGACCGCTATCACCAACGTTTTTGGCCACCCTGCCGTTCGTAAGCTGCAAGCCGAGCAGCGCTTACGCGAACGCGCTCAGCAGGCCGGTGAATCATTCACCAGTTACATTAAAGAGGTCCTGGACTTGTGCAAGAAATCCAGTGATATCATGTGTGAATCAGACAAGATCCGGAACGTCATGAAGGGCATTGACGATGATGCCTTCACGACGCTGCTTGCCAAAAACCCAGCCATACTGACTGAGGTCATCACGCTGTGCCAGAGCTACGAGGAGCTCCGCCGGCAGCGTTCGATGACCCGTCGCTCCACACCACGAGATTCAGGGCTTGCTGGCTTGGAGGCGAGATGTGATCAGGTGGCGCTGCTGGCAGACCTCAAGTCCTTCGTACGTGAGGAAATCGCGTGCCAGTTTTCTCTCCTTCCCTTTGCCCACCCACCATCTGTTCAACAATCAGCAACTACCATTCTTCCACCCATCCGCCGAGTGATTCAGCAGGAAATAGCGGAGTTCATGCCTGCGTACCACCCAGAACAACTTCCGGCCCCTGCGCCCCCAAGTTACGCCCAAGTGGTCGCCAGGCAGCCTCCAGTCGTTCAAGCGCCTGCACCACTGACTTACGCCGAAGCTGCCGCACGATCTCCGTCCTTTGCAGCGGGTATGCCGGCTGCGTGTGTTGACGCAACCCCTCAGCCTAATTTGCAGCCCACCATGCAGCCTTTCCAGCCACCGTTCCGGGCGAAACTCACCCTGGCAAACCGATGGCGCACACCCGACAACCGCCCATCTGCTTTGTTTGCGGTTACGCCGGTCACGTAGCCCGTTATTGCTCTCGAGTGCAGCCGGCTTCCATTTCTTCTCCTGTTGCTGGCCAGCTTAGCCGTCCGTATAACGATGAACTGCCGCCTATGCCACAGTCGTCTCGCCCAGGTCCGTTTCCTCGAAGGTCGCCGTCTCCACGACGTCAGTCCCTGTCCCCCATGTGGCCAAGTTCGGCTGCTCATGAGCGGGAAAACTAGTCGTCACAGTCCCAGAGGCAAGGACTGCGACGCTATCGCACTGTGAAAGCCCTCAGAGCCGCCCATCTAATGTCATTGACAATTGTGGACGGTGTTTATGCGCCTGGTCTTATTGACACTGGATCTGCCGTATCAGTTGCGAACGAAAACCTTTGCCGCTTGCTTCGAAAAGTGACCCTTCGTACCACTAGTTCACATTGTATTCATCCTACAGCAGGGTGCACAGCTCGCGTTGTCGTTTAGGACGTTCTGTATGTCCCCAATTCATCATCATTCCTGTAAGCTCTCATGACATCATCCTGGGATGAGATTTTCTCTCCCGCAACGACCCCGTCATTCATTGTACCGCCGCCGAAATTGAACTCTGACGCTTCTCGCATTTGACGCCAGAAGACAGTCCCTCGACACGGAGCAAGATCTCGTGAAAGACGATACCATAGTGCCTCCAAGCTCGACGATGGCTGTATCGGTTTACTGCACCGGTCTCTCCGACACAATTGCACTCGTTTCGCCATCCGACCGTGCTTCCACAAGGAAACGGTTGCTAGTACCTTTCGCGACCGTGCAAATCACCCAGGGCAACGCCGCTATTTTCGTGACCAACCCATCCCCGTACACTGTTACTTTGGTTCGAGGGGAATGTCTCGGCAGAGTGGAACCAGTCGACGACGCACAAGTCCTGGACGTACCCGAAGACTTGCGTTGTCATGATTCGCGTACCATCAGTGCTGTTCCCACTTCTAATCCATCTTCTTCTGATGTATTTGGCCCCTACATTGATGACAACCTTACGTCAGTACAGCGTTCCCAGCTTCTGGTCCTGTTGCAAGAATACCATTCTTCTTTCGATGTCGCGCGAAGTTCCCTCGGTCACGCGTCCACTGTTACGCATCGTATCGAAACTGGTGCCCATTCACCATTACGGCAACGTCCATACCGCGTGTCGCCTGCTGAACGCCGGAAAATTAACAAGCAGGTTGACGATATGCTCCAATGCGACGTCATTCGGCCCTCGGACAGGTCATGGGTGTCTACTTTTGTTCTTCTTGCGAAGAAAGATGGTTCTGTGCGGTTCTGTGTGGACAACTGACGGCTCAATAAGATCACTCGAAACGATGCCTACCCACTGCCGCGCATCTATGACTCGATTGACAGCCTTCACGGAGCCCAATTTTCTTCTCTCAATCTGCGCTCAGGGTACTGGCAAGTACCCATGGCTGATAACGCTCGACCAAAGACTGCCTTCATCACACCCGATGGCTTGTACGAATTCAACGTCATGCCGTTTGGTCTGTGTAATGCACCTGCGACCTTTGAGCACATGATGAACACCGTTCTGCGCAACTTGAAATGGCACGCGTGCTTGTGTTACCTCGATGACGTTGTTGTCTTCGCTCCAGATTTATCCACGCATCTCCAACGTCTGAAAGAAGTTTTCTCACGTGTGAGCAATTCCGGCTTGCAACTAAATCTGGAGAAGTGCCGCTTTGCAGCACGCCAACTCACCATCCTAGGGTACGTCGTGTCCAAGGATGGCATTCTTCCTGACCCAGCCAAGCTTCGGGCCGTGGCCGAATTCCCCAAACCTGTGTCCGTCAAAGAACTGCGTAGTTTTGTGGGTCTGTGCTCATGCTTCCGACGCTTCAAACGAAACTTTGCCACGATCATATCACCGCTGACGAAGCTCCTTGGAAGTGACGAGCCCCTGAATTCGTGGTCATCCGAGTGCGACGAGCATTCGCGAAGCTCTGCCATTCATTGACGTCTCCTTCCATTCTATGCCGCTACCCGCTACAACCCTACGGCCCCAACGGAGGTGCACAGGGACGCCAGCAGTGTAGGCCTCGGCGCTGTCCTGGCGCAGCGCAAACCGGGATTTTCTGATTATGTCGTGGCATATGCAAGCCGTACGCTCACGAGAGCCAAGACAAACTACACCGTCAAGAAAAAAGAGTGCCTGGTGATCGCCTGGGCCCTTACAAAGTTGTCGCCCATTCGATGTCGTCACCGACCATCATGCACTATGCTGGCTGTCGTCATCATTGAAGGATCCCTCAGGCCATCTCGCCCGTTGGGCTCTTCGCTTACAAGACTACGACATCCGCGTGCTCTACCGCAACGGACGCCAGCATGCTTACGCCGACGCCCTCTCGCGCTCTCCTCTGCCTGAAGCTGACGTGCTCTGCTCAGTATCCTCGGTTGCTGTTTCTGCCATTGATGTTGACATCATTGGCAGAAACAGCAACATCTTCGCTACCGAACAGCGAAAGGGTAATTGGATCGCCCCACTGATCTACTTGCTCTCTGATATGTCCGCAACGCCATCCACGCGTGCTTTGCGCCATTGAGCTCACCATTTCACCATTCGTTACGGCCTCCTACACCGACGCAATTACGACGTTGAGGGCCGGCAGTGGTTACTCGTGATACCCCGCAGTCTGCGGTCGGAGATATGTAAATCCTACCATTCTGATCCACAACGCGCGCACTCCGGGGTATTCAAAACCTACCATCGCATTCGACAACGCAACTTCTGGCGCGGGATGTACTGCTACGTGCAGCAGTTCGTTCGCTCCTGCCTCGCTTGCCAATGCTGCAAACCGTCAGCACACATTTCACCAGCCAGTCTGCAACCATTACCTTGCTCTGACCGTCCGTTTGGGCGCACAGGTATCGATTTGTATGGACCACTCCCTCTGACCTCCGCTGGCAACCGCTGGGCCATTGTCGCCGTAGATCATTCAACGCGATACGCCGAAACCGCCGCTCTCCCTGCGGCTACTGCGCGTGATGTTGCGTCCTTCCTACTGCATCAATTCATACTGCGCCACGGTTCACCCCAGGAGCTTCTCAGCGATCGAGGCCGTGTCTTCTTGTCAGAAGTCGTCGACGCCATTCTCACTGAGTGCCATTCTGTCCACCGCAAAACTACCGCTTACCACCCGCAGACGAATGGTCTGAGCGAACGCTTTAACCGCACCTTCGGCGACATGCTTTCGATGTACGTCGCCGCCAACCACACGAATTGGGATACTATACTGCGCTTCGTCACCTACACCTACAACACCACCTCTCAGAGCACGACCAGTTTTTCACCTTTCTTCTTGCTGTACGGAAGGCACCCATCACACACCATCGACCCGATACTCCCGTACACGCCGAATCTATCTGAGTGTACACCTATTTCCGGGACAGTCAGGCTTGCTGAAGAGTGTCGCGAGCTTGCAAAGACTTTTACGACGCATGAGCAAGAGCAGCAGAAGAGTATTCGTGATGGCTCCGCCACTTCTGAGCCCACGTTCCTTCCTGGTTCCCTTGTATAGCTCTCGATCCCGACCTCTGTAGCTGGCCTTTTTTCAAACTACTCCCGAAATATCAAGGTCCCTACCGTGTGATCGAGCGCACATCTCCAGTCAACTATCAAACCAATTGAACAATCTTCGAACATGCGCCATCGCGGGCGCGACATAGTCAACGTGGAGCGCCTGAAGGCTTTTTATGACCCGCTCGTAGTGAAAAGCTGTTAGGTCGCCAGGCGGCTCCCTCTTCGACCTCGGGGTAAATGTAGAGGAGCTTCCGAACACTGAAATGAGTTGCACCCTCAAGTGCTTTTTAGTGGGTCTACCCAAAAAGGACTCCACTCGCGCTGAGAGTCCCTTGGCCGTTACTGTCACCATTGTGTATGCTCGCTGTGTGCCGGCTAAAAAACACCATAACAAGCCTAAGATGGCACTGTCTGTGCTTCACTGTAACTGTTACATTTTTTGTCAATTTGTCCAATATGTCATTTCATGCAGCAGCCGCCGAACTTGTGTCGCTGTTCATAGTGGTACTCTCGGTCTCTGAAGCTCGATGAAGATAACAAAAAAGCCTGGTTTTTACTGGCTACCTAAAATGTGAAACGAAGCTATAAATCAAGATGGAAAAGAAGAAGACAAATCTGCGAAAAGTCAGTACTCGCGCATAAATGGCACGCCGATTGCGCCGATAAAAAACGTCGGCGGCGATGGCGGCGGTGCGCCGATCAGTTCGCGTCGGCGGTGCGAAACCTCTCGGCGCCGGCGCGCCGACCAGTCTGCGCACAACTCTACACGCGCGTAACCAGCCACATTATTTCTTATCGGAACCTTATACAGCGGTAGCTTTCGGTACATTTTCGAGGAGCCCGCGGGCATGACATACAGTAGGTCGTGCCCACGGGTCTCCAGAACCAACTGGAGGTGTGCGCCGAGGGGTCGGCGCGCCGCCGCCAACAAGTTTTGCTACGCCGACGCCAACCTATCGGCGCGCTGTCATCACCGCCGCCGACGTGTTCTCTGGCGCGCCATTTGAAGGGGATTTTTTTTTCAGCTAACCTACCTTTATTTTGCACATTCTGTCACCAGTCTTGCCTTAATTCTGTCCACTTTGCAAGCGCATCAAAATTGGTTCACCTGTCATTTTAAGTTAAATAGGTGAACTATATATATATATAAAAACTAGTCGAGTGCTCCTAATAATGTTGGATTAGATTTAAAAGTGAATTTTAAAATACTTTTGAGTTCATTTTTTTCAGCGAATCCCGGTCAGTGACAGCGCCAATGGTAGTGTTTGGCGATTACTGTCTACATATTCTAGCTGACGAGAATATGTAATATGTGAGGCGCTTGTGACATTGACGGAGCGGTGGAAAGCATCGAGGAGTGACCGGTCAATCAAAGAGTCAGAAATGAGTGCGCTGAGGTCTGTAGAAACTAAACTATAGACGGAGTGTCGGAAATGCGACGGGCGTTGTTCGAATGCACGTGACCGAGACATTCACCATGGTATAAAGGTAAAGGTCCTTCTAGCGTGTTGTACATGAGCGCCTTCGTGACGCAATGGTAGAGAGTAAGGAGAGCAACGGGCAGTTGAGAACATTTGCGTTGAATAAATAGGGCAAAGGGCGTAAATAGAACATCGCCGTTGGAAATACCGTCACACGACACAGTTACCAGCAGTGAAGAGCGCGGTGGTACGGTGGTGTCATCAGAAACAGACAGTGTATAATACGGCAGGGAGGTTTCGACAGCGTCAACATCAGGAAGTGCCATAGCTCAAGTTCAGCGCGACAGCAGTCAATGATGGCATTATTATTCGCAAGGAAGTCCCAGCAGAGTATCACGTCATGGGAACAAGAAGGCAGCACTACGAATTCGACGATATGCACGATTCCTTGGATGACGATTCGTATGGTACAGGCTACGAGAGGTGTTACACTTTGTGCGTTAGCCGTTCTAAGAGAGAGACTAGATAATGGCGTCAGAACTTTGCGGAATTTGCGGCACAGGTGGACGGAAAAGACAGATAAAGCGGCTCCGGTGTCTACAAGCGCCATGACGACAATACCATCGACTGACACTTCAATGACATTAGCTGGACAGGGGCGAGGACTTCTGCATGGCGACGGGGACGCAGTTTGTGCCTCGGGAACTGCAGCCGTTAGTTTTCCTGATTGGTAGATCCTGAACGGCGACGCATAGGGGAAGGCGAACGTCGACGTGAAGACGGGAAGCAGTGGGTTGGGCCGAGTGGACGATCAGGGGGAAAGGAAGGGGAAGGGGGGCTTGAAGACGTAGAAGAAAACTGACGGTCGAAAGAGGACATTCGTCAATTGTTCGGAGCAGCCTGGCGACGACGACAATAATGCACCACGTGGCCAATACCACCATAAGCAAAACATATCGGATGTTGGTCGTAGGTCCGCCATTGGTCGGAGTAGACGGCGAGTTTCGGCTGGGGGGCTGAAAACTGTGGCCGAGGTGGTGTCGGCATCGGCGGCGGTGAATAGGTTAGCGGAGAAAAGGGCAGCAGCCAATACATAGGTGCTGGCTGGAACGCAGGCTGTCGAGGTCGAGCAACGGCCTCGGCGTACGTGAGAGGTGCGGCGACTGGTGGTGGTTCACGGGCGGGAGGAAGAACTTGTGCGACCTGGTCTTGAATGAAGTCGTGGAGTGTAGACGTCAATCTGCGTGGTTGATCTGGTACACAGGACATCAAAGAGAGTTTGCGAGCGACCTCAGCGTGGATGAACTCTTGGATCTTTGAGAGAAGAGGGGCATGGTCTTCTCCTATGCCAGGGTGGACAGGCTGGACAAAGAGTCGTCGGGCACCGAGGGACGTTGGGTGGAAAGACGTTGCCTGCGCAACTCGTCAAAACTCTGGCATAGGTCTGTAAGTTCTACGACAGTGCGAGGGCTCTTAGAAAGCAACATTTGGAAAGCGTCGTCCTCAATGCCCTTCATGATGTGCTTGATCTTAAGCTCTTCGGACATCGATCCATTGACTCGCTTGCAAAGGCCCAGAACGTCCTCAATATATAGGTTGTGAAATTCTCACCAAGCGGCTAGGACCGAGTATGCAAACGTTGCTCGGCATGGCGTTTGCGTACCTCAGGCCTCCTGAAAACTTGTGTGAGGCTCGTTTCGAAGACAGACCACGTAGGGAATCCCGCTTCGTGGTTTATGATCCACAGCTTGGCCACGTCCAACAGGTAGAAAGAGACTTAGTCCAACTTGGCGGTGTCATCCCATTTGTTGTGAAAACTCACTCGCTCGTACATAGAAATCCAGTCATCAACGTCCTTGTTTTCTGCGCCTGAGAAAACAGGAGGATCTCGCAGACGCAGAGAACCGGCGCAGAAGACAGTAGGCGGTGTCGGTGGAGGAGGTGGAGTGGCGCTTGCGTCGGTAGGCATACTGGACCGTAAAATGCGATTCCGAAGCTCCAGGGTGATCGAAACCCAGCAGACTCCACCACATGTAACGGGGTTTATTTGTAGAGCAGAACTCACAAGGCGAAGCAGTCAGCAGCTTCCAGCTAAGCGCAGCAAGCACGAGCTTATGCTGACGGCGATGCCCCTGAAGCTCCGAGAAATGCCACTGAGACCCCTCTTCTTCACTTCAATTGTCGCCGGTTATAAAATACAGAAGGTTTATTTAAAACACCGACAGTGGAAGTCCGATAGACGCTCTCAAAAGAAGAAGACGATGATGATGATGATTCCACAGCCATAGCTCGTACCCACTCAGGAGGATCGGCCAAGAATCGATGACTTAATTCAGTAAGATTTTTTTATTCAATATCAAAACCACCCACCGCAGAAAAAAAAGAAAGAAAAATTGGCCCCGTATCTGCATGTAATTTGCAAATGTCGTCGAAAGACGATAGTCTTGCATGTGGAGAGAGTGAACCAAACATTTACTTGATGTTTTGCGCAAGGAAATCGGCGAATGGTATTCCGGAGGCGCTGCGTTAGTGTGCCTTGAGCGTGAGCGGAGGTGAACAAGCGCATCAAGTCACGTCACACATGAGACATGAGCACCATCTGGCAGTTTTCTTTTTCGGAAAACAGAGCGCGTGGCCCTGAGACAGGCGTGCGCGCTCGTCTCAGAGGTGATAAGGTGTAGAACGCAAGGCGACGGGAAGGGGCCACCACCATGTCTTCTTAGCAAAGCGTTGGGAACACTCCCCTTTCCTTGCAAGCATTGCATGGTCAGCGCAGCGTGATAAGCGCTATGGTCCTTAGAATTACTTATGTATGCCTTTTCTAGTAAAAGACGAACATGCAGAATATATACGTGTGGTTATGGTGCCTCATATATTCGCAATAATTGCTTTTTATTTGACAATCGCACACGTATGAACGCTGATACTTGAGCAACATTGGTGGGCACTGCGGATTGGGTTGGCTGTTCGGGGTATCGGCGAGTGCTGTCTCGAGTATCCAGTTCACGGTAACAGTGGACAAGCCGACAAATGTACAGACAGACAGACAGACAGACCAAAGTTTTTGCGTCGAAGATCCCCAAGAAAGACTATAGTCTTTAAAAAGAAAAGACACTCTAGGCAGAATAAAAGGAGCGCAATAGTTGTTTGTCACTCATTCAGATCAGACAATCATTCATTACCTCGAATAAGAATCAGCATGGTTAAACAAAGCTCCTATGCATGTTGGAATATTTTTGCAGAAATAATAATCACGCAATTAAAAGCTTAATTATTTTACTTTCATTAAGGTACTCGCTAATTGCATAGAAAGCGTTCTCGTGGCTGAAGGCCATATCGGAAGCACCGAAGGAAAGTATATTTTCTACGTGAAGTTCAGCCCCAGGCTAGCGAATGGGAGGACTAAGAGTGTTTTCCTGAGCAATTTGTATTGGCGATATGATTAAAATAGTGCTCTATTGTTTCTGATTCTGAACAAAAGTTTCATAGCGGTGATATCGCCAGACTAGCCCTAAGTGAATAGAAATTTAACGGTGGGACAAGACATCGAAATTTGGGTATTATGGTTTCCAAATGTCTTGTAGGACACCAATAAATTTTCTACGGAAACCTTAAGTGAGTAAATTCTGGTGTTGAAATTATTTTTACCATAGCGTCTGCACCAAGCGCTAGTTTTCTGTATCATGTCACAGCTATAGTGGCCACTTCGAGAAGGACTGATAGTACTAGCCCTTCCAATGCTGCTCGTGCTAGAGAGTCGGCGATTTCATTTACTTCTAAGCCGCAATGACCAGGTACCCATACTAATTTCAGTAGCTGCAGATGAGGAGGGACTAGCATAAGAAGCGTCTTTAAGGCCATCGATTTTGTTGACGCCGTAATCGACGTACATACTGACAGGGAATCTGTGATTATGATCGCGTTATCGGTATTGAAAGGTAGCTTTCGCAGCGCTAGAAATATTGCCAACGGTTCAGCTTCAAAAACTGGGGTGAAATCCGGTAATGTTAATGAAAGAGACCAGTCAAGCGAATGAGAGTATATACCTACACCTGTATTTTTATCCATTACTGAAGCATCTGTGGCTATAATATTATTCGTTTCTGCGTGTGCAAGATAATCTTGCAGTCGGCTATTCAAGACCCTTTAGGATTGTAACTTGGGCTCAGAGGGAAAAATCTCATCGAATTACATCTTCAAAATCTGATTTGTAACCTGCGCCACAATCACATCTCGAATTTTTACATTTATCCTATCTAGTTGTTTCTAGACAAAAGCAATCTGAGGTGTTCGAAACCGTGGCCAATGAGCAAGAAAAAAGTGTCTGTGTCATTTATAAAAGCATATTCAGATCGTCTTTGCGCATGGCTATAAAGTTTCAGACACGTCTGAACCGTTAGGATACGAAAACGGCAAGGCAATGTAGGAAATCGTGCTTCCTGATACAAAACATTGTTTGTTATAAACCTAGGAAGTCCTAGACACAATCTCAAGGCTTCTCGTTCAAGCCTAACCCGAGGCTTTATTTTGTGAGCAGGGACATCTGAGAAAATACGCACCCAAATTCTAGCATTGGTCGCATATACATTTGGTGAATTGCCACGTTCCATTCCTCAAGCTTTGTTATCGCCACAATACACTACACGATTCTCTGCGCAAACTGCGCCTGCAGTTTTCGAGAAGCTTCGGTACTGTAGTAGATAATATCGATAAGATCACGCCCACTCTGCGAACTGTATAGATTATTCTGGAACTCTCGTCACCGCCAGCGATAACGCTAAAACATTCGTTGGCAAGAATATAAATGCCGACGCACTTCGCCACTTGTCAATAGTTGATCAACGGCCGACGCTCCGTTCAGTGCTTACCTGGTGCAGGGATTCCCATGACCAGGCACGCTGCCAGTCATCGACCCCATCTCATCGAGCATCAAGGGAAGCCCTGGACAACCCCCCGGCTCTGTCCAGTCCTTCATCGTGAGCCAACGCCCGGGCACCACAGCGCAAGCCGTGGGAGCCAGGGCCAGGACGGAAGTGTGATGGCTTTCGCAGCGCCACCGCCGAAAGCTCATTGCTTTAACTTCGGCGATCCAGAGGGGAGCACCGTCGACAACATCATAGATGCCCTCGAAGCAGTAACCGGCCCAGCCGGTATCAAGTCCCTCCAGCACATGGGAGGAGAAAAGTTCGGCGCCGCAGCTGCAAACGTCCATGCAGCCACCAAGCTGAAGAGCCGTGGCGCCATTCATTTGAACGGCGAATCAGTTCCACTAGTCAGCTGTGACGTCCCTGCAAACTCGGTCTGAACCCCGGTCCTTTCAGGATGTTTTGGCTCGTTTCTTAAACCCACGCATAAAAAAAGGAAAAGAAAACCTTCGGTGTAATGAATGGGCATTCCGGAGTGGAGTACCTGGAAGGATTAGTTCTCCTATTCTCGCGGGTTCCCCCGCGCAAACACGAGGACCGGGCAGCCCCTTGTAGTCTACAGACAGTGTGACAGTGTACGGTGGAGATAATCCACGCGCACCCTTCAGATTTGTGGCATGGGGGAGCAGCAGAGCACCTTTTGTTGGTTCGGGGAAGGCGACCCTGCCGCAGCGCCTGTGCTGGGTCCTACCTGACTTTTCGTCAGCCTCCATGGCTCCAGGGCTCATTACTGCGATCTGCGCTGATGACCACCCGCGGCGTTGAATGACGAAGAAGCGGTGGCTACGGAGAATTTCCCGGGAGACACCGAGCTGCATGGAGACGTCCAGACTCTTTCTGGACATCGGCTCGTCGAGTACCAGAAACCGGGGCAATCGGTTCGGCCAAAAACTTTTTGGCACAACACTGCAAACTCTGGACGTTGGGCATTAAAGACAACGCAATTTGTCGGAAGCATCGGGACCACTGTTCGCCCGTAATTAAAGTGTCTTAGGACAGCTCGCCCATCTCTCTCTCTCTGAGGCTTGAGTTTGTACATTGTTACTTGCTCGCCTTTGTTTGGGAGAGGGCTTTCTACTGGTGTGAGTCGCGGAGGCGGCCGTCGAAGAAGATACACTCCGATTGACAAGAAAATATGCCGCGTCGATAGTGGCGATCGATTTGGTGCCCCTGTAGGGCGGAGTCGGGTCCTATAAAAAGGGACTACGAGACGATACGAGGGGGTTAGATATACGATGCGATGAGCTCGAGATGGTAGAGAGACGGACTGGAAAAGGAAGATAACGGTGTGAAGAGATAGCAATGAGAGTCGATGAGATGATGACTGAATCAGAGGTGATATGACGAGGAATGAAAGTTAGAGATGGGAAACGAGGAAGCAGCAAGTGATTGCGGGGCGTTATGAAAGAATATTAAGATGGAAATCGCTGAGAGAGATAACGGAGACGACGAAGACGATGAAGACTGACAACACGGACCATTCGTGAGACGAACTTTACGCACCCTATTTAGATTAGCATTGCGGGAAGGGAGGTGGCGTGTTAACCATTCCGTGATTTTATTCATTGGTAACTTCATCATTTGTGTCATCGTGTGTTTTTCATATGCATAGCCTTGTATTGTTACAGTTACTTTCTTTATTTGCCTGCCCCGTGTCGAACATTGCGAGTGCCTAAATCATATGTTATTATTTTTTGTAGTCGTTGACGTACGCGGGTATGCGATGTTTGCAGTTAGTAATAAATTAAATGAATCAGTAAACAGTAACAGGTCATAGCGTCTTTTACTTCCCGGCCCCAGCACGAATCCCTGTATGTATAAAGTGATTGAGACACGTAGCCAAGAGGGAACCGGATAGACAAGGGGTTGAGTGGTCTTCCCTCTCTTTGGCGATCGCTGGCGTAGCGGGGGACGTCTCAAGTGGTGGCAGCGGTGGGATTGCTGCTGGGGCAACGGTGCGAGATTTCACCCTCGTACTAGGCAAGGAGAGGCGGCAAAATGAACGAGCAGGCTACCAAGATGACCGATAGAGACGACCCACTAGAAATGAGCGCGTTAATGTTAGCGGAAATGGTTCCATCATTTACGGGAGGTGATACGGGTCCGGATGTTGGGGTCTACTTGAAAATTTCGGAGCAGGTTGGTCGCTTGGGTGGATGGCGGGATACTGAGCTGGCCTGCATAGCACGATGCAAGATGGTAGGCGTGGCGCACGATTTCGCGTGGTGGGATGATGGCGTCGCTGCGGCTGCAACCTTTTCTGAGTTCAAATATTTGGCCCTCAAGAGGTTCGATACGGAGCCACTTATCTTTAAAGCGGAACGGTTTTTAAACGCGAGGCCGAAGGCAGATGCGGAGGTGCGGTCATTTGCGAGTCGTTTGCGCATGCTCGGGACCGCCACCCTGGCGAGCTCCGATAGTCAGGACCCGTTGAAAGCTTCACTGCGCCGCGAAATTCTAGCCGAACAATTGCTCTCGCAATTTTTATTATGCCTGAGGGATCCGGTCCGCAGATTTGTTCTATCTCGAGACCCGAAAACGTTTGACGAGGTCATTGCCATAGCGGTCAAGGAGGAATAAGAAAGTGTCCAGGAACCATTCGTTACCCTTTCGATACGTAGAAGAGAACACGGATGTTTATGAGATGCATAGCCGCCTTGACCACCTCGAAAAACTTGTGGAGAGCTTGGCAGTACGCAATAAAGTGAAACAGAATTTTCAGAAATTCCCGAAGCAGGTCCCTTATCCCGTTGGGTGCTATAACTGTGGCAGGTTTGGTCACTTTTGGCGAGAATGCTTTCGGTACCGGCGACGAAAGTGGAATTTGACTGGTGACAGCCGCGTTCACAAAGACAAGGAGATGGTGACGAAATTCGAATCTGAAAACCTAGACGCAACTCCTTCTCATGACGGTGACGCGCAGAGGTAAATCGCGATCGTAAATATTCGCGAGGAAACAAGCTCCGTAAAAATGAGTCGTGGTTCACCGTGTGCGGAAGTGGTTAATGTAATTTCCGTGATCGAGGAGGATGCTCCGCCATTGAGCGAGTGTGTGTTTGGAGGGAACGCTGGCACGCCAGTGCCCCTGGGTGAAACAAGTGCTGTCGATGTCGAGGTTGCTAGAGCGGATACAGACGATTTAGTTGCGGTTTCTACCTCGAAGGTCCCACGAGACGATGAGGCATTACCAGTAGGAGTGGCGGATATGGAGTTGGATGAGAATGGGTTTTCTGAGGATGCAGTTGTCGGAGTCTTGGTCGACACGGTGGTAGACCGAAAGTTAGAGAGAGTAACTGAGATTGAGGAATGCCTAGATAGCAACGGGGTGGTTTTTGTGGGGCCAAAGGGGAACTGCAGCACACTCGATGTACACCGCACCAAGCCCGGGCATGCGCAGCGATAGTCTTATAAGATAGCTTCGCACATGCCCCATTCCGCGACTGGGTTGAGTAGGTGAAAGTTCGGACCATCCATCGAGGGTCCGGGACTCGGAGTCAGGAAAGAGGTCTGCATACAGGTAGATGCCGAGTGCTCGGGGATCGGCTAGGGTCATAAGAGTCCGCAATGTTGTATGCCATTTTATGTTCTATAATTTCTACTCGGTCATTGTGAATTAGTAACGCAGCGCCATTAGTAAAGACCTTCTGTCAAAGTTTAAGTTTTTTTTGTATTGCTTTGGCTTGTATCCTTGTTTCATTTTGTTGATTGTGTTTTGAAATGAGGCCAGGCAGGAGATGGTACACGAGGGTAATTCGGTATTGCTGGCTGTATGACCTATGCTCTCCCGCCATCCCGCTTTTCGTTTGGTTTGAAATGTTCGATAAGGTCTTAAAATTTTGTGCATGTGTGGAATGAAAGCGTATTGAAATGTGTGTATCCTCTGTTCGGTTGTGCCGAGAGTGGACAGTGCAGGCGAAGTGTGTGATGTGCTCGCATTGTAGTGAACCTTCCGCACACATGACTGAACGTTGCGCGCCAAACCATCCGACGAGCAGCTGTGACCAGTGTGCGTTTTGTCCACGCGTTATCCACGAGTTTCTGCGGTGATTCTGAAGGTTTCAAGTGTGTTGTGCGCGGTAGAAATTGTGGGAATCGAGAGCGCCCTCTTACCTGGTGCCTCATTCCCCAGCTGCCGCACGCGCGCCACCAGCGTAGCCCGGGCGCGCATAAGCGCCGGCATCCGCCAAGATGGCTGCCAGGGCGCCTCTTGGTCTGACACAGTCAACCGTCGGCTTCTTCCCGCGCTGGCATGTCCGGGCACGCTGCGCTGATGCGCTGCGCGGGCCTACGTCACAACGCAGCGCCATTTTCCATTGGGCGCGCGTGACATCCTCCTCTCCTACGAGCTGTATTGTGCCCGACGATTCGCTCGTCGCGGAAGATGCTCTCAGGCCTCCACGAGAGGTTGACGCGCTGCTCAGCAGGCGGCTTCTCGTTCGTGCGTACGACTTCGGCCGTTATGCGGGAGGCGTAGCGCCCTAGGCAAGCGTACTTGCTCGGTCTTATGGAGTTTCCAATACGGCCTGCAAACCCGTGAGTGTCGCAGTGTGCTGCATCTAGGGTTAATAAACCCGTTGTTGTTGTTATCCTGCCTCGTGCGTGGTTTCTGCGCCGTGCCGGAGAAAACGACGAACCCGGCCGCAACGTGTTCGCACGCAGTGGCAGTGGAGGACGTCGCATCCCTACATGGTTGCGCATAGTAGATAAGCCTTGTGCGAACCTATCTTCACATAACTGGCGCCCAACTTGGTTTCGGCATGGCTTCAGAGCAGACCCCTTCGAGGCGCTCGTTCCTGTTCGATCCTGTGGCGACGGACTTGATCTCGTTCGAGGCGGACGGCTGCAACAGCCCGGGGGACGGCCCTTTCGGCAACCCTCTGCTTTCGTTCACCGGGAGAGATCCCTTTTTCGGGGTCCCCTATGGGGATGCGAGTCGCTTGAACGAGGACCACAGTCCTAGCCAAGCCAGTAACGGGCTGTATCAGCTGTTCGAGATTCACGCGCTTGCGGCCCCGTCCCCGGCGCAGTCTCCGCTCGCTGGCCTTTCCCCGTCAGCAGCACGGTTGACAGCTCAAATCGCCGCACCCGTCCTTCCTACCGGGGGCACTCAGGTGTTGACGGCAACGCGCTTACTGACCCGTCGTGGTCGCGAGCGCAAAGGGTTGACGATGTCGTTCGCGAGCCTGCTCGCTTAACCGACAACGTCGCCGCGTTCACCGACCTTCGCTGGCCTGAGACTCGCGTGGGCGACGCTTTCGACGGACGTGGGCCACCGTGCTCCGCTGTCGACCCGTTTGCCAGTCGTGTGAGGCCTCAAGCACCAATCGGAGCGCAAACCCTACCCTCCTCAATGCCGTGTACTGGCCCTTTTCGGTCGGATGCGCATGTTGTGGAACAGGCGCGCGCACCTGTTACGGCCGCGCCCGCGTCGGAGCAGTCACCGCTGCACGCAACTGCGGCGCAGCTCCTAAACGTTCTGTTGGATGCGGTGCGCTCGCAGCCTTGTGCTTTAAAGGGAGACCCCGAGTCCCCTCAGCCAAGCGTTCCGAGTAGCTTAACGGTACCTCTGCCTGAGTACAGCGATTATTCAGACCGCATCAGTGCCACAGAGTACCTCGATGCGCTGCACCGCTATCAGCAGGCTACGCGGCTGAGCCACAGCGTTATGCTAGGCTCTGTTTTGCCCGTGTCGCTGACAGCCCAAGCGGCGAGGTGGTACCGGCTCGTCGGCCACCAAGCTCGCTCGATGGAGGAGTTTAGTGCGCTCTTTCATAGCGAATTCCTTCCTCCTGAATACGAGCGCCGCGTGCGTCGTGAGTTAGAGCTTCGCACACAGCATCCCGACGAATCTCTTCACGAGTACGTTCGAGCTTTGCAGGAGCTCTACCTCCTTGCCGATCCTACGGCATCAGACGCCGAGAAGGTGGAGCGAGCCATACGCCAGGCTAATCCAACCTTCGCCGCTTACCTTCGGAGTGCCCGTTATCGTGACTTAAACGAGCTGGCATGCGACGCGAAGCGTATTCAGGGCGACATTCTGGCGGCGCGAGCCTATCGCCCACCGCCGTCCGCGTCTCTTGAGCCTCGTTGTGCGTGGGCTGGTCGTGGCTCGTCACACTGGGGTTCCCCGAACCATGAGGTGGCCTCTGCCGCGAGAGACCGAGACGCGCTCGACGTGTCGCACGGTGCTCTGGACCGGTACTCGTACGGCCGGGCGGCCACCGTTGCCCGGAAGCGTGAACAAGAATGGAAACCCCGTGCTCCAGTGCACGAAAGGATATTCGATCACGAAGCCTCACTGCGGCTAGCGAACGGACACCTCGTAGCTCTAAAGGATCGCCAAATCCCGCCCCCCCCCCCCTGTTGGAGGAAAAGGCGTTGTCTGCTTTCGTTGCCGTGAGCGTGGTCACACCGCGCGAGAGTGCAACGTGCCCCAACCGACGCAACGGCCTGCTCGCCCGTCGGAAACGGGAAGAGCCGTCGGTGAACTCCCCCTTGCCGGCGGCTGCAGCAGTAAGAGAGCACGGGAGTGTAACACAACCTCTGGCACCGATGGCGTGTCGCGCTGGACATGACATTCCAGCAACGCCGGCGCCGTTCATCGCCCTTACGATCGCTGGTCGAGAGTTTGCGGCGTTGCTGGATAGCGGAGATTCTATCTCGCTGTTCGGCGAAGAGGTTGGGGCTCATTTGCGCGACCGCTCTGTCCGCATTCAAGCTGGCGACACTGCCTTTCACCTCGCCAGCGGTACCGCCACCTCGTGCGGCGCTACGTGGTTGGTTGTGCGTTGGGAGAATCGCGCACGCCGACAGCGCTTTGTGCATCTCCCTGGTCTTTCCGTGCCTGCGATTCTCGGTTGCGACTTTCTCGCGCGCACAGGTACCGCGACTGACGTCGCAAGCGGAGGCTACAGGGACGGCCCTTCCGGCGCCCTACGGCCTTTTGCTGCACCTCCCGTGGTCTCGGCTGCCAGTAAGTCGCCGGACGCCACAAGGAGGAAGGAGAAAAGGAGACCAAGCGTTGCCCCCGCCGCCCGCGTCCCCCCCTCCGACGCCAAGACGGGTCCTTTGGCCGGCGTGGCGGAAAACGGTCCGTGCGTACAGCTTTCCTCGAGCATAATGCTGCCGCGGTGAACGAGGTCTCGGTTAGGCATGTGACCCACCCGCTAAGCAGCAACTCGAATGGCTCGCTGCCGCCTTTGCCGGACAGCTTGTCGAAACGCGAGAAAGCACGCCTGTCGTCGCTGTTGACACGTTTCAGCGACGCGTTCACGGAACGCCTGGGTTGCACCTCTCTCGTGAGGCACCGGATTGACACAGGCGACGCACAACCGTGGAAATGCAATCCTCGCCCCGTTTGTGCGGCAAAGAGGGAAGCAATTCACCAGGCACTGGATGAGTTCATTGAGACCGGAGTGGTCCAACGCTCAAACAGTATTTTGGGTTCACCGGTGGTAATGGTCCCCAAAGGAGACGGCTCTCATCGGCTCTGTGTGGACTACCGCCGGCTGAACGAGGTCACGAGGAAGGATGCTTATCATATGCCTAACGTTGACTCGATCGTGGCTGCTCTAAGCGGTGCTTGCTACTTCAGCACCTTGGATGCTAGCCGTGGTTACCTACAGGTTCAGATGTAGCCGGCTGACGCGGAGAAAACTACGTTCACCTCTCACAGAGGTTTGTACGAGTTTACCCGCATGCCGTTTGGCTGTTCTGGAGCTGCAGCTACGTTCCAGAGATTGATAGACCGCGTTCTAGGGGATGCTAAATGGCAACACGCCATGGCGTACCTCTACGACATCGTCATCTTCTCTAGAACGTTCGAGGAACACCTTCACCACTAGGAGGATGTCCTCGGGAGATTGCGTGCCACCGGGTTGACTTTGAACCCTAAGAAAGCTCAAATAGGTGAGACTCGCATCTCACTATTAGGATTTACCATTCAGAGCGGCCGTGTTCTGCCGTGCGAGGAGAAGGTACGTGCCATTGTGGAGTACCCGACGCCGGCAAACATTCAGGGCCTGAGGTACTTTTTGGGCATGGTGAACTACTATCGACAGTTCATCCCAAACTGTGCAGCCCTCCAAGCGCCCTTGACTGCACTCTTGAAAAAGTCGACACGATGGAGCTGGGGGCCAGAACAAGAGCGAGCCTTCAAAGCGCTTTCCGAAGCTCCAGTGGCCACAGCCGAGTTAAAGCTGCCCGACCCGAACAGGGAGTTCGTTGTCCAAGCGAACGTGAGCGATCTGGGTCTCGGCGCGGTACTCCTTCAGGAGCACGATGGCGTCCTCCGGCCAGTCGCCTTTGCGAGTCGGTCAATTAACGCCGCCGAGCGTAACTATAGCGTCACAGAAAGGGAATGTCTCACTATAGTTTTGGCTCTCCGGAAGTGCGAATGCTATGTCGACGGCGTGCCATTCATGGTGGGAACGGACCACATGGCACTCACCTGGCTTAAGCGCTTGCGCGAGCCCTCGGGCCGCCTCACGCGCTGGGCATTGACCTTGCAGCGGTACAACTTTGTTGTGCGCTACCAAAAAGGGAGTTCGAACGTCGTGGCTCACGCCTTGTCGCGTGCCCCCGTTTCGGCGTCCGACACTTGTGTCCGCCACTCCCGAGAGCAATCGCATCAAGTAGATTCCGGGCCCTCTAGCTCCAAAGGGTCGAAAGGCGCGAACTCTAATGGCGAAGTGACTTTCGAGTCGACAGCCTCGGGTGAGGACGCATACCTGGTAGACTCTATCACGTCCGCCGGTATCGTCTTTAGCAGAGAGGAGCTGCTCAAGGCACAGCAGGACGATACGTTTTGTCAACACATCGTTGATGAGCTCAAAGAGCTGAGCTCCCAAGTGGAGCGTGGCGGTCGAGCCGCCGGGCGCGAACAGACAGCTGGTATTGCTGTCGGCGCCGAGTGCCGTACGCAGGCTGGTATCTGCGGGCACGTTGGACTCGTACCTGCTTGATGCCGACGGCGTTCTCCTACGCTACATACCATCTGAAGAAGCTCCCCAGGAGTCTTTCAAGGTGGTGATACCCCGCAGTCTAAGGAAAGCCACCCTAGGTTATTTCCACGACTCGCGGTTGGCCGGACACGCGAGTGGCCTTAAGACTTTTCAAAAGAGTTGCCGCTCCGCAACTTGGCTTGGCATGAAGCACGACGCCGTTCACTACGCCCGCTCATGCCGCGTGTGCCAATGCGTGAAGCCTCGTGGGGTTAAGCCTCCCGGGCTCATGCAGCCGATCGACAGCCAACAGCCTTTGCAGGTCGCGGCTTGTGACATTATAGGACCTTTCCCAAGAAGCCGGAGAGGCCATTTTTTTCTCCTGGCTGTCACAGATCACTTCACGAAGTGGGTCGAACTGTTTCCCCTTCGGAAGTTAACGGCACGCGTAATCTGGGACAAGTTGACCGAGGTCTTTACCCGCTTTGGCTTTCCGGCGGAGATCACGGACAATGCGTCCTATTTCACGGCCAAGGTGTTTGTGGATGCGTGTGCTGCCTTTGGCATTAGGCACCATAAAACAACCACGTATCACCCACAGGCCAACCCGACCGAGTGGTTCAACCGGAACCTCAAGCCTTTGCTGACTGCCTTTGAGCAGCAACACAGGGATTGGGATGCTTGTCTTAACGAGATCGGCTTCTCCTTGCGGTCTACGGTCAATCGCTTGAAAGGGTGCACGCCCGCTTTCCTCAACTTCGGAAAAGAGCTGCCTAACCCCATGGACCGCGTCCTACAGGGCGGTGGCGGGGCAAGCGCCGCGAAGGTCAGCCCGTCTGGCTACGAGGCGGAACTGCGCTCACGGGTGGACGCGGCCCTCGACCTGGCGCGTTCCAACCTGGTCAAAGCGCGAGCTGGTCAGAAGGCTCAATATGACCGGTCGCATCGGGATGTCCGTTACGATGCCGGTGATCTCGTCCTCAGGCGCAATCGCGTCTTGAGTGATGCCGCCAAAGGCATCTCGGCCTCCCTTTCGGCTAAGTGGTTGGGCTCATACCGAGTGCACACCAAAGTGTCGCCCCTGGTATACAAGTTGGCTGACTTCCAAGGGATACCAGTCGGCGGTCTAGTTAACGTCTCCGACCTCAAACCTTTCGTTGCCCTCAGGAACGACTTCGGGGAGGGGGAGGCGGTCACCGAACCGCAGGGAAACCGGCATAAGGCTGGTTCCAAACCACGCCACTGGTACAACCTGCGAAAACGTACTTAGTCTGATTTTCGCCCCTGGCATCTAGCGGGACGTTATCCCCTCAATGTAAGGGAGCGGCGATTTATAGCTGCTGTGCGACAGCCCATCCAACAGCAACAGTAACGGCTAGCTGGCGAGCTTTCTCCCTGGGAACACCATTACACGCGCTGCGCGCGGAATATACACCCAGTTCCCAGCACTCCAGGCTGCTCGAGAGAGAAGCACTTTCCCCGGTGGCTCACTCTCTCACTAGGTATCTTCCGTGTAGTCGGCGGGAGAAGGGAAGCGTGCGCCCTATTGGCGCACGCAACCTTCAGTCCGACGGAGTAGGCTCTCTTTATTGGGCCAGCCTGTCGCGCCTCCGGGGCCGCACCTTCAGTGCGTTTCTGCTCTTCACCGACACCTCAGCATCCGTTATGTCCTCCTCGATGTCCCGTTTTTCCAAGAAAAAGCCCGGGAGACAAGCAGCGCGCTCGGTTGTTCCGCAAGCACCGGCCGCGTCCATGCCACCTCCGTCGAATGCTCCCCCCGGCCCCGGCTAACAAGACACCACCTCGTCGTGAAGTCGCTACGTGGACGTTCCAACATGGCACTGAGGCCCCGGTCGCCTTCGTGTCGACTCGTCACTGGTCCAAGCAACGCAAAGTCTGGGTGGCGTTAGACCCCGAGTCCGTCCCGCGTCATTTCCGCGGACGCACCCTTTCGGACCTGCTAGACGCTTCCGGAGATGCCCCGATGCCGCCTGTTCCTGAGGCCTCCTACTGCGACGCTTGTGGTGTCCTGCTGGTGCACGAGGCTACCCACCTCCGTTCGAGGGTTCACCGAGCGAAGTCCGGTGGTGCCCCTGCGGTCATGTCCACTCTGGTGGTGCCGCCTGGCCCGAGCCTTCAACCTGCCCTGTCGACTAACTCCGTTCAGGCGGTCGTGGCGGCGCTCGTCACGGACTCTTCATTCAAGTCGGCCATCCCTGCTGCAGTGTCCGCCGCCCTCCCGCGACCCCAGGGTCCTGCTGAGACGCCGCCGAACGAAGACACCGGGGCGCCCAACGATCTCGTGGACGGCATGGACCTGGACCTCAGTTTTTTCGGTGTCGGTGGATGCTGTTATTACGGCGTCTTTAGGGCGGCCTCGGTCCTAGGAGGGGGGGGGGGGATGTGGGAATCGAGAGCGCCCTCTTACCGGGCGTCTCATTCCCCAGCTGCCGCACGCGCGCCACCAGCGTAGCCCGGGAGCGCACAAGCACAGGCATCCGCCAAGATGGCTGCCAGGGTGCCTCTTGGTCTTGGCCAGTCAACCGTCGGCTTCTTCCCGCGCTGGTATGTCCAGGCACGCTGCGCTGGTGCGCTGCGCGGACCTACGTCACAACGCAGGGCCATTTCCCATTGGGCGCGCGTGATATCCTTCTCTCCTACGAGATGCTCTCAGGCCTCCACGAGAGGTTGACGCGCTGCTCAGTAGGTGGCTTCTCGTTCGTGCGTACGACTTCGGCCCTTGTGCGGGAGTCGTAGCGCCCTGGGCAAGCGTACTTGCTCGGTTATGCGGAGTTCATTATACGGCCTGCAAGCCCGTGAGTGTCGCACTGTGCTGCATCTTGAGTTAATAAAGCCGTTGTTGTTGTTATCCTGCCTCGTGTGTGGTTTCTGTGCCATGCCGGAGAAAACGACGAACCCGGTCACAACGTCTTCGCATGCAGCGGCACTGGAGGACGTCGCATCCCTACACGGTTGCGCATAGTAGGTAAGCCTTGTGCAAACCTATCTCCACAAAATACGGAATCAAACTGCTTCATGGTGGGTGGTGATTCAGCGACAATCACAGATTGGTTCCTCTCAGCGACACGCCAACGCCAGGGCTGAATCACAAGTGTGCTGTGCTCGCATATTGTCTAAGACTGCCGCAATGTCTCAATTTTGCTGCACAACCCGAAGGCGCTATGCGCCCGAATTTCTCGTGTTTGAATTTCCCCGCTGGGAAAATTCTGCAAGATGAAGGAATTCTGACGTCGCCGCAAACAAGGACTGAATCCAGATCCTTTCAGCATGTTTTCACTCGTTTCTTAAACCCATGCATAAAAAAGGGAAAAGAAAACCTTCCGTGTAACGAATGGGCATTCCGGAGTGTAATACCTGGAAGGATTATTTCTACTAGTTTTGCGGGCTCCCCCGCGCAAACACGAGGACCGGGCGGCGTCTTGTCGTCTACAGACAGTGTGACAGTGTACAGTGAAGATAATCCGCGCGCACCCTTCAGATTTGTGGCATGGGGGAGCAGCAGAGCACCTTTTCTTGGTTCGGGGAATGCGACCCTGCCGCAGCGCCTGTGCTGGGTCCTACCTGACTTTTCGTCAGCCTCCATGGCTCCAGGGCTCATTACTGCGATCTGCGCTGATGACCACCCGCGGCGTTGAATGACGAAGAAGTGGCGGCTACGGCGAATTTCGCGGGAGATACCGAGCTGCATGGAGACGTTGAGACTCGTTCTGGACATCGGCTCGTGAAGTACCAGAAACCGGGGCAATCGGTTCGGCCGAAAACTTTTCAGCACAACACTGCAAACTCCGGACGTTGGCCATTACAGACGACGCACTTTGTCGGAAGCATCGGGACCATCGTTCGCTCGTAATTAAAGTGTCTTGGGACAGCTCGCCCATCTCTCTCTCTCTAAGGCTTGAGTTTGTACATTGTTACTTGCTCGCCTTTGTTTGGGAGAGGGCTTTCTACTGGTGTGAGTCGCGGAGGCGGCGGTCGAAGATGATACACTCCGTCTGACAAGAAAATATGCCGCGTCGATAGTGGCGATCGATTTGGCGCCCCTGTAGGGCGGAGTCGGGTCCTACAAAAAGGGACTACGAGACGATACGAGGGGGTCAGAGATACGATGCGATGAGCTCGAGATGGTAGAGAGACGGAATGGAAAAGGAAGATAACGGTGTGAAGAGATAGCAATGAGAGTCAATGAGATGATGACTGAGGCAGAGATGATATGACGAGGAATGAAAGTTAGAGATGGGAAACGAGGAAGCAAGTGATTGCGGGACGTTATGAAAGAAGATTAAGATGGAAATTGCTGAGAGAGACAACGGAGACGACGAAGACGATGAAGACTGGCAACACGGACCATTCGTGAGACGAACTTTATGCACCCTATTTAAATTAGCTTTGCGGGAAGGGAGGTGGCTTGTTAAGACATTGCGTGATTTTATTCATTGATAACTTCATCATTTGTGTCGTCGTGTGTTTTTTATATGCATACCCTTGTATTGTTACAGTTACTTTCTTTATTTGCCTGCCCTGTGTCGAACGTCGCAAATGCCTAAATCTTTTGTTATATTTTTTGTAGTCGTTGACGTACGAGGGTGTACGATGCTTCCAGTTAGTAATAAATTAAATGAATCAGTAAACAGGAACAGGTCGTAGCTTCTCTTACTTCCCGGCCCGAGCACGAATCCCTGTATGTGGAAAGTGATTGAGACACGTAGCCAAGAGGGAACCGGATAGACAAGGGGTTGAGTGGTCTTCCCTCTCTTTGGTGATCGGTGGCGTAGGGGAGGGGGGGACGTCTCACAGCATAGGTCCTGAAATAGTCCACGTCCCAGTCTTCCGGGTACCGCTGTGGGTAGGCGACGCAGCCCTAGCAACTGCTCTCTCCGCCTACGGCGACGTGCAACATATCCACGAGCCAGTGTTCAAGGGCCGCCCTGGGGTTGGCACAGGTGTCCGTGTGGCGCGAGTGGAAATGAAAAGCCAAATACCGAACTTTCTGAAAGTTCAAGGCTACAATGTCATGTGTGACTACCGGGGTGTCAAGAAAGTGTGCTCTAAGTGCAGGAATGCTGGCCACATCGCCAAAGATTGTGCCGCGCCCCGTTGCACGCGCTGCAACGTGTTTGGACATGCCACAGAGGGATGCGCAGAACCGTGCCGCAAGTGCTCGGGCAGCCATGCAAAAGCTGACTGCGTACGTTCGAAGTCCTTCGCAGCGGCTGCCGGAGCGGCAACAGAAGAACAAGCGTGCACCGACCTCACGCCCGCATTGCAAGATGATTATCTGGCGCTCGAGCCTGCGAGCGACACTGACACAGGCGACACTGACGCCCATGCTGAACCACAAGACGCAGGAGACCTGCCTCCCCTGTCTGAGAAAGCCTCGTCAACCCTTCACGCCCCGTCCGAGACCAGCGACTTCTCGCCGGACGCCTATGAAGAACACAGCTCATCCAAAGCCGAAGCCCGAGGGCCCGTACTTAGCAGAGACCATGAGAGCTACAGCTCTGACACAGTTGGCACCACCAGTAGCTCCGAGGTGCCGAGAGCTTCGATGGGACGCGGCACCCGAACAACGGTACGTGCAGACACTCCGGTCATCGGCCCAGACAAGACAACAACGGTGATTATGCCACTGACAACGACGAGCGCCCGCGCCAGCAAGTACTCGGCTCAGACTCGCAAACTGAGCCTGTCAAACCCCATTTACCAGATTACAGGTGCGGCAGCCGGTGTGAGTGTCGGTGTCAGCGCCATGGAAATAGACTGACCAGCCACTAAACGAGCCCACCCACCGACCACGGACTCTGAGGGCTCTACGGACAGTAGTAAGCCCCCAAAATTCGCAAATTCTCTGACGACGTCAGAGCATTTCTCTCTTTAGTCATGTTTACTCGTTGAGCGCTCACCCCACCCTCCGCAAGGGGTCTTTTTGAAGTTTGCGCGCACTCTCTCTTCTTCAAAGTGGCTACGGTGCATTTTCTCTCCTTAAACACCAGGGGTTTCAGACGCCAAGATAAGCAGAGAGAAGTCATGCACTTCGCAAAGTCACGTCATGTCGACATCCTCTTCTTACAGGAATGTAATTTTAGAACCCCTTTTGATGTGCAATCCTTTCGTTCACAATTTGGAGTCGAAGCTTTTTTTTTCGCTGACTGATTCGAAGATGTGCGGAGTCGAAGTTGTTTTCTTGACACCAGAGTTACGTCGAAGAGCACACTGTGTTTATGGTTTTGACGGCCACACACTAGCAGTAGACTTTGACCTCCACGGCAGACGAGTAAGGGCACTCGTAATATATGCCCCAGCTCAACGGGGGGGCACGGTCGATTTTTTCAATTCACTCGATTCATTTATGTTTGACAGCTACCCTACTTTCTTAGTAGGGGATTTTAACTGTGTTGAGGACCCCGGCAGAGATGCGCGCGGACGCAGACAAAGCAGACAATATAACGGAGTTAGCGCATTGTGACAACTCATTCGCAATTTCAAGCTCAGGGATGCGTGGGTCGACACTCACGGAAATGACTTCGTTGCAACATGGCAACGGGGTCCCAACATGACCCGGCTAGACTGCTTCTACTTTCCAGAAGTGCTAGCCACACATGTCCTTAGTTGCGAGGACCTGCATTTCCCACCGGACGTTTCATGCATTACACACCATTTTTCAGTGTCTGTAAAACTTTTCTTTGAACAATCCACTACATTTAGAAATCATTGGAAAATGAACACCACACTCGTGCACGACCCGGAAAGCGTAGCATTACTGCGCAATGCACTAGAGCAAGCATGCAAAAGGCCGCCTGAACCCCGTAACTGGGACGCATTGAAACACAGTTGGCGCGCCGAGCTTATCAAAGCGGGGCGCGAAAGGAAAGCGCGCCTGACGACAGAGATAAACGACACGCTAGGAAAAGCGCGCATTGTACGCAGAGGCGAGTTGCTGACGTTCGCAATGCACGACTATCTCTATCAGTTAAAGGCGCGGTACGAACGTTTCCTGCGTCTTAGTTCACGCATGGCTGCGCAGTCTTTTATCAACGGACGACCAGTTTCAGATCCAGCTGTTCTTCGAAGTGTTCGTAACGGCTCCTTGGGGGAACAAATGCATGTCCCTTTCGTTCAGTTGCCGAACGACGAACAGTCTACACGAGCAGAAGACATGATGAGGGTCTTTGAAACACATTTTTCGAATCTTTTCAGGGCAGAGAACGCAAACGACGTGAACTATACCACCATAGTTAATAAGTTTTGCGAGGGAATTTCCCGCGTACCGGAGGAGCTCCGCAATGGTCTGTGCAGCCCAGTGACGCTGGATGAATTACGCATCGTGCTTCAACACATGAACGCAACAGCCGCCGCCGGCCCTGACGGGATACCTTTGAGTTTCTACAAAACCTTCCTTGAAACAATACAAGACCACCTTTTGACAATGCTAAATGGGCTTCTTGCTGACGGAATCAAACCGACTACGTTTAGTGAGAGCAGAGTTATACTCTTGCTTAAAAGCGAGGGAGAGCCGTCCGATCAAAAGGCGTGGAGGTCCATTTCCCTACTTAACTCGGATTATAAGATATTGACAGCCATCCTTGGAAACCGCATAACAACCATTCTACCGGAAATAGCAAGCGACATACAAACATGCTGTGTCCCAGGTCGTACGATCTTTCCTCGCTTACACTGACTCGCGATTTATTCACGTACGCTACAAGAACACAAATATCTGGCATTTTTGTTTCCTTGGATCAGGAAAAAGCTTTTGATCGCGTAGAATTGAACCATCTCTTCGCTGTGCTTGAGTGTTATGGCTTCCCAGCACATTTAACCGACACCCTCCGCTTACTCTACACAGACTTAGAAACGTCATTAGTTACCCCGCCGCGGTGGTCTAGTGGCTAAGGTACTCGGCTGCTGACCCGCAGGTCGCGGGTTCGATTCCCGGTTGTGGCGGCTGCATTTCCCACGGAGGCGAAACTGTTGTAGGCCCGTGTACTAAGATTTGGGTGCACGTTAAAAAACCCCAGGTGGTCAAAATTTCCGGAGCCCTCCACTACGACGTCTCTCATAATCAAATGGTGGATTTGGGACGTTAAACCCCACAAATCAATCAATCAACGTCATTAGTAGTGAATGGCTATACATCTGAACCTATTGCAGTAAGTAGGGGCATTCAACAAGGCTGTCCCCTCTCCGCAATTCTCTTTGTATTATGCATACATCCATTATTGAAACAAATCCAGAAATGCACTTCGATACGTGGTTTCCCTCTTCCAGGCTTGGGCGAAGTGAAAGTAGCGGCATACGCCGATGACATCTCGTTGTTTATTCGGAACATAGATAGCTACAGGGTCTTTCTGCGAATATTTCACACGTATAGTTACCTGTCGGGAGCACGTCTTAGTCCCGGAAAAAGCAAGGCATTGTGCTTTGGGATGCACATCGACGAGTTCCCTGATGGCATCCAAATCGTCCAAGGCGTTAAAGTCTTAGGTGTAACTTTCCTTTCGACTGGTGAGGTTGCCCGCACCGCATGGAAAGAAATCCAACACAAAGTGGACAGACGCATTGAAGTCGCCAGAACGTTTCAACTACTTTCACTGAAAGAGCTTATCTAATTAAATCCAGCATAACAGTGCCACTGCTTTATGTAGCCAGAATTGCCCGACCACCTCGACGGGTTTGGCTGAGAGTGGCTACTGCGTGCGGCTCCTCTTTTTGGGATGGCCACGCCGAAGCTGTTGCCAGAGCCTTGGTCCGCCTACCAGTAAAATTGGGAGGGCTCAGTGTACGCAACCTTGATGTAATGTGCCGCATGTTGGCTCTCAAAAACACCTGGGCACTCTTTAGAACTCATCGTATCGAGGCAGGCAACTTGCAGTGTATCTGCTAGGAACCTCTAGAAGACTTTTTGGTTTAGCAAACGACACGGGACCAGCTGCTGAGCAGCCACCAGCGTATTACACACATGTTATAAAATCTTTGCAACGATGGCGAAACGATTTTCCAGTTCAAGAACTTATGGAAATGTCCCCCACCGATATGAGCGAATTAATAGCATTTAAAAGCCTATCTGAAGAACAACGCCGGAAATGCCGGGCGAAAAGACGCTGGACTCTTACAAACACGTCTCTCCCCTCTGAGGTCCGTGACCTAAACTGTCTCAGGGAATGGGGGGCTTTACCAACGGCCAACCACCTTGCGGCGTGGGGCGTGGCGCCCACCGCCCCATGCCCGCAATGCAGTCGCGTCGAAACACTGAACCATGTCTTCCACGAATGTATAGTAGCGCGCACCTTTTGGTGCATGGTTACCAGAATATTTCAAACAAGTATGCAGTGGAAGTCTTGCCACAGGGATACCTTTGTCGTACTCTTAATGCCTATCGGAGCCTTCGTCTTATGGAAACGAAGGGCGCTGGCCTGCCTGAGGGGCGCCCCCAGAGAGCCATGTTTCCCCTACTACATCGGCTAAGAAACATAATGATTATGCATCTTAACGCAGAACTAGTCATGCTGGGAGAGGAGGCTTTCCTCCGACGGTGGTCTACGCGATTTATTATCGTAAAAAACAACGGACTGTCCATGCCTTTCCTCCCCTATTGAGGAGGTGGGCTAGAGCTTGTACCATTGTGACATTACAGTGTGTATTTTTCTTTTTTTCGTTATAAACATGTCCTTTTGTGCAATATTTTGTTCTTGAGCGCGAGAGCAAATTGTCCTCACAGGTAAATGCAAAATATCACGCTACGCTGTGAATGACCTCCCCTTGTTTGTTCATACAGCCTTACTGCTTATTTAGGTTAATCATCTCGATGTCATGAATGTCCTGTCTTTGTTGTACAGTTTTTGCATTTTTACGTCACTGCATACGCTATAACTTCTTTCGCTGTAATAACAGCTTGCATTGCACACACTCATTGTTCACCATTGTCCATTTTTATGTGTGCGCATAAGCTGTGTGAGATATATCCGGAAATAAAGTTCTCTTAAACGCTATCTGTGCAAGACTGCTACTGTAATCGAAATTTCCGTTTACCGGGCACAGGTTCGCCCAAATAAACAGTTAAATCCCAACATAAAGATTCCTGTCTTCGGCCGCGTCACGACCCCATGACATCTGGTGGAGGTACTGCTTCGTTCATGTACCGGACGCCCCCGTCAAGCCGTAAACCAAGCCGACGTCGCGGAGAAGACACCGATGCCACACAGGAGCAGCGAACAAACCGCCGACAGCAAGGGCTACCACCGGATTACGGGCTTCTACAAGACAAGGCGCGGAAGATGAAGGCCATGACCGCGACTGCAGCGATAATGACAACCACAGTGACCCAGCCCACGATCGTCATGCATCAACGCAGGGAAGTGCCAATTTTCCATGGGTCATCGCTCGAAGACCCGGAGACCTGGCTAGAAACATACGACCGTGTGGCCACCCTGAACCACTGGGACAATGACGAAAAGCTTCGTCGTGTGTTCTTTTATTTGAGAGACAACACAAAGACCTGTCTTGAGAATCGGGAGTCCACGCTCCGAACGTGGGATGTTTTCTGCGGCGTATTCTTGCAAACGTTCGTGAGAGTCGCTTGCAAAGAGAGGGCCGTTGCTTTACTAGAGACCCGGTTTCAGCTGCCAAATGAAAATGTTGCTATTTTCATAGAAGAGATGACCCGCCTATTCCGTCACGTTGACCCAGACATGCTTGAGGAGAAGAAAGTTCGTTTCCTCATGCGAGGGGTCAAACAGGAGCTCTTCGCGGGGCAAATGAGGAATCCATCGAACACCGTCCAAGAGTTTGTATCCGAAGCGACCACTATCGAAAATACCCTGTACATGCGCACCAGACAGTATAATCGTCGCCTGACTCCAGAGTGCGCTGCTGCTCAAGCCAGTAACTCCGAAGACCTGCGTGAAACGATCCGAGCGATCGTGTGGGAAAAGCTGCGCAAGCTGCTGCCTTCGGCGAAGCCTCAAGTGGATTCAATCGCCGACATTGTGCGAGAAGAAGTTCGGCAATCGCTTAGAATTCCCCAAGCACCGCTGCCCCAGCCGGAAGCTATGAGCCACGCCGCTGCAGTGCGCCACAACGCTTCTACCCGTCCACGCCAAAACGCCGCCTCATCACACTTCTGTCGCTAGACGCCACCATCGCCGCCACCCCCACTGACGTCCTACCGTTCGCCAGCGGGCCAGCGCAGTGTGCCGAGTAAAATGGACGTTTGGCGTGCACCTGACAACCGCCCGCTCTGCTACCACTGCGGCTAGGCCGGGCACACATACCATCGTCGCCAGTACCGACAGATAGGGCTGCGTGGCTTCGCCGTCAATGCAGCACGTCCGCAGCCAGGGGAACGGCTACGAGACATCGCCGACTACCTTACAGGAACTCAGTGGACACCACGAAGTCCTTCCCGTTCACCGTCGCCCAGCCACCACATGTCACCGCACCGCCGGCAGTACTCAGGTCCAACGCGGGGCCGGTCTCCTAGCCCGTATCCGGGAAACGAAGGGTAGCAACCGATGGAGGTGCGGTTGCTGTGTGACGAACTACCGAAGATTCTTCTCCGACGACAACGCCACGACGGAGCTTTCCGAACACAACGCCAATCAGACAAAGTGTTGAAGACGAAACCTCACTCACCGAAGGTGACCTGACGACGCAACATAGAAGCAGCGGAACCAGCCAACGAAGCCGTGACCCGACGCCACGGCTTAACTGCAACGCGAGACGGCGAACAAGCAACCTCGACGTTCTTATCGACAGCTACAGTGTGACCACTCTCGTCAATACTGGAGCCGACTATTCCGTCATTAGTGGGTCGTTTTCCGCGAAGTTGAAGAAAGTTAGGACAGCTTGGGAAGGCCCCGGAATCCGCATAGCCGGAGGTCATGTCGTAAAGCCAGCAGGAATCTGCACAGCGAGAGTCACCATTAACGACCGTATTTATCCTGCAGACTTCGTAGTCCTACAGCGTTGCTTGAGAGATGTGATTTTTAGCATGGACGCCTTATGCCTCCATGGTGCTTTCATCAACCTAAAAACAAAGTTGATAATGTTATCCACAAAAGAAGCACTACCACCACGCACGCCGTCAGGAAACCATGCCTTGAATGTCCTGGAAGAACAAGTCACCATTCCGCCTCGCTCTAGCGTCAGTCGGCGCTCCTAAATGACCTGACTTAAAAGGCGTCGTTGAAGGCAGTCAGCATCTGTTGTCATTTGAAATATTCGCGCCGCAAGAATAATTGCAGAGCTGCGGGGAGGCAAAGCAGCGGTTATGCTCACAAATTTCAGCAATGAGTACAAACATGTGAACAAAGAAACGACATTCGCATACATCGAAGAAATTGTGGAAGCCACCAGTGCTTTCGCCCTCAACGATTCCGCGGAACCTGCTCACAGGAACCGAACCCCACCCACAGCTTTCGACGTCAATCCCAGATTTCCGAATCATAAGCAGGAACAGCTCAAGGCCCTGCTCCTGCAATACGAAGATTCTTTTTCGTCGTCATCAAAAATTCGGCAGACCTCAATCACGAAACATCGCATCATAACCGAAGAAAATGCCAGACCACTCCGTCAGAGTCCGTAGAGGGTTTCGACGAGAGAACGCGAGGCCATGAAGAGACAAATTGATGAAATGCTGCGGGATGACATCATCCAGTCGTCCAAGAGTCCATGGGCGTCCCCCGTGGTGTTAGGGAAGAAAAAGGGTGGGACCCAACGTTTTGCGTCGATTATCGCCGCCTGAACAAAATCACAAGAAAGGATGTGTATCCTCTCCCATGAATAGACGACGCACTTGATCGGCTCCGTAACGCCAAGTATTTTTTGTCAATGGACGTCAAGACTGGCTATTGGCAAATCGAAGTCGACGAAAGAGACCGAGAGAATACTGCGTTTATAACACCGGACGGCCTCTTTGAGTTTAACGTGATGCCCTTCGGTCTTTGCTCAGCGCCGGCGGCTTTTCAACGCGTTATGGAAACGGTACTGGCAGGATTGAAGTGTCAGACTTGCCTTGTGTACTTGGATGACATCGTCGTGTTTTTCTCGAGTTTCGACGAGCATCTTCGGCGCCTTGAAGCTGCACTTTGAGCCATCAAAATGTCTGGACGCACTCTGAACCCAGAAAAGTGCACATTTGTGTACGAGGAGCTCTTGTTCCTTGGGCGTGATCAGCAAGTCTGGAGTTGATCCCGATCCACGGAAAACAGCCGCCATTGCCGACTTCCCACCGCCCACTGACAACAAGGCGGTGCGCCGATTTCTGGGCCTGTGCGCCTACTATAGGCGGTTCGTGAAAAACTTCGGCCGCATCGCCGATCCACTCACTAGCCTTTCCAAGTACGACGTAGAGTTCAAGTGGGAAACGCCGCAGGAACACGCTTTCCAGGAGCTTAAACATCGCCTCCAGACACGTCCGTTACTTGCCCATTTCGACGAATTTGCAGAGACAGAAATACACACTGAGGAAAGCAGCGTACGTCTCGGCGCCGTTCTTGCACAGAGGGCTGATGGACTTCAAAGGGTTAATATTTACGCCAGCCGATCGCTATCCAGGGCAGAAGCCAATTATTCCACAACACAAAGGAGTGCCTCGCCATCATCTGGGATATGGCGAAATTTCGCCCCTACCTCTACGACAGACCCTTCAAAGTTGTGAGTGACTACCACGCCTTGTGTTGGCTAGCCACCTTGAAGGACCCTTCAGATCGCCTCGCACGATGGAGCCTGAGACTTCAAGAATATGACATTACCGTCGTTTACAAGTCCGGCAAGAAACACTCCGACGCCGACTGTATTTCTCGTGCGCCTGTGGACCAACCACCGCCCCACGACCCGGATGAAGACTACTTCTTGGGAACGCTAACTGCCGATGACTTCGCTGAACGACAGCAGGCCGACCCGGAACTTAAAGCCCTAATACAATATACCTTGCAGGCAGGACCGCCGAAGTCCCGAAGGTATTCAAGCGCTCCTTTGCGTCGTTCTTCCTGCAAAACGGTCTTCTCCAAGAGAAAAACTTTTCACCGCTTCGAGCGAAGTACCGCCTTGTGGTGCCTTCAGCTCTGCGGCCAGAACTCCTGCACGCCTGCACGACGATCCCACGACAGGGCACATCGGTGTTTCCCGCACGCTCGCGACGATACAAGAAAGGTACTACTGGCCACGTCTCACCACCAACGTCACTCGTTATGTGAGGGCATGCCGGGACTGTCAGCGATGCAAGACACGGCCGACAAGGCCAGCGGGACTTCTGCAGCCAATTGAACCACCTCGCCGACCGTTCCAGCAGATTGGTATGGACCTACTGGGGCCGTTCCCGACGTCCGCTTTCGGAAACAAGTGGATCGGTGTAGCTACCGACTACCTCACCCGCTACACCGAGACAAAAGCCCTGCACAAAGGCAGTGCACCGAGGTAGCTAAGTACTTCGTCGAAAATATTGTCTTACGTCACGGTGCCCCAGAGGTCCTCATCACCGACAGAGGAACAGCGTTTACTGCTGACCTAACTCAAGCAATCTTGGCATACATCTAGACAAACCACCACCGGACGAGAGCGTACCACCTACAGACCAACGGCCTCACCGAGCGGGTAAACAAGATCATCGCCGACATGCTGGCAATATACGTCGATGTCGAACACAAGACGTGGGACGCCATTGTTCTGTACGTTACCTTCGCATAATACACGGTGGTGCAGGAGACGACGCAGATATCTCCATACAAATTGGTCTACGGAAGGAGCCCAGCAACGACGCTCGATGCCATGTTACCCAACGTCACCGACGAAGAAAACCTCTATGTGAGTGATCACCTTCAACGCGCCGAAGAAGCCCGACAACTCGCGCGTCTCCGTATCAAGAATCAACAGACGACCGACAGCAGCCGTTACAATTTTCAACGACACTTCGTGGAATACCAGCCCGGTGAACGTGTTTGGGTGTGAACGCCGATACGCCGACGTGGACTCAGTGAAAAGCTTCTGCGACGGTACTTCGGACTGTACAGGGTGGTTCGACGTGTCGGCCCACTTGATTACGAGGTTGTCTCTGACGACATCACGAACCCTCGACGATGCCGATCGCGACCTGAAGTCGTCCATGTCGCGCGCCTCAAGCCGTTTCATGCGCGTTAACAAACTGAAACAGTATTTTTGTATTATTGCTGTATCGTAATTTATTCATTGTACTTTCTTGCATAATTGTGTTACCTTCATCTTCAGTTAAAGCATCAAGATGATGCCTTTTTCAGAGGGGCGCAATGCCACGTTATATTCCTCAAGCTTTGTTATGGCTCCAATACACTACACGATTCTCAGCGCAAACTGCGCCTGCAGTTTTCGAGAAGCTTCGGGACTTTAGTAGATCATTTCGATAAGATCACGCCCACTCCGAGAACTGTATAGATTATTCTGGAACACTCGTTACTGCCAGCGATAATGCTAGAACATTCAATGTAAGAGTATAAATGCCGACGCACTTCGCCATTTGTCAGTAGTAGATCGACGGCCGACGCTCCGTTCACTGCTTAACGCCTTTGAGCGGCTCCAAGCTAGCCTTTTTTCGTTCAGCCCGGGGTCCCGTCACGCCGGCGCTGACCCCCGGGAGCGTAATCAGAAGGAAGAAAAAGTGCCTGCTTCAGCGGATTCCCGTGCGAAGCACCGAAGGCGGTGATCCCCGGTTATCCAGCTGGTGACTCCCCCCATCCCCCCCCCCCCCTGGAGCAAGGAGCAGAGGATTAGTCTGGGAGTGACCCTCTCTCACGGATCCACCTCGCCGCTACCCCAGCTACAGCCACCTGCCACGCCCACCTGATCAAGGCCAAGAGCCCTGTCTACGAGTGCGCAGCAACAGCTGCGCGTCTCCAGTTCTACCAGAGACGCCCCCGGCCTTGCTGCCGGCGCGACGGAAAGATTACGCCCACCATAATGGCGTCTGTTTTTTCATCCCCGGTGATGGAATACTGTTTCTTATTTAACGCTCTGGAAGGAGACGCTTCAGTAGATGAGCTTATAGATGCTATAGAATTTACGGCAGGTGATGATAGTGTGCTGGTCCTCCAGCACATTGGAGGCTTCAGATTTTTCATCTGTACGCGGAACGCTAGCCAGGCAACCAAACTGATGGTAGCAGAGGGCTTCGCCGTTACTGGCACGAAGGTGCGAGTGGAAGCAGTAGGGCCACCTGTCACATATGTAAACGTCTACCACTCGCCGGCATATGTACCGGATGAAGCAATAACCTCGGTTATGCAACAATTTGGTAAAGTTAAGAGCGTGACGTTTGCCACGGTACCGACCCGGCACACTAAACTGAATGAAGTTCGGGTGGTGAAGATAGAAATGAGCAAGCCAGCTCCTAACTTCACCACGATTCAGGGCCATAAAGTAATGCTGGAATACCTTGGCATGCGACGCGTGTCCGCACGTTGCCAGGGTGAGGGGCACATGGCCACCGCATGCACCACTCCTTATTGTAAGCGGTGCGTCGCTTTTGGCCATAGCACGGAAGGGTGCGAAGAAGCGCGCAAGCGATGCGGTGGGCGACACGGCACGCGCGCGTGCTTTCAGCACCGCTCGTACGTGGCTGCCGCACGCGGTTTCCCACCAGTCCATGATGAACCAGCAAACGACGAGCAGAACGGTCACCCTGTGACCTCACGCTGCGCGGAACAGACGACGGGACTCCAGGTCCTTAAGGCGGCGGTCTCACTCCGGTGGCACGAACACATCGTTTTTGTCACTTTACCAACTGACGTGGTGGCTGTTCTTCTTGTCTTATATAGTTGGTTTATGCGTCATTGAAAAGCTTAATTTTTGTACATTTTAAACAAATCTATTAAAAATAAGTAAGCTTTTAGCATTTGGGTTGGGAGAGCCAAGAATAAGCGCTAGTTACATGGTTTGGTCTGACTGTGTGAAAAGCAGTGACCATTTTCTGAAACATCTGCTGCAGTTACAGCACTGTTCTTTGCGCAGAACATTTAAGACATATTTATCTATTTCCTCAACGTAGCAAAATATTCTAGCACTTTTACTGTATTGCTGATTAGCTTTTGAAAACAGCCAAATTTAGTAAATGCCGATGCGGACTATCCGGCACCTATTCGCTAGAGAAAATTCATTTTCTGGGTGTATATAGAGGAGGACATTTTTCGTTTGAATGCTCAATTTTATTTATGTACGCCCGCTCGCTTTTTAATTATATTGATCTAAATTGGGAAATATTCTCATTAGATAGACCTACCGTGGACCATTTTTGCGGAGAACTACTGAAGTTCGTTAGTTGAATTTGCACGTGGGTAAACTAGAACCCCTGATCTATTTCCTCAACGTAGCGTTTTTCAATAAAGCAAGCAGAAATGCGAAACAAAGCTCGCAAATTGTCTGAATTTATCGTGCCGTAAACATCAACAAAATCGTTGTTATCTTGAAATAGCGCTGAAATCTAAGCATGCATAGCCTAAAATATAACAGTTACGGTCTTCTGGTATACTTATGCACACGAATCGCACACAAGAACTGCAGGGATATTGAGAATTCTACATTATTCCTATCACTACAACGAAAATCTTCCCCTAGCGCCACCTAAACAGAAATAAGGAAAGCGCTGAATTTGAAGGTTCCCTGTCTCCCAGAATGCGGCGTGCGAAAACACTTTGCCTTCGGTGAGGCGCCTTCGTCGAGGTCGGACGTGTTTTTGGAGAGCTCCGGAATGACAGCTACAGATAAGTGTTTTTGCATGTTTCCAGCTTGCCTCTGTATGTAGCGTTATGAGAACGTAAGGCGCTAGCGTAAAGCTTGATTAGGTCTAGTACGGTGTACGTTTTTTTTTTTAGTATTCTGTACTGTGTCTTTTTTTTCTCCAGCCACCACGTGGCTGAGGCCTGCGCGTAGACCGACCACGTGCATGCGCAGGTGCTGTGAAGTGTAGCGTATTTATTTATTATTGTGGTTCTTTTTGACTTAGACCAGTGTATTTTAGTACAGTTATCTAACACGTGCGCATCGGTAAACTGAGCTAGCCATGGTCAAAAAGACCGTAAAGTGTTCAGAGTGCGGGATAGGGTGGAAGGTGGAAATTAGTGCGGAAGAGAAAGCAGAAGATGACGCCAAGTGTAGACAGTGCGAGTTCGAGGAGAAAATGAAAAATATGATGGCGGTCCAGAGTGGGCTCATGGAGAAAATCGCAGAGCTGGAGAATGCATTGGCGAAGGAGCGAGAGAAAACGTCAGCCATGGAGGAAAGGCTCCGGGCAGCCGAGAAGGGCCTATCGAAGGTCGTGAAGGGGAACGAAGACGCAGGTGACGGCGGAAGCATTATGGCGACGACCCCCCCGTGCGGGACAGATGAGGGAAACAGGCATGACAAAGGCAGATACATTGGCCACAGGGCCCAGCTACCAGGAAGTAGTTTTGAGGGAGGGAGGGAGCAAACCAGCAGCCGTGACTCACGCTAGTCACCTAGTCAGCAGCCAGGTGCAGGTTTCAGAAGGAATGTCTGAACAGGTCATCATCGCCGGTGACTCAAATTTAGTCCGATGCGCAGCGGCAATCAAAGAAAGGGTGAAAGGCGACAAGAGAGTTGCGATAGGGACGTTCCCAGGACAAACGCTGGGGACAGTAATGAGTCAAGCGGGTGAACAACTCGCAGCTAAAGCTAACAATCGTAACCTTGTTGTAATTGCGGGAGGGTTAAATGACGTCCTGAAAAAAGAATCGTCAGGACTAGCGACGACCTTGGCGAAAAGGGTGGATGACATGCGCACCGTGTCCCCCCAGGTGCAAATTGTAGTATGCACAGTACCGGAAGTACCAGTACGCAACGTCAACCTGCAAAGAGCGGTAGTCGACGCAAACAAAGAGATATGGCGAATTAGTCGAGAGAAGGGTTTCGAGGTAGTGGATTTAAACAGGGAAGTGCACAGGTGGGGTGGATTCCAAAGAGACAAGATTCATTTCGATAAGAGGCTTGGACACGAGGTGGGCTGGCGACTGGCAGGACGCACAGTAGCTTTTTTGGGGGGCTCACGGGTCCTTCAGAGTCCGGGGTAGCTCGTAACAGGGAAAACAACCAGGAGGACGCTTTGACAGGTAGAATTGCGAAAAACCAGAAAAAAGGTAAAAGAAAAAGGAAAAAGGCGCGTGTTGCAATTAGTTACATAAACATGCAGGGTGGCAGAAAGAAGGCAAAATGGTTAGAGATTGAGGAGCAGTTAAACAAAGAACAGATAGGCGTGTATGCGGTTACAGAAACACACCTTAGAGACTTGGAAGAGCCACCACATATTAAAAATTATGTTTGGGAAGGGTGTAACAGGATCATATCGGAAAGGAAAGGTGGGGGTGTAGGAATGCTAATTCACCGCGGAGCCAAATGGGTTAGAGTGAAACAGACGTGTTCAGAGCACCTCTGGGTTCTGGGCACAGTAGGTGGAAAGGAAACGTGGCTAGGGGTAGCCTACTTGTGGACGGGGAATAACTGCAGAAAAAAGAATCAGGAGATAGTGGATTGCATGAGTGCGGATATTAAGGAATTTGGTAATGGGGCCGAAATCATCCTTCTAGGGGACATGAATGCCCACATACATGACCTTGACGGATATTCAGACACCAATGGGAAGTTATTACTAGATCTTTGCGAGCAACATAGTCTGGAGATAGTTAACACGGGGCCTAAATGTGACGGCCAGATCACATGGGAAGTCGGAAACAAGCAATAAAGTATTGATTATTGTCTCATGACTGAAGGAATTTACCACAAACTGACAGAAATGAGGATAGACGAGGAAGGCATTAACAGCTTGGGTAGTGATCATAAACGAATAACATTACAAATGGGATACGAAACTAAAAATATGAGCATGGAATCAAAGTCTGGCAGCTCGTATTTAAATGACAAACAAATAATAAATATAGCCGCAAGAGTCGAGGAAGAAGTAGGCGAAATACCAGGCAAGGACTGGGAGTATAGGGAGCTGTTACATCTAATGACGAAGGAGATAGGGAAAGAGAAGAAAACCGTTTGCTGGAAAGGAAAAAGGAAGCCAAAAAGTTGGTGGAACAAGGAAATCCGGGAGGCGATCGAGAAGCGACGCGAAGCATCACGGGAGCATAGAAAGGCAAAAAAGGAGAAGCGGCCGCAGGACGAAGTCAAAAAAATATGGGAAATATATTTGGAGAAAAAATCCCTTGTACAGAAATTGGTAGAGGCAAAAATTAAAGGTGAAAGTGAACGCTGGATGACAGAGATACACGAAAAAAAGGAGGCCGCGCCTAGGATTTTTTGGAGCCACATGAAGGCGCTAGGTAGGAAGTCTGTCACAACGCAACAACATATTCTAGATGAAGGAGGAAATCAATTGGAAGGGTACGAAGCGCTAGGTTACATCCAAAAGGTAACAGCCGATTCGTTTCAAAAGAGCGTCCAGGGGATCTCCCCGGTGAGTAAAAGTGTGGCGGAGAAAGCAACAGAGGAAGAGCTAGTACTAGATAATTTCAACTGGAAAAAGGCCGAAGGAAAAATTCCAAAGCGCACTGCCGCGGGTTTAGATGGGATTCCCGTTAGCCTCATTAACGAACTAGGACATAACACTAAAGAAGCATTGTTAAAAGCAGTAGAAAAAAGCTTAAAGGACGGACAAATACGGGACAGTTGGCGACAAAGTAGAATGAACTTAATCTATAAAGGCAAGGGAGAAAAGGACAAGATTCGCTCGTATAGACCACTAACCATTACATCGGTACTATACAGGTTGGCGATGCAAGCAGTAAAAATGAAAATAGAAACATGGGCCGAACATAACGATATTTTGGGAGAACTTCAGAACGGATTTCGAGTCGACAGGCGGTTAGACGATAACCTGTTTGTTCTCACTCAGTGTATAGAAATATCTAAAATAGAGAATAGGCCCTTGTACGTGGCTTTTCTAGACATCACTGGGGCATACGACAACGTTGTCACACCTGTCCCGTTTATTAGGGAGGCGATCGCCGGGCTAATTCCAAGAGCCGAAGTATCGGCCCCCCGAACCGCACCACGAAAGCGTGGACAATTTAGAAGTGGTCCTTATTGGTGCGCCAGCGGACGCCGGCTGTGGCCCAAAGAACAAGACAGAGCCGAGAGTTGATAAACAAACAAAATTATATTCTCATTAACGGCAGATCAAAAACAATACACACGTATGCACACTCCACAATAGTTACATACAATACGTCACCAAACAGACAACGTACTACACAGTACAATCAACCACACTTGAAACAACGGACACAGACAACAATACGCACTACAATGCAGTCGCATGCATTGAACAACCAAGACACTTAAGGACTAAAGAGATAGAAAACCTATTCAGTCCAAAGTCCTTGGAACAAAAGTCTGAATGATACTCTTCCGAGAATCACTCACTCAAAGTCCAGCGTTGTTGTCGTTCCGTAGTTCTCGAAGTTTCTCTTCCAGGAAACCTCGCGTCCTCAAATGGCCACTCTCCAAGCTTCAAACTTCTTCGCCGGAAATCCGTCGGCTTCACACACGCAGCTGTTGCCCCGCGTCTTCGCTCGATAGCGGTAAACCCACGCTCTTGCCTGTAGCTCGAGCCGTCCCTACGGACAAAACTTCGCCGACTACACGGCGGAATCTCTACGCACTCTGGCGCTCACTTCCGTCTCCTCCTGTTCTGTCACTACGGGCAGAACCTTCGCCGACTACACGGCGGAATTCCTACGCGCTCCGGCGCTAACTTTCCGTCTCCTCCTGTTCTGTCGTCTCGGCCGCTCGATTAAATACCTTCCGCGCCACCTTCCAGAAATTTCTGGTCATTTCGTCGGCGCGATACGCGGCGAAAGCTGGGAAGAGGGCGAGACAGTTGGAATGCCCTCTCCGGCCGGTGAGTCAACTCGGTATGGCCCCGCCCCCTTCGTTCTGGAAAAATCGCGGGCTTGCTGGGCCGCCGAAGGGGGGTGAGGAGGATCGTCTGCGAAGCCGTGCTTCTGCGGGGAGAGCGCGCGCCCGGGAGCCCTGGATGTTTGCTTTCTTTTTTTTTCTTTTTACCTCGCGGCGTTTCTGCCGCCCGTTGTCGCAAGGATTTGGCGGCGCGCGCTTTTTTAGCGCTCGTTCTGTGACACTGCCCCCCACTTTAAGAATATTATCTCATAATATTCAAAAACCACACAGACGAGCGCGAACAGTCACCACACAGACTGTAACACAATCCGTCGCTCATGACACTTCACATTCACAATATATCACTCAATACAATCGTACATTGTAGTTCAATTCCACAACACATGAAATATAGCCACAGGTACATGCCTACAACACTTCATCACACATTCTAAACAATACAACCGTACAAAGTTCTGTCTATCCAACAATTATACAACACCATACATCACACCATCGCACAGAACACTGACTCACTCGACATACACTTGAGACACAGGATAACAAGAACCTTAACACAACATATGTCACTCAGCCCTGCCGAACACATTCTGATTCCACCTCAGCACCTATCTTGAGTACTTCGAACAGCGCTTGCGCCCTTTCTTGCGGTGCTCGCTCGACTTCTTGTTTTTCCACGTTCCCTTTCGGCGAGCCCTTTCCAACGACGATATCTGAGGCGGCGTCTCAGCCATCGTTGTCACTTCCGACACCGTTAACGGGTCATTACATTCGACGGGTCCTGTCTGTTTATTTACCCGCTTGATCATGCCTCTACATTTTTCCCGGCTGGCGAACTCCGTCTCCTTTACACTGTCGGTCGGTTGAGGTCGTGCCGACGTAAGTCCGGTTGCTCGGCCCGTGAACTTATTCGACACGATCGTCTTCTCCTTCGCTGTCTCTTGCGCCGCAGCTTCGCCTTGGGCTCTAGTGAGATCCGTCACGGGATGCTCCTCCACTGTATCTCGCGGCCGCTGTGTTGGCGAGGGCTCTATCTTCGGGTCTTCTCCCAAACATTCTGGATCACTTGGCCCTCGCGCCCCGTCGATGTTTCCGATGACAAGGTCATACAGGGGGGTCGTCATGCATAACGCAGTAACCTTCCCGCTGAAGTACGGGGTTTCAACCTCAATTTCTGCTTCGGGAAGCATCCGGACCGTACGGTCAATTAGGCAAACCGGTTTCGTTCTGCCGGTCAACTCTCTTTCCCGTACCAAATCTCTCCTCACGATAACAGTGGAGCTGCCGGTATCTCGTAACACCGTAATCTTTTTGTCCGCAACTTTTCCAGGCAGCGCTGGCATTCCTTTCGTAACACCGGTTGGCTGTTTTGACATTACAGCACCCACAATAGGAATTTTCTCCCCATTCTTCAATTCTACGAATCCATCGGTGACGGCATTATTATCAGATTTCGGTGCCGCTTGCACACAGGATACCTGGTGAGTTTGACTCGCTCCGTTTCGACATGCATCTGCTTTGTGCCCAGTCTGACCACACTTAAAACATTTCACTACCGTAGGGCTCGTAAAGATCGTTCGACAGTTTTTCGCGCGATGACCCACTCGGTTGCACAGAAAACATCGCGGAATGCTCTCTGGTGCACGCTTCTTTTCTTCAGGAGCCAATTTCTTCGAATCATCGGGACAATCCTTCTTGACCTTGGCCAAATCAGTGCCAGCTTGTGCTTCCAAGAATTGATCAGCTAATTCAAGCATGTCTTCAAGTGACTTAGCTCTCCTCTCTTTCAAGTACAGCGACAGGCTTGGGTGGCAACTAGTAAGAAATTGTTCTCTAATTAGGAGCTCTCTAAGCTCATCGTACTCCTGCGCTGTCCCTGAAAGTTCAATCCATCTGTCGAAATAATGGCAAAGTCGGGCGGCATACTGCGTAGCCGTCTCACCATTAGCTGGCTTTCCTGTCCGAAATCTGTCTCGGAATCCTTCTACAGTAAATCTAAATCGCTTCAGCAAAGCAGCTTTCACCTTTGCGTAGTTGGCTGCATCGGTCGGCGTCAGCCTACCGTACACACTGAGCGCTTCACCACTCAAGCAGGTACTTAAAGCAGTTGCCCATTGATGTTCCGGCCAATTCTGGCTCTTCGCAATCGTCTCAAATCGGTGAAGGTACGCGTCAAGGTCGTCCTTCCTTTCATCAAACGCTACGAGCAGCTTGCTTGGGTTCAAGCGGAAGCCGTGATCTTCCCGTTCGCTGCTTTCAACTCTAGCTTGGACGGGAGTTTCGCTCTTTCGCTTCGCTGTTGCAAACGGAGCCGCTCGAGTTCCATCTCGTGCTGACGCTGCCGTTCCCTTTCCTCTCTTTCTTCTTTCGCCCTCTCATCTGCCAGTCTTTCTTTCTCCAGCTCCAGCTTCAATTGCAGCTCTCTTTCTTCTTTCAGCTGTCACTCTTTTGCCTCTCTTTCTTCTTTCAGCTGTCGCTCCTTTGCTTCTCTTTCTTCTCTCGCCCTTTCGGCTGCCAACTTTTCTCTCTCCAGCTCCAACTTCAATTGCTGCTCTCGTTCTTCCTTCAGCTGTCGCTCTTTTGCCTCTCTTTCTTCTCTCGCCCTTTCAGCGGCCAGCCTTTCTCTCTCCAACTCAGCTGCCTTTTCTTCCTTGGCCCTCTCTGCCGCCAACCTCTCTCTTTCCAGCTCGGCTGCTTTTTCTTCTTTGGCTCTCTCTTTTTCTTCTTTTTCCTTCTGGGTGACCCACTTCCGTAGTTCGGCGCCAGAAAGACCCATCTTTTCACCAAGAGCAACTAACTTTTCGAGATCCATTGTGTCTCGCAAATAAAACCTTGCCGTGTGCAAAAAATATCTGCCTAAATCGGTCTATCGGAACACTCCCCTGCACTCGTTAACGAGAACACTGAACAACACACAAAATCGTTCCGATAGCACTATCAATAACTCGAGGCTCTTTCTCACTTCTTTGGACACACTGTGCACCAAAGGGTCCTATGTCGCGGACGCCAGTTTAATTGTCACACCTGTCCCGTTTATTAGGGAGGCGATCGCCGGGCTAATTCCAAGAGCCGAAGTATCGGCCCCCCGAACCGCACCACGAAAGCGTGGACAATTTAGAAGTGGTCCTTATTGGTGCGCCAGCGGACGCTGGCTGTGGCCCAAAGAACAAGACAGAGCCGAGAGTTGATAAACAAACAAAATTATATTCTCATTAACGGCAGATCAACAACAATACACACGTATGCACACTCCACAATAGTTACATACAATACGTCACCAAACAGACAACGTACTACACAGTACAATCAACCACACTTGAAACAACGGACACAGACAACAATACGCACTACAATGCAGTCGCATGCATTGAACAACCAAGACACTTAAGGACTAAAGAGATAGAAAACCTATTCAGTCCAAAGTCCTTGGAACAAAAGTCTGAATGATACTCTTCCGAGAATCACTCACTCAAAGTCCAGCGTTGTTGTCGTTCCGTAGTTCTCGAAGTTTCTCTTCCAGGAAACCTCGCGTCCTCAAATGGCCACTCTCCAAGCTTCAAACTTCTTCGCCGGAAATCCGTCGGCTTCACACACGCAGCTGTTGCCCCGCGTCTTCGCTCGATAGCGGTAAATCCACGCTCTTGCCTGTAGCTCGAGCCGTCCCTACGGACAAAACTTCGCCGACTACACGGCGGAATCTCTACGCACTCTGGCGCTCACTTCCGTCTCCTCCTGTTCTGTCACTACGGGCAGAACCTTCGCCGACTACACGGCGGAATTCCTACGCGCTCCGGCGCTAACTTTCCGTCTCCTCCTGTTCTGTCGTCTCGGCCCCTCGATTAAATACCTTCCGCGCCACCTTCCAGAAATTTCTGGTCATTTCGTCGGCGCGATACGCGGCGAAAGCTGGGAAGAGGGCGAGAAAGTTGGAATGCCCTCTCCGGCCGGTGAGTCAACTCGGTATGGCCCCGCCCCCTTCGTTCTGGAAAAATCGCGGGCTTGCTGGGCCGCCGAAGTGGGGTGAGGAGGATCGTCTGCGAAGCCGTGCTTCTGCGGGGAGAGCGCGCGCCCGGGAGCCCTGGATGTTTGCTTTCTTTTTTTTTTTACCTCGCGTCGTTTCTGCCGCCCGTTGTCGCAAGGATTTGGCGGCGCGCTCTTTTTTAGAACTCGTTCTGTGACAAACGTTAATCAGGAAATTTTGTGGGATATATTGAAAGGAATGGGCATGGGCGACGACTGTATACAGCTTTTGAGGGAGATATACTGAGAAAATACAGTTTGCATAGAGTGGGAAGGAATGCGTAGCAAAGAGAACGTTGAGGTTAGCAGGGGTCTGAGACAGGGATGTCCTTTGTCCCCACTGTTATTCATGCTGTACATGGTGAGTATGGAAAAAGCGCTAGAAGGTAGCAACATTGGTTTTAATCTGTCACACAAACAGGGCGGCATGATGATTGAGCAGGAGCTTCCAGGTTTATTTTATGCGCACGATATCGTCTTATTTGCGGACAGTCGAGATGATATACAGCAGCTGGCGAATATATGCGGAAGGGAAGGTGAAGCTCTTGGACTAGGATTCAGTGTAACGAAGTGTGGTTTGATGGTATTCAATAATCCCTGTGATCAGACGGTGTCCATACAAGGCCAAGAAATACCGAGGGTAAGTGAATACAAGTACCTTGGAGTATGGGTAAATGAGAGTGATAGATACATGGAGGTACAGGAAAAAGCCTCGGCAGCAAAAGGAAAGAGGAATGCGGCAATAATGAAGCACAGAGCGTTGTGGGGATACAATAGGTATGAGGTGCTTCGAGGTCTGTGGAAGGGTGTAATGGTTCCAGGGCTTACTTTTGGGAACTCAAAGGTGTGCATGAGGGCAGAGGTGCAATCGGGAATGGATGTAAATCAAAGGACTGTGGGACGCCTCGCGTTGGGTGCTCACGGGAAGACGACAAACGAGGCTGTAAAGGGCGATATGGGGTGGGCAGGTTTTGAGGCGAGGGAAGCGCAGAGCAAAATAAGGTTCGAAGAAAGGCTAAGAAATATGAAGGAGAGTAGATGGGCAGAGAAGGTGTTCCGTTATTTGTATAGGAAGAGCGTGGACACACAGTGGAGAAAAAGAACTAGAAGACTCACTAGTAAATATACGGCTGGTATTGTGAGCCATATGTCAACAAAGATCGTTAAGGGAAAAGTCAGGGAGGCGGAGAGGATTTACTGGATGGCAGCTATGGAGAAAAAACCGGCTTTGAGTAACTACCGAAAGGGCAAAAATGAAATAAGGAGGGAGGCATTTTACGATAATTCAAGGGGAAGCGCTTTACTGTTTGAAGCGAGATCGGGTTGCCTTAGAACGCGTAGTTATAAAGCAAGATTCAGTAAAGAAGAAGAACAATGCACATGCTGCGGGAAAGATAAGGAAACGGCGGAGCATGTTCTGATTGAATGTGGAGATATCCACCCAGGTGTACGTTTGGGCACGAGCCTACAGGAAGCCTTGGGTTTTAGGGACAACAATGGAAAGCTGAACACACCCGCGATTGAAATAAGTAAGAGACGGTTAGAGTATTGGTGGCTGAAAATTAGAGAGAAAGGACAAAAATAAATATTGGAAAAATAAAATATGGACAGTGTGCCGTAAATGGCAGAGAACTTAAGCTGAAAATTTACCTTTTTTTTCATTAAGATAGAATTTATCGAAGTAGAGGCATTAGGCCAACATAAAAAAAGGAAAAAAGGTTTTTTTTTGTCGAGCCTGGTGGCATACTTGTCACCACCCCGTTATAAAGGGGACGCTCATAGCATCCATCCATCCATCCATCCTCAGGAGGAAACGTCTTTTCTAACTTCAAACCATGCACTGTCATCTGTAAGCCTTTCTCTCCTCAGAGTCTCATAAGGCTGCGCGGTACCGCGGGAGAGCGTGAAAACAGGTGGGCAGTATCCTCCGAGAGGATGGGGTGAGCGTCTTCACGGGAAAAGAAAGGCGGAATTCTTGGAAAGTCCCTCTTTTATGTGTGCACGTCTTTGTCGCCCTCCTCACCCCTCACGGACTATAGCGAAAAGCGAGGGCTGTGCGACGACAGTCAGAAGAAAGCAGAAAAACGAACGACAAAAGGGCGATACGAGCGAACTGAGCAGACGTGCGTGGGTAAGGTATTTGTGAATATCTTTTTTTTTTACCGTGAAATATACGGAGCTTCAGACGTGCTGGGCTTGTTGGTATGAACCCATCACAACAAACAGCACTAACACGAAACGAGGCACACCTACAGGAATGAGATGAAGTCTGTTTTGTACTTTCTGCGAGTTTATTTCCTTTATTTACTCTGGGGAAAACTATGGTGCAGCAGGAGTTGAGGACGCGTGTTCACTTTCCGCCTTTATATACGACAAGCGCACATTTCCATAGCGCAAACACCAATGTTCTGGAGTACCCGATGATGGCGTTCCTCATAATCACTGCAAACTCGCTCTAAGGGACGCGGGCGCTTGAAAACTCTTCTCTCGGAGTCGGCTGTGAATATCCGTCGTCGGTTTCAATAAACCACAAAACCGAGCAATATTTATTCCGTTGCTCACTGTATAAACTGGCTAAAGTCATGCTACTGCCCGAAAATCTTGCAGATTTTTTAGCCAGTAACAACGAAGCGAAGTGGCATGAAATTTGCTGAATGCACGGCGTGGTGGAAGAAAGTACTTTGGTGCGGGGACAGCAATGAGGCACCAGGGCTCTTTTTTTTCTGCTTTGAAGCACCCGCGACAAGTGAGGTCTTTCAGGGAGGCAGAAAGGCGGATAACTTTTGACTATGCTCCCACTGAGCAGGTCTGGTGGGGGAACAGCAGTGGTGAAGCCCATCTATATTTCCTATGCACTGAGGGTTTATGCCACTCAATCTAAGGATTGCAACGTCGAGTAGGGAACTTGTTGGTTTTCTTCAGTGCCAGTGTACAACACCATGCGACAAGGCACCTTGCTGACGCTTTCGCCTGAAGGAGAAAGAGAGAGAGAGAGAGAAAGGCAAAGGAAAGGCTTATATGCTACCCTACATGGGGAGGGGGAAGGGGAGAAAAAGAATAGAGAAAAATGTCAAGGGCATGCGGCACCTGCTGACAATTCGTCATTGGGAAGTTTGCCGTGCGGAGAACTGTCAATGCGTTAAGATAGCAGCTCCTTGACTCGTTAGCGTGAGCCATAAGGCTGACGAGTAGAAATAGCCGATCTTGGACTTACGCCTAGTAGCTCGAAAAGAACAGAAATGTTTCTGAAAAAGATAAGTTTATAAGAAAGTGTGGTGACATCGGTGTGCATAAAACACGTTTACATGAGTGCGAAACATGAGCTTCACATTCATGTAAGCATTGGAAGGCGCATTGCACTAATGCGTAGGAAATCGGCAGTTTTGCGAGTGCCGGTCGATTCACGGGCCGTAAATCACGATGAGGTGAATGGTGGCCCCCTTTGTGCGAACTTCGGGCGTCCCTCTTTCGCTATAAGGAATTAATATTAGCTCAAGAAAACAAAAACACTCGAGAAAGAAGTGGGACGAAGCAGAAATGTCGGGAGCTGAGATATTCCTACTTCCTGCCACTCCTTTCTCAATTCATTGTTATTTTGCTCGCGCTAATATGTACCTATTTATATAGTGGTTGATGACGCAGAAAATTGTGCGAATTTCTGTTTCCCATGCTCGAGGCACGACTAAGCTAATGAGTTATTTTTTTTAATTCTTTTACATAAACCAACTCGCCCAGCTATAAGTCGCTGTAATCCGATATTCCCTCGCTGTAATCCGACACCACATGGTAGCTGCGGCGTACAGAAGACGAGAGGTCCTGCAAACGGCGTCGCATCACCTTTCCAAAACGCGCTTGCAAAGTCGATGGGCTACTCTGGCATTCTTGTAAAATTGATTACAGCCTGACAGCTCGAGGCAACTGCCAGTCAGTCGGCTGCCAGCTGGGGCGACTAACTAACTTCATTCAACAAGAGGCTGGCACGCCGTCTCCACGGTTGTTGGGAGTGGGGTCCAGTTCGTCTGTCCTCGATAAGAAAGCACGTTTGCGTATAGCCGGGCGTAGACAGTTTGCCGTAAGCCGGCACGGCACGCACAGCGTTTATACGAATGTGACAACTGGCGCATCACGACCATGTAAACGGGGGTAATGCGCTAGAAAGACGTATCGCACAAATGCGCCAGGCAGGTCTGGATTTCGAGGGGTAAGTCGACCCAGAGTACTTTTCACGACAAAGGAACGCCGACCACTCGTCGTGTTGGCCTTGTGTGCACTTCTCGCACACTAAAAGACAGCTGCGAGGACAGAAAGCAATAGCTTCTCAGGACTAAAGTACGCTAAATTTTTGTTTTTTACCTAAGTAACGACAACTGCCTCCTCTCCCGACCCTCTCTCACACACAGCCGGTGTCTGCCGCCATGTGCTTCCTAACTAGGAAGACTTCCAAAGCCGCGTACGTATAAGTAAATTAGCCACGCGCCTATCAGTGAACAATGTGCGAACGCGACGCGCCTTTCTCCTCCAGCTAGTCCCCCGTCAATAGTGAGCGAGGAACGCATTTTACCAGGTGCTTCCATGGGAAGAAGGGGTGCCCAAGGCGACACCACTAACACCTGAATGGTCTAGATGGCCTCGCACGAGGGCAGGAGATGTGAAATAACAGCCACTATGCTAGCCTGAAGGTGCGAGGCAGCATGACGAGGGGAGAGGCGGACTAACTGAGGATGAGGACGGACCCAAAAATGCGTGCTCAGCACGGAAGGCGACAGTGCTGTAGTAGCGTGAGACACTAAAGATAGAACGCATTTCTGCCGCATCCTCTGGTGTCCACTGCTCGCGTAGAGGGCTTCTTTAGAGTTTGCTTAGCGTGCGCTGCGAGTGTGTGTGGGAGTACCTGCAGCACGAGTGCCTTGCCGGGCTTCACATGAGTCATGACAAATCATAAGGATAGAGCTTCACGGAAGAGGAAGAGAGCCGCCATCGCGACATGTCGAGCACGGGCAGCAGCTGCATTTTCACACCATTCAAGGTAAGACCATTTCGATTTCTGTCGTTTCTTTTGATAATAAAAGCGCGCAGCTACAGCAGCAAAAAGAAAAAAAAACCATTATAGAAACCTACTCTTGATACGGTGGCGAGCTCGTTTTGTACCCCAGACGCAATGTTGGCTCCGTAAAGGAAGGAAGGAAGCAGAAGGCAAATTGTCACATTGTGGGCGACATTCTTTCTATGATCAGCTTTACGTTGCCAGCTACACTGCTGTACTTTACTCTATTTTATGTTAGCATGTTAGTTTTGATTTGATTGATATGTGGGGTTTAACGTCCCAAAACCACTATATGATTATGAGAGACGCCGTAGTGGAGGGCTCCGGAAATTTAGACCACCTGGGGTTCTTTGGCGTGCACCCAAATCTGAGCACATGGGCCTACAACATTGCCGCCTCCATCGGAAATGCAGCCGCCGCAGCTAGGATTCGAACCCGCGCCCTGCGTGTCAGCAGCCGAGTACCTTAGCCACTAGACCACCGCGGCGGGGCGGCATGTTAGTTTTGGCGGCTATATATGTACAAAGACAAATTCGTTAGAACTTCTGTTTTACGGCTTCAGGTGAACAAAACTGTCTAATGCTATAGCCCGTACTTTGTCGCTGCGGCGCCTTTAGGTGCGTGTACAGGACGCTGGACACGCAGTCACTCCTAGATAATGCGCGCCCGTGAGAAGAAAGTGCTAAGATCTGCGGACGTGTGGAGTCTATAAAAAGCCTTGTTTCTTTGTGTATCTGAAATGTCGCTGCCGTGTATCAAAACGCTAAGGGTAGGTGCTTCTTAGCGCTGTGACGAGAGGTCTGGACGAATCGGGACCTACAGCACGCTGTGTGTACGTCACAACGCTCCAGCTTGCGTGTTTGTCTGCTTAGGCGCCTTTTATTTGTCGTGACCTTGGGTTCCGTCTATCTTTCTGACCTGCACTTGTCCGATCGAACAGCATATTTGCGGGCGGAACATTGAGCAGTGGTGGCAAAGCCCGGCATCTTTGTCTGATGCTGCTTTTGTCGCAAGCACGCGGCATGCTTGAGAGCTGAGCACTGTAACTGAGAAAGTGTTCTATAAAAGCTAGACTGTGCTCAAAGTAAAAAAAAAGATGTGAGATGCACCCAATCAAAGGATTCTGTACACACGAGCGCTTATCCCACAGCGCACGGACACGCGCGCACACAGCGTGTCACATGCCCTATCCGCCCAACCATCCTCTCAAAACTCTATGACGCACTTGTCAATCCGTAATGGTTCATATTTTATCCCGGCCACCCGTTCCTACCGTAAATATGCTTTTTTGGAAACAAAATTATTTAATTTATATATTGATATAGTGATATATTGATTGATTGATTGATTGATCAATTGATTGATTGATTGATTGATTGATTGATTGATTGATTGATTGATTGATTGATTGGGTTCAAGGAAGGCAGCACAAACACCTGTATCGTCTATCTTGCCTTTAGTCGACATTCAAGCAACCCATAGTAGACGACTGTCGGGAGAAATTCTTTTCAGTAATTATCCCGACTGAGAAAAGGACTCACCCTTTTATTTTGAGTTTTGCATCGGTCCCTCACCACACCAGCTTATTATTCATGCCAGCTTTGGAAGTGTAGCTGCTATGATCCCTGTGCATCTGGTGCTAGCTCACTAACCACATGATGTACTTTCCTGTAAAATTTTCAGGAAGGCGAATTCACCGGAGAGCAACAGAGAGCAACGCGAAAGCACCGCCTGTGCACCATGCTTGGACGACAGTGGTTTTGCCAGAGAGGATGACGCAACGTCTGAATACTGGGACAATTTCGGCATCGTCGAAGAGTAGCTTCCGGGCCTGAGTCTGGAGACAAGCGTCACAACTCAGCCAGAGGAGCCGATCATCACCGGAAGAAGAGTTGTGTCGCTGGACCATTTCGTGAACGCTGTTCGTAGTCTCGACGACCACAGCTGTCCTAAGCTGACTGGACGTTTTGCACTCGTGAAAGAACGGAGAGTGGGGCTCTGGTCGGAGCTCACGTTTACCTGCTGTGAATGTCAGGAAATCAGAAAGTTGACGACTGACCCCGTCACAGAACCAACGTCCCTCACTGACAAAGCAAACATAGGAGTCAATGATGCTGCTGTTTGGGCATTCATGAGTATCGGATCGGGCCACTCGCAGTTCGAGGAAGCAATGGCAGTCATGGAAATTGCTGCTATGAGGAAAGGGGCTTTTCTACGCCGGGAGGAGTCCCTGGGAAAGGTATATAAGCTGATAAATATTTATTTTCTCTTTCGGAAGACGATGGAGGATGTACAGCGCTTTATTTTTAGTAAAATTCACGTGAAGCGACAGTGGCACGTGCATGGCAAGCGTTTTGAACGGGAGTACGGCACGATGAGAATTTCTCTGCAACATTTCGTCGTATACAATGAAACGATTGATCGTGAGATGTCAGGATTACAAGTGAGCCAGTAATCGTCCTGTCTAGGAGCTCACTCACGCATTGACGCAATTACAAAGTGCGGCATCGCTATTGTGAAAACAATTTCGACGTTGTAATCTGCTGTAATTTTTGTTTTGTTGCAGTGCTAGAAAACCGTCCTTCTTGAACAAATGATAAAAGTCGGAAAAGAAGAAAAAAAAACTCGCGGAAGAAGCTGGGGCTTTCTGTGAGGATGGCATAACCCCCTATATTACAGAGATTGTCGATAGTGTATGGTCACACCGCAGTCATGGACAGCGGTATTCCGCCAACTCTGGTGTCGCTGTGATTATAGAAGAACGCACAAAGAAGCTCTTCTACCTAGGAGTACGAAAGAAGCTGTGCAGTACCTGTGAGCACTATTCTAGGACGGGAAAGGGCAAGAAAGACCATGTGTGCTACAAGAATTGGAACCAAAGCTCAGGGGCAATGGAGTCGGATATTATCGTTGAAGGCTTCCAGAGAAGCGTGGATATGCATGGTGTGGAATACCGGACATTCATAGGGGACGGGGATTTGTCCGTTTTACATCAGATACTCACGAAAGTGGAGTACGGGCGCTTTGTAAAAAGGAGGGAATGTGCAAACCATGTTGTGAAATGTTACACCACTCGGCTCTATGGCATAGCCAAAGAAACATAGGGCAGTTCAGCTTTCCTAAGTGGCCCTAGGATTAAGCGCTTAAAGAATGGTGCACGGAAGGCCATAAACCACTACGCAAACATTCTTAGAGATGTACAGGATACTGCACAAAAGCAGCGTGCCCAGAAAGCCGACCTTACGCGCCAGCTTGCGGGTGACCTCATAAATGGCCCAAAACATGTTTTTGGTTGCCACGACAGATGCAAAGACTACTTGTGTGACGGCACCAAAGGTGACAACATTTATGATAGCATGCCTAAGGTGCTACAAATGAAAACAGTTACCGCTGCCAATATAATTGCCGAAAAAGCTGACCGTCTTGTGACAGATGATACAAGTAATCTTGCCGAGGCAGTCATGGCACTGGTAGCCAAATTATTTGGTGGTAAACAGACCAACAGATGTCAAAAGGGCTCTTATGAACACCGCTGTTATGGAGCTGGGCTCAGCTTTCAGCTGGGGCCACAGTAGCACTGCACCACATCCAAGGCTGTAACCTGCAAGAGCCCTGCAGCCGTCTTGAAGCGCTACGCAAGCAAGAAGACGGCTCAGAAAGCAAACAAAGAGTCTCTCCGAAGAAAACTGTTTGAAGAAAATGGCCACCGGCAGCATAAGCGCAAGGAGTCTACGGTGAACGACTCAATGATTCATTATGGTCCGAATTGCCAGCAGCCAGACATGCCACTAGAGCAATATGCCGAGAAAGAACGGGCTGTTTTAGCAAGCCTGCAGGTGAATGAGAAACAGCAGATGGAAATTGAGAAGGCTACTCGATGACAGGCTGATAATCCTACATGGCATTTTGAAAGAAACATGCGCCTAACGGCGTCGAATTTCTATGCAGTATGCCGAAGGAGGGAGTGGACACCGTGTGACACGCTCGTGAAAACCCTGCTCTATGAGAAAAATTTCACCAGTGCCGCTCTTGAGCATGGAAGACAACAGGAACGTGTCGCACTCCGGTTATACGAGCAAGAAATGGAAACTGCTGTGCAACCTTGCGGGTTATTTGTTTACCCAGAGTACGGATTCTTGGCGTCGTCGCCAGACGGATTGATTGCGAGCGACGGTATTGTGGAGGTGAAGTGCCCATTCACTGCGAAGGACATGCAGCCATCCGAGGCAGCTAAAAAGTACAATCAAAGGAGCCAAGTTCACGAACCACCCAAATTGAGCCGCTCTCATAACTATTTCTACTAAGTGCAAGACCAGCTGCATATCACTAAAAGAAGTTTCTGCCACTTCGTCGTCTGCACGTCGAAGGGCATCCACGTACAGCGGATCGAAAGAGATAATGACTTTTGGAAATTCAGAATGCTTCCACAACTAATCAGATTTTACAGAGACTGCATGTTACCTGAAATTGTAGATCCCCGTACTACGCGCAGCATGCCCATACGCAGACCACAGTGGAATGTGAAAGCAATTGAGTCACACCAGCAGTCTAAACGAGCTTCGATGAAGAACAAGGAGGCAAAGCAGAGTGGCGACTCGGACATTTTCCACAGCCTTGAGTCGTAGGACTGCTGGGCGCGTGCACTGTCAAGAAATTCACAAATTGTGACGATGCTACCAAATGATGATTTTGAGCGCACTTTCGTGTTGGGGCAACGCCAAGTGCGTCTGTAGTTTCGGCCATGTGCAGTTGTAGCTATTTACATATTTCCACGCAAATTTCCAGCGCTCGAGCGTTACGCATACCACTTTGTGCATTGCAGGCGTCGCGAACCAAGCGAAATGCCGAGAGCCCCGTTACGACAAGCGAAGCCAGCCCTGCGCGCGCGCGAGCTGTGACCGGGGGGGGGGGGGGGGGGGGGCTAGCGAGCGTGACGGAGGAAGAAGGCGAGGTTAGAGGCCAGTGGCGAGTGACATCGGCAGACTCCACGTTCGCTCTCTTTCGTCCTTGTTCGCTCTATTGGTTACGCCGACGACGCCAACAAGCGCCGCCGCTTAACGCAGCAGTATGTGCGTAAGAGCTTCGCTCTAAAGAACTGCACATTAGGAGAACGAACTTGTATATATCTAATGGCAGATGCAGGCTCAGATTTGACGATAGCAAAGACTCTTGCTCGAACAAGCTATGAGGTAGCAATTCTCTTCCTTGTGTCGGGTGTGTCATCAGCCATTCACATGCGTTCTGCAGCAGCAATGACCGAAAGACATGACCACAGAAGCGTCAATGAACTTTTGTAAAAAGTTCGTGTGTAATATAGGATAACGGAAAATAATAATAAAACATAAACCTTCATTCTCTGCTGTCACAAGTTCGCATCCGAAAGTCGTGATTATATGTACTTTTGCTTTGTGCGATTTCACATTTCTCTGAATGTATGCGTTGTAGTTCTGCGAGCTTTTTTGTGTGTGTGATGTTCAGGTGTCTTCGTGGCTGTAACCAAGTGCTGCCGACGCTCGTTTCGTACTAAATAAATTGTCACAACAACGTGTATTGACTCAATCTTGCTTACTGCATGACAGCCCTTCATTGCATAGCATATACACAACACTAAGACTCGTTGCTTGAAGATATGTTAGCCGACATAGTTATTTGAATTGACCAATCATGCATCCAAAAGCCTTATTCAGTGCGGCAAGACCTTTTATTCAACTTCTTTGCAACTATTGTATTTGTGTACTCATGTTTTTGCCTTGCATGCGCTTTACGAACTCGAAATGGGTACGACATAGAAGTAATACAAGCAGCGGCTGTGTAGAAAGATGCATGGGAGATGCACTGTACCATAAGTCTTCCCCTCCCTTGTTGCACTCCTGGGAGGTTTGTGTGAATCCGCCCCAGTTTTTGTCATGAGATGTTTATAGAGCTTGAGGTAACGGCCTCGAATCTACGAGCTTGCAGTCAATAATTGATTTGGGCGAAACGATCACTCTTCATGTTATTGCCACGACCTTTACAGGAAAAAATGATGTTGAAATAGCGTACGCGAATAGAGAATTCGTTCCTTGGACAAGGGAATAACGCACCTGGACTATTCAGGCCACGCATGTGCGAGTCTCGCTCATATGACACACAAGAGGTTATTGCTTCATTTTCGTCACAAAAATAGTTTGTCGACTAGTCCGATGCTTTGCGTACGGCAACGTGATAAATAAACGCTGCATCAACCAAAACATGAATTCATTCTAGCCTGCTGAAGTTTCAATTCTAATGAAATAAATTACACTACGTATAGTGGGGAAAACTAATGATTATGCAGTCGGCACGTGTTGGGCACCGTGAGTCACAGCGGCCACGTTTCTTAGCACGCGATTTGCCTAACTACCCGTTTTTTTTTTTTGAAAATTCGGAAGCTTAGGTCATACTGGGAAGGAAGTATACATAGTCAAATATAATTTGCCTTCTCCTGTCCCACCGAACCGCATCATGCTCCAGCAACCCCAATTATTTGTAGAGCGAACTGTGCCGTTGAACCTCGCATGAATACTCATAGTCCAAGTTTTTATCTCCGTTGTATACATTGTTGTGACCTCCGCGATAGAGTTTTTCACTCAACCTCGCATTCCGGCACTGTATGGAACGTAGAGCAGCTGGCCAAGCAGGCTACGCAGCCTACATGAGGGATCTCTTGAAAAGCAGCGACCACAGGGGTCAGGGGCTAGTGAGCATGGAGAGAGATGGAGGTGTCGTTGAAGGGGAGAAAAAAAAAGCCCCTGCTCAGTGCCTCATTTCTTCGAACCGTGTCAGCGCGATTTGCACCCCCTCGTCATGCAGTGTGGCGCGCCAGCACACGTGTGGCAGTTCACCTCCGAAATGTTGGCCTTCCAGTCCTGACTTGATGGCGCCGTCTGGTGTTTTTTCCAGAACTACTCGCAATATGGCGACAGTAGAACCGCCACCTTAAACCCAGATCTCCGGCGCCTACCACCAGCAGAGCACCCAACTACTGGGACAATGCCGCAGAACACGAGCGGGTCGATGAGCACACCACGCTACCAGAACCCGAGCCCCTGATGGATGCCGGGGAAAACGGCAGTCAGTCGAGCCATGATGGCACTGATACGGAGCAGGCGGCGAGCAGTAGCCCTGAAACCGGCTCTGCCGAGACCTCGAGGGAGTCATGGGTGCTCTCGTTGTTGGAGGGCGAGGAGCAAAAAGTACCAGACCACGAGAATGGTGAAGAGTTGGTGGAACTGCTCGTCGACGAGGCACACTTGCCGCCTTTGGACGTCGGCGACGCCCCACCTCGTGATACCGGCATTACGCCTTGAGTTGGTAGCGACCATGCCAGGACACCTAACCCATTGCAGCTGGTAGTTAACCCCAGCCCGGCAGACACGACACCACCAGCACGCCCCGTTAACGAGGCCGACAAAGGCTTTCCTACGAACCCGACGCAGCCCGCTCGCGGGCGCAGTGACCGCTCGCGCTCACGCTCGCCTCGGGCGCAGAGCAGGCCAGAGGATTCGGTACAGGTCATACCTCAGGGCTCCGACAATATACATCGCCGACAGACCCCTATGATATTGAGTAGCGACAGCGATGCCTCTCCCCGAGCAAAGTCCCAAAGACTAGCTAGAACCCCACATGGGAGAGGGAAATCGCCTGGCAGAGAGGCCGGTGATAGACCCTGACGCGTCACGAAGTCTAAAGTGCCAACCACTGGCACGCGTATGCACGTGCCTACGCGTCAAAAGCGTCTAGTCGCGCCTGTGGAGGAAAAGGGCGCGCAACCATTGGCACGCGTCAACCGCGTTGACGCCCACGCGTACAATAAGCCACCATACGTCCAAGGCCGATGCACAATGCTGCTTGACCTTTTAGCTTCGAACTGTCCAGGTTCAGCTCAGAACGGCACGTTCCTAACTGGAGCGGGTTTATATGTTTTAGAAGATATGAGAACACGTTGAAAAATTGATAGTGCTTCACCCACCACAGTTTAGACTATTTTAGAAGTAATTGACATTCCAGTGCCCAACGTAACTACACCGGTATGCACCAGAAATCAACATCGGTGCGTGCGCCGCTCCCGCGAATGAACATTCGCGTCTAGCATACTGTACGTCTATCATAGGCGTGTGCAGAGTTCTCCTTAAGGAGAGGGGGGGGGGCAAAAGTTCGTCGCAGTGCCCCCCTCCGTGTAGGGGCTGACTTAGCGCCCCCTCCCTTTATGTTATTATATGGAGTTGACATTGACCTCCCCCCCTCTCTTCGGTGAATGAGGTGGCGGCTGCCCTCCTCATCAGGTTTGCAAACCACCGGGTTTCTATACCTGCACTACCAAATTTATTAACAATATTTTGAATATGCTGGTACCTTCAGTATATTTACACATCATATTTTATAGCACTCAACCTAATAACCACGCCTGAAACTTCATGATTTAATGGCATGATTTGGCCGCAAAAGAGACACACACAAGAAAAGGAACACTCAAACGACAAGCACAGGCGGCATTTGAGTGTTCGTTTGAGTGTTCCTTTTCTTGTGTGTGTCTCTTTTGCGGCCAAATCATGCCATTAAGTAAATACCAACTAGGCCAACAATCAGTATTATTGAAACTTCATGATCTGACAGATTTTAGTCAGTCGTGAGACTACAATTGAGGCCAGAGTAGCAGGCTTTCGGTTGATGTGTGTGTTCGAAATATCCTCTAATGAAACAAAGCACACCTGGTTCTTATTGATACAACAGATATTGGTCATAAGATAGGAACCAAATACTGCGTAGAATGCCTTCGGGCATTTTCCACAGTCGAAATGTGCTCTAATGCAACTAACTGTGCCGGAAACTTCATGATGTGACAGATATCGGTCATAATATTGCAACTGAACCTTGCATGGAAGACTTCTGGACGTTGTCTTTAGTCAAAGTATTCTCTAAAATGACAAACGACACCCAACTGTTCATGGAGTCACAGATATCAGTCATAATATTGGAACTGAACCCGGTATGGAATACCACTCGACGTTGTCCTTCTTCAAAGTATTCTTTAAAACGACAAACGACACTCATCTGTTTATAAAGTCACAGATATCGGTCATAATATTCGAACTGAACCCTGTATGGAAGACTTCTGGACGTAGTCTTTAGTCAAAGTATTCTCGAAAACGACAAATGACACCCAACTGCTCATGAAGTCACAGATATCGGTCATAATATTAGAACTGAAACCTTAATGCAAGACTTCTGCACATTGTCTTTAGTCAAAGTATTCTCTGAAACAATGAACGACACCCAACTGTTCATGAAGTCATAGATATCGGTCATAATATTGGAACTGACACCTTAATTCAAGACTTCTGGACGTTTTCTTTAGTCAAAGTATTCTCTAAAATGACAAACGACAACCAACTGTTCATGAAGTCACAGATATCGGTCATAATATTAGAACCGAAACCTTAATGCAAGACTTCCGGACATTGTCTTTAGCCAAAGTATTCTCTAAAACGACAGACGACACCCAACTGTTCATAACGTCACAGATATCGGTCATAATATTAGAACCGAAACCTTAATGCAAGACTTCTGAACGTTGTCTTTAGTCAAAGTATTCTCTAAAACGACAGGCGACACCCAACTGTTCGTGTAGTCGCAAATATCGGTCATAATATTAGAACTGAAACCCTAATGCAAGACTTCCGGACATTGTCTTTAGCCAAAGTATTCCCTAAAACGACAGACGACACCCAGCTGTTCATGAAGTCACAAATATCGGTCATAATATTAGGACCACAACCTTAATGCAAGACTTCTGGACGTTGTCTTTAGTCAAAGTATTCTCTAAAACGACAGGCGACACCCAACTGTTCATGTAGTCGCATATAGCGGTCATAATATTAGAACTGAAACCTTAATGCAAGACTTCCGGATATTGCCATTAGCCAAAGTATTCTCTAAAACGACAGATGACACCCAACTGTTCATGAAGTCACAGATATCGGCCATAATATTAGAACCGAAACTTTAATGCAAGACTTCTGGACGTTGTCTTTAGTCAAAGTATTCTCTAAAGTGACAGGCGACACCCAACTGTTCGTGTAGTCGCAAATATCGGTCATAATATTAGAACTGAAACCCTAATGCAAGACTTCCGGACATTGTGTTTAGCCAAAGTATTCCCTAAAACGACAGACGACACCCAACTGTTCATGAAGTCACAGATATCGGTCATAATATAAGAACTGAAACCTTAATGCAAGACTTCTAGTCATTGTCTTTAGTCTAAGTATTCTCTAAAACGACAGACGACACCCAACTGTTCATGATGTCACAAATATCGGTCATAATATTACAAATGAAACCTTAATGCAAGACTTCTGGACGTTGTCTTTACTCAAAGTATTCTATAAAACGACAAATGACAGCCAACTGTTCATGAAGTCACAGATATCGGCCATAATATTAGAACCGAAACTTTAATGCAAGACTTCTGGACGTTGTCTTTAGTCAAAGTATTCTCTGAAACGACAAATGACACCCAACTGTTCGTGAAGTCACAGATATCGGTCATAATATAGGAACTGAACTCTGTATGGAAGACTTCTGGACATTGTCTTTAGTCTAATTTTTCTCTAAAATGACAAACCGCACCCAACTGTTCATAAACTCACAGATATCGGTCATAATATTGGAACTGAACTCTGTATAGAAGGCTTTTGAACGTTGTCTGCAGCTGAAATGTTCTCCAATGCAACAACCCACACCCCACTCTTCATGATGTGACGGATTTAGGTCATGAGGCTGTAATTGTGCCCTGTGCGGAGAGCTTTTGAATGATAAGCGTATTGAAAATATCCTGTGATGCAAGAAACCACATCTGGCTCTTAATGATACAACAGATACTGGTCATAATAATGGAACCAAGCACTACGTAGAATGCCTCTGGGCATTTTTTGGAGTCAAAATACGCTCTAATGCAACGAACTGTACTTAAAACTTTCATGATAAGAGAGATATTGGCCATAGGACTGCAACTGAACTCTGTCTGGAAGGCTTCTGGACGTTGTCTGTAGTTAAAGTAATCTCTAAAACGACAAACTGTGCCCGACTCTTCATGAAGTCACAGATATCGGTCATAATACTCGAACTGAACCCTTCATGGAAGGCAGCCAAAATGTTCTCCATTGCAATAAAACACACCCGACACATCATGATGCAACAGATATTAGCGATCATATTGGAACCAAGCACAGCGTGGAGCACTTTCGGATGGTATATTTATTTATTTTCAAATACGGCAGCCCAGTGTGAGGCTACTGCAAAAGTGGCGCACATATATACAAAATGAAAGGATTTAAACAGTAATATCCCAATAAGTGTGCCAAGGTAAACAAATATCACTACCCTTGAGTGCACCCCGGTAAGAAATCAGAGAAATAGAACATTATTATAATACAAGTGCCTCCAAACAGTCAGACACACTGGTAAAAGAATCAAACCAAGTAGATCAATCCAGTGTTTTATAACTTTATTTGAACGTGTTAGAGAGCACTACAAATGACTTCTAAGCTGGATGGTTATTGAGGATCAGTGCTGTGTTTAAGGCTTCAGCACTTTGCTGGTAGTTTAAATATCCTTTAACATCTACAAAATGCATCTGACACTTCTTGATGAGACAGACATTGCTTTTGAGATTACAGCCAAGCACTGTGGCTTTCACATGTCATCAATTGTCAAAATACCCTATAATGCAATAAAGCATGCATAAAATTTTTGATGGGAAAGATACCGATCATAGGATTGCACCAGAGCACCGTACAGAAGTTTTGGCAAGTTTTACAACAGAGCTAAACTGGATATGCTTAAGTTCATGGATATATATAATCCAAGTTAATGCATATGTTTAAAAAACTAAACAGAAATAAAGCACTCCTTGGAAACACATACAAATATTAAATGTTCGAAACCATCAAATAATATCTTCAGCTCATTACAATTTGGAGGAACAGATAAATACATGCACAGTTCTGAAAGGTCTCATAAGTCACATGAGGTACTTTTTCCATTTCTTCTATACAAAGAGCAGTACAGTACTAGTGCACTTTCATTTATTCTGTGCATACATGTGATGACATTCTTTTCCTACTATCGTGTCATCGTGCAGCTGATTTGAAATCATCCGCTACTCACAAGGTTTTCAGTTATCTGTCCAGCTGTAAACAAAACGCTTGTTATATTATGGTAAACTGTAAATCAGTGGAGAAGCGCCATTGTATGCCTATATCTATGAGTATCAGAATGAACTAATAATTAAGAATGTGTGTGTTACAATGCCTCCAAACAACGTAAGTGCTACTGAGCGTGGCAGAGAAGCAGAACAAGCAAGAAGTGAAATAGCAGGCAATGCCAGCAGCACTTAATCATGCAATTTTTTTTCGATCACCACAGCAACGCACGTTCGTGTTTCTATCTTGTACATGAACGGAAATGAGACCGCTGACAGCTGAATGTGCCAGCGTCGCTGGTACCCGACACGAAGTCACATCACACTGCTACCAACCAGCGCACGCTTGTTATTAGCTTGGCAACACACGAAAACGATTAGCACCGAAGCCAACGAATGTTTCAGCGTCATACCATTCGCGAATACACTTATATAAGTACGTGCGATTTCACATCACCGAAACTTGCTGGCTAGTGTGAGGTTCGCTTTCAGCGATGATGAATACCAATGTTGAAACAAGCACAGTGCAGAAAAAACTCCTCTGTATGCACCACACGATGTTTCGGGCGTCGTATATGGTGTCTATGTTCCGACGGAAACTACCGTAGATTTTTTTTTTCAGCCGATGTTCCTCGCATGTGCTGGTTCATACGAACTAGAGGGTAGAGGCCTACGCTGGATGCCGATGACACCGCTCTGAATTGCCTCCGCGGTAGGCGAGGACTCATGCTCAAAGCTTCGAACCTCTGAAGTCAGTTTTCACTCGTTTTTAGCACAGAAAATCACAGATCAAAGCACAAGAACACCGACAGGCTCCAGTAGTCTGTGCGATGTTTTCGCTCGGACGACGATCGCACTCGGGACCGGCGCAAGCATAGCCGGCGGCATCCGCTGCATTTGTCGGCGTCGCTCGAACTCGGCACGAAACCGCGTCACGCTCGTAGCACTCGCAGTCGTTCTTCCTGTCGTTGTCGTTCTAGATTACGAAGTGGTCATTCAGGCACGTTTGGAGTAGTTTCCGCGCTTGCTTCAAACACTCGGGCGTGCCTTTAAGCGGTGGCCATTAGACATAACATTCGGAGGCATCACGGCCTCTGGTTGGTTGGCACGCGGTCCCTGGTTGGTTGGCACCGCTGTACGAGTGGTGACGTAGCGTACGCGAGGCGAAATATGAAGCCCGGCTTGATCCCTCGCGCCTGCTCATGTATGCCCCTCCCCCCTCCCCCGACGTCGACGCCGAGAAGCGCATTTGACGCTTTTGACGCGTAGACGCGAGCGTACGCGTGCCAGTGGTTGGCACTTAATGCACACCTTAGCGCAAGCGCGCTTGAGGTGCCCCCTCCCCTCTTCCCTCGAAGCAGAGGCCCGAGATAATTTTTATGCACAACCTAGCGAAGGTTAACCCTCGACGCACCCCCCCCCCTCTCCCCGAGGCACTGGTTTGAAACGAAGCGATATGGCGCTCCGAGTTGCTACAGGGAACGACCGCGGGTTCCTTGATAAGATTAAGCAGCGCGAGCTTCTGGCTGTGGCTCAAGCACTTGAGATTGACATCCTCTTTATTCAGGAGACCAACTTCAGGTTCCCACTCGATGTCACTGTCTTTAAAAAAGAATGCCGCGTCGAAGCTTTTTTTTTTTCCCTGACAAGTGCCAGGTCATGCGGTGTTGGCGCCATCTTTATCTCGCGAAGATTCCGTCGCAAGGCCCACTGTACCTTTGGGTAGAATGGGCGCTCCCTGATGCTCCAAGTCTACATCGACGGCAGGAGGGTTCGATTCATGTTTATTTACGCACCAGTCACGCGAACGGACACGAATGCCTTCTTCAGAGGGCTACATGACAACCTGCAGGAACCACTACCCCCCGTTCTGTTAGGCGATTTTAACTGCGTGGTGGACTCGACACGGGACATCAGAGGCCCGGGCAGTAGGAGGTCTACTTTCAATGCTAAGGAATTAGTCAGAACCTTGCGTCACTTCATGCTCACGGATGCTTGGGTACACCTTCATGACAATATTTTTGTACCTACTCGTGTATCCAGGACCACCGCGAGCAGGATCGACAGGATTTATGTTCCAGACTTCTGCTACCTTCAGTGGTGTCATGCGAAACAGCAACCCTATCCTCCATGGTAGAAAGAATGTCGGATCACGCCCCGGTCGTGTTGACAGTCAAATGGACAGCCGGACCTCATCACGACGACTCTGCATGGCGACTTGACCCCACTCTGTTACAGGACAAAACCAGCCTGCAAAATATCAGGTCCTTCCTGGAAAAGTCGGCGCAGAAAGTCCCTTCTGTAACACCAGATGTTTGGGAGAGCTTTAAAAAAGAGTGGAAGGGGTTCCTGCAGAGCGAAGGAAGGAACAGAAAGCGCCGCCTGACGGCACAAATGGCCGAAGTGTTACGCAGAATGCGAATCGCTAAAGGCTCAGAGACCCTTACCTCCTGCACAAGGGACTACTTGTCATCCCTGGAAGTCGAATACAAACGACCCCTAGAGGAGAGCACGCTTAAGACGTCAGGAACGCATGGATTGTCGGGTGAAACGGACGTGACGGCTGACTTGCGCTAGGTTTGCGGTAACGGAAGCTCTAGAATAACACAGGCCATGCGTCTGCACGGTTCGACCACGGATGATCAAGCGGAAATAGCTACCATTTTCCGAAGCTATTTCAAGTCCCTCTTTCAGGAAGTCGCCCCCGAAGATGGCTACTCACTCTCTCAACCGGTAGCAAATCTCTGCCGGAACCTCCGCAGACTTGGCGAAGGCGCTTACGAGACCCTGTGCGGTGAAGCGTCAATTGAGGAGGTGCGATACGCAGTCGCCCGAATGTCCCCGAACTCGGCCCCGAGAATGGATGGCATTACGGCCGGATTTTACCAGGTCTTTCTTGACCTCTTAGGGGAACCACTTGTAGCACTTGTGAACGAGGTGCTAAAACAGCACCGGAAACCAGCCTCGTTCGGTGTAGGTCGAATTGCGCTGCTGCTAAAAGACAGGCCCCCCCCCCCCCGGCCCTACCATCATCTTGGCGCCCCATAACCCTCCTCAATTTCGACTACAAGGTTGTGTCCACAGTTATTAACAATCGTGTGAAATGGTTCCTCCCAGAAATTATCTCTCCGAGCCAGACTTGCGCTGTCCCCGGAAGATCCATGTTCGCAAACCTGACAGTAACTAGAGATGCATTTGAGTATGCGGCCAGCAAGAGACTCTCGGGTGCCTTCCTGTCGCTCGACCAGGCAAAGGCATTCGACAGAGTCAGGCACGAATACCTGTTTGAGGTCTTGCGAGAATTTGGCCTACCAGAGGTCTTCATCCACGTTATCAAGTTGCTGTATAGTGACCTGACATGCTGCGTGGCCGTCAATGGCATAGAAACGGCAAGCTTTGCCTACACCAGAGGCATAAGGCAGGGGTGCCCGCTGGGCCCCACTCTTTTTGTCCTATCTATCGAGCCGTTGCTGACGAGCCTATCAGGTGATGCGCACATCAGGGGACTACCACTGACTGGAGATGAGGAGTTAAAGGTATTGGCCTATGCCAACGATGTCTCCTTTTTTGTTAGAGACAGAAGCAGCCTTGAGTGCTTTCGACACACCTACAGCCGCTACGCCGAAACGTCTGGGGCCGGAATCAACGAAGAGAAAAGCAAGGCTTTGACTTTCGGTTCGTTTCCATCGAATGCGATGGGTAACATGTAAGTGCTCGCTACAGTAAAGGTCCTGGGTGTCTATTTCTCAAGGGAAGGCGTAGAAAGCGCAACGTGGCAGAAAGCCCTGGAGAGAGCTCAAAGCGTTGCCGAAAGAGCCAACAACTTAACGCTGACCCTCCGAGAAAAGGCCATTATTGTAAAAACTGCCATGTGTGCCTTCGCGTTCTTCGCCAGTAGAGTGGCAGTGATGCCAACGGCAACCGCAAGTATGCTGAACAGCACCATCACAGGCTTCCTGTGGGGAGGAAATCCGGCACCGGTAAAAAGAAGCCTCCTACAGCTGCCCGCGAAGGAAGGGGGCCTAGCACTGGCACACGTGCAACAACCAGCAAAGTGCTCGCCTTAAAATCGCACGCTCCCTGCACCAGATGGGAGACTACGTGGGGAAAAACCTCCTTCTGTACTCCTCCAGTACCAATAATGGCTTTCTAGGAGCCGACAGGCATCTAGGTTCATTGGCGCAAAACCCCTCCCCCTTCTACAAGGTGGCGGCGAACACCAAGAGGATGCTCTACAAGGAGGTCGCGGAGTGCGACGTCGACGAAGAACCACCGGTCCGTATAGTGGAGGAGGTGACGAGACGCCAGATGTCGGAGGAGGAGAGAAGCAAAGTACGGGAATGGCGAAGGAAACAGGCGAAGCTTGGGGGCAGCCTACCAAAGGCGATCTAAGATTTTGTTTGGAAGAGGAATTGGGGGGTCCTCCCAACAAGGGACAGACTCCATCGGTTTGGGGTAGTCCCATCCACACGCTGCCCTAACTGCCGTGCTGACGAGTCAGCGGAGCACACACTCCTCGAATGCCCTGTGGTCAGGCCTATCTGGCGACTGGTGACAAGGGATTTCTGCATACGGCCACCGCCGGCTCTTGACCGTAACAAAGGCGCATTCGGTAGGTTGGTGGTCGCTTGCACGCTTTACGTAATATGGCAAAGGCGATGCCTAGCGGAAGCCAAGCACAGGACCATTAGAGCGGCCTACCCAGCGGTATCCCACATTAGACTTTTGGTGTAGCAGCACCTCACAAGAGAACTCGAGACCAGCGGCGAGAAGAAGTTCCTCCGCCGCTGGCATACCAGGTTTTTCTTTTTAAAGAACGGCAGATCGTTGAGCCCAGTCATGCCTTATTGACCCCTCCCCACCCAGCTTTTCTTTTTCTTTGGGGGGGGGGGCAAAAAAGTGGCAAACCCACCTTTTACTGTCTAAATGAGTTATCCATAAGGTAGTGCATGAGTGTACTCTGCGGGGTGAACACTGCTAAGAGAAAGGGCATGCTTGCATGCTAAGCCGTTATATGCATGTTCGCCATTGTATACTGACACACTCTAATATATTGTATCCGTATGAATATCCGTGTGATAACGCTTACTGCGTGACGTTCCACTTCGTCATCAGCTACGCTGACGCGGCAGCGGATAAGCAACCGCATGCCTATAAAAGCGTGCCCAATAATAAACCAGGGGATCCCTTGTTCTGCAACTGACACTGTTGTTTCTTTGAATACGGCAGCTCGGCTGCCTAACGCTACTACACTGGCAACGAGGATGGGATCCGGTCGGCTTTCCACGTGCTTCTGTTGCTGCTGAAGTCAAGACGACGGCTGCGTGGGCGTCACTGCAATGGTGAAGGTGGGAAAACGTGACATTTTTGATGAAAAAAGGAATAGCTTCGAGTCCTACCTGGAATTATTTGAGCTTCACGTCTCGGCAAACGATGTGACGGAAGGCAAGAAGCTAGCTGTATTCTTGACAGTTGTAGGCCCTCGAGTGTATGAGGTCCTGAAGAACCTGTTAATACCACACTCGCCAGCCAGCAAAACGTATGACGAGGTGACGACTTTGTTGAAAGGTCACTACAGTCCCCGAAAGGCCGTGATAGCCGAAAGATGCCGATTTAACCGAAGGGTGCAGTTGGAACAAGAGACTGTGGCCGAATTCGTGGTGCAGCTAAAGCAGTTGGCCAGAAGTTGCGAGTTTGGAAAGTTTCTCGACGAAGCGCTTAGAGACAGACTTGTTGCCGGGCTGCACTGCACCGATACACAACGCGAGCTGTTCGCAGCTGAAAAAATGACATTCGAAGAGGCGTGTAAAATTGCTTTAAACCGTGAGCTAGCTTCCACACAAACCCGGGCATTGTCGTTGGAAGAACACCAAGGTAGTTCACAAAAGCGCTCCGGCCTAGAAGTTGATGCTCTCAGGCAAAGCAGTCGTCGCAGGGACAGCTGTTGTGGCAGAACGGAGTGCCCAGAGTGTTTCTGTTGCGGCAAACGTCATACTTCGGAAAGTTGCCGGTATCGCAAGTATAAGTGCCATAATTGCGGCGAGCAAGGTCACTTGCGAACAATGTGTAGGCAGCGCCCCGGCAGAACAAAGGCACTGAATGCAATCGATGGTCCGGCAGAGAATTCGGATGAAGAGCAAGAAATATACAGTATAAAAATCAATAAGTCTGCCTGCTTTGTCACTGTCAGGATTGAAGGACGAGCCTTCAAGATGCAAATAGATACAGGGGCGTCCGTTACCGTCATGCCGAAATCCGTTTTTCAGCGCGAATTTCTTCAACTGACTATCAAGAAAGCGACTGTTTCTTTAAGGACATACACAGGGGAACTAGTGCCGGTGGTAGGATCAGTGAACGTGCGAGTTGAACACGGTGATCAATCTGACACCCTGCCTGTGTTGATGGTGGTGGTCGAGAGTTGCCATGTCTGCTTGGTCGCAACTGGTTGAGGAAGCTTAAAGTAAACTGGCTAGAAGTTCAAGCCGTAGAGCAAGATCAGAATGTGGATGAATTAATGAAGAATTTCGAGGCAGTGTTTTCGCCGCAGATCTGGTTCATATTTGGCTATAAATCGCAAGTTCTCTTGAAACAAAACAGCAAGCCAGTATTTTGCAAGGCTCGACCAGTGCAATTTGCGCTGAAGCAAGCTGTGTCTGAGGAACTGAACTCCTTAGAGCGTGCTGGGATATTGAAAAAGGTCACCAGAAGCGATTGGGCAACTCCTTTAGTGGTGGTACCAAAAGATGGAGGAGCAAAAGTACGGCTGTGTGGCGACTACAAGGTCAGAGTGAACCCTGCGCTACTGACTGAGTACTACCCTCTGCCAGAAGACTTATTCGCAACTTTAGCAGGCTCCAAGGTATTCTGCGTTCTTGACCTTGCTTCCGCTTTTCAGCAAGTGGAGCTTGACGAAGATGCCAAAGGTATTTTAACGGTAAACACACACCAAGGCCTATACCAATACCAGCGGCTCCCTTATGGCATCGCAAGTGCTCCTGCCATATTCCAGTCACTCATGGACAGGATCCTCAAGGGCGTCACTCAAGTAGGATGTTACATCGATGATGTCATCATAGAAGGGTCAAGTATTGATGACTCTCGGCTGAAGCTGGAAGAAGTGTTGACCCGGTTACGCGATCACAACGTGACCCTGCGCATGGAAAACTGCAAGCTATTTTGCAGCGAAGTTCGCTACCTGGGCCACGGAATTTCAGCGGAGGGAATCAGGCCACTTGGGTCAAAAGTAAAGGCGATAAAGAATGCACCCGAGCCCACAAATGCAACGGAGTTAAAGTCCTTCCTTAGAATGGTAACATTCTACTCAAAGTTCCTGTCCAACTTGGCAAGCAGAGCTGCGCCGCTGTATGAGCTTCTAGGAAAGGAAAGCGTTGGAATTGGACGGAAAAATGTGCTCTCGCGTTCCAAATGGCACAGAAAAACCCGTCGCTTTCGCCTCCAGAACACTATCGCAAGCTCAACGTGGCTATGCCCAGATCGAGCGAGAATCGTTGGCGATAATTTTTGCCCTCAAGAAATTTCATCGCTATCTATATGGGCGGACGTTCACGTTGTTCACGGACCACCAGCCACTGATAGGCATCTTAGGGCCAGGAAAGCAAGTTCCATCTTTAGCGGCCGCTGGCATGCAACGATGGGCTTTAATTTTGGCTTTTTATTATTACGACTTGAGATATAGAAAGGGATCTGAAATAGAAGTTGCAGATGCACTGTCGAGATTGCCTATTTCAAGTAGAACCGAGACGGAGGAGACAGATACTCCCGCTGTTTTTGAAACAACGGCACTTATTGCTAAGGACGTCGCTAAAGCAAGCGAGTATGACCGCACGGTTAGCAAGGTTTATCAATATACTTTGGGAGGATGGCCAGCGCAAGTCGAAGGTGCAGAGCTCATACCGTACTACAATAGGCGTTCGGAACTATCGTTGGAAGCAGGTTGTGTCACGTGGAGAAGTCGGGTTATCGTGCCAACAAAGTTGCGAGACGCGGTGTTAGGGCTGCTGCACGCAGAACACCCCGGTGCGTCACGCATGAAGATGCTAGCACGTGGTCTGCTATGGTGGCCGGGGCTCGACGTAGACATAGAATTAGCAGTAAAGAGGTGCAGCATTTGTCAAGAGAGGCAAAACAACGCTCCTCGTCCCCCACTGGAGCCATGGCCGTTTCCCGCCCGATGCTGGCAGAGAGTGCATGTGGATTTTTTCGACTTCGAAAAAACAACATTCCTGTTGTGCATTGACTCATTTTCAAAGTGGATCGAAGTGTTTCCTATGCAATCAACTACAGCCGCGAAGACTATTGACCGCTTGCGGAGCTTGTTTGCTTCTTACGGATTCCCTGAGCAACTGGTTTCTGATAATGGTCACCAGTTTTCTTCGCAGGAGTACCAAGACTTCCTCGATGCTTGCGGTATCCGGCGCACCTACAGCCCACCGTACCACCCTGAATTCAATGGGGCTGCTGAAAGAGCAGTGCAAACTGTTAAGAGGAGCCTTCGCAAGCACGACAAGGGGAGTAACAGCAGGCCGCTGAGGGAGAGACTGGACGACTTCTTGCTTGCCTATCAGACCACTCCTAACACGGCAACAGGCAAGTGTCCCGCCGAACTGTTTCTAAAGCGAACGCTGCACACGAAGTTGTCCTTACTGAGGCCATCGTTTCGATACGACATGCAGAGAAAGCAAAAAACTTCGAAACGGCAGCATGACGGACGGATATCGACTTTTCGTGTATTTTGTGAAGGAGACTGGGTATACGTGAAAACTGTCAGGCAAGAGAAGGTATCGCGGACGGAAGGGCAAGTGGTGCTGGCCAGTTAGTCCGGTGCCCTATCTGGTAGAGACTCAGAACACAGTACGGCACGTTGATGTGGACCATTTGCGCTCACGCAGTTATTCCAAGTATGCAGGAGCAAACATCGGTACAGAGGCCCTGACACGACCCACTACCGAGGACTCTGCAGGTCATCGGGAGGCTCCCACCACGCCCCACCAGGAGCATCCGGAGGCGAACACGGCAGAACATCTTCCCTATGACACAACAATGGTGGTCCCGCCGCCAACAGGGGGGCAGAAATCGCCCCTGCCTGTGGCTCACGACGAACTTCCTCAGACGCCAGCGGAAGAGCCTTCTTACTCTCCACCAGCCCTGCGCAGAAGCCAGCGTACACGGAAAGAGCCCGACTGATACGCACCTCACGATTTCCGTCACTGAAGATAAACAATCTTGGGTGAAGGAATGTGATAATGCCTACTGCGTGACGTTCCACTTCGTCGTCAGCTGCACTGACGCGGCAGCGGATAATCAACCGCATGCCTATAAAAGCGTGGCCCAAGAATAAACCAGGGGATCTCTTGTTCTGCAACTAACACTGTTGTTTCTTTGAGTACGGCAGCTCGGCTGCCTAACGCTACTACAAGTACCCATCCGCTATTTTGTACCATGTCCACAATCACAATACAGGCCCTGTTCATTTGAGTAACAATGTACGGCCACAGCGCCCCTGTCAATATTCCTGATAAGTTTTAAAAAAATCAACTATGTGCAATGTTATGAGAAAGGTATGTGTATATTGACTACATGTTATTCGTTGAATAAAAATTCCCTTTGTGCTATCTGTGCAAGACTACTACTGTAATAAGACTTTCCGTTTACCGGGCACAGGTTCGCCCAAATAAACAGTGAAATCTCAACATGACGTCTCCTGTCTTCGCCCACGTCACGACCCCGTGACAATATCATCACCCGTGTGCCCCTGCGTAAACCATGTCGACGGCTGCTCAGTCTACGGAGAATTTCTAAGGCGCGTTGTGCTTTAGATGCCATGCTTTCTATGTGGAAAGTCCAGTTTAGGTAGGCATTATAAATTACTCTCAAATATTTAAGAGATTCCTCCTGCAAAATGGGCTCTTGTTTATAACATATTGAAATTGAGATGGGATCTGATAACGAGAATATGAATACTGCACTCTTATTTACTTTTAAGGTCATACAGACTGCATCTAGCCATCTCTCCAGCATATTCACATATCTCTGTAGATTTTGATATGAAGAATTTATGTCACTATGTGCCGTGAAAAATGCAATATTATAAACATACACTGTCTCAAAAGCACTGTCTCAAAAGAAGGCCGCTAAGATTGTTGTTGTTGTTGTTGTTGTTGTTGTTGTTGTTGTTGTTGTTGTTGTTGTTGTTGTTGTTGTTGTTGTTGTTGTTGTTGTTGTTGTTGTTGTTGTTGTTGTTGTTGTTGTTGTTGTTGTTGTTGTCCTATTGTTAGTGGCGCATACCCGTTGTGGGGGATTGGCCAAGAATCGAGTGGTTTCAAAATTTACTGTTCAGATTTAGAATGATGGAGGTTTAACAGGAAGATTACCGATAGCCTAGGAAAGTGTGGTGCTTAATGTAATGCATACAAAATTTTACATAAACGAATTTATTCTTAGAATAGAGCAATAATCTGATTTTATACGTATGTAATTATGTGTGCCTGTTAGGGGAATGAAACTGGTTAATTAGTCAACCTATTAGTTTTATCAATATAGTCCCGGACGGCCGCGCATACTGTCGCATTAGAGAAACCAGAAATGGAAGCTCCAAAAGACAAAATGACAGGCAGAGATAAGTCCATACCAATACCACGTAAAGGTATTTATAATAGGGTTTTTCGTAATGTGTTAAACCGCGTGCAGGTCAAAAAGAAATGGTCTATTGTTTCCAGTTCATCACACAATGCACACAGTGGCGAAGGTGCCTGAGCAGACCTGTGTTTATAGAAATTTAAATTTGGTACCCGGCAACGCAGCCTTGTGATAGCTACTTCTTGTTTTCGAGTGCGGCAAAAGTCTCTTCGCCAGGGATATAATAAATGGCAATATTCTGTAGAGTTTGTTAGTGCTGAACCTTTAAAGACTTGCATAAGCGTACGTCTGCGGAATCGATTGTCATCTTCACTCGCCTGCCCTGCGCCTGATGATGATGATGATCCTTGATACTTTGGTGCACACCCACAAAGGGGGATCGACCAAGAACCGGGCGGCAGGATCTTAACTAAAAGGCTTATGGTTTTTCAAACACAACGTAATTCTGGGCTGAAAAACATATATAGAAAGAAAAGCCGAAAATCGAAAAAGGAGTATATCTGAGCAGGGAGCGATGCAGTCTAAGTCTATCAGATGCGATTTGAGACAGAGGTAATGGTGGGTCTAAAATGATATATATAGGCAGATTAACATGGTAATCGCTTTGTTTCAATTATGTATTCAAATACCGCACAGCAGACGTCCCTGTGGCTATAACCGAATGCGCCTCTCGAGCGAATCCGCGATCTTCTTTGTCGTCGCTATGTCGTCGATAAATGCAGCTATGCACGCGGCGTTACCCTTCCACCAGAGTGAGCGTCGTCCCGATGCTCAACAGATAGAGATGCGGCCCAGTTGCAGCCCAGTTAAAGAACCCCAGTTAGTCAAAATTTCCGGAGCCTTCCACTACGACGTCTCTCATAATCATATGGTGGTTTTGGGACGTCAAACCCCACATATCATAGTTCTGTAAGCCCATTCGTTTGTAGGTGGTAAGCTGTCGTTTTCCTAAGCACTGTGTCATTGAGCGTAGGCACAGTGCACAAAAGCTCGGCTGTAAACGCGGTGCCTTTGTCTGTTATGATGACAGCTGGAGCACCATGTCTCAGAATAATGTTCTCAATGAAGAACTGGGCCGTTGAACGAAGTTTCTCGCTCTTCCCCCCATACAAACGCAACGTCTTCCCTTGTAAGGCGAGTGATGGGAGAGGCGATGTGTGCAAAGCCTGCTGTAAATCGCCGGTAGTAGGCGCAGAGACCCAGAAAACGCCTGACCGCTTTCTTATCAACAGGCCTTGCGAACTTTGCGACGGCTGCAGTGTTATCTGGGTCGGGCTTCACACCTTCGCGACTGACCATGTGTCCGAGCAAGTGCAGTTCTTCGAAGCCGAAGTGGCATTTTTCTGGTTTGAGTGTGAGTCCAGCCGACCGTATGGCTTGAAGGACTGACAGTAGCCGCTTTAGATGTTCTTCAAACATGGCCGAAAAAACAATCACGTCGTCGAGGTATACAAGGCATGTTTTTCAATTAAGGCTGGACAGAATGGTATTCATTAGTCTCTGAAACGTGGCTGGGGCTGAGCATAGACTGAAAGAGAGGACTTTGAATTCATAAAGCCCGTCTGGCGTCATGAAGGCGGTCTTTTCTCGTTCGCGCTCATTACTTCTATTTGCCAGTGTCCACTTTTAAGGTTCATTGACGAGAAGTAGCGTGCATGCCGTAGCCTGTCCAAAGAGTCATCGATCCGTGGTAATAGATAAACGTCTTTTTTTGTAACGTGGTTCAGCTTACGATAATCGATGCAGAAACGCAAGCTGTCATCTTTCTTTTTCACGAGTACCACTTTCTATGTCCAAGGGCTCTTTGATGGTTGGATTACATCATCTTCTAGCAATTTCTTGCTTTGCTGCTGGATTACCTCACGTTCTTTCTGAGCGACGCGATATGGGTTCTGTAGGATCGGTGTTGCTGTGTCTTCAATAATGATGCGATGCTTAGTCAGAGTTGTTCGACCCACTCGTGATATCGATGAGAAGCAGTCCTTGAACTGGTTGAGCAGCTCCATAAGACGGCACCTTTCAGTCTGTGTTAGACTCGGACCGATATAGACTGGTGGTGTATGTGAAGGTGATTGGGCTGTGGCTTCCCCTTGCATAAGAAGACAGTCGCGAGAGTAGTCGAGCTCTTCGAGGCACGCCACAGCCGTGCCTTTACTGATATGCCAGAGCTCATTCGTAAAGTTGGTCAGAAGCACCTCTGCGCGCCCATCCACTAAGCTGACGATGCAGCGAGCGATGGCAATGCCATGGCAAAAAAGAAGGGTGGTGATGCGTTCGGCTATGGCGTCTTCGTTATGGTGCACGCCGCAACATACGGAAACAAGACTACATGACAGTGGTGACACACAGACGTCGTCGTCGACCACACGTAACACCCTGAGTCCTTGGTCAAGATCATGGGTCACAGGCTTGTCAGCGGCGAATGTAATCACATCATCGCGTATGTTGACCAAAGCACCGTACTCTCTTAAGAAGTCCTTTCCCAGTATCATAGGTTTGCAGCCCTCTGGTAGGATCAGAAATGTGGCTACAAAAGCCACATTTTCAATCGTAAGTCTTGCTGTACATTTTCCTGTGGGTGTCATTATCTGGCCTCCAGCATTTCGGATGTAAGGGCCCGTCCATTCCCGCCTGACTTTCTTGAGTTTGTCTGCCAATCATTCCCTCATTATGGAAAAGCCTGCACCCGTGTCGATTAAGGCCGCCACTTCAACGCCATCAATAGTCACAGTGACGTTGGCAGTCACAGTTTTCTCGGTGGAGTCTTCATCGTCGTCTCACGTGTTTCGGCAGCAGTGGGGAATTTTCGGGAATTTAACGGCTTGCTACCTTCCCCCCCCAGAGGTCACTGCTTTCAGTTTCCCCGCCGTGGGCTGGGAGACCGACCTTTGACGGCGTCAGCAAAACTACGGCGGCTTGGTGAACCAAAACAAGCCGGGGATGGTGAGCGCGTCCGGAAGGTAGCAGAGCCGTCCCGCCTGCCAGCCTGGTCGTCGTCGATGGGAGCAAGGCTTTTGTCGAACTGTCGGCGCGTAGCGGTAGGTGCACTTCCGTGGTATTCAGATCGGCGATGTGGGCAAAAACGGTAATTGTACCCCTGCTCTTCACAGTTGTAGCAAAGTGGTCGGCGATCAGCAGTGTGTCATATCCGGTAGGATCCCGAATATAGGGTCACCTGACAGAACCTTGCTGAGACCAGGATGTCACAGGATATGGTTCGAGGTACTGCGGCGCTGGCATGGGCGTGGGTCGACGAACCGCGTCTGCATAGCTGTATCCGTTGGGCTGGTAGGATACTTCTGGATCCAATGGATGATGCACAGCGTCTGCGTATGTATACGAGTTTGGATGGTACGATGGAGCGGAACATTGCTGAGGAGAGGCAAACGCTTCTCAAAATTCATGGCGAACGACTTCAGCGACGGAAGCTACCGTGGACTCCTGCGGCGGAGGCACCTGTGACTGCGAAGTGTACTTTGCGTTCTCCTTTGCAATCTCCTCACGCACGATCTGTCGACTCAGGTGGCGTAGAGAAAACTCGTCATTTGCGGTAAGTGCGGTGACACCTGCAGCTGCGCCTGGGGCCAGGCGATCAGACTGTCGGTACCGTTGCTGCAGCGCACGCTCTATTGCGGTGGCCCCCCTGGTGAACTCGTCCAATGTTGTTGGTGGATTTCGCACAAGACCAACAAATAGTTGCTCTTTGACGCCCCTCAGTAGATGGCTCAGCTTTTGAGCCTCGGGCATGTTGTGGCTCACGCGGTGGCACAGACGCACCATATCCTCAGCAAACATGGCGACGCTTTCATGCAGCTGTTGGGTGCGCCCTTCAAGAAGGCGTTGTGCGTTTTCGCGTCGGTCCGCGTTACCAAAGGTGTCAAGATATCAACGACAAAACTCCTCCAATGTCGTCAATGTTGCCTCGCGGTTTATAAACCACGTCTTCGCACCGTTTTCAAGGGCGAAGTATACGTGGAAGAGCTTTTCATCGAGGCTCCAGTAGTTCGATTTAGCTACCCGTTCAAATTGCTCAAGCCAGTCTTGTGCATTTTCGTTCGGCCGGCCATGAAATGGTTCAGGAATGCGCATATTCTGAACCGTCACCTGTGCAGAACTCCTTGAAAATGCCATTTCTTGAGTAGGGGTGGCTGTCGAAAGTGTTGCTCCTTTTAAAAGGCCAAATTCTGGTTCAAGACCTTGAAGGCGACGGTTTGAGTGGTGCACAGGCGTCTCCACGCGTGGCTGTCTCGTAGGGCTGGACTCAGGGCTTCACACAGGGGTGCTGATCATGAGGTGGTAGTACCCAACTCCTCCACCAGTGTCGCGGGTTATAAAATACAGAGAGTTTATTTAAAAACCTGGACAGTGGAACTCCGAGAGACACTCTCAAAAGAAGGCCGCCAAGAAAATGCCACTTCAAGACACATTGGTGTGCGTATAGTATACGCTATTCTAAAAGAGCTCTCAGAAGCTACGAAGTCTAATCATCTAGTGGCATTTGAGTCGATTCCCAGACACCGCGATATTAAGGGAAAATGAAATGGCGGATGAGTTGGCGAAAATCGCTCATAATCCTATGCAAACGTGCCTCATTCCGGTATCTCAATATGATCTAAATAGAATTTTAAGAACAACAAAACGTGAATTATGACTGTCTACCTGGTTCACAGAAAAAACAATGGAATCGATCCTATCTTTCGTTGATCTTAATCTTGAATACCAATTAGACCGTGACCTCCCAAGACGTATCGACACACCCATTCATCGCCTACGACTCAGAACTGCTTACACAAAGCGCTTCCTAGTTCGTATTCAGCGTGCAACATTGTCAGCATGTTCATGCGGCCACGACGACGAGGATGTCTGTCACCTCTCGCTCTACTGTCCAAAACACGACACACACCAAAGGCGACTAGAACAGGAACTGCATAAGTTAGATCCCGAGCAGCCATTTGCACTGAATAAAATACTAGGTCCATGGCTATCCGAAACAAATGGCAAAACTGAATGCAGGAGCAGCGGAACCAAGAAGTAGTTACTTCGTAACTACGGAAGCGAAAAAAAACAACAAGGACAGAAAAGAGCGCTGACTTTCAACAAAGCATTAATATCGGAGTGGTGTGCATATTTAGGCAAAAATTGAGAAAGTTGGGCATGCGTAGAAAGGTGCAGGAACAACCACTGCGATACAATGTTAGCAAAACTCTTGTCTCTTGTTGAATAAGGTGAAAACAAATACATATGTAACTTAAAAAACAACGAGCTACGCAATCTCTTTTTGCAACAATGCAACCGATGGGCAACTTACACATTTACCGTCAAACTTGTTTATTTGATAAGCTTCAATTATCTCACGCGTGGCCTGCGAGTTGGCCTTGCTTAATACCTCGCAATGCTCAAAAACTGGCACGCAGCCGCAGTCTCGGCAGTGGATTCCGAGGTGTCCTTGAACTACGTTCTGCACATTGTTATTGTGCTCTCTTAAACGGTCATTAAGGCACCTTCCGGTTTCCCCTTTGTATACCATTACGCACGAAAGCGGAATAAAATGTACAACACCAATAACACAACGTACAAAGCGCGTTCTGAGTTTCACAGAGCACATTCCTCTAATATCAGCGGGATTATTAACCAGCTTACAAAGCTTTGCAAGCTTTTCTGGGGCAGAAAACACAACAGTGACACCAGCGCGTGTACAGATTTTTTTCAGCCGATGCGACACGTTATGCAGATAAGGAAATGCAACACATTTCATGAGAACAGACGCGCTTTCAGGCTGAGATCGCCCTCCTTGATTTTTAATTTGCTTAAAAAGTTTTTCCGCAACAGCAGTAATCAGGGCACCCGAGTAACCACCGCTTAAGATGCGCTCTACCTGTGCTTTGAAACTGCATTGCATCGAGTGCGAGTATGACCTCTGGAGAACGTTTACCAGGCAACCTTTAATAATACCCCTTTCCACCAATTTTGAATGAGCTGAGTGGAAAGGTAAAAGGGGTTTACCACTTCTCGGTGAAAACAGCCTGCACAAATGATTACTTCTGAGACGGAGTGTTAGGTCTAAGAACCTAATCGAATTTTCAGACGGTAGCTCATGAGTAAGTTCAAGAGGATACAAGTGCTTCTTAAACAAATCTAGAAGACTAAGGACAACAACTTGAAAAACAGTATCCAAACAATGAATAAATGCAATGAAATCATCAACAAACCTACAGACCTTCACAACGAGAGACAAGTCGAGATATTTTTGAATGTGGCGATCCTTATGCGCGAGAAAGATGTCACTCAGGACTGGTGCCAAACGGGAACCTGTGCAAACGCCGCTTTTTGAATTAAATGTTGCTCATTCCAAGACACGATCGTTGACATTAAATAAAATGAAAACAATTTCAGAAAACCATGAACTGGCATACCTGACGCACTCTGGAATTTTATCGACCCAAACGAATCAATGCATTCTTCTAAGCACGGGAGCAGTGCGTTATGTGAAAGTGAATAATATAGATCTTTCACGTCTATCCAGAAAGCCTTGAGTCCTTTGTCATTAAACCTTAAAAACTTAATAACCGCCTCAGAGTTTTTTACCAGGAATGGATCGTCAATAGTCAAAAGGTTAAGCTTTCTCGTAAAAACAAGGCGACCTGTTTTTGCCAGATCCCATTTTCAGAAACGATTACCCGCAGTGGGCAGTCAATCTTGTGCGTCTTAGCGGTAAAAAAAGATGTCAAGACTTAGCTTCTTTGATTTGTCGATTGATTTTGCAACTTTATCTAGGCCGAGAGAGTTGCAAAGCCTTTTCGCTTTCAATTTACCTTTTGCAATATAAGAGTCGCTTGGTTTAAAAACAGAGTTTATAGCCATGGTGGCTTTCTTTTTAAACAAAAGGGAAGGCAAAACAGCAAAGCCACCTTCTTTGTCTGATGGTAAAAGAGCTAAAGACTGGGCTTTTAAGAAAGATACAACATTTCTAGTGGGCACTGCACTGCTAGGTGGTTTACAGCGTGTTAAAACGTCCACACCATCAGAAACACACCTGTTCATCTCGCTGTCTGGGGTGCGTCGAGCAACTTGTCGTACGAGGGTCTGTAGCTCTTGTGGCATTTTTCCAGGTTCAACAGCAAACTTTGGTCCAAGTCCCAAAACATCATGCACTTTCTCACGATGTTCAACATCACCAACGATGTGTACCCGGTTCTTCGGCAAGACTGGCTTCTTTTGAAGGGACAGCTCGTAGGCTAAGTAGTGTGTGTTGCCACATAAATTCCGTCGTGGTGTCAGCCAAGGCAGATAGCTCACACTATTTCATCTTGGCAGTAGAGGGCCTTTCTGAACGTTGAAGCTGCAGATAGAGGTTCTCGCGGCAAAGGCGAGCCTGGCGAAACCATTCTGAACGCAAAATCTTGCAAATGCGAGCACCATATCCAAGTGAAGGAGTGAAGCCAGCACAAAGGAACGCCACCTCTGCAGGCAAGACCTTTACACGGATGCAGTAGGCGAAGGACCTAGCATTGCAAACAGCCAAGGCAATACGACCTACTAAAACACCGGGAGGAACAAAGGAGCAAGAAAAAGAGCCCGCTGTACAAGAAATGAAGGCAAAAACAGGTCGCCTTGTTTATACAAGAAAAGCTTGACCTTTTAACTGTTGACGATCCTTTCCTGGTAAAAGACTCTGAGGCGGTTAAGTTTTTAAGGTTTAATGACAAATGACTGAAGGCTTTCTCGATAGACGTGAAATATCTATATTATTCACTTCCACATAACGCACTGCTCCCGTGCTTAGAAGAATGCATTGATTTGTTTGGGTCGATAAACTTCCAGAATGTGTCAGGTATGGCAGTTCATGGTTTTCTGGAATTGCTTTCGTTTTATTTAAAGTCAACGACTGCGTCTTGAAATGAGCAACATTTAATTTAAAAAAGCGGCGTTTGCATAGGTTCCTGTTTGGCACCAGTCCTGAGTGACATCTTTCTCGCGCATAATGGATCGGTTCATTCAGAAAGATCTCGACTTGTCTCTCGTTGTAAAGGTCTGTAGGTTTGTTGATGATTTCATTGTATTTGTTGATTGTTTGAATACTGTTTCTGAAGTTGTTGTCCTTAGTTTTCTAGATTTATTTAAGAAGCACTTGTATCCTCTTGAACTTACTCATGAGGGGTTCGTATCCCGGCTGCGGCGGCTGTATTTCCGATGGAGGCGGAAATGTTGTAGGCCCGTGTGCTCAGATTTGGGTGCACGTTAAAGAACCCCAGGTGGTCGAAATTTCCGGAGCCCTCCACTACGGTGTCTCTCATAATCATATGGTGGTTTTGGGACGTTAAACCCCACAAATCAATCAATCAACTTACTCATGAGCTACCGTCTGGAAATTCGATTAGGTTCTTAGACCTAACACCCCGTCCTAGAAGTAATCCTTCGTGCTGGCTGTTTTCACCGAGAAGTGGTAAACCCCTTTTACCTTTCCACTCAGCTCATTCAAAATTGGTGAAAGCGGGTATCATTAAAAGTTGCCCTGTAAACGCTCTCAAGAGGTCATACCCGCACTCGATGCAATGCAGTTTCAAAGCACAGGTAGAGCGCCTTTTAAGCGCTGGTTAGTCGAGCGCCCTAATTAATGCCGTTGCGGAAAAACTTTTGAAGCAAATTAAAAATCAAGGAGGGCTATCTCAGCCTCAAAGCGCGTCTGTTCCCGTGAAATGTGTTGCAGTTCTTTATCGGCACAACGTGTCGCATCGGCTGAAAAAAATCGGTAAACGCGCTAGTGTCACTATTGTGTTTTCCGCCCCAGAAAAGCTTGCAACGCTTTGTAAGCTGGTGAATAATCCCGCTGATATTAGAGGAATATGCACTGTGAAACACAGAACGCGCTTTGTACCTTGTGTTATTGGTGTCGTATATCTCATTCCGCTTTCGTGCGGAATGGTATACATAGGGCAAACCGGAAAGTGCCTTAATGACCGTTTAAGAGAGCACAATAACAATGTGCACAACGTATACAGTTCAAGGACCCCTCGGAATCCACTGCCGAGACTGCGGCTGCGTGCCATGTTTTGAGCGTTGCGAGGTATTAAGCAAGCACAACTCGCAGGCCACGAGTAAGATAATTGAAGCTTATCAAATAAACAAGTTTGACGGTAAATGTGTAAGTTGCCCATCGGTTGCATTGTTGCGAAAGGAGATTGTGAATCTCGATATTTTTTAAGTTACATATGTATTTGTTTTCACCTTATTCAACAAGAGACAAGAGTTTTGCTGACATTGTGTCGCAATGGTTGTTCCTGCACCCTTTATGCATGCCCAATTTTCTCATTTTTCGCCTATATAAGTACACCAGTCCTATAATAAATCTTTGTTAAAAGCCAGCACTCTTTTCTGTCCTTGTTTTTATTGCTTTCGTAGTTACGAAGTAACTACTTCCAGGTTGCGCTGTTTCTGCATTCATTTATGTCCTACCAACTTGCCCAAGTTTCCACGCTTCAAATGGCAAAGCAATAAGTTGCTGCAACAGTTCTTCGAAGAAACGAAGATTTGTGACAAATACTGAGTGGACAAAAGTTAAAAGTGAGCGTGGCGTCTACGTGTTTCTTCTGCCCATAGGAGAAAGTTTGCTCTCACCCATGTAGGACTGTATATATGTATATATGCTATTGTTTTTTATAATTTTATTTGTACCAATCAAGTGGAAAGGGGTAGCCATCGCTAAGTAATGGTGACAAAGACTGCTTCGTTTATTTTTTACCTTAATAAAAAAAACAATTGTCGTCTTCTTCAATCGCCTGCCCTGCGCTTCTCGAGCGAATCCGCAATGTTTGTTGTCGTCGCTATCTCACCGCTAAATGCAGCTATGCACGCGGCAATAAGTAATATGTGAAGCGGGCTTTTAACAGTCATGAAAAATGTGGAAAGTCGGTACCAGAATATTCAAAATTCTAAGTGTGCAAGCGAGTCTAAAAACAAAGGCAGCTCAAATGCGAAAGTTGGGGGCCAGAATTTGGGATGGGCAGGGTAGAAGTGCGATGTGTATGGAAGATATTGTTATAACTGAGGAAGCGCTAGCTGTTTAAGGCATATTTACAAAAAAAGAGAACAGTTAAGAAAGTGGACCACATGCATGCCTTTTAATGAAGAAGGAAAGGTAAAATCACAATGATTATACGAAATGCTCTATCAAACAAAAACGATCCCCATTGTATCGGCAGGCTGAGCAAGATCAACAATATTGGACGAATTGTTGATCACCATAAATTAAGTTTGTGTGATTTGTGAAGTAACGCACAGAAGACGAATGCGGACAAAACACTGAAGTGTGGGCTTGTATATTCAATGTGCTTTGTCCGGCACAACGTCTGACGCTCTACGCCGCGCTATCAAACCAAGTAATCTACCTTTCCTTCACCAGTTTTATCTCAGACCTAATTCAACTAACTATAGATGCCGATTTGTCACAACCGTGTTTCAAAAAGGACACCACATATGTAGCTTCCTCGGTGAGTTGGTTTATAATATTTTTGAAAGAACAAACCTTATAGGGAGTTCAAGCTGGCAGGACATCGAGCGAAACGTTTATGGCGGAAAGTCCACAAAACTATGTACCAGAAGTGCATTCATGAAAAATAGACTGATGTGTTCCACAGCTGCACACCTAACACTACAAATGCAAGAAGCGTACCAAAATAGTACAAACAGCACACTTCCATGATCAACGCCATGTGCACTCGCTATCTAGCAACGCTAACCTTTAATCTAGCTGTAAGGACCACTGAAGAATCACCTATACATGCGTTTCACTTTGCCTTTTTGTTGTTTTTTAAGGCTGCAGAATCTTCACGTTCAATATAATTTTTCTTTTGCCGATGACATTGATATATTGGGGACGCTGAGACTAGCGAAGAGGTCAGTTTTGTGCCTGAAGGATGTTCACATGGCCTATAGGTGTCACTAGGCCTCGACCCGTCTGATCTCTGTAGACACGACCGCATGACAAAGTGATTTCTTTCAAATCATTGTATGCCATTGGCAAAAGAAAAAAAGATTGAAAGCGAAACTCGTGAAGCCTTCGAAATCAAAACAGTGCGAAGTGTCATGTGTGAGAAATCCCTCAGCTTTCCTCACAGATGAACTCGTGGTATATATAGCTGGTATACTTGGCGTTGATATTTTGGTGTTCCATGGAAATCGGCCGCTTTATACCAGCTTGAAACATTTGCTGAAAAAAAGTACAGTTAATTGCGCAACTGTGGTTTAGATAGCCTTTTTTAAGCATACACTTCTGGTTAACTATTGTAAGGGCTTTAAATAATAACATGTCATAGGTACAGCACCTGTCTTTCCTGGTTCCTCCGCTGCATTCGCGTTTTTAGTTGGTTTCTTCTTACGTTGATCGGTAAAGGTCATCCCTATTATCTTCATGTGGGCATAGCAACCACCCTTCCTTATTCTCCAATATTTCACCATCGTGAACGCACACAAAATGTCTTCACCAACGCGTGACGTCAACGAGAAACGTGTTCCAATTATAAGTCTTCAAACTCACTGATGAGTCTATCAGAGAAATTGAAAGGCTCAGATGGAGACATGAGACAGAGTCTGAATGAGTCCGGCTAAGTTATACTTAGGTAAGCCTCAGTCTGAGTGAGCCCGGCTGAGTTTTACCAGAGTGAATCTGAGTTCGAGAGGTTCCTAGTTCGATATAGCGATATTTTGGTTAGTCTGGGTCCTTGTGAGTCCTGTGTGAAAAAAAAACTGATTCAATGAGCACATATTTTTATTTTTCTGACCTATGGTAACAAATATTTAGAGTCTCATTTTATGGCGTGTCTTGTAATCGTGTATGTGCCGGCTTGTAAAGCAACACAGTTTATTTTCCTAATTGTAAATCTGTCGAATTCTCCACACCCTTGAAACTTGTTCGAGTGAAGGTCCTTATTCAAAACGACTTGCTCATATCTTCGAATAAAAATGATAACTTAAAGGCGCGGAATAAAACGGCGCCATAAAATGCACCACTGAGGTGAGATATCAACATCAAAATGCTAACATGACTGAGAAGCTAATGTGTACTGCCTACTTCCAAGGTGCACAGCCATTTGTAAATTTGTTTGCAGTGTATTTGGTCACGAAGCTAGTGCCGTTCGCGCCGGCGTGATTTCACAGTTTGAAGTTAGAATTTCCAACAGGACGTTAGGAGTTGCTTTTAAAAAAAACCGTTAAGTTTGGTGATGTAGTATTGATTTTATGCATCGCACTGGATTAAACTTTAATGCTAATAGGTAATGCGTTTATAGAGGACACCGTTTGCAGACTATGACAAAGTATAATAAGCAATTTACGCTCATGCATGCCACAACGCTTGTATGATCTTTTCTCAGAGCAGAACGCTTATAGGATTGCAATGATAACGAGAGGAAAATCTGAATAAGTATCCATAATTTTATTATTGTGTATCTAGTGTAATTCACAATTGTTCGAAATAAATGAACATGGCTTTAGGAGGGCATGGAAGTGAGTTGTGCAGCATGTTCTGGCACATGTGCAACTCCCGGGAATTTCATTACGTAACATCATGATTTACATTGAGTTTAATCTACAATTATGTACTAAATCAACGGATATTGAGCACTGTATTCCGCCTTCATAAATCATGCGGCTTCAAAGGCGACAGAGCAGCATGATTCGCGAACACCGAGCGCCCTTTCGCTCTCTCCAGCATTGAACTGTTTGCCCTCAGACGCCGCTTCCGTTTTTGCATGAATAAATGTGGCGATTGGAAAATTACAGAAGGCAAAACAAAATATTCACAAGAAGAAGAGAGATGGGACGGGTGCTTGTGAATGCCCTTTCGATGTATTGTTTTGCGTTAAAAAAGTTTCCAATCGACGAAAAGCACCATCTCGACGAATTTCAAGTTTTGTAAATGTAACACACGCTATCAGCTTTTATATAATTTCCTGCCATGTGATACGTTGAAAGCTTTCCGAGGAAATTCTAAGGAAGAAGGAGGCAGGCATTAACTTACCGCTCCTGCCGTGTGCGATGCTTAGTCACTGGCAAAAACAAATTCCTTCAAACTGTAATGAGGTCAAACATTTTTGTGACCCCTGAGAACTTGAGGAGCTTCTAAACATTTTGCCAGCCCGACTGTAGTTCAGAACTTCATACCGACACAGCATAGCCGCGCCTGTATTTTCGCATTTGTTTTTCTTATTCAAACTCCTTTCCACTTATAGTCAGGTTTTACACGTGGAAGCAATTTTGGTGGTTCCTCACCCGTCATTGTTTTCACCCAGTCCATTCGGCGAAAAGCTTGACGACACAGGCTTTTCCAAAGATCAAGTTACTCATACCTGAGCTTTTGTGTTCTTTTTACGTCCCAAGGAATGCAGACAGGCCACAAAACGCAGCGATGTGCTCTACTATCCAGGTTTAGGGCGTGCAGCACAGATATCTGTATTATCTCAGAGGTGAGCATTCGGCAGAAGTCTGCTTGGTTGGTATAACAGAAAAATGAAAAAAAAACAGAAAGCTCCAGCCAATATTTATATTAAGAAGCCTGATGTTTTGAAGCCTGATCGGCTTTTTTTCTTCAGGGGTGAGAAGGCACGAGGCGGTTGCCACGACTCGTTGCCCTGGAAGTAGATGGAGGGCAGTGTCCCCATGGTGCGGTTGGTGTCTCTCGCTGTCTGCTGAATGTGTGAGGATTCAAAGGGGAGCCGCTGGCGAAGGTTTCTTTTTAGAAGATCACCGCATGGTCGGTATTGGTATGGTGGCACACCCGCTAACAATGTTCTGCCTCGGTGCTCTGTTCATTGTTCATTTGACGGAAGTCATTCTTGTGCTGCCACAATTTTTCATGGAAGTTCTTGGTTTAGCCGGCGCACGCGATCCTGCACACAGCGCCCTGCACTCTTCTCGCGGGTGCAAGCCTAGGTCTTTGGACCAGCGGATGAAACTGCCGATAGAGGAGGACGGCAAAGTCGACTCCTGCCTTTTTAACTTCTCCGGTGCCCACGATGTAGGGAATCGACACGTGGCGTTGTTGCGGCGCGGTTAGTGTCACTTATCTTCCTTCTCTTACGGAGGGCTCTGCGAATAAACGCCTTTGTTTATAACCGTTGGTGCCGAGGTCACGGATTATTTTCTCCCTTCTACCACTGTGGTGATGATTGGTGATTGGATGATTGGTTATTTGATTGGAGTTTTCACGTTTGTTCAGATTTCTTTATTCTTGCCCGAGAAAGGGGATTTTGAACATCTTTGTACGTGTATGGTTGCTTTTCAGGGGAAGCCTGCAGTAACTGATCTGTGAGGCTGAAGGGATTAGCTAAAGCTCACCTCACGCATAGCTCGCAAGCACAAAACAAAGCTGAGCGGGGGGTCATGGGAAAACATGGAGATAGCACAGCAAGAAGAAAAGAAAGGATCTTTTGCGCAATGAAGCGTTGCTAAAGCCTTTTCGGCAGCCATTTAATCTACGACCATCCCCACTACCAGTCGTAAATTAGGCCCTAGCACCCCAGTCTTCAACACACTGTGATAGGAGACAGGACTGGTGCGCGTCGTACATTTTGCACTCTGTGAGCAAGAGAGCACTTACGCAAAAAAAATGTCAGTTTTTTGCAACTCATGGCAGGTAAGCTCGTTTGCTCGAGCACGCGATGTCCATAGAACGACGAGTGAGGCGGGACCTAGAGGGGTTGGCGCATGCAGGAAAGGAATCTTGGGTTTTCGTGCAAAGCTAACTGGCTAGGTGGACGCACAAAACCACGTGCGCGTAAATCACCAAGCTCACAACTCTTTCAAACGAAAGTTTTGTGGGCGCTCCTGCGAGCTCCTCTCCGGTGTTGTAAATATGCGTGACCCTTTCAAAAAACGCTGCTGAAGCTCCAACACCAGCCTGTGTATTGCCGTACAAGTCTGCCCCTATTTCCCTTGCAATTATTCGCCAGGAGCAGCCAACATAAAACTTGCGATACGGGGGTGGTTGTTTGTTTACACGAATGACGATGGCATGATTAGTATGCCATAGGGCAACACGTGAATCAAACCTATTTTTGACTACATTTTGGGCAACAATATTTATTTACACTTCGTAGATGATGTGTGTATTTACACAAATGTATTTGGCAGGTTATTTCACTTTCAAAATTTTTTTTCAGTACTCCTTTTAAGGGAACGAAAGGGGGAGGGAGTACGGGCTGGTTTGTTAATAAAAAGGGCTCTCACAGACAAACGAGACTTAAGCACTGCGCTCCACCCCACCCCCCCCCCCCGCACCTTCTTGCATTTTACAAGAATGGAGTCTTTGATAATGGAAACAAAAAAGCACATGTAGTCCAATATACGTTTCACTCTTTTTATATTCGTTGCGTTGTAGTACTTGCATCATAAGTCGCTGAGCAGTGTCTCCTCACGGGAGACGAATCAGCGCCTTTCTCGTATGTTTCATGAATCGCTATATGCCGTTGTGACCTACATGAATTGCCCACCTGCCTGTTACTCAGAAAAAAAAGCAGTACATTACGCACAAAGACGGTGAGCTCCACTTGCCCCTACTTACCTGTTGAAAAGAGGCTCCTTCATTATTCATTTATTTATTAGTAGCATCAAGGCTGGGAGGCATTTCAGAGGCAACTTGTACATTTGATAATAAATAAAAGAACAACAGTTACTTGGAAGTTAGAACAATACACAGAGTAAGTAAATAAGGAATAATACCTAGCAGATATAACTGCATCGCTGTGAGAGTAAAAAGAAAATAAATTTCTTGTCATACAGCGTTAGCTATGTGAAGAAACAGGACGTGCTAAAGGAACTTACATTCAATATGTATGCTGGAAAACAAACCATTTACGGAGCGTTTGCCAGTCCTATTACATGTCCATGCTGTTGTCTCAGGCATTACTGTTCAAAGTACTGAATTTCAGCTAAATAAGCAGAGATAAAGTAGTTTGTACTTTCGGAATTGTACTTTCGCTTTCCACGCCGCTGCCGCCGCTGCCGAACAGTGGCCGTGCGCCGCCACCGATCAATTTGTCCGGCGTGCGCCGACGACACCGCCACCGCCGACTCGGAACGACCTTCACGCCGCCGCCGGTTGAAACCACCTCGGCGCACAAAGAACCCCATTGTATAGTTGCACGCATAGAGTTTCATATTATAGACGGTTTCGCCAGAGCCTGCCGGTTTCTTGCAACATTGTGCGTTCACCAGAAAACCACCCCTGTAAACTTCCGGTTTCACTTGTGTTCACGTAGGTTTAGCGTTTGTTGCTAGCTGGAGCTGCTTGTGTTCCGATGTTTTAGGCGGATAAAATCATTCCGATGAAGCGCTGGCAACTCAAGCACAGCTGTGTCAGGCCAGGATGTAGTCTACAAGCGTAAATTATTTTATATGCTACTCAAAACATTCTGTTTTCCGACCAATAACGATAGAAAGAGCGCCTGCATTGTAGCGATCACGCTAGAAAACTGGATTCCCACTAAGAGCACGTAGGCTTCTTTAGCAATTCATCAAAGCCAATGTAAAGCTCAGCGCTGACAGATGGCACAGAGGCGTTACTCAGACTTTAGATTAGTCGAAGGCGCCCGGTTGCTGAGCAGTCACCCCGCCGCGGTGGTCTAGGAGCTAAGGTACTCGGCTGCTGACCCGCAGGTCGCGGTATCAAATCCCGGCCTCGGCGGGTGCATTTCCGATGGAGGCGGAAATGTTGTAGGCCCGTGTGCTCAAATTTGCGACCACGTTAAAGAACCCCAGGTGGTCGAAATTTGCGGAGCCCTCCACTGCGGCGTCTCTCATAATCTCATGGTGGTTTTGGGACGTTAAACCCCACATATCAATCAATCAATCGAACAATCAACTGGGCAGTCACTGTCGTGTTCCGCCCGTGGCACATAAGTGTACTGACGTCTGAAATGGGCAGCAAAACGTGAAAGCTACCACCAAAAATCTATCGAAAAGGTGTTTATTTTAAAGCTTGAGTGATATCAATTATGTGCACTGTTCGAAACAACACGGGACGCAAAGTACCCATGCTTTACATGAATCGCCGCACAGTGTACGTCGTGGCGTACACGCTTCATTGTCGTTGCATTTGATTTTTCTTTTGTTTTCGGAAAGCGACGCTGGTGAGTGAGCTCTCATCTGTGCGAGCAGATGACTCATCGCCTGTCTTTCTGCCACTAATGAACATCGCCGAATTCTCGCTAATGTATCTTCTTGGTGTGAACATGAACTGTAAATTTAGGGAGGTTCAACTTGAAAGTTTGATTCACGAATAGCTTACTCGTGAGTAAACCATAATAGTTCACGTGACCCTGCAGCCACAGTTGACGTTGTCACATCAGCACATTTTATATTTTCTCAGTCACATGAACACTTCGGATCGCTAACGATTACCATCGCCGTTTATCTCTTTAAAAAGCGCCCGATGTGACACAGGCGCAGAAATAAGCGTTTTATGTTCGAATGTGTTCGAAGTTTAACAGGAGGAAGGTTTCCATCTCTACCGAAAAGCTGAATTGAACAACTTCACAATGAATGTAGCGACTCTTCTGCATGTCGACGGTGTGGGTGCGCTATGAAGACGTGGACAGGAAAAAGACAGGTGTGCGCTGTCAATTCCTGTTCCGCGTCTTCAAAGCGCATCCACATTGTTGCCATGCAGAACGAATTGACCCAATTGAGTTCACTGACAAATTTCTCCTGCAGTTGATGCATTTTCTGATCGTATAGGCGCTACCGCTATCAGAGGCAATAAGGAGCAGGGGGCCGCGCTCATTGGTACGCCACGATGGATATTGCCGCATGAATTCGCGTGGTTTTCGTGTGGAAGAGGACGAAGAGGTTGGGATTGAGCCGCTTTTTAATGCCGCATGAATTCGCGTGGTTTTCGTGTGGAAGAGGACGAAGAGGTTGGGTTGGAGCAGTTTTTTTTTTTGTCCTAGCTTGACGAGCAGTTCTGCGGAAGGTTTCCTTGAGTGAGACAAGATTGGTGACAAGATTGGTGGAGGTGCTGGGTACGACAACTGACGACGCACCCCATGCACAAGAGCCCATCCAGGAGCCGGAACACAAGCCCTGTGCCCGTGGACACGCCAGTTCACAGAACAAGCCGCCGCCAACGAGGCCTACCACCAGAGACACCGGCACAGCTTATCCATAGAGCGACTATGACTTCGCCTCAAGGCGTCATGGAAACTCCTACGTCGTCGGCACCAATTTATTGCACTGTCCAGAACCCGCTGATGCCTAGTCCCTTTCACGGAGAGCTGTTTGAGGATGTGGACGACTGGCTGAGCGAGTTCGAACACGTCGCAGCGATCAACTACTGGGACGAAGCCGCCAAACTCCGCAACGTCTACGCGTGTTTGAAAGACGGCGCCCGAACGTGGTTCATGAACAGAAGTGATGTCTTGACATCCTGGCGCGAGTTCCAGCATCGCCTCTTGGAGACCTACCGGAGCCCCGACCGCCGCGATCGTGCTGAACGTGCATTGCATTCACGCATCCAGATGCCTAATGAGACCGTCACCATGTACGTGGAGGACATGACGCAGCTTTTCAGGCGAGCGGATCCGGCAATGCCAGAAGAAAAAAAGCTACGCTATCTGATGCGAGGCGTGAAGGAGCAGCTTTTTGCTGGTCTAGTGCGGAGTCCTCCGAAGAGTGTAGCAGAATTCCTGACCGAAGCCACTACGATGGAGAGGGTACTTCATCAGCGGTCAGCCCTACTCAACCGGCAAGTGAATTCTGCATCACCTACTGAATTTTCCGCCAGCTTCGGGAGCAACAGCATTGAGTGGATTCGCGAAATCGTCCGCTCCGTCGTCCGCGAGGAAATCGCGAAACTACACGGGGCGAGACAGCCGGAGGTAAGCAGCATCACCAATATTATTCGGGACGAGGTCCAGCAGGTGCTTCACAGCCGTCGCCCTCAACCAACGGTTACAAATCTAGAACCACCTCCTGCGTCCACTGATGTTGGGAACCGCACATATGCCGAAGCTCTGCGCACTTCCATGCCGGTCTCAAGCCCTGCAGTCCCAATCCAGACGATGCCGCCAGTTTCAATTCAATCTGCGCATGCTGGTTTGGACATCGACGGTCGCCGTGCCCCTCCGCGGAAGTCCGATATTTGGCGTACGTCGGATAGAAGACCCCTCTGCTTCCATTGCGGTGAAGCCGGTCACATCTACCGGGAATGTCCATACCGACAACTTGGACTGCGCGGTTTCTCTATTCATTCGCCTCGTCCCCTAGTTGGTCAGAGGCCAAGAGAAATTGAGGACTACCTCGCGCAGCAACGTCTGCCTTTCCCACGGCGTCAATCGCGGTCTCCATCTCCACGACGACCCGCAGCTATTGGACCACGTCTCAGTACGATGGCACGGGGACGTTCCCCAAGCCCTCGTCGGGAAAACTGAAGGCAGCGACCTTCGGGGGCGAGGTCGCTGGGACTAAAAGTGCGGAAGACCTCCTATCGACGCTTCCACAAAACGCTGCAGACATTGAATTGACGTCTGAGTGCAGTGCGAGAGAAATGCCGGATTGTGCGTCTGAACCCGGTCAGCGCATTGGTGGACACAGGTGCAGATTATTCTATTATGAGCGGAAAATTGGCAACCAGTCTTAAGAAAGTGATGACACCTTGGAATGGGACGCGTATTCGCACTGCTGGAGGCCACGTTATTACTCCATTGGGTCGCTGTACCGCAAGAGTGGAAATACGCGAGTCAACGTTTGTGGTAACCTGCCTCGTACTACGCGACTGTTCTCGTCAGCTCATCCTTGGAATGGACTTCCTTCGAGAGAATGGCGCGATCATAAATCTCCGCGAGCGAATGGTGACTTTCTCGACGCAACTTGCAACCGATCGAGGCGCTGATAGCTGTCGTAGACCTGCGCTGCGTGTTGCCGACGAAAGCGTGACGTTGCCTCCCCGAGCGACTGCTTTCGTAGAAGTCACCTGTGAAGACCTCCAAGACGGTGACGTGGTCGCCGAGAGCAACGTATCCCTTTTACTGCTTCAAGGTGTGTGTGCAGTGCGAAGCATTCTGCGTGTGCGTGACGGACGGTCGCAGATACTCGTCACAAATTTTAACTTCGAGCACCGACATCTTTTCCGCGGCACCACCGTGGCCTTCGGAGACCGTGTAGCGGATGTCACCGAGTGCTTCGCATCCGAGGAAATGGTTGATGGAGATAAGTTTCTGGACCACATCGACGTTAGTTCGAAGCTTTCGGACGAGAAGAAGGCCGCACTGCATACCCTGCTGAAGGAATTTAAATCTTGCTTCGCCTCTTCATCTAGAGTCGGTCAAACACCCCTCATAAAGCACCGAATTATTACCGACGATGATGTTCGCCCAATCCGCCAGCAACCTTACCGTGTTTCGGCTAAAGAACGCGAGACTATACAGACGCAGGTAAAGGAGATGCTTGACGACGGGGTGATACAACCGTCGAGCAGCCCGTGGTCCTCGCCAGTCGTTCTAGTAAAGAAGAAAGACGGAACGCTGCGATTCTGTGTTGACTACAGGAAACTCAATAGCGTCACCAAAAAGACGTCTACCCGCTTCCACGGGTTGATGATTCTCTCGACAGGCTACGACACGCGAAGTATTTTTCATCGATAGATTTGAAGAGCGGCTATTGGCAGATAGAGGTCGATGAGCGAGACAGAGAGAAGACAGCGTTTGTAACTCCCGATGGGCTTTATGAATTCAGAGTTCTTCCTTTCGGCCTCTGTTCGGCTCCCGCAACATTCCAGCGAATGATGGATACCGTCCTCGCTGGCTTGAAGTGGCAAAGCTGCCTTGTATACCTTGATGATGTGGTCATCTTTGCCGAGAGTTTCGAAGAACATCTGAAGCGTCTAAGAATGGTTCTGGAAGCTATTCGTTCGGCCGAACTCACGCTAAAACCCCAGAAGTGCCATTTCGGCTACGATGAGCTGAAATTTCTGGGACATGTTGTGAGTGCGGATGGAGTGCGGCCTGACCCAGAAAAAACTGCAGCAGTCGCCACCTTTCCTGTGCCGTCAGACAAAAAAGCGGTACGGCGTTTTCTCGGCTTGTGTGCTTATTATCGCCGATTCATTACCAACTTCTCGACGATAGCCGAACCGCTCACGCGACTCACCCGAGATGATGTACCGTTTGCCTGGACTACAGAGCAAGAAGCAGCTTTCACAGAGTTACGGCAGCGAATGCAAGAGGCACCTGTTCTTGCGCATTTTGATGAGGACGCTGATACCGAAGTTCACACGGATGCAAGCAACGTCGGACTTGGCGCTGTCCTTGTACAACGGCACAACGGCGTAGAACATGTCATAACTTACGCCAGTCGTACTCTCTCTCGAGCCGAGGCCAACTACTCCACTTCAGAGAAGGAATGCCTCGCAGTCGTGTGGGCAACGGCAAAGTTTCGACCTTACCTCTACGGCCGTCCCTTCAAGGTGGTGACCGATCACCATTCGCTGTGTTGGCTGGCCAATCTCCGTGACCCGTCTGGTCGTCTCGCTCGGTGGAGTTTGCGCTTGCAAGAGTTTGACATCATGATTGTGTATAGGTCTGGGCGCAAGCACGAAGATGCCGACGCACTTTCTCGAGCACCCGTGGGACATCCTGATATGGACTCGGAATATGCTGATGGTTTTCTCGGAGCCCTCAGTGATTCTGACTTTATGTCTAGACAGAGAGCCGATCAGGAATTGCGCCCTATTATTGATTCCTTAGAAGGCCGAAATTCTCACACTCCTCGGCGCATCGCTCGCGAATTGTCATCCTTTTGTCTAAGGAGGGGCATTCTTTACTAGAAAGATGCTCGAGGTAGCAACAAAGCCTTCCTCCTCGTTGTACCAGCCGACATGCGGGATGACATCCTCCTCGCGTGCCATGACGAGCCCACGTCGGGACACTTGGGCTACTCGCGGACTCTCGCCAGAGTGCGCCAGCAGTACTATTGGCCACGACTTTCGACCAGTGTACACCGCTACGTGCAAGGCTGCCGCGAGTGCCAGCGTCGCAAGACGCCACCCGTGAAACCTGCGGGCCTTGTCCACCCTATTACACCACCACGGACACCTTTCGACCTCGTGGGAATGGACCTTCTAGGACCCTTCCCTTTATCGGCCACTGGTAACAAATGGATTATAGTGGCAACCGATTACTTGACCCGGTATGCTGAGACAAAGGCATTACCCCGCGGCACGGCGTCTGAAGTGGCGAAGTTCTTCGTGCAGCACATCGTCCTCCGGCACGGCGCGCCGTCATGTGTGATTACGGATAGAGGAACATCATTTACGGCACAAATGCTAGAGGACATTTTCAGACTGAGCTGCACGAGTCACCGAAAAACAACGGCTTACCACCCACAAAGTAATGGACTGACGGAAAGGCTCAACAAGACCATAGCGGACATGCTGTCAATGTACGTGGACGTGCAGCACAAAACCTGGGACGATATCCTCCCATACGTCACGTTCGCATACAATACGGCAATGCAGGAAACAACCCGATTTTCACCTTTCCACCTTGTTTATGGACGCAACGTACAAACGATGCTTGACGCTATGCTGCCGTACGATAATAGCGATGCTCTTTCTCCAGAAGCCGAGCAATACACGCAGTACGCCGAAGAGGCTCGTCAACTGGCTCGCGTGAACATCGGTCACCAACAAGACGCAGATGCACGACGTTACAACCTTCGCCGTCGAAACGTCGCATACCACCCGGGTGAACGAGTGTGGGTGTGGACTCCTGTCCGACGACCAGGCTTGTCTGAAAAGCTTCTGAGCCGTTATTTCGGACCATACAAGGTTATCCGACGTGTGAGTGACCTTACATACGAAGTACTTCCGGACGGCACAGTGTCGTCACGTCGACAACATCGGCCCGAAACTGTGCATGTCGTACGACTCAAGCCGTACTACACACAATAGTCTCTGTGCTTGCGAGTTACTTCGCAAACGTGACAGTGATCTCATGTGGTGTTTTTTTTTTTCTTGACTCTTCCACTGGTGCTGTCGTGTTCGCGCATGGTCCAAGTGCTTGTGCGCCCTCTTTGTTTTCCCTGGCACTCACTTTGTCATTCTCTGCGTCAACGCGTGTTCTAATTATGGGTTTTTTTTTCTTCTTCTCTTTATTTAGAAGCATCGAGTCGATGCTTTTTAAAAGGGGGGACTAATGCCGCATGAATTCGCGTGGTTTTCGTGTGGAAGAGGACGAAGAGGTTGGGATTGAGCCGCTTTTTAATGCCGCATGAATTCGCGTGGTTTTCGTGTGGAAGAGGACGAAGAGGTTGGGTTGGAGCAGTTTTTTTTTTTGTCCTAGCTTGACGAGCAGTTCTGCGGAAGGTTTCCTTGAGTGAGACAAGATTGGTGACAATATTTTGCGTGACGCCCATCGGCCACGCGAGCAGTGAGCCCCTTAATGTAGCCGCTAGACGTTGCTGCAAACACATCCTAAGGAATGCGCCAGAATTAACAGAGCAGCAAACTGAGACACACCACGAAAACCCTGCTGAAACCATTAAAAAGCATTGCCGGCAGTGCCGCACCGGAAGTCTGCTGGAGTAGGCCGTTCGGCGCGAGCCAGTTTGTTTACAAACACCGAAACCGTCCTATGGTTGCGCTGTACAAGCGTACGGTGGGACAAGGCCTAAAGGGCCGGCCTCGTCTTGGTGGTAGCCGAAACACCAACCACGCCGACGCACGGCCGCCTGGATCGGGGTGCGCGGCGGTTGCTCCGGCCGTCCCATTCAGCGCGCGCACCTTTGAAAAAATGTGAGAGGTAATTCGGCCGTGTGCCGCAACGCGGCGCTGTTCTTCACTCCCTTTGGTTCGGGCTGTCACGGTGGATGGACGTGTTTTTTGAGCGCTCCGTATCGACTGCGCAGATAAGTGTTTTTGCATGTTTTGAGCTTGTCTTTATAATTATAAGGCAGCGGTTGAAATCTTCGTAGAACTTATTTTATGGTACGGCTTTTTCGGAGGTCAGTCACCAGGTATTTATTAATTATTGCGGGTGTGTGTGTTTGATTTTTTTTTGCCACCCCATGGGGGAGGTGCGCGTACATTGAACACGCAAGTTTTTGTAGTAGGGCTTGGACTTTCTTTTTTTTCGTAGTGCACGGCTCGAGTTTAGTAACTATCGAGTATAGGGACAATTGGTGTCAGAAAGACATGGTTAAAAAGACTGTAAAGTGTTCAGGATGTGGAGTGGGTTTGAAAGTGGACCAAAGCATAGAAGCGGATGGAGAAGAGGCGAAGTGTAGGCAATGTGAGGTCGAAGAAAAATGAAGAAAATGACGGTTGCCCAAAGTGAACTGCTGGTGAGAATCGATGAGCTCGAGACTGCGTTGGCGACAGAGCAAGAGAAAACGATGGCAATGGGAGAAAGACTGAAGTCCACCGAGGAAGCACTAGCGAAGCTGAACAAAGAAGCGGCCTACGGAGAGAACAGTAGAGAACCGGCAACCAGAACAGTGGAGAAGGAAGAGCTAGCAAGTTTGGAAAAAACAGGTTTAGCCGGTTCAACTGTCGCAAGGCCCAGCTTCAGCGAGGTAGTGGTGGGGCTGGGAGGGGACAAAGCAGCTGGCGTCACAGTTGCAAGTAGCCCCCAGGTGCAGGACGTTCCAGCTGAAAAGTCACAGCATGTGATAATCGATGGGGACTCGAATTTAAATCGATGCACAGAAGCCATGAAAGAGAGGGTAAGAGGTGACAAGAGGGTTGCAGGAGGGGCGTTCCCAAGACGCAAGCTTGAAGCAGTCATGAGGCAGGCGAGCGCAAAACTAAAAACTACAGCTGATAGACGAAACCTCGTGATAAATTCAGGCGGTTTAAACGATGTCTTAAATGAAGATACAGCAGGACTAGCAGCCAAACTCGCGAAAGGCGTCGATGACATGCGCACCACTTCTCCTAAGGTACAGGTAGTGATATGCACAATACCGGAGGTACCGGTGCGTGATAGCAACCTGCAAAAAGCGGTTGTCAACGCAAACCAAGAGATGTGGCGGATGAGTCGAGAGAAAGACTTTGAGGTGGTGGAAACAAACAAAAAGGTGCATAGGTGGGGTGGTTTTCAACGAGACAGAATTCACTTCGATGGGCGGCTAGGTCATGAGGTGGGTTGGCGACTTGCAGGACGCGCAGTGGCTTTTTTTGGGGAGGGGGGGGAAGCGAGCTTTTCGGGGTGCAGGATAGCTAGTAACAATGAAAACAACCAGGGAGACTCTTCGACAGGTGGTATGGACAGATACGATTCCAAAGTGGCACCAATATCTAAGATAGGTAGAGTCCGGGGCATAAATAGACGTAGCCACGAGCGCCGAGCCAATTCAGACATAGAGTATATAACATGCAGGGTGGTATGAACAGGCTGAAGTGGGAAGAGATAGAAGAACAGCTAAGGGAAGAGAGGCCGATGGTATACGGTTTTGTAGAAACACATCTCAGGGACATGGAACAACCTCCGAACAATCCGGACTACGCATGGAAATTTTGTAATAGAACAGAAGGCAGCAAAAAGGGAGGTGATATTGGGGCATTTATTCATAAAAGTTCAGACTGGCAAAGGGTCAAGCAGGAGTGCAAGGAACATTTATGGCTAAAAGGGAAAGTGGCAGGTCAAATGACACTCCTTGGTTTCGTGTACTTGGGGACGGGAGCAAAGGCCAGACAGGAAAACCAGGCAATGGTAGGGTGTATATCAAAGGACATTCAGGAGTAAGGAAGAGAGTGCGAGATAAATATACTAGGAGACGTGAATGCGCACATAGAAGATATAGATGGGTATACCGAGCCGACAGGCAAAATGATCATGGATATGTGTGAAAGGCATGATTTGATCATTTTCAACAGTACCGAGAAGTGTGAAGGGCGAATAACATGGGAGGTAGGAAGGCTGCAGTCGACGATAGATTATGCACTGATGTCACATAGGATGTATGATAAGCTCAGGGGAATCCACATAGATGAAGGTGGTTGCAGAAGTCTGGGTAGTGATCACAAACGTATCAAGCTAAGTTTTGGAAGAGCAGTGAAAGTGGGAAGGAGACAAGATGAGCAACTACAGGAAAATTTTTATCCAGAAAGGCAAATTGAAATAGCCACTAAACAAATTGAGAAAGTAATCACGGAGGATAATAAGACAGTGTGGACATACACGAATCTAATTAGACTCTTTGTGCTAGAGCTTGCTAAGACGCGTGACAAGTCACCCCGGAAAAAAAGACACAAACCCAAAAGTTGGTGGGATGATGTCACAGGTCCCGTTAATTAGGGAGACGATCGCCGGGCTAATTCCAAGGGCCGAAGTATCGGCCCCCCGAACCGCACCATGAAAGTGTGGACAATTTAAAAGTGGCCTTTTTGGCGTGCCAGCAGACGCCGGCTGTGGCCCAAAGAACAAGTCAGAGCCAGAGTTGATAAACAAAACAAAATTATATTCTCAATAATGGCAGATCAAAAACAATACACAAGTATGCACACTCCACAATAGTTGGGTCAATATGTCATTAATCAAACAACGTACAACACAGTACAATCAGCCAAACTCGAAACAACGGACACAGATAACAATACGCCCTACAATGCAGTCGCATGCATTGAAAAACCAAGACACTTAAAGACTAAAGAGATAGAAAACCTATTCAGTCCAAAGTTCTTGGAACAAAAGTCTGGATGATACTCTTCCGAGAATCACTCACTCAAAGCCCAGCGTTGTTGTCGTTCCCCTGCCCCCGAAGTTTCTCTTCCAGGAAACCTCGACTGCCCCAGAAGTTTCTCTTCCAGGAAACCTCGCGTCTTCACGTGCCGCTCTCCAAGCTTCGAACTTCTTCACCAGAAACACGTCGGCTTCACACTCGCAGCTGTTGCCACGCGTCTTCGCTCGATAGCGGTAGACACACACTCTTGCCTGTAGCTCGAGTTGTCACCCCTCAGGTAGACATCCCCTTCTTCTCCTGCCTTGTCACTACGGACAAAACCTTCGCCGACTACACGGCGGAATGCCCTACGTGCTCTGGCGCTAACTTCCGTCTTCTCCTGATCTCTCATCTCGGCTGCTCGATTACATACCTTCCGCGCAAGATTCCAGAAAGTTCTCATCATTTCGTCGGCGCGATGCGCAGCGAAGGCTGGGGGAAAAGGCGAGACCGTTCGAACGCCGTCTGCGACGGATGACGCAACCCGGCATCCCCCGCCCCTTTCCATCTAGAACATTCGAGGGCTTGATCGGGCGCCGATGAGAGGAGGTTCGTCGGTGAAGCCACGCTTCCGAAGGGAGAAGGACGCACGCCCAGGGAGTCTTTGGATGCTTGTTTTCTTTTTTTATTGTTGACCTCGCGGCGTCTCTTCCGCGCTTTCTCGCGAGAATTTGGCGGTGCGCCCTTTTTGAGCGCTCGTTTTGTGACAGATGAGGAAGTTGAGAGAGCCACAGCAAAACGTCAGGAAGCCTCTAGGGAACACAGACATGCTAAGCAGCGGGGTGAACCGACAAATGATGTTGAAAGAAAATGGGAAATCTTTCTAAGCTGTAGAAGGGATGCATCCCTTCTGATCAATGAAAAGATTAGAAGAAAGGGAGCTCAGTGGCTGGCAGAAGTACATAAAAACATAGAAAGGCAGCTGCAAAATATTGGAACCGTCTAAATTCCCCAAGAAATGAGACGAGCCTAGAGCAGAGTTTTATAACTACAGCCTAGGATGCTAGGCTAGAAGGGGACAAAGCTATTGAATATATAACAAGGGTGACAGAAAAATTTCAAAAAGAAGTACTTTATGCACCACAATAGACAAGGACGAATCAAGTGGTGCAATGGCTCCATTTTCACAACGAGAGTGGGAAAGGGCTGAGAAAAGGGTTCCTAGTAGTACATCAACAGGCCCCGATGGCATTCCAATTAGGCTTATAAAGACATTAGGTCCGAAGTCTAAGCAGTCTTTGAGAGAGACAGTGAGCAAAATAATAATCGATGGTAAAGTTCCCTATGGATGGAAACTTAGCAGGATGAGCAAGATCTATAAAGGAAAGGGGGACAGAGCTGACGTAAACAACTACCGTCCTATAACAGTGACATCAGTGGTCTACAGGCTGGCGTTGCAGATTCTAAAGGAAAAACTGCAGGCATGGATAGAGGATGAGGCGTGCTGGGGGAACTGCAGAATGGGTTTCGGAAACACAGGAGGTTGGAAGACAATCTGTTTTCACTGACGCAGTGCATCGAAATAGCAGAAAAGAAACACAGGCCCCTGTGGCTAGCATTTTTGGATATCAAGGGAGCGTACGATAGCGTAGTTCAAGAGGAATGGTGGGTAATACTGGACACACTAGGCGTGGAACATGTAGTCACTAATCTTTTCAACGGTATCTATAAAGGTAACAAGGTAGTTATAAAGTGGGAAAACAGGTATCCAAGCCTGCAGAGGTAAAACGGGGGCTTAGGCAGGGGTGCCCCCTGTCACCCTTACTATTCATGATGTACCTACAAGGATTAGAGGCAAAAGTAGAGGGAAGTGGGCGGGGCTTCAACCTGTCTTTAGTCAAACTAGGAAAACTCATTGATCAGGCACTACCGGCATTAATGTACGCATGATATTGTGCTAATGGCCGACAACAAGGAAGATTTGCAGAGATTTATGGACATCTGCAGTGATGAGGGAGATAGGTTAGATTTTATATTCAGTAAGGAAAGATCAGCAGTCATGATTTTCAATGACAACGAAGGTAGTGAGCTTAGAATACAGGAGGTCATGCTAGAGATAACAGATAAATACAAATATCTGGGCGTATGGATAAGCAAAGAGACCGAGTACATGAGGGAACACGAAATATAAGTGACGAGTAAAGGTAACAGGTAACAGCGTTGGGCTAGGAAGATTTCAGCTACTTGTACATGAGGAATGTCGATACAAAATAGAAGAAGCGAACAAGAGTATTGACGGGTAAATACTTGGAGAAAAGCAAGGGGCCCAACCAAAAAAAAAAACTATCGCTTAAGAAGAATGTGAAGGAAACGGAGACCCACATGTGGAGAATTGGCACGACTAAGAAGTCCGCACTAAAGATTTATCAAACTTTTAAATAGGAAATTGCCAAAGAAAGGATCTATGATAATACTCGGGGTAGTTCTCTGCTGTTTGAAACCACGGCGGAAGTATTGCGAACCAAGACTTTTTATACAAAGCTTTTTATAGCACGACTTGGTCTGCCGTCCTTCTATCCAGCGTAGCCATCATCATATCCACGGAGTGATTGACATGATGAGGGGGGCGAAGCGTCCATCCATCCGATGCGTGTTGTAGTGTGATATGAGTCGACGGACGCATGGACGAACGAATGCGTGGACAGATGGACGGGTAGATGGACGCTTCACTCCACTAATCATTCACTCCGTGCATATGCTTTAGTTTGTTTATTTATTCCTCGCACGCCGCACAGCGTTTTGCTTGTCGTTGCAAGTCCAGCCGATTCTGTCTCATATATAGGGAAGACTAGTTTTGGCGAGCACGGCTGGACGGCCGGTGTGCCAGCCCAAGAAGCAAAGAACGCTTTTAAGAAGCAATAAAACCACGTCGTGGCGCAGCTGTGATCACACTAGGGCGTCTGCAAGCATTCTCGAAACAGCCTTACAATGAGAAGCGCTAGTTCAATGAGAGCAAGAAGAATCCATTCAATCGAACGTAAAAAATAATCTATGGACGTAGAGCGCTGTGGTCGTTTGACCTCGCTTGTGGATCGGGGTGCCATTTGTCTTTCTACTTCACCGGTGCCCCCCCCCCCCTCCTTCTATACAGCCCGCGAACTTCCAAGTATAGCTTCGAGCACATGCAGATCTCTTGCAGGGGCATTGCAATTTTAACTGCTCTAATATGGGCGGTGCCAATCTACAGCAAAATCAAAACCCTATTTGAAAATAAAACGCCCCAGAATTGTCTTTGCCTCTCGTATTCGTTCACCCGACGTTTACGAACACAAGCTACTTAGAAGCGCGAAACCATTTTTTCACGCCACATAGAAGATTCGCCAACAGTACGGCAGCCCTTTTCACCGGAAGAAAGAGCGCCGCGGTGCGGAAACAGGAGTGGGCCATGCCTACCTCTGGAAACACGCGCTCTCCGTGCGATTGGGACGGCTGGATCAGAGAAATCCGCCGGGCGCTCGCAATCTCGGAGGATATGGTTTAACGTAGCTTCATAGAGTGGTAGCCCTCCTGCTCGTCACAGGTTGAGCCTACTTGGTGCTTTAATCATGGTGCTTTAACCATAGTGCTACTTCGTGCTTTAACAAAAAGTGAAACATATTGCCGCTTACTCGCATCCCGATGCGAGTAAGCGGCAATATGTTTCACTTTTTGTTTCACCAACGCCTGCCTACACTTTATGTGAAAAATGCTTTTATGTGGAAAGTTTTTATTGCGCCAAAGCCTAAAATGTTTCCCCAATACCTGCCTACACTTTTGACACATAATAAAAGAACTACATCCATGATACTAAACATCGCCATACATTTTCTCGCTTGCAACGGCGTTACGCATATATAATATTAGGAAAGCAGTAAAATTTTAGCTGTCGTTGCAAAATGTGAACTGATTACAGTGAATTTACAGAGTAACAGACGGGCTATGTATACTATACAACTGACACTCTTTAATATGTTTAAGATAACCCCTTTCGCACAGAGTTCTTGACTAGGAGGTACAGGCGTTCTTTCAGATCGGCTCCCTGGCTCGGCGTCCTGGAGCTCGCATAAAAGAAGCAAAGTGAGTGCGGAAGCACGCGGTTGAAACAAGAAAGCCTTTCAGACAGCAATAATTATTATGTTCCGCAAAACTGGGATGATAAAACTAAATCGTCACCGATATAAATGTTCTGACATCATTACTTATAATCGGGTTCCTCATAAAACAATCAAGCGCATGTGGACTTATATAGGGACTTATACGAGCGCGGTTTTGATACTTCACTTTTTGTAGCACGCCAGTAGCCACTTATGATGTAGCGCCACTCAAAGCGCTGCTTGAGTGAAAAGCTAGGCGGATCCGTGCAAATTCTGATTGTACATGTCTTTTTTTTTTCGGCAGGCTCTTGTAACAGTGAATGTCCCGACGCAATTTCTGCGTGACTGCATGTTTACTCGTGCACTATTGCGCTTAGCAGGTGTGCATACACTGATAAAGGCTCTGAAATGCATTAAACGCGCTAAAAACAAGCAAATACATGCTTTCACGGGCTACTCGCACGCGCTCCCAATGCAGACGCTTCTGAGATCTTCAGTACCATGCGACTCCAGTGCTACCGCTGCTGTCACCCGCCGGAGAATCAGCCGAGGTACGGCGCGGCCGCCTCGTTCACTCCACTGCCCCCTTCTAGTACATTGTAGCATGAAGGAAGGAAAAAAAAACTTAGGAGAGGCCTGACCCTGACGTCACTCGTTGTGAAGCCGGAAGTCAGCCACATTGACTGGGTAAATTCTCTTCTCTTTTTTATATCCGAATGTAAAGCAGAAGGCGCGACTCTCTCTCCGGCTCGGAAATCACGTGGGCTGCGCAGCGCCCGTCGTGACGATCCAAAACTATTGAAACGGGGTTCAACACTCTGGGCCAGCGCGACACCTTCGGTGAAATCATTTCGCCCGAGTATTAACAGCGAGTAACAGCTCGCCGACAACAAAGCAAGTACAAGAGAACGCGCGCTAGATACACTGACAACAGCGAGTGTTTTGACGTCATTAATTCAGCAACTGTACAGACAACACGATCGGCCGTGCGCCTTCTACGGTTGCATTCTGCCACGCAGCAGACGCAGCGCCCGGCCACTGGTCACGTGTTCCGCGTGAAACTCACTGGAGCCAGCATTCTGCGACCATGATTACTTTTAGCACGTTGCAAGTGACACTTGAACGCGGTTACTCTAACGTTGAGATTACGAACAGAAAAGGGGTTTTATTACGCACATGCAAGTTGTTACTGTACACATACCGAACACAAAACTACGTATGTGCACATAATCTTCATTGCGTCTTGCTGGGCACAACAGTTTCGTCCGTTGCCACAAGCAGGAGCACTGCCCAACCGTCACTGATCTGCAAGGCGTTCGTCGTCGTTCCGCTTCGTCATAGCGCCCAACGCAATTTCGCTGAACACTTCCAATGCTTCATCCGCGTCATCCGCCGCACGACACATTGGTATGCGCTCGTTCCACGCACTGTTCAGGCCCCTTGGTGGACAAAAGATTTTGTAAACGTTGCTGGAGTATAATAACTGCCAGGAGAACACTGCGTAACGATAACACGGCGCTGAGCACAGATATTGTCCGTCACGGCTCAGCAAGTAACCTGCGGAGGCACACAAGCCGCCGCCAGCCACGGCCGCTCACTAGTAGACCAGCTACACCACCCACTGTAGTTGTACACTGCACAACACGTAACCATACCAACGCCGGCATGGTGTCATTTCCTCCCATGGAAGACGCCTCACGTAGCTAGAGTGTACTAGAAGTGTACACTGTAACGTACCGCGCCGGCTGGGCATGCCCTCTTCCCAAGCCCTCTCCTGTCTTTCCTTCCTCCGTGCCAAGCAAAAAGATCGCGCAAGGCGCCACCTCCGGGCATGGCCTCCGAGATTGCGGGCGTGCGGCGTGGTTCTTTCAGGCCGTCCCAATCAACGCGCTCTCCGGCAAAACCAGCGAGTTTCGTCTCACGTGCCCGGCTACCACTAGGGAGGCGTTTATTATCGTTCTGGGCTGTCATGGCATGGTGGAAAATGAGGCTGTCCAGGTGCACATCGGCTGGTCGAGCTTCGAAGCGCGTCAGGCGGCCAGCAAACTGACGTTCCTCTGCCGGCTGATGTACATGGCTCGCGAGAGGTGGTCTCGACGAGTCTCTGACTACCTCATGGCGACGTGTATGCGCATTAAGTGGATATACGGTGAGTATACCAACTTGAAAAAAAAGTATGGCTTTTTCTAGGCACCACTTGTGGTCGAAAACAAACGTGAGCGTACTAAGAAAATTTGTCAACAAGTCAAGGAGGCCGAGGAGGGCAAGTGGAGGCAGGCACAGGCGAACAAGTCTACTCTACTCGTTTACCGTCAGCACAAAGATACCGTTTCTCCAGTCCCACTGTATGATAATGGCTAGGGAAGTGTGCTTTTGTTTGAGGTGAGAGCAGTGGCCCTGCGTACTCTCGTCCGTAAACAAGCATACGACAGCGCACTCATGAGTGTGGTGCGTCGTGCGTGTAATGGGGCTGATAAGACCATTGCACACATTGTGACTGTATGCACACGACTGGGCCCTCCTAATGTGGACACAGACCTCACCGCTGCGCTGGGGTTTGTTGGTGCAGATGGCGTGGTGGACTACACCGCAGTGAGGCGCAGCAAGGCACGCCTAGAACAATGGAGGTGAATAACCCTCTAGGGACTTCGAGAAGGGGTTCTTCGCCCACCAACCTGCCTGTGTTTTTTGTTGTTTTTTCCTACTTTTTGTACCTTTAGTGTACTATTTGTTTATTTATCATTGCCTAGGGTGCCACGGGGTTCCCGCCCGCTACGTAGAGGTGTGCGCCGAGGTGGTTTCGACCGGCGGCGTCGTCGGCGCACGCCGGGCAATATGATCGGCGGCGGCGCACGGCCACTTTTCGTCGTCGGCGGCGGTGCTTGACGTACTTCATTCACATCCGTAAGAAGGCACCACTCTATTGTATACGTGATCATGCACGTGAAGTGTGTATTTCCAGTGTGCACACAGCTAACACCAGAGTCCTTCAATGCAAGTTTGTGCATTGTTCCAAACCTCGACGCTCTCGCTCAGGAAGTACTTGCAGCTTGTCTTTGAGAACGGTGAATAGACTGCTGTCAAAACCAAAGTCAGCCTTGAGGCTCCTCAGGTACGTGTAGAGGGTGCGAGGGTTAGGCAAGGGAAGGTACTCATTCTCGTGAAGGAATGTATTGACCGCTGTCCACTTAATCTTCAGTAGCAGGCAGTCATAAATCCATGCTTTTTTGTACCTAAAGAGAGTGCAGGCTCGTTGTGCATTCAGGTAAACCGAGGCTGGTGAGTGAACAGTGCAAGTGCATAACCACAGCAAGCAGAGAAAAGAAGATGCACGACATGCATCACACCATCTTTCCTCATACCGCAATACACAACCACCGTGTTTAAAAATGCCTCGTCATTTTTAATATTAACATGCACCCCTACTCCAGTACGAGAGCAACAGACAGCTTGCATTGTGCGATCATGCAAAGCGGGCAATTTAGGATTACTCTGACATGCAATGCTAGCGTGCACTGCTCTTAAAAAATATGCACAAGACAGTGGCACGAGAAAGATGTGCGATTATATTCATAGCTTCGTGGCAGTTATGTGCGACTGAAGATTACCTGGCAGCTTTCGGAGATTTCGCGTTTGCCTTCATGATGCACTGATCGTAAATAAGCTTCTCACGGGTAGATAGCTTGTCCAGGTTTTGCAAGAGTCTTGCATTTTTGTTGGCCAGGACTCTCATCTTCACAAGCTGCTTCTGACACCGTTAGAGTCGTTGCCGCGTACTCGAAAGCTGCGCCTTTAGCACCTGCACTTTCAAGAAACGAACACACTGCCTGTTCCGTTTGGCAGGCCTGATCTGCGTGTCCGCTATCCTTGGCTGCTGCATCTGTAATACAATTCAATAACACCGTTCAGAAGCACCTCAATGCCACCAGCCGCTAACACAGGGTCATGCGACTGAGGGAACAAAGTAACGCCGCGACTAAACCGGCTCAAGAGCTTACCGTCACTGGCTTCTGCCGAGTTGGTGTTGACATTTTGGCATTCCACTGCTGCGCATTCCGGTGACAATTCGCGCCGCCTCTTCGCTGGTTGCCTCTGAGTCGCAGGCCGTGAACGCGGTTTCTGCTTTGTCAGGTACGCCGGGAGCCCGTCAAAAATTCTTGGAACGGCGTTCGTGCGAAGCCTCGGTCTCTCTCGCTGAAGCGACACGACCACCCCGTTCACGATGTGCTCGTCGGTTCTCACAACGTCGCTAGCATCAAAATGCTTTTCGCACACCCGAACGTTCTTACTTTCGAAGCTGAAACCGCCAGCTCCCAACCGCGGTACAGCTCGCTTCCATTTCTCTCGGAGTTCGGCACTACTTGGGAAACAGAAGAGCGACGCCTTTCCTTTGTTGCTTCGGTATCCGGAGCTGCAACCCGTCACACAGCACGTCTTAGGCATTGTTCATTCGAATTTTCATGCCGTCCACCTTGAGCACGATGCACTTGCACATGAAGTTCGCGTTTCGCTGATGCAGAAACCGCGAGCTGCCACCACACAACGCCTTCGGGATGCCGCCGCGGCCAGTGCGCCCCGCCGGGCGCAGCGGGGCGATGGCCCCCCTAGGACGGCTTGCGCCGCGTAGCGGCCGCTCTTGGCACCATACCAAGCTCTCCCATAGAGTGACGGAGAAGTTTCGTGACCAGAACGGTATTAAGGGACTGTGCTAACACGCAGCGAGCGCACACCATACAATGTATACACACTTAGTCCGGTAACAAGAAAAGCTTGTCCTTCCGTATGAATGAAACAACTTCTAAAAACGCGACACGATGCCTAAAACAGTTGAAAACGAAAGTTCCAGTGTGTTCTCAGTTGACACAATGAGTAAGAATCAATTCGGAGCGTATAGCTGAGAGCTCCGCATAAAAATGCCATCAACAGTGAAGCGAACATGCGTGAAAAGTGCCACCAGGTACATCTGGCGGTGTAGCGATTCGCGTCGAGTATACACTATAAAGCTGGGCATCGCACATCTTTAAAAAAAAAACACGCGAAAAAAGCAGCACTCGTGGATTGACTCGCTGCCGCCAGAAAACACCATTTCCAAGGCCACTGCGGTGGTTCGCCAGAAATCGAGAAGTGTTTATCTGCTTCTCCCTTAAGAGGTTGTGCGGGTGTTTGCAATGCGGCAACTTCACGAATATGACGTCAAGACCTCTTCGTCATGGCACCCCGGCAGAAATACAGTGGCTAGAATGGGAAAGTGGCATGAACGCGCCGTCTATGCACAACGCCTTGGAAGGAAACCACCAGGTGACGGTGGCGCACGTTTGCACGTGCGCCACCGCCACTGGCAAAATGATCATGAATATGTGTGAAAAAACTTGATTTGATCATTTGCCACAGTACCAAGAAGTGTGAAGGGCAAATAACATGGGAGGTAGGAAGGCTACAGTCGACAATAGATTACGCACTGATGTCACATAGGATGTATGATAAGCTCAGGGGAATGCACATAGATGAAGGTGGGTCCAGAAGTTTGTGTAGTGATCACCAACGTATCAAGCTAAGTTTTGGAAGGGCAGTGAAAGTTGGAAGGAGACAAGATGAGCAATTACAGGAAACTTTTTATTCAGAAAGGCAAATTGCAATAGCCACAAAACAAATTGAGAAACTAATCACTGCGGATAATAAAACAGTGTGGACATACACGAATCTAATTAGACTGTTTGAGATAGAGCTTGCTAAGGCACATGACAACTCACCCCAGAGAAGAAGGCACAAACCCAAAAGTTGGTGGGATGAGGAAGTAAGAGAGTCCTAGCAAAACGTCAAGAAGCCTCTAGGGAACACAGACATGCTAAGCAGCGGAGTGAACTGACAGATGATATTGAAAGGAAATGGGAAATCTTTCTAAGCTGTAGAAGGGATGCATTCCTTCTGATCAATGAAAAGATTAGAAGAAAGGGAGCTCAGTGGCTGGCAGAAGTACATAAAAAAGATATAAAGGCAGCTGCGAAATTTTGGAACCATCTAAACTCTCTAAGAATTAAATGAGACGAGCCTAGAGCAGAGGTTTATAACTACAGCTCAAGGTGCTAGGCTAGAAGGGGACGAAGCTATTGAATATATAAGCACAATGTTGACAGAAAAATTTCAACAAAGAAGTGCTTCATGTACCACAATAGACAAGGATGAATCAAGTAGTGCAATGGCTCCATTTTCACAACGAGAGTGGGAAAGGGCTGAGAAAAGGGTTTCCTGTAGTACATCAACAGGCCCAGATGGCATTCCAATTACGCTAATAAAGACATTATGTCTGAAGTCTAAGCAGGCCTTGTGAGAGGCAGTGAACAAAATAATATTCGATGGAGAAGTTCCCGATGGATGCAAACTTAGCAGGATGAGCATGATCTATAAAGAAAAGGGGGACAAAGATGACATAAACAACTACTGTCCTATAAAAGTGACATCAGTGGTCTACAGGCTGGCGATGCAGATTATAAAGGAAAGACTGCAGGCATGGATAGAGGATGAGGGGGTGCTGGGGAACAACAGAATGGGTTTCAGAAACACATGAGGTTGGAAGACAATCTGTTCCCACTGACGCAGTGCATCGAAATAGCAGAAAAGGAACACAGGCCCCTGTAGCTGGCATTTTTGGATATCATGGGAGTGTACGTTAGCGTGGTTCAAGAGGAATTGTGGGGAATACTGGACACAGTAGGCGTGGAAGATGTAGTCACTAATCTTTTAAAGGATATCTTAGGTAACAAGGTAATTATAAAGTGGGAAAAACAGGTATTCAAGCCTTCAGGGGTAAAACGGGGGCTTAGGCAGGGGTGTCCCCTGTCACCCTTATTATTCATGATGTACCTACAAGGATTAGAGGCCAAATTATAGGGAAGTGGACTGGGCTTTTTCTTATTGTAACTTTTTCATCCATGTAACAAAAAACTTCGCAAACACTTGTTTTGTCCCATAGCCTAACTGGCTAGTAGAGGGACCAATTGTTTGACATACCCACATACTTGCGCAAGCGGTTACACAGCGACAAAGGTCATCAAACTGGATACAATGTTTAAAATAGAAAAAAAGCAAAAAACACATGATTGAACTATACAAAGAAACATAGTGCAGAACATAGCTACTTATAGCACAGAATAATAATAGCACTAGAATGATACTACTACTACTACTACTACTACTACTACTACTACTACTACTACTACTACTACTAATAATAATAATAATAATAATAATAATAATAATAATAATAACAAACATAAATGACTATACAGACGTATTACTTGAAAAGTTCGCATGAAGTGCATGCTTCATGGCCTATGGAAAATTTTCTAGCCTCTTTCACATCAGTCGGTATCGCATTCCATATGAGAGCGCCGTGAAATTCTCTGAGCCTTCGACCGTAGGCATTTCTGGCTACCGGTAAATTAAAACAGTGATTCGCTGCAGCTCTTGTACAGCGCGCGGGTAACGTAAAGGTGCTTAATGGGAATGGGTCATCACGTTTTATTATTATTCCATGCACTATATAAGCAACATTAGACACGTGGACAGAGTCCAGTGGAAGTACACGCATCATTTAAAACAGTGGTTTTGCAGAATCCGTCCTGTTTGAGTATGTGATAATCCGGACTGCCCTCTTTTGCAGGCGGCTAATACATTTCAAATGAGTTTTATATGTACTGCCCCACGATGCTATACAGTAGCTCAAGTGACTGTGCACGAATGCAAAATATAGGATGCGCAAAATTGATGCGCCAAAACATTCACGGGCTTTTAGTAGCGTGTGACACCCATATGCTAGCTTGGAGCATGTCTTTTCTATATGCAATTTCCAGTTCATGTCCGAGTCAAACATGACCCCTAAGTACTTAAACAAGGCTACTGGCTGTAGCAGTGCCGTATTTAAAACCAAGTTGAAACCTGCAAAGTCGAGTATACTTTTTTCCTAGAGTGAAAGACCATGCATTTAGTTTTCTCTGTATTGATATTTAGGTGGTTTCGTTTAAACCATAATTGTACTCTCTGTAACTCTTCCTTAATTTTATCTTCGATGTCTCTTAAGCTGTCACCAACAAAGATTAGTGCCGTATCGTCTGTGTACATTAAAGCTTCTGAATATAGTAAGATGGAGGGAAAATCGTTAACGTACAGGGAAAAGAGAGTTGGTCCAATAACTGAGCCTTGTTGTACCCCAGAGACTATTGATTGAGTAGAGGACTCGACACCATTCATCACTACTCGTTGCTGGCGGTCGGATAGGTATGATTGAGAAGCTGGTGAATTTTGCCTCGAAAACCATAGTCATGAAGCTTACTTACCATGATGTTGTGGTTGACGGAATCGAAAGCTTTTTTTATGTCTAAAAAAACTACGACGGCTATCTTATTGTTGTTCAAGGCTTTGTTAACTTGTTAGGTTGATACCAAAACTGCAGTAGATGTATATCTGTGTGCTCGAAAACCGTGCTGGTTTGAGCAAATTATATTATGTTTGAATGCAAATGATGTTATCTGCACTGATAGAATTTTTTCAAAAAATGTATTAAATACACTTAACACAGATATTGGTCTGTAATTTGATGCACTTGATCGGTCTCCATTTTTGTATACAGGGACGACTTTGCCCAACTTAAGCTCATTTGGGTATATACCACAGTCCTGGCAGTGTTGAAACATGTGCAGGAAATGGTCTGCCAGAATCTCTATGTTATTTTTTATTAATTTAACTGTAATAGCATCGAGCCCAGCCGCTTTATTGTCGTCTAGTTTTTTTTACTATTGACATAATATGGGACATTTCTATCTCAAATATGGCAAAACTATCAGAAACTGGTCTAATGGGACGCTGTGGTCTGTAGTGTCAGGAAACGGAGCAGCCAAAGCACGCCCGACGTCTGCAAAATACTTGTTAAAGCGGTCCACTGTGTCTTGAGTTATACCGTCAGGCAGTGCACGTTTATCTGAGCCAAGGTCAACTGCGGGTTTTGCTATTTCCCAAGTTCTCTTGGTGTTGCCTCCAGCCTCTTCGATTAGCTTAGCATAGTATTCTTTTTTTCGTTTCCTCATTAGGGTGACTGACTTATTCCTATAGCATTTGAACTGATTTAAGTAGTAGGCATTCGTTCTCTGCTGCTTTCACTTGTGATACCAATGGTCTTTTTGTTTCAGTATTTCTAGACTACTAGGTGTCATCCAAGGGCAGAGTGGCTTAACGTACTTGCTACTAGTTGTGGTGGTGCTTAGTGACATAGCATTTCAACCTTTCGACACAGGCTTCAACCTCTCTTTCGTCAAACAAGGAAAACTCATTGAACAGGCACTACCAGCATTGATGTACACAGATGATATAGTGCTAATGGCCGACAACAAGGAAGATTTGCAGAGATTGGTGGACATCTGCGGAATTAAGAGAGATAGGTTGATTTCAGATTCAGTAAGGAAAAATCAGCAGTCATAATTTTTAATGACAATGAAGGTAGTGAGCTTAGAATACAGGAGGTCACGCTACAGATAACAGATAAATACAAATATCTGGGCATATGGATAAGCGATGGGGCCGAGTACCTAAGGGAACACGAAACAAACGTGACGACTTAAGGTGACAGGAATGCAGCGGTAATAAAAAACAGGGCACTGTGGAACTACAATAGGTATGACGTTGTGAGAGGAATATGGAAAGGGGTGATTGTTCCTGCTCTGACGTTCGGCAATGCAGTCTTGTGCATGAGATCAGAAGTTCAGGCAAGATTAGAAATTAAGCAACATGAAATAGGTAGGCTTGCTTTAGGAGCTCACGGGAATACACCAAATCAGGGAGTACAAGGTGATAGGGGATGGACATCATTTGAGGGCAGGGAAGATAGCAGCAAGATAAAATTTGAGAAGCGAATGAGAGAAATGGGTGAAATGGGGGAAGATCGTTGGGATAGGAAGGTTTTCAGCTACTTGTACATGAAGAATGTCCATACGAAATCGAGGAAGCGAACCAGAAAATTGTCGGGTAAATACTTAGGAAACAGCAAGGGGCCAAACCAAAAAGGTACTATCGGTTAAGAAAAAGTTGAAGGAAACGGAGACCGATATGTGGCGAATAGGCATGATTAAGAAGTACGCACTAGAGATCTATCGAACTTTTAAGCAGGAAATTGTCAAGGAAAGGATATATGATAATACTCGATCGGGATAGATCTTTACTGTTGGAGGCCAGGATGGGAGTTTTGCGAACCAAGACATATCGGGCCAAAAACGAAGGGGTAGGTAGACACGGCATGCAGTGCATGTGGAGAGGATGAGGAAGCTGCCGAACACTTGATAATGTTCTGTAAAGGGCTTCACCCTATAGTTCAGGATGATGGTGCAGAGTTTTTCAAAGCACTGTGGTTTAGGGACAGGGAGGGCAAAATAGACTTTAAGCAGGTAGGATCAACTATAAGGAGGTTATCTGATTGGTGAGTAAAGTCAAGGCATGAGTGAAAATTAAACCCTTCACTGCAAAGTACCAGCCCCCAACTACCGAAGTACCAGCCCCCGATTTAATGGGTACAGCCATATCGATCCATCCATTCATACAACGTAACCTAAGGCGGCGATGCGCTGTACAGAGATGGGAACCAACCACGCACGCTGGCAATATGAAACGTTTAAAATATTTTTTGTTGCTGGTGCATGGCCTCTAATGGCGACCAAGAAAATATGTTAATTAGCTTCAGGAATAACCGGATGCCTACGCGGGTGCGCGACTGAACTGAAATATTAGCTGGGTGCCGAAAGTGAGCGCGTAACGGCAATGAAACATTATATTGATAGGAAGAGGTAGAATAATGGAACGATGAAATAGGTTGTGAGCCTTTGCTTGCAAAACCTTCAACGGTGAACCGTCATTTCATAGCACTAACTTGTAAATAAAGCCCCATCATTTGTAACATCAAATCAGAGACGAGTATTGCGAGGGTTATCTGGATGAAAACCTTTTATTTTGTGCACACAGGTCATACAAGACATGTACAAGTAATTCTTAATAACTGGTCGCGTGTCTTTATTTATCCCCAAGAAAGAAAAAGTTTTGTACTTTACAAGCACTCCACAGAACCTAGCCGCAAGCCTAGGTGACGCGCCTGAGCTTCAGGTACTTCCTCTTTTCACGGGAAGATGCTCGTGTCCGCGTGGAGTGCATCTGAGTAGAAACGCAAATGGGTGTGCAGAAAAAAACTTGGTCGCCTGATTGGTGAGGCTCGGACCATGTTGTGCGCAGCCCAGCCTGACATTTTTTTTTTCCAAGCAGAAAAGAACCTTAAATTTTCCAAGCTGCCCCTGTGAAGCTCGTTGTTGTAGGTAAAACACTTTGAAAATGTTATTTCGAAGGCGTCTACAAATGCGAAGAGCTTCTCTGAAAGGCCTCCCCATAGGCGTCCACACGAGGGGTGGGGGGGAGGCAAAGGGGGCGGGTGCTCCCCCCCTATAGTGACCTGGGAGGGGGCCGATAAATCTGCTCTATGCATTGACTAGGCAGCGGGGCACTCTTTTGGTCATCTAGAAGGGAGGCGTAAAATCTGCCTCATACATTGATTTACTAGGGAGGCGGCACCCTGCGATGAACTTTCGCCATTCCCCCTCCCTTTCCTGAACGGCAAGCACGCATGGGCCTGCCCCTTTCAATGCGAACAATTTTGCCGTTCACAGTGTGCTCGAAATGCCGGGAGATGTACCTCTCGTCGAAGTGCAGCTCGCACACAGCCTAGTTTTCTTGAAGCAGCTTGTCAGCGCGCGGCACCGCTCTCCGCCACTGCGCAAAGAGAGCTTCGTCCTCTGGAACGCCGAACACCACATCCTTCTTTTTGACTTGTAGCCTGTAGTCTGTAGTGCGCCCTAGGATGAAACTGACTTGTAGCCTGTAGTGCGCCCTGGGATGAAGAAATGACTTTGTTTTCGCGCCACGAGAGTGCATACAGAAGCATTGGTGTCAGAGCGCCACCATAGAGAAATAAAAAAAAAAAGGTTAAGAGTGGACACTCCCGTAGACCCCAGCGGCCCAAACACCCTAGCACACCTGGTAGTTGGTGAGAGCAAGTGGCGTGCGCTTCCTGTTTCGGTTTCACTGGCGCAAATTTTGAATTACTTTGCGTAACCGACGTTTGGCTATGACGAAAGTTCATGATTTCAGACCACTTTTCATCGCCCAAATGAATAGTTTTTGTAGGTCGTTTTGATTTAGCGATTCTCTGTTTTGTTTTGTTCAGTGGTTCGTGCGAATTGGTCATGACATAATATTTATTTCGATTCAGTTATAATAAAAAGAGATGCAGGTAATGATAATTCACTACGGTTTTATTCATCGCGCTTGTGTTTTTCTTTTGGAACAAGTGATCAATGTATATATTAGTCAAAGAGACAGAGTATCTGCAATGTTTTATTCAAAGGCAAGGTAGAGTCTGAGAATATAAAAAGCACAATATGACAAAGGTAGACAACAAATGCATCTCGCTTTACAAATAAATTGTAACAAATATTGTAACAAATACAGAGAGAACACAGACAACGCACACATCGCTAGAGTTGGCAGAAGCCGAGAAGCTGGTGAAGTATGACACACCGGGCCAGTGGGTAAGTAAGGATCTATGGCAAAAACACAGCGCACAATGCTGATGAAGAAGGAAGAAGTAACACATACACAGCAATGAATTCGCGAATCACGCCTGGGGTTAACCAAAATAATGCATAGAAAAAAAGAGCGCACAGAAACCACACGACACAATATAGCAGAAAGGCAAAGGTGCAGTGTGCTGGCTGTGCTTAAGGACAGCTAGCCCAAAATGAAAAAAAGCAGACTTGATGCCTGCTTGTCCTCGGAAAGATAGGGCTTTGCAGCTTGCTCACTACGTGAAAGGCAAACTTTATGCTACAATACTGGCAGGTCTTGTGGCTCTTCTTATGTGTCGCTTCATTAAAAACTTAAGATCCCAAGTGATTTGTGACTGGGTGTTGCTGTGACACTTGCGAGCTAAAATAGATTGTAGTCATCACTTATCCAGAATTGTGGACCTTAATTGTTGCTACAAGAGCGGTATTACAGGGCTAATAAATAGCAGAAGGAAACCACTTTGGCTCATTATTTTTCACAAAGGCTCTACATCGTACGTTATCACTCACAAGCTATATAAAAATAAAATGGCAGCGTCCGCAGCCCCATCAAACGCGACAAGTTTGGGTATGCTTTTGAAAATTTTGATGGGCGAGATGAGGAGGTTGATGAGAAGCTAAGCTAAAATACGAAAAGCGTGATAACATGAACCGTTCCCACTTCATACTGTGTTCCTTACCCGCTTGAAGACATTTCAATAAGCGGTTTGTTATCAATATATTACTTGAGCTCGAGAGATAAAGCATACACAGTGACCAAGCGACCCACAGTAAAGTGTACAGTTCGCCCGCATTCGCTACAAAAATACAGACAGGATACCCAACATTCTTTTTAAGGTTATGCAAATCACTTCGAGTGAATACACAGTGTCCCTACTCCTCATAGTGGGTAACCAAAACAATGTATGCAACGAAGGAGTGGTTAGTCCAGTTGAACTTAATGTAAGCATATAAGACTATAATGAAGTCTGCTGTAACGAAGTAATAACATAACAAAGCTATTGCAGGATTCGGCTCAACTCGAATACTTTAGTGTAAACCCGCCGCTAATTGCTAACCTTTGAACTTGTCAAGCTGTATGCCTGAGATTGAAGACTGGAACCTAACCCTATCTAAGTTTCGGTTCACAAAACGCACATGCGAACATAAACGAACCCGGCAAAACATTTTCAGAAACTTCGCGCGACACCCAGCAGAGCAGAAATGAAAATCGCCAACACTTGCCAGATGGCGATACAAAACATCGCACACTTTCAAATGATGTGCAGTGGCTTCAATCATGGCAAGAAAGTGAGATTCAAGTTGTTGTACGTATGCAAAAGCTGCTTCTGGTGGCACAGTGATATTCTCAAAAAATTTGCTGGGGACGTGGTATGCTTTGAGCATTGTGAAATACTGGTGGGTACCTTTAAGCGTCTCACTGTCGTTTTTCAGTAAGTGTGGGCAACTGCAACCGTCACATGCATTCCGAAGGAAGTGTTTGATGAGAAAACCAGCGACATAATATGCAGCGGAGTCATCAATAATATGGGAGTGAATGTTGGTTGCAAGTTCAGAGACATCGTATAGAGCGGGAAAGTCGTCAGGCTGTGGCTGCGCACACTCCTCATTATCCACAAGAGACGCACTGGTGAAGGAGAATGGCGAGAGTTGCTCCTGGAGGAGGTCACATTCATCATCCTCGACATTTCCGTATTCTGACAGCTTGAAGAGTTTTCTTATGCATATGTGCTTCAGGCCACAAATAAATTGTGCTACATTGGGGTTGGTGTTGCAACCCTGTTTATGCCTAATGTGGCCAAATATGTTCTCCAGAGGATCCTGTTGAAGCCTGCGTGTTAACAGGTATTGAAAATTGTAATTTTTGGAGAGGTCGTCCAATAGTTGACAAATAGCCTGAATTGTAATTTGCCAATCTACGATGGTTTGTGGTTGACGTCTGCCAACAAACTGCCATGATGCATTCCAGGGAAGCTGGCCTCGGAGGAAGTCAATCAGCTCTGAATCATTTTTCATGATTGCATGCCACAGCTTTTGCGATGTTCTTTTTTTTACTCGAGCTGTTCAAGGCATCGAAAATCCTCTCCATACGATCACAAAATTGAGCTGTAGTGATGACTGAGGCAGGCAGCACCTTCGCATACACCATTGCCGTGATAGCAATCGAAACTGATGCACTGAGGACCTGAGTTGCTCTGCTGGCCTTCATATTAGAAAAAAGTTTCTGATGAACGTGCCGTTCAGTCAACTTTAGAGCCAATCGCAACCGCAACTCATGTGAGAATTGGTAAAGGCTTACAATGTGTGACCAGTTAACGATGTCATCCCCAATGAATAACTTGTGTGCTTGGACATTATTGCGCGTTGTTTTAATTAAATGCGGAACATCAAAAATGTAATACACCCGCTCACCATTAACTTCAAAAAATGTCTTTGCTACAGTCACTCTTAGTTGGTTAGCGAGACTTACATTTGAACTGCCGTGGTCACAAATGACTGCTTTCACTGCAATATTAATGCTCCTAAGCTCCAAAATGAGTGACACCAGCTAGTTATGCATAACAGATGATGGTGTTGATGTGTGCCCTATAGTAAAAGCAACCGGTTGAACCCACTTTCTCGAAACACCAACAAGAAAAAAAACCAGTGCTCGATCAGCAATGGTCGAAGTGCGATGAGTGCCATCATCTGTAAAACCCGGGACGTCTCTTGCAGCATCATAGTACAATTTCTTTTTGAGTGCTATTTCGTCGAAAATAAAGTTCACACTCGGTCCCGTTCATTCCAAGCTTGAGTATTTGTTGCAATGGAAGAAAGGATTCCTGGAATTATGCCTGGAGTCATCTTTACATTAGCTAGCCACCTCCTTATTGAATGCCGGGAGGGCAAAGAAAAATATGGAGCCAGAAATCGGTATGCTCGCGGACCTCGGAAGTTTAAGTGAAGAGCGAATTTCTTGAACCACACGGGAAACCGCTTGCCCTTGCGTTTGGGCCTCAGGCGAACATGTGCAGAAAGAAGTTTGAAAACCTCCTCGGTGACGTGCGGTCGCATAACTCCAAGGGCCTTTGAAGTCGATAACGGTGCTTGGTGAGGCTGTCTCTGCAGTCTTTTGATAGTTTTCCGCTGTGCTGCTACTTTGGCTTGCAGATGTTCATTGGTTTGCTTGTACTTCATTGATGGAGACATTGTCGCTGGCACACAGGAAAGCACTGCAATAAACAAAAAAATGGATCTAAAAGCGAAGAACAACTAATCCCATACGAGCACTTTCCTCGCTCTTTTAGACCCAAGGTGCACAACTTTCTGTGGTGCAATATTTTCGATTCCACTACCTAAAAGCAAACCATTCACAATGTTGATAATGCACAAAAAATGAAAATCACTGAGAGCACACCCTTACATTTTGTAAGTGCACACGTAGTGTCCTTTTGAGGATAGTTTCCTCAGAATGTCCTAAACATAAAATAGCACATTAAAAACAGCTGCAATAAAAGCATAGTCACCATTTTCTCTAGGGCACTCAGGCGTGGAGCTGTTGGCGGAGACGTCTTCTGGAGGGTCTTGTGAAGCTTGTTCAGTGCCTCGGACAGTGCTGTCGGAACAATCTTGCGAGCGGCCTGCGGAAGTCTCTATATCAATCCACTCTGGTGTTGAAGTGAACATACAACTTACCGGTCACACAAGTTCCTTTTGTGACAACTGAACGACTGGTTAATGTTTTCTCCGGCAAGACGAAGTCAGCAGAAATCCTTTCACCAGCTACAAGGGAGCTGCCACCTGCAGAGGTTTGGTCAACAGTCAATTTGGGTTAAAAAAAAAAGAAATCGCGACACTGAACGCACCCTGCTCATCGGGGCACCTCAATGTGTGGGAGCCGCTTTTTGAAGCCTTTACCGCAGGTCCTGAAGAAATGAAATTACGACATTGTGTCAGTAAGAGGCTTAAAATAACACAAACTGAAGCTCATCCGCACCTTGCAGTGCAGATTCTGCAGTCATGTCACAGTCACTATTTGAAGCGACACTCAGAGAACCTGCATATATGTGCAGTTGGTACAAGTTACAAAGCTTGTAGCATGGGGAAACTTAAACAGCTCTTTCAAACGCATAAATTGGTCGAACGTGGAAGAAAAGAGAAGGCACCAACTATGAAACAAGTAATTTGTGATTTTTGGAATTATCAACAGTGCCAGCTTTCACTGATGAAAGGTATATGTACATGTGCACTCAGGCTTGAAGATAACGTGAAATAGCCCTTTAAAGTCTTTCAAAACAAGTTGCGCAGGTCAAGAGCATCAAAAAACGACAGAAATGTAAAGCTGCTGTTAGGAAGGTAATAGCCCACAATTCACAAAATTTAAGACTTTCCAAGTGTTACTTCTATAGTGAGGTTTCTCCATCGGCTACAAAGATCTTCGCGGTTAACTGTCGCCACTGATTCAATACAAGTGGCTGCTATTGCACATATTTGAGTTTTAGTCAATCATTTACATGGTGCAGCTGGTTCCACACTGGGAACAGCCATTCTTGTAAGCCTTGTGTGCCCAGGGTCCATGAAACTTTGAGCAGTAAAATGGTCGCTACAAAACTTGTACGTTGCGTACAATAGGCTGGCCGGCTTACTCAGGAGATCATCACGTCCAGCATACTGCATCCATGCTTTCATCCTGCATTGGCAATGAACTATCAGGTGAAAGGGGAAGCGCTTGAATAGTGATTTTTTATTGTTACCCTCACTGAGCAAGTACGAACAGTAAGCCTAAAGACATGCAAACCATACAAAAGCTTTAACACACCTGCCGTCCCGTGGTATGCAGAAGAAACTCGTCCCAGGCTTCGTGTGGGTTCTGCCATTGTTGAAGCACCACGGTACACAGCAGTAGCTGCCGTAGCTTGGACCGCCGGACGGCATGGCATCAGCGCGGTCTGAAAATGTTAGTAAGTGGATGCTTCACTGTCAAATTACGAAAAAGATATGTGCACGTCATAAGTGTACCAGCAAACCCCTTTGAATGATTAGCTAATCGATGCACAATACAAAACCAGTGATACATCTCTGACCCATAAAACTCTTACTTGCAAAGATAGACGTCAAGACCACGTACAAAGACCTTCTGAAGTTTTCAGGCCGCTATCCCTTGTAATGCAATGGTATCGTGGCCTGGGAACTTTAGAAGACCTTCGTGCGTACGCAGTATCAGCAGTACATTGGGGAAGTAAAATCGTAGTTGAAATTTGTGCGGTAAAATTATATTGGAAACGTCAAAAAATTTTGTGGGCAGCTTGCACTAGTGGCACAAGGCTAGCGAAGAAACGAAGATGATGGCCACTTGGCTAGTCCAGATTTGCCTCCGGCACACCAAGAATCATTCGTGTTCCGAGCCTTCGGGAAACGCGTCGTAAAGCATGCGAGGCCCAGCGAACGCTTCTCAATATTTTGCACCGAGCCCTATGCCCAGCCACCGAGCCTATGACCTAGCTGCCCAGCTATGCTCAGCGCACATACGCTCGCGTCCGTGGCAGACGCAGTACGCGTCGCCTCGGCTTGACGCCGTGCCGCCTTTGCTATACTGCATACGTTGCACAATGTTCCCGTCTAGCCGCCGCATAGAGCGGCAAACTTTCTTTTTAGCGAACCTCCCCGTCCTTACAAGCTTCAGAAAAAGGTTACAACTGCGTGAGTGAGACGCCACGTAAGAAACAAACTCGCACACACAAAGCGCAACGTGTGTGTGTGCATCTTTTTATGTTTGTTGCATGGTGTCTTATTCGCGCAGGTGTAACCGTTTTCTGAAAAAATGACATAACAAGCCCTACAACATGTCATTCAACAAGCTTCGCTTGAAAACGTGCCTCACCTGTTATCTCACGCACAAAAACGCCGACGCAGCCGACGTTGACGAAATTGACGAAAGTGTTTAAGACAGTACGGCTGAAGAAAAATAATCGCGTAAGGTGTGTTGAATAAATTGTTTTTATGTATAAAGAACATACCAGATTTGCGCGTATAATTATTATTTTGTAAAAACAATTCTGTTGCAGTGATTATAACTGTTTTTTTTTTTTGGCAGAGACTGCTGCGCCGCGCGGCGAACGAGCCACCCCCACACAAAAACGGCTGCTGCGCCTCACGGAAGTGACGTCATGCATTTTTCGGTTAGGCGCTTCGTTTAAATAGTTGGGGGTGTCTAGCGGTACGTCTAGACATAACAATAAAAGTCGTTAAAATTACGTCCAAACGAAAAAAGCGAACGAAAATGCTATTTAGGTTTAGTGTGACAACAATACAAAACCGGCTTGTTTGCCATCTCAAACTAATCGGCAGCTGTGGCGTAGTTGGTTAAAGCAACACATAAACTGGTGAGGTTGGTGGTTCAAGTCCTATTGCAGTTATGGATACTTTCTCTTTTTTGTTCACGCATGTATTGTTTTAACAATTGCGCCTCCTCATCAGCCCGACTTGCTGCTGGTGGTGGTCCCGTCCACAGGCCCTTTAATATTGGATCTTCGATGACTCTTGCAGGATTGACTATATTTATTATGATAAAATGTGTTGCGAATTAATGCTCTTAATCGGCGAGACGCAAAAAAGACACAAAAACTCGAATGCAGCTGGCTGCATTGATTTCATCAGCACAGGTGTCAGGAATGTTGATTTCCACGGTTTATCAAAAGTTTTGATGACAGAAAGGTGCACTGCAACGTAGTCTCCGGCAACTTTTTTTATGTCGCTCAGTGTACCATCACCTGACGAGGTAACCGGCAGGCCGCTTTCTTTAAAAATACTGACTTGTCACCGTAATGTTCTCGGCGATCTGCACTTTATAAACAATACCCAAGGGCAAGTGCCGACGGCTTTAGCCCATCTAACTACTTGTCTGCTTTGCTCAATAGCACGCGCGGCCTGTGACAGCACGGGAGCATTCGCGTAGCAACGGATGAGAACGGCCGTACGTGTTCGCACTTGACAAAACAGGCGGCAATGCAGTAGCTCTGGCCTTCGGAGATCACAGGCTTCGTAAGAACATTACAATAAAGTTGTTTCCATCCATCGTATGAACACTTCGCCGACGCACTGAGGTTTCATGCATGTGCGTCCAGTCAGTCACACGTGAACCATGCGAAAGCATTTATTTCATCGTCGACCTTGTCCTTCGCGACAAGCAAAACTCGGCCGCAAGAACACTTTCACCTTTGACAACACCACGCTTGGCATTGCAATCTAGAAAATGTAGTACGTCCAACGACTGTAATCCGCACATCATACTGAGAAACTTTATGGCGCACACACTCAGATGAAGCTGCCGCGCGGTGGACGGCCGCGCTAGCTCCAACCACCAGGTTCAACTAAGTATCCAGCAATCACATGAAGCAGCGACGACACTCCAGTCCTCCTTGGGAGTGGCCTAGGCCATGGCCACGATTTCATCGGAGTTTTCACCACCTAACTAGAGGTGTGCGCCGAGGTGATTTCGACCGGCGGCGGCGTGGGGGTCGTCCAGAGTCGGCCGCGGCGGCGTTGTCGGCGCACGCCGGTTATTTCATCGGCGGCGGCGCGCGGCCAATTTTCGTCGGCGGCGGCGGCGCCGGCGGCGCAGAAACCGAAACTGAAAATTCAAAAGGCTCTTCTGCCACAGGTTACTGAATTAGTTGAAATTCAGGAATTTTAATCCAAATAGCATAAATGACACTACACAGATGTGTCGACATCCCGATGAATGCAAAGCGTTTTGTAAAATAGTTTTTATTTCGCTTTCATGAAAAAATAACGCGTATTTCAATCTATGTCCATGTTCCATGGTAAATTTGCAGCACTTTGCTTTTTTTAATTTAAGATGCATCAGTTTGTTGTTGTTGGCAACGTCATACTTCATGAAACCTTCTTTCATTGAACAATGAGCAAGCACTGACGCACGTCACTCATTTCGCTTTTTCCGGATGTGATCTTACTCTTACACTGTACGCTGCACAAAAGAAGAAGCACCTCTGCTTCGAGTTTTTTTCTTACGATTGCATGAAACCGCTTTTTTGAGTATCTGTCATGCTTTGAATGTAACTTTCCTTCAAACGAATCAAAATACCTACTTTTCACAATGTGAGAATCTTTTATGCAGTGGTATAGGATGTGGAAGGAAACAAATCTGCGCATTTATTCAACTAGTTCTCAGAGCAGTGTTCAATGAATGAAGTGTAGACATGGGCGTGGGCGAGGCGGGTGGTGCAAAAAGGACACTTGAACCCTTCATGCTCCACCATCACTTGCTACCCACTCTAGCGACACCAACATGACCCCCTCCCTCAGCCATGATGCAAGTTGAAAGAAGGGTTTGCATCCCCCCAAGACAAAAACCTGTCGATGGTCATATGTGCAGATCAGAGCAAATGCAATATTTGCTCAGATACACAGCCCATACTGGTCACGAGCTGGGCGTTCGTTGACCACGCCTGCAGAAAACGTTGACTCCCCGACCCCTTGGTGTTTGGTCAGGGGAGGGGAACACCCCTTGCAGGTGGGCCCCATTAAAATTTCTCATAAAGACGTCACAAATAAGAATGTTTGATAAGTATGTATAAAACATTCAACTGTTCAATGCTTTTTTGTAGCGTGTTCACGTGCTCAATACCCATCAGATGTGTGAGAAATCGAAATAGCAACTGCCACTCTCGACTTGTTGCGGAAAAGACACAACAGAACAGTGCAATTACGAGTGCTGGGAACCTTTGTTCTTTTGTATATTTGATTTCTAGGCATGATTTGAATTCTTATATAAACAAAATTAAAACCTGCAACATATTAAAAAAAGGCTGCTATTGCAAGATGTGTGTTGCAAGACGTGATTTTTCTAGACTAACGTCTCTGCAAGGCACATCTGGTGTCACAAACTTGTAAGTGTCCCCTCTTTTCCCCACGACATCTCCCGATCTCCCCCCCCCCCCCCCCTCTCCAATAAAAAGGCACCAATGTAGGCCTCCGTGATTGCCTACTGGCGCGCGGTGGGCCATTCCGGTGGCTAGCTCCAACAGTGGCGATTTCGACTTGCTTTATTGGAGATGCTGAAGGATCAAGAAAAGGCCGAGATTTGTAAATTTCTTGAGAGTTCAGTGATAGTTTCTTCATGAATACCGTGGATTATTGGACCTCATTTTGTGTATAATGCTCCAATGAAAAAAAAAATGCTTTCATCCTGTGTCACTGCAGAGTCAGAAGCCATCACATGTGCATGCATCATTAAGCTTCTATATGACATTGCTAAGGTTCAGTACATTTGTACAAATAATTCTCGTTAATTGAACATTTTGAGTATAATCCTTGCTTGGGTTAGTATGTGTGAAACATAAATTAGAGATTTAAAATTATCATTGTGGGTTTCTGCAGCAAAGACACATTGATTAAAACTGATGACTCCGGAGCTACGGCAGAGGTAACATTCGTTTTGTTTTTTTCGGTTACGGTAACGGTAGTGCGTTACCTTTTTTACGTATATATATAATGTGTAGCCGTGAAACGTTCCCCTTTTTCTTATTTGAGTAACGAGTGAGGTGTTCAGTTAGTTTTTACTGTAACGGATACAACACTAAATAGACTTACAGGAGTGACATCGACCCACACCGTCAGTTGTAGTTGCGGTCTATAGGCTGGCTGTAAACATTATGTGGATATGTTCCTTTCACCCAGCACGTGATAGGGAAGGGTCACTCGACCATTAAGGATCTCGACCTTTGAGAAATACACAACAGCTTCTTTATGATATGCATATCATCCCACCGAAGGGTGCACTTCGTTTCATTAATATTTACAGTCAACGTGAGTGCTGTCGTCACGCCGTATGTTTTAGGTAGAAATTTATCCTACTCAAAATACCCAAAGACGTCGATCTACCTTGTAACGCGTGGCCACCCGCTGACGGTTCTGTATGAAAATGGCATCCACAGTGAAACATGTTGCATCTGCTGAAATTTTATCGCAACATTATTATACTGCCACGCTCACTTGTATTTTTATGTCACTGTCTTGCGCAAAGGCACTGCCGTAGTGGTTCAGTAGCTAAGGTACTCGGCTGCTGACCCGCAGGTCGCGGGATCAAGTCCCACCTGCGGCTGCTTTATTTTCGATAGAGGCGAAAATGCTGTAGGTCCATGTGATGCGATTTGGGTGCATGTTGAAGAACCCCACGTTGTCAAAATTTCTGGAGTCCTCCACTACGGCATCTCTCATAATCATGTGGTGGTTTTGAAACGTTAAACACCACATATTAATCAGTTGCCTTTCGCAAAGGAATCTTGGCTGTCTGCGAAAACTCTACATTATTTTAGAATTTTCTGATAAGCTTGAGACACCTACGATATGTATGCTACGCGTATAAATGGTGATGTACCTTCGCGCAGATCATATTACCGACGACCAATGCTCTGATTACCGCTATCTGCGTAAACATGAATTTTTTGTAATTTGCAATTTCCTAGGTACATGTTCACTCAATAAAAAGTGCCGTCTTGAGCAAGCCACGCACCATCTTCTTTGACGTCGAAACCAAGTGGCAATACCGTAAGTGAAATGAGAACGCTGAAATGATCGATACAAAACAGTGAGATGGGGCGTAAGTGCACGCCCAAGATTGATTTGAGATGCGTATACCACAAGCTATTTTCTTCTATAGAACCAATATGATGCGGATTTGTTAAAATACTGTGAAGTTGAATGTCAAGAAAGGAAGAACACCAACTTAAAAAGAGACAGTGGAGACGAAAAGTGATAGGTATTCACGTAAAGTTTGATCGGTCATTCCACTATCTCAGGTGTTTTCGAAAAATGTCGCGCTGATTTTTTCTATTGAAAGCAGTCTATTGCGAAAATGTTTTGCAGAGAAAAATATTTTTATATGTGACCGAAATTCCGGCTATAGGATGGGCCCTATATCGAGTCCTAAGATAAAAGCACATTTACTGAGTGGGTCTATGTGGGCTCCATTTATTTTGCCGACCTAGTGTTCCGAATATTTAAAACCTCTTGACGTTCCGGCTTGTATAGCCGAGAATTTTATTTTCCGAATTATAAGACTGTTACTATCTCCCCTCTCCCCGGAACTTGTTCTAGGGTTGGTCCTTTGATAAAAACCAGTCATATATCTTTAAAAAATGCTTGGATATTAACTATTCATAACTCTCATTTAAGGATGTGGAAATGAAATGACCATCACTAAATGACTGATGAGGTGAAATATTAACATTAAAAAGCATAGTAAACGTGACTAAAAAGCTAATTCTACAAAAACATTGTAACCTGAACTAATGAAGTCACCATACATCTAAAACCTCATGCAATGTATATTGCATACCTGCAAGGTGCAGTTATTCAAGCGCTTTTTGCACTGAATTTGGTCACAGAGTTAATCCCGTTCACGGTGGTGCTATTTTTAATTTTAACGGTTGAATATCTAACGAAGCATTAGGAAATTCTTTGCATGAAACACGTATTTTTTGCGATGTAATTGAGCATTGTATACATTGTGCTGGCACGAAGTTTATTGTAGATGATGCGTTTATAGAGTACACCGTTCAACGACTGTGGTGAAATAGAAACAACAATTTATGTTCATTCATGCTACACAACTCTCGTGATATGCTCCCAGAGAGCAGAAAAACGCATAACGAAGTGCGTTACTAACGAACGGAAGAATTAAATATTTCTCGGTCTTTTCATGTTGTTTCTGTTCTCCAATCTACAAACGTTCGTATTAAACGAGCATGACGGTACGAAGGCATGGAATTGGGTTCTGCAGCATGTTGTGACACATGTGGCACTGCAGGTCACATTTATTACGTGACATCGGAATCCACACTGAGCTTGATCTATGATTATGTACTTAATCAACGGAGTATGAGTGCTAAGCTCTGGTTTTATTATTAATGTGGCTTCAAGGACGAGAAAGCAGCACGATTCGCGAGCAATCGAGCACCCATTCTGTCTTTCTATTGCGTTCAACTGCTTGTGCCATCAGATGCTACTTCAGTTTTTTCTTGAATAATTGTGGCGATTGGGAAAGTTGTGAGCCCCAAACAAGACGTTAACAAGAACGAGAGAGACAGAACAGATGCTTGTGAACGTCATGTGGAAGAATTAGTTTGCGCTCGAAATTTCCCGATAGCAATGCGCCATCTGGCTGAATTTCAAGTTTTGTTAAAATGTAGCAATGGCACAGACTATGGGCTTTTGTCATGTCATTTGCTACCAGTTAAACAGCGGCGGCGTGTTTTAAGGTACCACGAAAATTGTCGCGGTCATATTTCAAGAGGGAAGGAGGCAGAAACGCACCGTTCATGTCGTACGTGATCCTTTATCACTCGCGAAAATAAATTTATTGGTCGAAGAATTCTGTTACCTCTCGGCAATCAGAGAGGCTTTTAATTCTCAAGTCTCTTTATGAGATATTGCTGCCATCTTTTTCCAACAGGCTTGCAATTCTGTTGTACTGACACAACATAGCAATGACCGTGTTTTTGTAGATTTTTTTTCGTTCCCATTTAGACACTTTTCCATTCATAGACATCGAAGCGCGTAAGAACTTCCTGTCGCCCCTCACACGTCGTTGCATTCGTCCAGTCCACATTGCGAACGGCTTGATGGCAAAGTTGTTTCCACGCTCAGGTTTCTCGTACCGAAGCTTTCGCGCTCTTTGTGCACTTCAAGGAATGCAGAAAGACTACAAAACAACGCAACGAGCTCTACACCGTGCCATCGGGACTGGTATGGGGCAAACTTGTTGCGAGTGGTCTCGCGGTGTTCTGCCATTGTGCTTCGTTCGCTGTTCCCTGCGCTCAAGTTGAGTCGACACGCGGCGTCGTTGATGCGCCGTTGGTGTCGTGTTTCCCGTGTCTTTTCTTATACACAGTGTTCTGCAAATAAACGCCTCTGTGTAGCCGCTGGTGCCTAGGCCACGGATTACGTTTTTCCTTCCTTCCTTCCGCAGCTGTGGTGACAAGTGGTGGTTAGATTATCGGTTATTTCTTTATTTATTTTAGTTTTCTCGTTTGAGCTAGTTTTCTGTATTATTGCCCAAGAAAGGTGATCTGGAACATTTTTTTTCTCGTGGGAATGACCATAGGTATCTGCGTACATGGTTGCAACTCTACATTTCCGGATGACTCGCTTGCTGGATTTCGGGCTGACCGGTCGTGCGCTCCGCGCGCTTGCGACCTCCGGCGTCAGCGTGGCTCTGCCCGACTGGGCTCGCCCTACGTCACCTCCTGCCGCCGACGACCTTCCACCTCCGACGACAGTGCAGCTCTGACTGGTCTTGCTCTACGCCATCCACCGACGCCGAAAGGAGCTCTCGCAGGTGCGCCCCGTCCTCGGACTCCAGTGACCGTGCTCCCATCTTTTCTATCTCTTCTATCCCCTTATTTTGTCGTCGCTTGCTCTGGCTTACCACCTCACGTCTCTTCTCCTTCTTCGGCTTTCCTACATCTTTACTCCTATCCTTTTTATACCTCCTCACGCCCATCCCTCGTGAGCTACTGTGGCGGTGTCGCTCACTGAAGCAGACAATAACGGGGCACACTTTTCTCTTCTTTTCTCTTTTTAAGAATCACTTCTCCACATTTCCAAGTTGTACGACTCGGACTGCCCTGCCGACGGCCCCTATTCTCTTTCTGCTCTAGCAGCCATGACCGTCACGTTCTTCCAAACCTTCTCCTCCTACCTACTTCTAAACTATTTTCTCCACTCTCCCCTTTCCCTTCAAGGGACTAAGCCGTCGTCTCGCAAGGAAAGATGGTGTCTTTTTCTTTTTCTTCAACCACACATTCATCCATTCAGGGGAAGCTTGCATGCAGTAACTGGTTTGGAAAGCAGGTAAGGTTCACGGAAAGTCACCTCGCCTACCCTGATTTGTTCCGGGTCAACGCTCTCGAGGTGCGCCAAAAGAGGCGACAACACGAAAGTCATAGAAGTGTGGCAGCTTGGGCTAGTTGGTATGGCATTACGATAGTTATAGCGCGAGAACAAAACGACGACACAGAGACAAGAAGGACACGAAAGAGTTATAGCGCTCGTGTCTTTCGTGTCCTTCTTGTCTCTGTGTCGTCGTTTTGTTCTCGCGCTATAACTATCGTAACGAAAGTCATACTTCGAATTCTTTAGGGCTGTTGGCTCCCCTCGTCAAAAACTCTTTGGACACGCCTGACTAACTGACGGCCTAGGAAGAGCTGTCGGAAATCAAGGCAGCTTGATTCGTTCGACGTGCCACGAGACGCGCTGAATAATTAGCCGAGAGGTTGGGATCTGTCGTCAGGTATGTTTCCCACACTCTGTGGTGCTTTCAAGTCTTCCACTCCCCCAGGCCGTAGCGCTGCAGACCCTATTCTGCACGTGCGATTCAACGTTATTGCACTGTGCTGTGTTGTGCGTATTATTGCACTATGACCTACGTTGTGTTTCTCTCTCGCCGTGTGATGAACTGAACATGCATCCTTTCTATTTCCTGGTTAGAAAAGAAGGCAGTGTTTGACTTTCTCTCTCTTTCTCCTTCTCGTTTTTTGTTATCTTTATTCGCTGCGCCGTGCTCCCTGCTGGGCTGCAGAAATTAGGCGCCTTCTTCTAACCACTACCCCCACCATTTGGGGGACGGAGATGAAGACGACAATTTCTTTGGACTGCCCTGGACTGAATGGACATACAGTCTGTCCATTTACAGTGATCTGCAAGGCCGCTTTCTTGTAAGGTTTATTTTCTAGCCAAAAACTATCGTTCACAGACTGCTTTTCTCCCTCATTGTGTCTTTACCTCTTCGAATTCCAGCGAATGCACGCGAGCACGCGAGTACAACAAAATGTCACCTCTCCAAATTCCAGCAAAGGCACGCGAGCACAACAAGATCTCAAAAATGTGAATGGCAAAAACAAAATGAGCGAGAAAAGCAGTCTGTGAACGAGAGTTTATGGTTGGAAAACTAACCTTACAGAAAAGCTGCCTTGCAGATTATTGCAAACTGTCTATTGTTTTCTCCTGCAGAGAATTTTAAGAAGACCACGGCTTAAAACGCGAGCACCAAGACGCTCTGAACCAGCTCTCAAAAGCTCTCATCAAGCTTCCATGCTGCTACCTTTAGTGTGTAAATAGTGAACATAAACGTTGCTCTTATCAGCCCCGGCTACTCTGCTTGACTTCTACCTGACACTTGGCTAGCTCCTTCGAACACATCACGAGCAAGCAGAAGGGCCCGGAGTTGTAAAGATGAAAATGTGCAACATCACATCGCTTTTATTACGTGACATATTCGTTCTCCGCCGCATTCGCCCGATCGGGTCCACATCTAACTTTCCAGTTTTATAGCGACGACACACCGTTGATTGCGGTCACGTCATTTAATGTCATATAAACAGTGGTTGCATTATTTATTTGCAAATTACCTCTTCATAAAGTATGGTGAAGTAATTTATTATTTGGTCACCTCAGGAGCCTTCTAACTTGACTTATTTTTTTATCAAGACTTGAATATAATGTTAAGTTTTATTTGGTTGACTCTGAGCATTACCTTTGCAACAGAAGTACATCTGTCAGCGACAATCATTCTTAACCTCTCCCAGTGCCGGTAGGTCCGTTCAAGTTACGTCATGAAAACCAGTTTGCTGAACTATGTCATATATGACATGTCGCTCAAATGTCGGTCTCTGGATTTTCGATGAATCCAGCCGTCTTTTGTAAATTGTCTACTGGCAAGTTTTTTAAATTTTGTTTTGTTCTTTTTAAATCTGGCGGTCTCAGACAAGCTTATTACGCCTCTTCTCACCACTGGATAGCCGTTGTTACGCGTGGCGCCTGGGCCAACGGGGGAGGGCCGCGTTCTTTGTTCATCAAACAAGTCACCGAAGGGCTGCCAGCCTGCTGTCCGCCGTGTACTGTCCATCTTAGCCGGGAAGTAAGGTGGCATTCCGACACCATAAGACGTTCGACGAGACGACCACAATGGTTTCTTGGTGTCACAGGTGCAGTGAGGTGGCCACGCCCCTATCAAAGACCTTGACTTGAGCGAGTGTGAGCGGGACCGTCAGAAATGGCGTATGTGTCTCGTGATTCAACAGCGCATTCTGGACCCATTCCCTGATTAAGTCAAAACGTACACTTTATAGTGAGCCACCCAGCTCATTCGCAAGAGACCTCTCGCCCTGTCTGTACAGAATTTAATAAATCCTCTGTTAAGTTTGCCATCTTACTCGTGAGTGCACATGCGTTTTCTTTTCTGTCTTTCTACACGCCCTTTCTTGCCCCTATTTCTCAACCCCCAGTGCTAGGCGGCAAACCGGATGCCAAGATATGGTTAATCCCCCAGCCTTCCTTTCTCTCTCTTGCCATCTTACTGCCTTGGCATCTTCATCCCGGGAATCCAATGTCTTAAAAGGCCGGTACAAACAGATAAGTTAAACAATAAAACAGACGGTGAATATTTTCTGCAGCATGTTCAGACGCTGCATATAGATGGTCATCCTCGAAAATTATCAACTTTAACACCACGGACAGGTGCTGATATACCCTTAGTAGGTTCGAGCATGTATTATGCTTCGACACTTTTAATATTCATTAAACTTCCCCCTTTCTATTTCATCCTTCGGGGTTTTGTGTAGTTCTTCATCTAACGCCTAACCTCCCTTTCCTTCCTCATTTATTCCTCCTCCTCGCTTCATCTAACGCGCTGCATTCGTGCTGCACTGCTAGCACTTCATTTCTTCTTTATATACGCCCTGTTTCGGGCACAATTTCAGGCTGCCATCTTGGACTAATAATGATGCCGCTTTTCATCCGTATGAATATTCGAATTGTGCTATGGCGAACTCGCACGCATCAAAACGCTGGGCCATTACATTCAACGTCGTATCACCATAATCATAGCTAATTACGACACAAAAAACAGTAAAAATTGCTTTTGAGCCTAAGATGGCAGTGTCTATGCTTTACTGTAACTGTTACATTTATTTTTCGTCAATTTGTCCAATATGTCATTTCATGCAGCGGCCGCCGAACTCGTTCCGCTGTTCATAGTGGTACTCTCGGTCTCTGAAGCTGGATGAAGATAACTAAGAAACCTGGTTTTTACTGGCTACATAAAATGTGAAACGAAGCTATAAATCAAGATGAAAAAGAAGACAAATCTGTGAAAAGTCCGTACTGGCGCATAAATGGCGCGCCGATTGCGCCGATGAAAAACGCCGGCGGCGGCGGTGGCGGCGCGCCGATCAGTTCGCGTCGGCGGCGGCGGCGCGGTGAAAACTATTAGTGGCGACGCGCCGACCAGTCGGCGCACATCTCTACACCTAACACATCGCAGGCGGCTATCATCTCACAATGTTCACCTTTCGCAGCCGCAGCGCCCATGGCGCCCCCTGTATTCAAAATACTTGTAATATGTATTTAAATAATAAACCTAGGTTGATAGGTTGATTGACTCGTTAAATACCTGATTAGTAAAAAATTTGTAGGTTTAACGCATTAGACACAAATAATTTACACATTTAACTAGCTTTAGGGTAATAATTTTTTAAGTGACGTCACTTTTGTGCGGTGCAGAAGCCACTTTTGTGTGGATATGGCTGCTGCGCCGCGCAGGAGACGCTGCCAAAAAAAAGGGGGCAGAGACTGCTGCACGCGCGGAGCAGCAGCCATCCCCACACAGAGACGGCTTCTGCTCCGCACGAAAGTGACGTCACAAAAATTGTCACGACATACGTTTTTCTGATTTAGCGCGTTGTTCGAATTTACCGAATCGGAACGTGGCTCAGCTGCCCGGCAGACGCGCACTTGGTGCTGCTGCTGCTGCTGGAGTACGGCTGGTTGCTGCTTCTGCGAGCTGTCTACAGGCCTTGTTCTGCTACATATTCGCAAGCCTCGAACATCATCTTCATCTAAGCTCAATCGCTCATTTTCACTGCTATTTTATATTTACTAACGTTGTTTATATCCATCCCAATACGTATTTTTGTGATTTTTCGCGTATAGGCTGATTTAGCAGTATCTGTACGTGGCCCTTTCTTTGGTCATCCGTGTTAACGTGCTTCGTATCTGTGTCGTAGTGCATTTTGTAGTTGACAGCCGTGTTTTAGATTAAATATTCACTTTCTTGTTTCTTTTTTTTCATGGTGTAATTCTGAATTGAAAGTGTGCGCAACATCATAACGCGTGTGTTAGTAGCGGGCGACTCAATGGTGAAATACGTGGACCAGTATTTCCTATCGCGCCGTGGCTTGTCTGTTAGCGTTGCCGCACACAGAGGAATAAGGATTGAGCACTTGCTCTCAATGATTGCTGACAAGCTGGCCAGTTTTGATGTTATCATTGTACATGTTGGCACGAACAACACTGTTGACAGTGTGAACATGTGCATGGACAAATATCGCCAGCTCGCTCAGGGAATCATGGAAAGCAATCCCACGTTGCATGAAGCATTTTCTGCCATTCTTCCTCGGGGGCAGAATCGGTACCGCCAAGGGGAAGAACAGTTGTGTGATGTTTGTCATTTGAATGACCACTACAGGAATGTGAATGCCGCACTCGCACAGCTTTGCCTGGAGAGGGGCTTCACTATCCTGGATAGTCTTGTGGACAGCTGGCCTGGATTCCTGAGCAGGGATGGTGTCCACCCCAGCCGGCTTGGCAACAAGGTGCTGGCAGACTTCTTGCACCGTGAGGCCTGTGCCTTGTCCACCCATCTAGAGAGGAGACACATCCAACAGTCCTACAAGGAGTCCAAGGCATCTGCATGGAGTGGGTGGGCTCGGCAGGAGCACTTTTCCATCAACTTGGAAGTCGATTTTCCAGCACTTGGTATGCATGCAGTTCAATATTCTCCAGCAGTAGGTGGACCTTCCGCTGCACCAGCTCCTGTCTGGAAAACCAGCAGTGCTCTAATGCAGAGACACGACACTGACCAACTGGCCAGTACCATTCATGGTATTGGCTTTACGCTCGTTGGCGGTGTCCGCGTTCGCTGCTAGGGAAGCAAGGCTTGGTGGACCTGGGACAGCCTGCCTTTCCCCATTTTCCATGGCACAAGTGTACCATGCAAGGGAAACACTGGGAAGAGGCCTATTCAGCCAATGATCTCTAGTCGAGGTGCAAGCACCACTTGTGACAGGAAAATAAGGAGAGCCTCACAGGAGCATGAGAGTGCTCTTGTGCGCTCTTCTGTGGGGAAGAGGAGGCCAGTGCTGGAAAAGCAGCTGTGCCACAGGCTGTCCGCCAGTGTGGCGACAGTGAGTGGAAACTGGTGCAGTCAAAGAAGAGCCGGCGGAACGCTGCGGCACTGCACAAGCAAGAACAGAGCTCTAAACTGTGTGCAGACATTGAAGGCAAAGTTCTTGCTGTGACAGCTGCCAAGTACATCAGGTCCACTTCACCTATGACAGCAGTTGTGAGCCAGAAACAGATTCAGTCTGCTTCTTCCGCTGTCTGTGGTAGAAAGCCTGAAGGACGAGCCAGTGTCTCGCACAATGTCATTCGTGATAGTTTTAAAAAGGTGCAGCGTGTTCCTAGCAAGCATTTGAAAGACTGCTCAGTTAGTTCCGCGACTCACTGTGAATCTATCACGAATGACGCTGTGAACGAGGTTTCTGTCTGCAAAAGTCATCTACCAGCACTGACTCGGGATTGCATGTGAATTGAGAGCGATCCTGGCACAGAGGCTAGTGACCCTATGGAAGCTGGGTGCACTGCAGCTGTGCAGTACAAGTATTGTGAGGCTGCTTTGACATCCAAAAGCAGGCCTGCCAGCCTGGTGCCCAGGCTATTTATATAAACACTGGTGCCAACCCAACTGTCCTCAATAACCCAGTAAATACACTATATGGTGGGGGTAGCAAAGTTTATTTAAATGCAACATTTGATAACTTTTCTTCTTTTAAGAAAAGCTTTGATGAGTGGTGCAGGGAGGGCAGGCATGTAGTCATGATAAATAAGAGTAATAAAAGTCCATTCACATCAGAAGATAAGGACTTCGAGTATATTAGGATTAAATATAGCTGCATTCACGGTCGCACAATAAAGCCCAGGGGGATAGGAAAGCGACCAAAGCAAGCTTACAATGGTACTGGCTGTGAAATGACAGTATCGGTAAGCCTATGTAAATCGCCTACTCTGCACTACAAGATAACTAAACTACAAGCTAAGCATAACCATCCCACAGAATATTATGATTTGTATCCTCAGAAGAGGCTCCTGAATTATGGAGAAAAAGAAGAATTCTTTAACTTAGCTAAATGTAATATTGACGCAAAGGATTTTAAAAACTTGGTCGAGCGAAAAACTGGTAAGAAGTTAACTACAAAGGACATTAATAATTACAAGCAACGATTTTCTATTCCTATCCGCAATGAGCAGGCTCATGGTGAATAGGTTTTAGAGAAGGTAGAGACCTTGCTAAAAAATAATCCAAACTGGGTTATTCACTATGAAATGAATCAAAATAATAACCTGCAATTCATACTTCTTCAAACAATGTACATGCGTGAGATTTTGGAAAAGTATCCAGCGATTCTATTTATTGATGGAACGTATAAAGTGAATATTGAGGGTTATATTCTTTACTCTATATTAGTTCAAGATGGTCGTGGTCGTGGTAGACCTGTGTGTTATGCCTTCTTACGAAATGAGACGACTGAAATTGTTGAGCCCATGTTCACAAAGTTTGTATATTTCAACCCATTTGTTGTGTCTGCTTGCAAAGTAGTGATGATTGATAAAGATCTCAATGAACTGCGCATTTTAACCAGTACTCTTCCTAATTCTAACATATTTTTGTATACGTGGCATGTGTTGCATTGTTCCCAGCAAAAGGTTAATGAAAAAGCTAGACAGCAACGTGATCAGTTGCTTCCTCTCTTAAAAAGCTTAGTTTATTCCCCCACTGAGCAAGACTACATCGATAAGCTTGCTAACCTCCAAGCTATGACTTGCACAGATTTCACTTCTTACTATATGCATAACTGGCACTTGTGTAAGGAAATGTGGGTACATGCATATCGGCAAGCCCTTCCTACATTTGGTAATATTACTAATAATCGCATTGAGTGCCACAATCAAAAGATTAAAAATTATCTCTCTTCAAGCATGCATTTGGTTCAAGCAATAAAAGCATTGGTAGGTTACATTGATAATGATTCTTTATTTCTACAGTTCTCTAAGCTTAAAGAAATGAAGCTGAACCTAAACATAAATGATTTCAATGACCCATTTCAGCTAGAATTGTCCCATAATTGCACTTCTGAGGCTACAAGTAAAGTACTAGAGCAGTATGAGAAGTTTAAAAATTTAAGTTATCAAGTCACTTCCACTCCTAATTCTTATGTTGTAGTTTCACCAAGATCACAGTACAGTGTTTAATTGTGCTTGACTTCTTGCACATGTGCTTTTTATAACCAGTACACTCTGCCTTGTGCACATATTTTAGCAGTGCGTGACTTTACTAAGCAAGATCTTTTCGACAAGGCTTGCATACCAGACAGGTGGTGCAAGGATCATTTCTTGAGTGACAGCTGCACAACCACTAGTGCCACACCAGTGGTAACAAGCAGCATTCAGTCACCACCCTGTGTGAAGTTTGACACTGCACAAGAGAAGTATACTTATGCTTATAGGAGTCTTTGCGAAATGTCAAAAACCATGGCTAACGTATTATCTAATTGTGGTGAGAAGGAGTTAATGGAAAAACTTTCGTCCTGCAAGGCTTTCTTCAGAAATTTAACCACATTTCCTCGTAACCAAACTTCAGCAGCCATAAAGGCTGCACCGGCTCAGTTAGCACAAACTACTGCCACAAATTATCTTGGGCATTCTAACAGTACAAAACTTGTGGTACCTTTGGTTAAAGCAAGAAGGGGGTGGCCAAAAAAAGTGAGAGCTGTCAAGCGTAAATTTTTCCCAAATCAAGTAAAAAAGGTAGGCCTTGCAACTGTTAAAGTAGACATGCTAAATGTCTACAAACGGTATTCTCTTTCAGATGCAGATTTAAATGTTCTGGTACAGGGCACCTCCATATCAGATAGCGTAATCAATGTTGCACAGTATTTAATTCAGAAAAAGTATCCTACTTGTGTCGGCTTTCAAGATGTCTTACTGGGCCGATGTTTACAATTCACTCAAATCAAAGGCCCTTTCGTTCAAATCTTGCATGTTCAGAACCCCAATCATTGGCTTACAGTAACAAATGTTGGTGCGGACAAAAACACAGTCTTCATATATGATTCAATTGATCAAGATACCCCTCCTGACGCTGTTAGGCAAATCTGTCATATTCTAAAGTTACAATCGCCAACATTAACCATTCAAACAATGAAGGCACAAAACCAGTGCAACACACTTGACTGTGGCTTGTTTGCAATTGCCAACATGTATTATATTGTCACGGGGTCGTGACGTGGCCGAAGACAGGAGACTTCGTGTTGGGATTTAACTGTTTATTTGGGCGAACCTGTGCCCGGTAAACGGAAAGTCCAATTACTGCAGCAGTCTCGCACAGATAGCAGTTTCGGACTGATAGCGGCGAACGGAGCGTCGGCCTTCGATCAACAACAACTGACAAGCGGCGAAGCGCGTCGGAATTTATACTCCCGCCGTCGAATGTTCTAGCGCTACCGCTGGCGGCGGCGTACGTTCCAGAACAATCTGTACCATTCGCACAGTGGGCGTGATCTTATCGAAATGATCTACTACAGTCCGGAACCCTCTCGAAAACTGCAGGCGCGGTTTGCGCTGAGAATCGTGTGGTGTTTTGGGACGATAACAAAAGCTTGGGGAATGGTACGTGGCATTGCCCCCCTCTGAAAAAGGCATCGTCTCGATGCTTTAACTAAAGATGAAGGTACAATAATAATGCAAGAAAGTACAATGAATAAATTACAATACAACAATAACACTTAAAAAACACTGTTTCAGTTTGTTAACGCGCATGAAACGGCTTCAGGCGTGCGACATGGACGACTTCAGGTCGCGATCGGCGTCGTTGAGAGTTCGTGATGCCGTCGGGGACAACCTCGTAATCAAGTTGGCCGAGACGTCGAACCACCCTGTACGGTCCGAAGTACCGTCGCAGAAGCTTTTCACTTAGTCCACGTCGGCGTATCGGCGTCCACACCCAAACACGTTCACCGGGCTGGTATTCCACGAAGCGTCGTCGAAGGTTGTAACGGTGGCTGTCGGTCATCTGTTGATTCTTGATACGGAGACGCGCAAGTTGTCGGGCTTCTTCAGCGCGTTGAAGGTACTCGCTCACATCGAGGTTTTCTTCGTCGGTGGCGTTGGGTAACATGGCATCGAGCGTCGTTGTCGGGCTCCTTCCGTAGACCAATTTGTATGGAGATATCTGCGTCGTCTCCTGCACCGCTGTGTTGTATGCGAAGGTCACATACGGAAGAATGGCGTCCCACGTCTTGTGTTCGACATCGACGTACATTGACAGCATGTCGGCGATCGTCTTGTTAAGCCGCTCGGTGAGGCCGTTGGTCTGTGGGTGGTACGCTGTCGTCCGGCGGTGATTTGTTTGGCTGTATGCCAAGATCGCTTGAGTTAAGTCGGCAGTGAATGCCGTTCCTCTGTCGGTGATAAGGACCTCCGGGGCGCCGTGACGTAGGACGATATTTTCGACGAAGAACTTAGCTACCTCGGATGCACAGCCTTTTGGCAGGGCTTTTGTCTCGGCGTAGCGGGTGAGGTAGTCGGTAGCTACCACGATCCACTTGTTTCCGAAAGCCGACGTCGGGAACGGCCCCAGTAGGTCCATACCAATCTGCTGGAAAGGTCGGCAAGGTGGATCTATTGGCTGCAGAAGTCCCGCTGGCCTTGTCGGCGGTGTCTTGCATCGCTGACAGTCCCGGCATGTCCTCACATAACGAGTGACGTCGGTGGTAACACGCGGCCAGTAGTACCTTTCTTGTATCCTCGCGAGCGTGCGAGAAACACCGAGGTGCCCTGCCGTCGGATCGTCGTGCAGGGCCTGTAGGAGTTCTGGTCGCAGAGCTGAAGGCACCACAAGGAGGTACTTAGCCCGAAGCGGTGAAAAGTTTTTCTTTTGTAGAAGACCGTTTCGTAGAAAAAACGACGCAAGTGCGCGCTTGAATACCTTCGGGACTTCGGCGGTCCTGCCTTCGAGGTATTCTATTAGGGCCTTAAGTTCCGGGTCGGCCCGCTGTCGTTCAGCGAAGTCGTCGGTAGTGATCGTTCCCAAGAAGTAGTCGTCATCCGGGTCGTCGGGTAGCGGTTGGTCGACAGGCGCACGAGAGAGACAGTCGGCGTCGGAGTGTTTTTTGCCGGACTTGTAAATGACAGTAATGTCATATTCTTGAAGTCTCAGGCTCCATCGTGCGAGGCGACCTGAAGGGTCCTTCAAAGTGGCTAGCCAACACAAGGCGTGGTGGTCGCTCACAACTTTGAAGGGCCTGCCGTAGAGGTATGGGCGAAATTTCGACGTAGCCCAGATGATGGCGAGGCACTCCTTTTCTGTTGTGGAATAATTTGCTTCTGCTTTGGATAGCGATCGGCTGGCGTAACTAATAACCCTTTCAAGTCCGTCAGCCCTCTGCACAAGAACGGCGCCAAGACCTACGCTGCTTGCGTCAGTATGTATTTCTGTCTCGGCGAATTCGTCGAAATGGGCATGTAACGGAGGCGTCTGGAGGCGATGTTTAAGCTCCTGGAAAGCGTGTTCCTGTGGCGTTTCCCACTTGAACTCCACGTCGGCCTTGGTAAGGTTAGTGAGAGGATCGGCGATGCGGGCGAAGTTTTTCACGAACCGCCTATAATAGGCGCACAGGCCCAGAAATCGGCGCACGGCTTTCTTGTCAGTGGGCGGCGGGAAGTCGGCGATGGCGGCTGTTTTCCGTGGATCAGGACGAACTCCAGACTTGCTGATAACGTGCCCCAGAAACAAGAGCTCTTCATACGCAAATCTGCACTTTTCTGGCTTCAGTGTGAGTCCGGAAGTCTTGATGGCTTGAAGTACAGCTTCAAGGCGCCGAAGATGCTCGTCGAAATTCGAGGAAAACACGACGACGTCGTCCAAGTACACAAGGCAAGTCTGCCACTTCAATCCTGCCAGTACTGTATCCATAACGCGTTGAAAAGTTGCAGGTGCTGAGCAAAGGCCGAAGGGCATCACCTTAAACTCGAAGAGGCCGTCCGGTGTTATAAACGCCGTCTTCTCTCGGTCTCTTTCGTCGACTTCGATTTGCCAATAGCCAGTCTTGAGGTCCATTGACGAAAAGTACTTGGCGTTATGGAGCCGATCAAGTGCGTCGTCTATACGTGGGAGAGGATACACGTCCTTTCTTGTGATTTTGTTCAGGCGGCGATAATCGACGCAGAAACGTAGGGTCCCATCTTTTTTCTTCACTAACACCACGGGGGATGCCCATGGGCTCTTGGACGGCTGGATAATGTCATCCCGCAGCATTTCATCAACTTGTCTCTTCATGGCCTCACGTTATCGCGTCGAAACCCTGTACGGACTCTGACGGAGTGGTCTGGCATTTTCTTCGGTTATTATGCGATGTTTCGTGATTGGGGTCTGCCGAATTTTCGATGACGACGAAAAGCAATCTTCGTATTGCAGGAGCAGGGCCTTGAGCTGTTCTTGCTTATCGTTCGGAAGTCTGTGATTGACGTCGAAAGCTATGGGAGGGGCTTGGTTCCTCTGAGCAGGTTCCGCAGAATCGGCGAGGGTGAAAGCACTGGTGGCTTCGACAATTTCTTCGATGTATGCGACTGTTGTTCCTTTGTTCACATGTTTGTACTCATTGCTGAAATTCGTGAGCATAACCGTTGCTTTGCCTCCCCTCAGCTCTGCAATTCCTCTTGCGACGCAAATATTTCGGGTGACCAACAGATGCTGACTGCCTTCAACAACGCCTTTGAAGTCGGGTGATTCAGGAGCGCTGACTGAAATAATGACGCTTGAGCGAGGCGGAATGGTGACTTGTTCTTCCAGCACATTCAAGGCATGGTGTCCTGACGGCGTGCGCGGCGGTAGTGCTTCTTCTGTGGATAACGTTATCGACTTTGTTTTTAGGTTGATGACAGCACCATGGAGGCATAAGAAGTCCATGCCAAGGATGACATCTCTCGAGCAACGCTGTAGGACTATGAAGTCTGTAGGATAAATACGGCCATTAATGGTGACTCTCGCTGTGCAGATTCCTGCAGGCGTTACGAGATGACCTCCGGCTGTGCGGATTTCAGGGCCTTTCCAAGCTGTCCTTACTTTCTTTAACTTCGCGGCGAACGACCCACTGATGACAGAATAGTCGGCTCCAGTATCGACGAGAGCGGTCACACTGTGGCCATCGGTAAGAACGTCGAGGTCGCTAGTTCGCCGTCTCGCATTACAGTTAGGGCGTGGCGTCGGGTCACGGCTGCGTCGGCTTGTTCCGCTGCTTCCATGTTGCGTCGTCAGGCCACCTTCAGTAAGTGAGCTTTCACCGTCAGGGCTTTGCCTGGTTGGCGTTGCGTTCGGAAAGCTCCGTCGCGGCGTCGTCGTCGTCGGAGGATCTTCGGTAGTTCGTCGCACAGCAACCGCACCTCCACCGGTTGCTGCCCTTAGTTTCCCGGATACGGGCTAGGAGACCGGCCCCGCGTTGGGCCAGAGTACTGTCGGTGGTGCGGTGGCGTGCGGCGGCTGGGCGACGGCGAACGCGAAGGGCTTCGTGGTGTCCACCGAGATCCTGTCAGGTAGTCGGCTATGTCACGTGGTCGTTCTCCTGGCTGCGGACGTGGTGCATCGACGGCGAAGCCACGCAGTCCCATCTGTCGGTACTGGCAACGGCGGTAAGTGTGCCCGGCTTCGCCGCAGTGGTAGCACAGTGGGCGGTGGTCAGGGGTGCGCCAAACGTCGGTTTTCCTCGGCGCACTGCGCTGGGCTGCTAGTGAGCGGTAGGTCGTTGGTGGGGGTGGTGGCGGCGGTGGTGTCTGGCGACGGAAGTGCGACGGGGCGGCGTTTTGGCGTGGACGGGGAGGAGCGTTGTGGCGCACTGCAGCGGCGTAGCTCATAGTTTCTGGCTCGGGCAGCGGTGTATGGGGAATTCGAAGTGATTGCCGGACTTCTTCTCGCACAATGTCGGCGATCGAATCCACTTGAGGTTGCGCCGAAGGCAACAGTTTGCGCAGCTCTTCCCGCACGATCGCTCGGATCCTTTCACGCAGGTTTTCGGAGTCACTGGTTTGAGCAGCAGCGCATTCTGGAGTCAGGCGACGATTATACTGTCTGGTGCGCATGTCAAGGGTTTTTTCGATGGTGGTCGCCTCGGATACAAATTCTTGGACGGTGTTCGGTGGATTCCTCATTAGTGCAGCGAAGAGCTCCTGTTTGACCCCTCGCATGAGGAAACGAACTTTCTTCTCCTCAGGCATGTCTGGGTCAGCGTGACGAAATAGGCGGGTCATCTCCTCTGTGAAAATTCCAACCTTCTCATTCGGTAGCTGAACCCGGGTCTCTAGTTGAGCAGCGGCCCTTTCTTTGCGAGCGACGCTCGCGAACGTTTGCAGAAATGCGCCGCAGAAGACATCCCACGTTCGGAGCGTGGACTCACGATTCTCTAGCCAGGTCCTTGCGGTGTCTTCCAGGTAGAAGTACACACGCCGGAGCTTTTCTTCGTTGTCCCAGTGATTGAGGGCGGCCACACGGTCGTATGTTTCTAACCAGGACTCCGGGTCTTCGAACGATGACCCATGAAAAATTGGTGGTTCCCTGGGTTGATGCATGACCATCGTGGGCTGGGACGCTGCGGTTGTCATTGTCCCTGCAGTCGCGGTCATGGCCTTGGTCTTCCGCGCCTTGTCGTGTAGAAGCCCGTACTCCGGTGGTAGCCCTTGCTGTCGGCGGCTTGTTCGCTGCTCCTGGTTGGCGTCGGTGTCTTCTCCGCGACGTGGGCTGGGTTCACGGCTTGACGGGGGCGTGCGGTACATGAACGAAGCAGCACCTCCACCAGATGTCACGGGGTCGTGACGTGGCCGAAGACAGGAGACTTCGTGTTGGGATTTAACTGTTTATTTGGGCGAACCTGTGCCCGGTAAACGGAAAGTCCAATTACTGCAGCAGTCTCGCACAGATAGCAGTCTCGGACTGATAGCGGCGAACGGAGCGTCGGCCTTCGATCAACAACAACTGACAAGCGGCGAAGCGCGTCGGAATTTATACTCCCGCCGTCGAATGTTCTAGCGCTACCGCTGGCGGCGGCGTACGTTCCAGAACAATCTGTACCATTCGCACAGTGGGCGTGATCTTATCGAAATGATCTACTACAGTCCGGAACCCTCTCGAAAACTGCAGGCGCGGTTTGCGCTGAGAATCATGTGGTGTTTTGGGACGATAACAAAAGCTTGGGGAATGGTACGTGGCAATATAGCGTCAGGCAGAAAACCAGAAACTTTGAACCTTAACCAAGTTATGCTACGCAAACATTTGCTGCAATGCATACAGAATGGTATGATCGAAGACTTTCCCCTCATAAACTCCATGGCTGCTCCCGTACAGCCAAGAGATAGTATTTACAAGTTACATTGTGTCTGCCGGCAACCACAATATAGTGGGGTAGTATTGGACATTACTTGTGCAAGTTGTTCAAGAGGATTTCACGGAGCTTGTCTCGGCTCTTTAGCAGCTAACTTGGACAAAAAAGTATTCGTGTGTTCTCAGTCATGTTTGCTGGTTGCCAAGGAAAAGATACATTCTTCTAATTAATAATAGCATTCCATTTTGGTGTAGACATATGGCAAAATTTCTAAGCATTCTTCATGTCTCCTCCTCTAATTTTTGCTTTTCTTTAAAGGGCCACTCACCGGGTTTGGCGATTTTAAGCTGACAAGTGCTATGCGTACATCGGGAGTTTATGGTCACGTCTGCCAAACATTGCAACTCTATGCGACGCGGAAATGGGTCAAATTTCAAAACGAACGCTTCTTTCCCTTTTTTTTGGGTCGCGCCCCCAGAAAAGGAGGTTATGATGTGCACGTATGAATCGCCCTACATACACAGCAGTGCAGTGACGTTGGTCCTCTATGTATACGATTGTGCTCTGACGCTGCCAACAGTGGCACGTGACATGGCGGAAATTATTTAACGTGACATGCGTAATGCAATTTGTTGCTTGAAGAGATTAATAAAACTTGGGATACATATTGAGACGCAATAGGAGAATGTGTTTGTCTTTTTCATTTTTTTCCCCGTGAATTGCAACGGGATGCCGAGCTAATGTGCTGGCGTTTCGCATGCGTTTGTGTCTCCGCGGTTACTGCATCAAGCAGACTCCTGTCCTGGAAAAGAAATTAATGGTCCTGCGCATTCGAGCACTCATTATGCTCATCTTTTCAACCACATCAAAGCCAGCGTTTCCAAACAATGTCGCAAAAACAGGCAGTAGACACAATACAATGCTGGTCAACAAAACAACACCGCTCGCGCGCTCGAGGGTTGGGCTTGTTTGAGCACGTCATGTGCACGTGACCTCTTGGTCGGATGCTGGAGAGGGTAGGAAAGAGATTTGGCTTGTGAAGGCTACACGGGAGAGTGGCAAGGGTTTTGAGCTTGCCTCCTTTCATCCTTGTTTCCTGCTGTTAAAAAAAGAAGAAACTGTTTTCTCAGCTCGTAATGAACCGATTGAAAAACTTTTTGTGGTATAATGCTCTCCGTTAGATACACAACTTCCACAGTTTGTTATGGGACTTGGTGAGTGGCCCTTTAAGGACTGACTTCAGGGATCGAAAGTATGAAGTTAGGCATGTTGGTAATGCATAATGGATCACATAGTACAAAAATTTGACCCAGGACAAGAGAAGGAACAAACACTAGTGCTCACTTCCAAGAAGATTTATCTTGAAGAGCAAACACATATATACTCCTGAAATGTAAAAATCAGGCAAATCATTCAAGACGCCCACAACTGCCATGCGCAAATATCTTACATTTTCAAAAAAGACAATTTGACAAAGCCCGAGACAGAGTGCTGATGCAGTTCAGCTTTAGTCTACAAATCCTCTTTGCCTCGATAATTTCTCTTGTCATTTTATTTGTTGTTTTTTCTTCCAGCAATAATGATGTCCCGCAAAATCATTTTGCAGCCACACGTGCTGCAATGAACACCCTTGTAACCTCAAGAATGGTCGCAATCGTTTCTTGGCCTTGCACTGCAGCAGGTGTGGCTCCAAACCACTTTTGTGTGACACCATTATCATTGGGGGAAAAAAAACTACAAGAGAAATTGTCGTGGCAAAAAAGATTTGTTGACTAGAGCTGAACTGCATCAGTACTTTCTCTCACTCTTTCTCTAGAGATTTGTCAAAACGAATTGTCTTTCCTGAGGATGTAAGGTTTTCGTGCATGGCAGTTGTGGGCTTTTTGAATGATTTGTCTATTTTTTGCATTTCAAGAGTATATATGTTTGCTCTTCAAGATAAATCTTGTTGGAGGTGAGCATTCGTCTTTGTTCCTTCTCTTGTTCTGGGTCAAATTTTCACGTTATGTGATGAGTTAACTTTCTGCATGCACCACCTTATTTTTCTTTCTTGTTGTAAGCTAGTGGTGGAGCGTTAACTACAAGTACATAAAAACATTGCCAAATGTATGTTACCCCGACGAACCAAATTCCTTTGTTGAGGCAATCTTTTCTGTGGCATTCCTTCTTTATTGACTTCTCATCACGTCAAACCTCAAACCTGTCTCTTTCATAAAAGTTCTAGAACTAGTTCTTGCTTTGTTTTTTTGCCAAAAGTAGAAAAACTTCCCTTCGTTGAGCAAATTTTCCTGAACTAAAATATATTCATATCTAATGAACGGAATGAAAAATAAAAAACAAGAAAATTTATAGGCTGATCACTAAATGTCAACTGAAAAAGGATTTCGAAAATAATACCATGAATGGCACACAACAAACACTCATGCATGCAGCCTTTTACCATGTGCAGCTGTAAACTGCAAAAAAAAATATCAGATCTTGTATATGATTTGCTTTTTTTTTTCAGCAACAGTAACTTGCCCTTTAGGAGAAAAATATGAATATCAATGTTTCAAAAATAGTCATTTTTGAAAACCTGTCAATATATCAAAATGGTTTAGTTGATTCATGATTATGCAAGCAGTTCTTGCATGCCTGTGGCACTAGGATTGTTAATGTAGGCAGGCTGAGTTTGTAATGTTCTAAAGCCTCAGCATTTTAGTGTTATATTACATTCAAATATTTTATCAATTCAACTATGAAATTTGCTCACAATGAGTTTGCTACAAATTAAGCAACCAAAGTCTGTGTATACATTGCCCACATTAACGTCACACTGCCACAAGTCTCTAGGCGAAGCCTGACCGCTACAGAGCGCGTTCTCGGGTGGCGGATAGAGAGAAGTCTTGCAATGAAGTAATGCTAAGCAGCTTCTATTAATAAACAAGACTGGCACTTGTGCCCGTGAACCAACAGGCAGAAAATACATATGACAACAGGAGTCTTTTCACTGCTGTGGTGGGCAAGTTGAAAGTTTCAGGTGCCATTTTTTAAACTCTTTGATTTATCTGTTGTTTTTTTCGTCTGTTTTCTTCATCTTGTACAGGTCCAGTACATTGTGGACTCACCCTGTTGTCAAGTCGTCAGGAAGTTGGATGATGCTGTCTTCTTCCAGCTAAATTTTGCAACTACTAAGAAGGGGATCAAAATTCTATTTTGTAGCAGTTATTTTACAAATAAATGTTAGTTAAATTTTTCTTGGTTGTAGTAGTGTCATTGTGTACTCACGGGCCATAACATTACATAAGACAGGAACTCAAGTGCACAGCAAAAAAGTGCTGCTATGAGCACCTGTTATCAATATCAGCTGGTCATTCTTAATTTTGGTATTTTATTTATCGCACATCAAGTAGCCGCGATTGCTTGGTTTACAGGCTGAGAGAAAATTTAGCTCCCTTTCTTGCACGCCAAAGGTTGCTGGCAGTGAAACAGCGTTGTCAGCATTTTGATAGATATTTCGAAAATGAACGTGAAAACGACGGAGGCACAAGACAAAGGCGAAGTACTGAGTGTTTCTAATCTCGTGTCTCCGTCGTGTTCGTGGGCGTTTCCCAAGAATGCATATTATCCAACTCGACCTTACTGATATATTGTGAAAACTTTATGAAAACATGAATCCCCGAAGTTAAGTACAAAACTTTCACATAGAATGCATCACTTCTAGCGTCAACAGTTGAGCTATTACAAACTTTGACAAGTCGCAATACACGTAAAAGCAAGTATGGTCAAGCTTCACTGCCTTGTGAAAGCACTGCGGTAAAGCCAGCGTGAGCAGAAGAGCATTACATGATACGAAATGAACGCATGCACAGGCCACTTGTGCATCAAACAAATATAAGCATTTGCGACTGCTCAGGCCAAATATGCATCTTGGCGAGTCCTTTTCAAACAGACAAAAAGACAATTACCAAAAGATGATCAAGCTTCACTGCATCGCGAAAGCACTGCCGTAAAGCCAGCGTGAGCAGAAGAGCATTACATGATACGAAATGAACGCATGCACAGGCCACTAGTGCATCAAACAAATATAAGCATTTGCGACTGCTCAGGCCAAATATGCATCTTGGCACGTCCGTTTCAGGGAGACAAAAAGACAATTACCAAAAGATGATTAAGCTTCACTGCATCGCGAAAGCACTGCCTTAAAGCCAGCGTGTGCAGATGAGCATTACATGATACGAAATGAACGCATGCACAGGCCACTTGTGCATCAAACAAATATAAACATTTGCGACTGCTCAGGCCAAATATGCATCTTGGCGAGTCCTTTTCAAACAGACAAAAAGACAATTACCAAAAGATGATTAAGCTTCACTGCATTGCGAAAGCATTGCGGTAAAGCCTATAAGTAAATGATGTGCAGCAATCAAAGGATATATGCCTTATTCATCGTACGCACCTGTTGGAGTATTAAAGCTGCTCACATTTGGCAGGCTATTGTGTGAGTGAGAGGCAATACCTGATGTGATAATAGCTGTTACATTTCTTTGATTGCTCACTTTGGGAACTATAGCTGGTTGATCGCAAGTTGAATTTGCATGAGTCCTTGAGTAACTTAGCCACGTGCCATCTTTGCACATGATGTCTTAGCTGTCACCGAGTTATATAGATAGATTGACGTGGCGTGGCTTTGATTGCGCGCGCAGTGCTGTTTAGGTTAACTGCTGCAGATGGGGAATAAATATTTAAAATCTCGTGGTACGCGATGCATTTGGTAAGGCATGCAGGGCTTATTCCTAATGTACGGCTCCTGCTTACGAGCTGCGCAGTCTGGGATCTGCGCCGATAGACAAACTGATGGTGGAAGAAAAATTGCTCTCTCCCACTAAAGGGAACCATGCATACGTGTGAAGCAGCGGGCGCTAACGCTTACACAGGCAGCGCCGTTGACGCTGGCTCTTATCGCGGCGTTGCGCAGGAGATCAACCTGGGGACGAGGCGTTAGGCACGCAGTGATGGACCGGTGTTTCTTACTGTAACATGCCAATCACTGCTAATGGGTGAGAGACACAAGACTCTTATTAAATGCAGAGACCCTCAGTACACTTTTAACTAAGTATAACGTGCACTCTGCTCATTTTCATTGTTCAACAACGCACAATAGAAATCTATCACCAGCACTACCTTGGAGGTCAATATCCAGTGCCTAAAGCGGGATGGCCAGTGAACGGTTGTGCAGTGCTAGCAGTCATTTTTTTTTTTTTTTTTTATCAAGGAACTCGCTATCAGATGCTGCTTGCGTCGGTGGTGCGAGTCGAGAGAAGGGGGAGTGTAGGAGAAAAGAGAGACGGGGAGGGGACGCGCATGCGCAGCAAGGGTGGTCACGCCGCACACAGCATTGAACTCGACCATAACATGCTTGGCATCTAAAATGGCCCCAGTGTACGAGAGAAAATTGCTGGATCTGCAGTCGAAGATTTTCCGCCAAAGAAATGTAGACTGCAGACTCTAGATCACATTACCGGCTGCCATTCGGTTCAGCACATTAAAAGTATCAGTTAATTTACATGGAGCATACTACGAACTATAGCTACATGTACTTTATAAATGTGCCCGCAAAATCACCTGTAAATTTACACGGTGGACACTAATCCAGAGTGAGTTCCCGCCGGTTTGTGACGCATTGTTACAGCAGAACACTGAAAAACATTGCTGCAGGTGCATATATATATATATATATATATATATATATATATATATATATATATATATATATATATATATATTCACACAGCAATTCATACACGCCATTCTAACAACCTGACATATACACATGGCCCCACTCATGGGTTGCCTGCTGTGAGGAGCATGCACAGTAGCTTTCGTTGACACTCGCAGTGCATCATGTTACTGTAACATAAACAACAGCGTCATAAGGCTAGACTATATTTTAGTTTTATGACATTCTTTGGCTCCCAAGGAGCAGGATGCTTTTCTTGAAAAGAAAAAGAAAAGGCAGATCCCATGCACAGTATACAGGAATCGATGCATAGTATGCGAAGCAGCCAGGAAGGAGGAAACCATGCTGTACAATTAAGACGTGGATATTATGATTTGCATGTTAGGAAATGTCATTTATGGTCATCATACAGTGGTATGCAATGCAAATTTCACTGTATATTAAGCTAGCGAAATTGCCGCAAGCACACCAAGAGCCCGTCATGTAAATCACGTGGTGCATGATTGTATGTCATAACTTACATGTTACCATTTGCTCTTTATGTTCATCATGCAGTCACGTCCATAGGTTGACGAACTCACCCACGAGTCGACTCAATCAAACTCAAATCAAGCTGTGAGCCTCAGTCTGAATGAGCTGCATAAGTTTTGCTGACCTATGGTCACGTCATATTAATTTTGGTATAAACCAAGCTATAGCAAAATAACCGCAAGCACACCATGAACGTGACATGCATGTGAGCCCATTCGTGACATGCATGTGAGCCCATTCGTGACATGCACGTCATGGTTTTCCCATTACCACACCCTCAATTTGTGTTATTTGTACAAAAATATCTCGTCATATCATATTTGGCATATATCTATGTAATGAAACGGCTGCGAGTGTACCAATCAATGTATAACGGTATGTATACCAATTTTGGGGTGTACATCCCTTTAATGATAGGTATGCTAAGGAGTGCACAAGGTCGTAGGCGGCTAGATAGATAGGTATATATATATATATATATATTGAGAGAGAGAGAGAGATCGTTTGATTGTATGATTGATTGATTCAATGTCACAGAAGTTCACTAAGAAATGCATTGCACTTGAAGTTAAACGATTGTAAAAGGTCAGCTTTTATTAGTATATTGCGTGAATGGCACCAGTGCTCTATCTGGCTTATTAAATGCATATTATTTATTGTTATATAAATATAAAAAACACACCTATTTCATTTGCAGAATCCTCTGAAGAAAGTACCATGTTATGATCTTAAATCTTAATGGCTGGATGGCTCATTGGGATGTTGTCACTCTCTGACCACATTGCTTGTATTGCCTCTGTTGGCAATAAAACGCCAATGATAACCCCATTTCATTCATAGACAGTACCAAGTTTACTGCCTACATCCCAGATCAGTGGGCTTGGGCTGAAGGCTGCTGTTGCGAACGCGTGTTGTACTTGCATTACATCGTCAAAAAGTTTACAGTGTTACAAAATTGAAAAAAATAAAGTATTTCTCGAGTTCAAAAAACAATACTTCCCTGTAACTTCACATATCTTTAGCTAATATACATAACTTAATGAATACTTTTAGTCCACTAAGTGACCAGCAAAGTTGGCTTTCAATGAACACTGAGCTTTTTTCTAAAAAAAAGCGAAATTGGAATTTATTTTTCAGTCGATATATCTTGAGCACCTTAATCGTTTTTACTTCATAGCATGTTGAACAGGCTGCTATGACATATTATTTGTGCCGTTTTATTTTGACATGCTTCTACAGTGAATATCGAATTTCACAAATTTATTCAATTTGGCTCGTGCCAAAATCACTTAATGAGTTTATATACATAAAAAAGTAATTTATTTACAGTTACATTATCTCATTAGCTTGCCATAAACACTATTTTATCGAGTGCATCCTATAGACATCCTTTGAATGAAAATTGTTGTTTGATACTCTCTAGCTGAGTCGGCGAAAAGCTATAAACTAGCACGAACAGGCAAGAAAATTTTCGTCTACAGAAATTAGCAAGAAGAGCAAGTTTTAAACACAAAGAAAAAAGTGGTGATTTTTTAGCCAGATTTTGCAAAAAGCTGTTGAAGAGTGAGAATCATTTTAGTGGATAGTTGTAGATGTTTGTCTGGCTTTTCTCCTGACATGTTACTCCAGATACTGGGTGATACCTATGATATATTCAGTGATAAATACATAACACATGCACTCACACACGTGCACTACACTATTTACGATGTTTCATTCAGATTTGGGGCCCAAAAGAATGTCAGTAGCACTTTTGTGGCATGTAACGCACTGGAGATACTTTGCCATGGGCCTAATATATCTGGTGACTCTCCTTAAAAAGTATAAGTGATTGCTGTCTATATCTAACAAATTCTGGCATTTTGGATTATATTTATCATACCTTTATCTCGTGTTTGTTTGATACTATTGAGATTTTGCTGTAATTTTAAACAATCAAAAAATATTCCCTTAGAGTTATTCAAACAAAAGACCAAATTGAATGGTACTGCACAATATTACTTGCACTTTTCAAATACTTTCACACCATTAATTCTGACACATCAACTCTACCATGCTGTGTCCAAACTTTTATTGCATGACTTCATCAGTGTACTGTTATCATTTACTTTAGAGTTTTGCCTCTAAATTTAAGTTTACAGACTTTAACAAAGTAGTACGACCTTTTCGAGACATTGTATTGGAAGGCTCCAGACAATTTGAACCCCATTGGGTTCTTTATTGTGCCCTAGTATTCCAATTGACGTGGTTCTCTAGGATTTCACTTCTACAGAAATGCAACCGTGGTGCCTGGATTAATCAAAGCTGCATCTATTGGGTGAGTAGGCGAGTACTGTATGAGCCACTGAAGCGGCACCACCTCTGAAAATATAAGTGCATACATGTGCACCAGCCTGTACATGCAAGTGCTTCTCTTGAATAAAAAATGATTTTTTTGTGGCTAAAGTATTTTCTTGCTATTTTTTTTCTTCAGGCTTAGAAATGGCATAAAAAAGACATTCACAAACTTTATTGATAATGACTAACCAGCCTAAAAATTCATAAAGCGGTTTCATTTAAAAGGGAAGGAGACTTTGGTACATTAGAATTGTCATTTACTGATTTTCTTGCAAGAAATGCCTCAAGGCCCTTACTTGTAGGGATATATTACATAAAGAGGAGGGAAAAACAGATAGGCTGTAGCATCAATAAACAGCAGAACAACAATACTCATCAAACAAACACCTAAAAAAGTGTGACATAACACACAAAATATACAAAAATGCAATTCTGAAAATAGAAAAGCTCTAGTGAGACAGCCTACAATGGGTAATATTTTTAATAAGTTTATTAAATTTAAGTGTATTAATTTTAGTTGCAATATAAGGAGGCAGCCAGTTGAACTCGATAATGGTTTTAGGGATGAATGATTTAGCAAAGATGGAAGTACAGCAAGCTATGTGTTTAATTTTGAAAGGACGATGGTGATGTGGAAATATGATTGGAAAAAAAAAATGAAGTAATGAGTGGCAGTATATTTTATAAAAAAGAGGTAAACAAACTAGTGTACAATGATGGTAAAGGTTATCAAGACCAGCACAAGCCTTTAGGACTGACACACCAATGAAATGGTAGTAATCAGAAAAAAAAAATCTGTTGCATTTTTTTGGAGAGATCGATGTTACCTATGATGAAGGCCTAATCCAGGTGCCACATCTATGAAGTATACTCTATATTTTAGGATGAATTAAAGTAAAGTGGGTGAGTTTATGCACCTGTGCAGGAGCATGTTGTAGATTACAATTTGAGAGGCAGAGAGGTAGTGGCAACTACAAAGCGAAATAGGTATGACGGCTCCATGTCAGGTCAAACATAGAATGAACATTTAAATAGTTGTCAGTGCAAGCTGAATCAACATTTATGTCATTAGGAATATGTGATGTTCAGAAAGCAGCATGAAACTTTTTGTAAACGTGACAAGTTTAGCCTTACACTTATTTAGAAATGTAGCCATGATGAACACCAAGTTGTAATTGAACAGAGGTTGCTTCATAATAACTGATAGCCAGAGTTACTTTTCATGGCTCAGTACACTACAAATGAGGTCATCAATGAAAAAGTCTAGTTTGAGAAAGAATACATCTAGGCAAATCATTAACGAATATTAGAAAAGAACAGGGGACCAAGGAAACTTCCCTGCGGAGTGCCGAATGTTACTTGAGCTGTCGAAGGGTTAGAGCCATTAACAGAGGTGAATTGACTGCGATATCAGAGGAACCCTTGTATACTATGATGTGTGTGTGAATGTTCAGTTGTGTTAACTACAGAGTCTATGGCCCGTATTCACAAACCAACCTTGGCCTTTCCTCGAGTTCTCCTCAAGCTTTTGTACCCTCTACTTGTGTTATAAAGGCACAAAAATGGTAAGGAGGTAAAAAACTACAACAAGACTGGTTCACGAATACTGGCCAACTTTGTACATCAAGCGCAATAAAGGCTTACAACCGATAACAAAAACTTGAGGTAACACCGAGGATGGTTAGTGAATACAGGCCTATGGTCGGAGACCCAATCAGTGCATCGAAAAAACTGGGAAACAAGGTTTCAACTTGAAAGCCAGTGTCTATTAATAAGCCATGAGTAAATTATGTCAGCTGATGATCACAAGGAAATTCCTTACAGAAACTGTGCTATTTAAACATGATGTAATCTTTGAAATAATTATTTATTTGAGTTTGAATGATGCCTTCGAGGAGCTTGGAAAAGGTGTAAGTGAAAGGAATGGGTCTGTAGTTTAGAGAATCAGGGCAGGTGCCTGATTAGAACATTGCATAACTTGGCTTCACACCAGTGATGAGGAATGCAGCAAAAGGATAATGATCAATAAAAAAAGTGCAGTAAAGGCTTCAAAAATGCTCCCAAATATATTTTAATATATCGTGGCTAAAAACAAGGAGATCTATACTTGCAGCATTTTTATTGTTTGTAAATAAAGAAAAAATACCATCTTTACTGACGACTACAAATTTATTGCATAGAATAGAGAAATCACGAAATGAACTAAAGATTCGAAAAGGAGTAACCATTTCAAGAGTGAAAACAGATGAGAACGCTTTTATAAGATAGGCAGAATAGACGCCATTCAGCTAGTCAATGTTCAGATGGATCAGGATATAAATGCGGCTTATATTACATTCCAAAATCTCCAGGGTTTAATACATAGCGCAGTGGACACGCAGGGGCGTCTGCGTAAGCAGGCGTTTGGTGTGTAGTGACACCACGGACCCAAGCTAAGGGGGGGGGGGGGGTCTCACCAGAGATGGATTGGCCACCCTGGTGCAGTATCTGGCCACCACCTCCCACATGCATACGTCAAATAACTCATGGCCCTCAGACCCCAGCAGCTGCGAAGCAACTGACCCCGGCGGTGGTCAGATCTGCAATGCAGCAGAGGGTGCTAAGAATCTCTGGATCTAGACAGGCCGCCATTGGAACCTGAACTTGGCAACGTTTAACACTAGAACCTTATCTAGTGAGGGAAGCCTAGCTGTACTACTCGAGGAGCTAGAGGGTGTTAAATGGGATATAATAAAACTCAGTGAGGTTAGGAGGACAGATGAGGCCTATACGGTGCTATAGAATGAGCACGTCCTTTGCTATCGAGGCTTGGCTGACAGAAGAGAACTGGGAGTGGGGTTCCTAATTCACAGAAACATAGCTGGCAACATATAGGAATACTATAGCATTAATGAAAGGGTTGTAGGTATCGTAATTAAACTCAATAAGAGATACAAGATGAAGGATACAACCTTACGCGCCTACATCCAGCCACGATGACGCATCAGTTGAAAGCTTCTATGAAGACGGACGTGGAATCAGCAATAAGTAAGGTAAAAACACACTATACTACACTGATGGCAGACTTTAATGCAAAGATAGGCTGGAGACCAGGCAGTAGGAGATTATGGCATCGGTACTAGAAATGCCGAAGGAGAGCTACTAGTAGAATTTGCAGAACGCAATAATTTACGGATTTTGAATACCTTCTACCGAAAACGAGGAAACCGTAAGTGGACATGGAGGAGCCCTAATGGGGAAAGTAAGAACGAAATAGACTTTATAATGAGTGCACACCCAGGCATCGTGCAGGATGTGGAAGTGGTTGACAGGGTGTGATGCAGTGACCATAGAATGGTACGGTATCGATTTCACCTAGACTTGAAGAAGGAACGACAGAAACTGATACGCAAGAAGCCAATCAATTAGCTAGCACTGTGAGGGAAAGTAGAGGAATTGAGAGTCTCCCTTCAGAACAGGTGCTCGGCTCTTATCGAGGAAACCAGTCTTAGCGTTGACGCAATGAATAATAATCTGAAGAGTATCATTATGGAGTGTGCAGTGGAAGTTGGAGGTACGGTACTTAGACAGGACACTGCCAAGCTGTCCCAGGAGATGAATAACCTCATTAAAGAGCATCAAAGCATGAAAGTCTCAAGTACAACAGAAAAAATAGAACTGGCAGAACTTTCGAAGTTGATTAGTAGGCGTAAGGTATTCGATGTAAGAAGGTATAACATGGAGGGAATTGAACATGTTCTGAAAAATGGAGGAAGCGTCAAAACAGTGAAGAGGAAACTTGGAATAGGGAAAAATTGGATATATGCACTAAGGGACAAAGAAGGCAAAATAACTACCAATATTGATAGGATAGTTAAAATAACGGGGAGTTTTACAGAGATCTGTACAGTAGCCAGGACAACCACGACCTTAATACTATAAGAACTTGCAGTAACCCAGATGACACCCCACCAGTAATGATAGAAGGAGTCAGAAAAGCTTTGGAGAGCATGCAAAGAGGCAAAGCTGCTGGTGAGGATTAGGTAACATCAGATCTACTGAAAGATGGAGAACAAATTGTGTTAGAAAAACTAGCCACCCTATTTACGAGGTGTCTCCTGACGGGAAGGGTACCAGAGTCTTGGAAGAATGCTAACATCATCTTAATACATAAGAAAGGAGATGACAAGGACTAAAAGAATTACAGGCCGAACAGGTTGCTCTCTGTAGTATACAAGTTATTTACAAAGGTACTTGCTAACAGAGTTATTAAAACATTAGAATTCGATCAACGAAAGGAACAAGCAGGATTTCGAACAGGATACTCAACAATCGACCACATTCATACTATCAATCAAATAATAGAGAAATGCTCAGAATATAACCAACCACTATTCATACCCTTCATAGATTACGAGAAGGCGTTTTATTCAGTAGAAATATCATCAGTCATGCAGACACTGCGGAATCAGAGCGTCGATGAAGCATATACAAAGATCCTGGAAGACATCTACAGGGGATCAACTGCTGTCCTAATGCTTCATAAAGAAAGCAACAGAATACCAATCAAGAAGGGTGTAAGGCAGGGGGATAAAATCTCCCCAATGCTATTTACCACGTGCTTACCGGAGGTTTTCAGAGGCCTAGAATGGGAACAGTTAGGGATAAGAGTTAATAGAGAATACCTTAGTAACCTGCGCTTCGCCGATGACATTTCATTGCTGAGTAACTCAGGGGACTAATTCCAACTCATGATTAAAGAATTAGACAAGGAGAGCAGAAAGGTGTGTCTTAGAATTAATCTGCAGAAAACGAAAGTAATGTACAACAACCACGGAAGAGAGCAGTGCTTCGAGATAGGTAATAGTGCACTTCAAGTTGTTTATTTTTATTTCATAATACCCCTAAAGGCCCCCGAAGGGGTATGACATAGGAGAACGGACACATGAAACAAATTTTTGTACGCTTATACAATCTAAAAACAAGATTACCGTATTTACTCGATTCTACTGCGCCCTCGATTGTAACGCGCACCCGATTTCCACCGCGAAAAAAAAAAAAAAACGTAAGACATCGATTGCAACGCGCACCCATTTTTTTTTTTTTTTTTTTTGCTGGCCCGCACGATCACACCACTCGAAAAAACGATTCCTTTCGGGATTGTCTTCCATTTAAATATGAGGTACGGGCGAAGCTTGTGCCCATCTGACGTGTAACAGAGCATTGCCGTCACTGTAGTTTTACCGTGGACCGATGTCAGCCCGCGAACTTGCTTCGCCCCCTTCTTCTCGACAGTTGTGGTGCCAGGCATGTCGAAGTAAAGAGGCGTCTGATCGGCATTCCAGATTTGCCCAAGCAGGTAGCCGTTGTTGCGCCGCAAGTTTAGGACGAACCTCTGAAAACTGTAAAGCTTTTCATCGTACTTCTCCGCAAAAGTTTTCGCATATGCATGTTCCCCTTCGGAGGGAAGAGCCTTTCCTCTTCATATAGTTAATTAGCCAGCACCTGCTCGCTTTAAACAGGCTCCGCATTAGACTTTTTTCTAAGACTAATTGCATAGCCCGCACTTGGAGCAGTTCTGTCGTCATGGGCCGCTGTGCCACTCGCTCCTCAAGCACATACTCGCGGAGCAGCTCTTCAATTTGCGTAAACCGACCCTGCTGTGGTTCACTGAAGCCTTTGCGTGAAGCTTTGCTGTCGACAATCTTCTGCTTTTGTTTCCGCCGGTCCCGCACGCACGTTTCGAGAAGGACCACGATGCGGCCCGATTTCCGTCCGTTTCTGCACACGCGATGACTTTTCTTTTAAAAGCGGCATCGTGGTGCACTCGAGTTTTTGGAGTCGGCCCTTCCAAGTCGTCGATGCTAATGCACTACTAGATGACGAACTTCTCAGCACACGTACGAAGTGCCGCACATGGTAAACACATAGGCAGAAATAGCCGACACACCATGCCAACGCACGTAGGGGGCGGCCATTTTGTATTTGCGATGGCAATAGATTGACCGTAATTTTTTTGTTCGTACTCGATTCTAACGCGCATGCGATTTATGAACTCGCTTAACCGGAAAAAAGGTGCGCGTTAGATTCGAGTAATTACGGTATACAAAATAATGAAAGCGAGCTAAATACAAAAAGCAACAACAACAACCAAAATCAGATACTATGAAAAAAAGAAAAATAAGTAGAGATAGAATATTGAATACTGGAAACATAAATTAAGGGCACTAACAAATACAGTATGCAAGGAAAAAAAACTAAAATGATGGCATGATCTTAAGATACAAAAGTTCGCAATTAACACATAAATAATACAAATCAAGCGTGTACAATGGTCGTGAAAAACATTAACACATGATAACAAGAAAATTAAACACTGATGTACATATGAAGAAGCTTAATGAGAGTACGCGCGGTGGATATCTAGTCGGAAATGTTGAGTAAAAGTTCGTTAAATGTTGTGAAATCTGCTTGAGTGGCAATGTGGGATGGCAAGCTATTCCATGCAACTATTGTTCGGGGAATGAAGGAATTAGCGTAATGAGCTGAGCGACAAGTTATACATTTTATCTTGAAGATATGGTCTGTGCGTGGAAAGATGACAGTTGGTGCTTCGAAAATGCGGTGAAGGTATGGGTGATGATAGAGTTTGTGGAGAAGCGAAAGGCAGGCAGTTCTGCGGCTATGAGTCAAGTCATCAAGCTGAGCGCGAGTTTTTAGTAAAAGACTATGTCTACTTAGTGCAGGTAATAACCACGGAGCCGAACCAAGAGATTGAAGTAACTAGAAGAATAAGAATGGGGTGGAGCACATTTGGCAAGCACTCTCAAATTATGACAGGTAGATTGCCACTATCCCTCAAGAAGAAGATATATAACAGCTGTATCTTGCCGGTACTTAGCTATGGAGCAGAAACCTGAAGACTTACAAAGAGGGTTCAGCTTGAATAGAGGATGACGCAGCGAGCAATGGAAAGAAAAATGGTAGGTGTAACTTTAAGAGACAAGAAGAGAGCAGAGTGGATCAGGGAACAAAACGGGGTTAAGCATATCATAGTTGAAATCAAGAAGAGGAAATGGACATGGGCTGGGCATGTAGTGTATAGACAGGACAATTGCTGGTCGTTAAGGGTAACTAACTGGATTCCCAGAGAAGGCATGAGAGTTAGGGGGAGACAGAAGGTTAGGTGGGCAGATGAGATTAAGAAGTTTGTGGGTACGTGTAAAGTGGCAGCAGCAAGCACAGAATCGAGTTAACTGGCGAAACATAGGAGAGGCCTTTGTCCTGCAGTGGACGTAGTCAGGCTGATGATGATGATGATAGTGGACAGCACCTCAACTGACGGCTTGAGGCTTTGAGCATTTTTCTGTAATCCATATAACTTGCTGTTGAATTCCCAAGGATTCATAGGGTACAGTGTAGACTTACACAGACATTTTCGTTTCTTGTTTTTATTGGCTCTTTGAGGCAAAAATGCACATTTACTACACCGTACTTTTGTAACAGGTATGTGTCATATCATGAGTTCGGGTAGTTTTGAGCGGCGTCTAATTTTGTTCAATAAAATGGGGAGAACATAGAGCTAAAAGGCTCTCAGAAAAAGAAGTTTCAAGGTTTATCTCATCAAAATCAGAACCTACAATTTGTATAGGCTTCTTAATGAACTGAGTTAGGCGAAAATCTTAACAAGCTTTCATAGTAAGGCATGGGCTACCTTATCACTAGCCGAGATAGATAAGGTGACAAAACTGAAGCCTGGAAGTTTAAAATCGCCGAACGTTTATAACTAACACTAAATTTGGCATTGGTGAGGAGGCGACAAAATTTGTCAGTAGACCATCATATAAGGTCAGGAGGATTTTGCCCGGTCCTTTAGACCCACATGTTTTTGTCCTGCCACTGTTGAGCTTCAGTTATGAACTAGGTAGCCAAGAAGGGCATCTCTTAATCTGTCTATGTTATGAGATTTTAAGGTGCATGTGTCGTATCAGTTTAGGTCATCGTGCACAATGAATGCATGGATCCGATGCAAGCAAATCAACGCAATACAGGCATCACACATGAAGCAAGCACTTCAGCTCCTTAGTCAGACATATGATCGCAGCACTTCCAACCATGCCCTGGTCACCTCAATAGCGAGACGTGAAGACTTCGTAGATCATGTGAGTTTTTCGACAAAACTGTAGTGCTTTTGTAATCTAGCTGCTATAGGCAACATTGAAAGAGGCTCTCGTGCAGTGCCAGGATTGCCAGCCTAATGCTGACTGTACTAACATTGCCGTCACAGGTGAAATTAATGAATTAGTGTGGTTTTAATGTTGGGTGTTGCATTGATTAAATTGACGGCAACCTGTACAGTATGGCTAGTAATTCAAGTAGTAATGGGTTAGTCATTTTTATCTCATTCGTGAAGAAAGGTTGGATGAAAACAGCTTGTATACTTTTCTCTTATGTTGATGATAATAACCTTTCTACTTGGAAAAGGTTTCTACATGCATACGAAGCTACAATAGTCAGCCCTGTCCATAGCCGTACAAGGTTTGCAAGTCCTACCTGCGAACCAATCGCTGCACTATAACGCGCTAAAAAAGAAAAGAAAACCGAAGAGCACCTGCAAGTGCTTTATATGGCAGTCTACTTGCGAACATATTCAACTCATAGTGGAAGTGCAGCAGCACATCGTAGCCGCATGAATTAAGATGTGTGACCCTGGGCATGAGGGAGGTCAAGCTGGTTTGCTTGGTGGTCCAGGCACGACTACCTGGTCTAGAGGCACAAGCGACAACATGGCCAACATTCCAGATTTGTTTAAAAGAAATAAGCAAACCATCTCTTCCTCAGAGTGTAAGCATGTAAACATTTTAATATCCAGTGCAAGGGTATAGTTAGCACAGAAGCTTAACGTGGCATGCATAGCACGTACATAAATGACTTTTTTGTTAACTTTTTCATATAAGGCGATCAATAATGTGCTGCATGAAAACTGAAAATTGCATACGCAAGTTGGATCGCATTCTTGATTTTAGCAGCGCACTGAAAGATCCTCGTCCCTCAGAGCACTGCTGCAATCAATAACAATAATGTACTGTCTGCAACACAAGTTAACAATTAAGTTTCTCCTAAGCACATATTGGACTGATCTTCCTGAATGCCGCCTCCTTTGATTTCGAATGTTTGATTATCCTCGCAGAATCGATGCACTTTCTTGCCGAGACGTACAAGGACACACAAAACTCCAGGCCCGTAAGCAAAAACGATGCAACTGACTGCATTGTTTCCTCCGCCACTGGGTAAGCAATGCTGTTCGCGCTATTTATTGACGCTCTGATGACAGAAAAACGCGCCGCAGTAGACGTGGTACCAGAACAGCGTCACTGGACGCATAGATTTTGCGAACGAAAGGCAAGGATGACCATTAATCTGACACCAGACCACCGATTTCCTCTCTGTCTACAAAAGAAACAGTCTGTTGACGTTGCGATGCAGATTTATCACACGGTGTTCGGCGAATGCTGTTGACATGGCACATTGCGATGTAGAACGTACACATGTACTGTACAATATTGTGTGTGATACTGTACGTATGTGTACTGTATGTGTACAATACTGTACACATGTACTGTATTTGGGTAGTCGTAGGATCAAAACTCGCTAGCTGGATTTCGGGCTGACCGGTCGCGCGCTCCGCGCGCTTGCGACCTCCGGCGTCAGCGTGGCTCTGGCCGACTGGCTTCGCCCTACGTCACCTCCTGCCGCCGACGACCTTCCACCTCCGACGACAGTGCAGCCCTGACTTACTGGACTAGCTCTACGCCATCCACCGACGCCGAAAGGAGCTCTCGCAGGTGCGCCCCGTCCTCGGACTCCAGTGACCGTGCTCCCATCTTTCCTTTCTTTTCTATCCCCTCATTTTTTGTCGTCTCTCGCTCACCACCTCACGTCTCTTCCTCTCTTCTCCTTCTTCGGCTTTCCTACATCTTTACTCCTATCCTTTTTATCCCCCCTCACCCCCATCCCTCGTGAGCTACTGTGGCGGTGTCGCTCACTGAAGCAGACAAGAACGGGGCTCACTTTTCTCTTCTTTTCTCTTTTTTTAAGAATCACTTCTCGTAGGATCAAAATACGCTCCAAACCGAAACCAGGGGCAAACCCAACAAACAATCAACCTATTTTCCTTTTAATAATACTTATAAACCAACAAATAATTTATTAGGTTGTTAAACTGAGTAATATATACTAACATTACAAAAACAGTATACAAAACAAATGACAAGGTTCCTTTTGGCGTTGCATAAATTTGTTGCCAGACTTTGAGGTGGTTGTTGCCAGACTGCCGCTTAATTTGGCTTAAAATTTTTTTTCTGTAGTTGTGGCTTCTTCGTTAGAGCTTGGTGCTATCCGCGGTCATTTCGCGAGTCCAGGCGTACATAGCTGTAGCATATCCAACATACCCCAATTAACCAGCCTTGGAACGCTTATTCATCACATGTATATACGAGTCCTAACGATATGTCTTGTGCTGACACAGCTAGGGGAAGCGTAGCGTCCCGCGTCGTAGCGCGCGGTCGACGCGACACGATCAGCTGAGAGGAAAAAAAAAGAAAAGTAAGGGGGAGGGGGGCAGCGCATCACCTCCTGCGACTCTATTCAGTTTTCCCAGTCATCCCCAATACTGAGACGCGATATCTTAATCGCACAGCTGCGCACACAGCAAGAGAACACTCGCAAAATGCACCGCGGATAGCACCAAACTCTTACGGAAAAGCCAAAACTACAAAAAAAATGTTCAGCCAAATTTAGCAGCAGTCTGGCAACAACCACCCTTTCAGTCTGGCATACACTTATGCAACGCCAAAAGGAACCTTGCTGGACCATGACACCTTTCCAAGTTCCTCTCACAACGTCATATACCTATTGTATCACAGTGCCCTATTTTTCATTACAGCTGCATTCCTGGTGCCCTTAGTCGTTACGTATCTTTCGTGCTCCCTTACGTACATAACCCTGTTATTTATTCATATGCCCAAATATTTGCACTTATCCACTTTTCTAGCGTGAATTCCTGTATCTTATGCTTACTGCCTTTGTCATCATTAAAAACTATGATTGCCGATTTTTCCCTGCTGAACTTCAAATTTAACCTATCTCCCTCATTACCACAGATGTCTATCAATCCCTGCAGATTTTCCTTGTTGTAGGCTATTAATACTATATCATCTGCGTACATCAATGCTGGTAGTGACTGTTCAATGTATTTTCCTTGCTTGGTAAAAGGGAGGCTGAATCCGAGTCGACTCCCCTCTAATTTGGCTTCTAGTCCCTGGAGATACAGCATAATTAACACAGGGACATCCCTGTCGAAACCCGCGTTGTATCTGTATAGGTTCAGATACCTGTTCTTCCCATTTGATAACTACATTGTTACTTTCATACATATCTTTTAGAAGATTAGTTATTCCATCTTCCACATCTAGTGCATCCAGTATGTCTTCTGTAAGTCTTTTTTAATCAGGCTATTGTAAGCTCCCTTAATATTTAGAAATGCCAGCCACAGGGGCCTGTGTTCTTTTTCTGCCATTGCATACACTGCAATTAAAATGCAGTTTCAATTAAAATGGTGTATTTTATTTCGATATATGCTAAACATCTGTATTTATGTTGGTTTTAGTGTTACTGCTGCCATGTGAGGGCCTTCAGGCACATTCAAGTTGTACAATGCAGCTTTTCGCCTGAAGGACACCGAACAATTTCGTTGGAAAATAAAATCATTTCCGATTTTGCATCAATGAAAACAGATTCTCCTCCAACCTCCTTTATTTACAGAACCCATTTTGTAGTTTTCCCAGCACCCCCTCTTTCTCTACCCATGTCTGTAGTCTTTTTTTTTTTTTACTATCTGCATCACCAGCCTGTGAACTACGGATATCACTGTTATAAGACAGTAGTTGTTTGTATGAGCTTTTCCCCCTTTATAGATCAAGCTTAATTTCCACCCATTGGGGGCTTCACTATCCATTAGTGCTTTGCTCACTTCCTCTCTTGGTATTTGATTGGAGTTCGGTCCTAGTTTCTTTATTAGCATAATTGGGATGCCATCAGGGCCTGTTGATGTGCTATTAGGAACCCTCTTCAAACCCACTTTTTTTTCTCTCGTCCCAGTGGGACCACCGCACTAATTGGTCCACCCTCATCCGGCATGGTGCATGCAGCGCTTCCTTGGTGTTTAAACTGGTCTGTCATCATTTTTCTTATATATTTCATTGCCTCATCCCCTCCTAGTCTAAACGCTTGAGCTGTAGTTATAAACCTTTGTTCCATGTTTGTCTTATTACTCTGAGAATTGAGATGGTTCCAAAACTTTGCAGCTGCCTTTCTATCATTTTTTTTTACTTTCGCTATTCATTGGGCCCCCTTTCTTCTAATATTTTCAATGATCACATTGGACACTTCCCTTCTGCAGCCCAAAAAGTTATCCCATCTTATTTTGGCATCATCTTCTGGTTCACCCCTCCATTTAGCATACCTGTGTTCCCTGGAGGCTTCCCGACGTCTTACTATGGCTCTCTTAACTTCCTCATCCCACCAGCTCTTCGTTTTGTGTCTCCCTTTTCCAGTTGATTTGACTCATACCTCAGCAAGCTCCAACTCACACAATCGAGTTCGATTTGTGTACGTCCACTCTGCTTTAGTATCCTCACTGATTATTTTCTTAATCTATTTATTTCTATTTCTATTTGCCTTTCTGAATAAATATTACCGTGTGGTTATTCATAATGCTACCTTTCCTTTTTCATTTCTCTTCCAAAACTGAACTTGATACATTTGTGATCACTACCTAAGCTTCTAAAACCATATTCATCTATGTTCATCAACCTTAGCCGTTCATACATCCCGCTTTTTAAAACCATATTCATCGATGTTCATCAACCTTAGCCGTTCATACATCCTATGTGACATCACTGCATAATCCATCATCAACTGCAGTTTTCCTACCTCCCATGTTATCTGCCCTTCGCATTTATCGGTACTGTTGCTAATGATTAATTTATACCTTTCCCACATATACATTAGCATTCTGCCTTTTGGGTTCATATATCCATCCATATCTACACTCACATCTCCTAATATAATTACCTCGCACTCTTCTCCTAGTTCGTCAATGTCATGTTCTATACACTGCACCATTTCTCGGTTTTCTTCTCTAGCTTAAGCCTCGGTCCACAAGTATAAAAAACCCAGGAGCGTCATCTGCCCTGCCGCTTTCGCTTTTAACCATAAATGTTCCCTGCACTCCTGCTTGGCGGTTTGCCTGTCTGTACTTTTATGAATGAATCCCCTAATACCACCCCCCTTTCTGCTGTCTTCTGTTCTATTACAATATTGCCATGCCCAGTCCAGATGCCTAGATGGTTGTTTCATGTTTGAAGATGTGTTTCTACAAACCTATATACCATTAGCTTCTCCTTCCTTAGCTGTTTTTCTATCTCTCCTCACTTCATCCTTATTCCTGTCACGCTGCATGTTAATATACCCAACGTCTGAATTAACTCGGCGTTCGTGCCTACGTTGATTTCTCCCTCAGACTCTAAGTACCTTAGATATTGGTGCCACTTTGGAATCATATCTGCCTATACGACCTGTCAAGGAGTCCCCCTGGTTGTTTACTCGTTACTAGCTATCCTGGACACCAAAGAGCCCGCGTGCCCCCACCCCCCTCCCCCTCCGAAAGCTACTGCACGTCCTGCAACCCACATCGCGACCTAGCCTCCTATCGAAGTGAATTGTTTCTCATTGAAAACCACCCAACCTATACACCTCTCTGTTTATTTCCACTACGAAACCTTTCTCTAGACTCATCTGCCATACGTCTTTGTATGCATCGACAACCGCTCTTTGCAGGTTGCCGTCACGCACCAGGACCTCCGATATCGTGCGTATGACTACCTGTACCTGAGTGAAAATAGTGTGCATGTCATCGACCCCTTTCGCCAGTGTGGTCGCTAATCCTGCCGAATCTTCATTTAAGACATCATTTAAACTGCCCGCAATAATGCAGATGTTTCGTCTATCGTCTTTAGTTGTGAGTTTTGCGCTCACTTGTCTCATGATTGCTTCCAGCTTATGTCTTGGGAACGTGCCTACTGAAACCATCTATCTATCACTATCTATTGTCACTATCTATCACTATCTATTGTCACTATCTATCACTATCTATTGTCACTATCTATCACTATCTATTGTCACTATCTATCTATCTATCTATCACTATCTATTGTCACGGTCCGTCCGTCCGTCCACATCCATCCCCACCCACCCACCCACCCATTCCATTCCATTCCATTCCGTCCGTCCGTCCGTCCGTCCATCCGCCCGCCCGCCCGCCCGCCCGCCCGCCCGCCCGCCCGCCCGCCCGCCCGCTTGCCCGCCCGCCCGTCCGTCCGTCCGTCCATCCATCCATCCATCCATCTAGATAGATAGATAGATAGATAGATAGATAGATAGATAGATAGATAGATAGATAGATAGATAAATAGACAGATAGACAGACAGACAGACTCAAAGTCGCCGAAGTTCGCTAAGAAATGCTTCACATTCAAAGAAAAATAGTCAGTTTGAAGCAGCGTGCACTGGGACAACACGTATATGTTTTTCATACATGATGCATGTAATAATATTACACACGATGATTATGCATAACCTCACAACTTTCTACATGAATTCAACTATGCTGATAGCGGTCTCCTCAACAGGAAATAGTTTGGGAGCAGCGCAAAGCAGCGACACAAGGGCTACTATTTCGCTGCAATCTGACCCAAACAGAAAGTGCCGCGCGCATCCTCCTGGACTGGCTGCAATATCAACTGCTTAGAAGAATCACCACAAGTCATCGACATGTGCTTGAGGACACTCTGAGAGGTGGCGTGGCTGCTCACATCGACGGTTACAAATACCGCGTTCTGAACGGCCTCGGATCAGTTCCGCAGCAGTGCAGCAAGGGCTCATATTTCACTGCAATCTTGCAGGAAAGTACTGTGTTTGGGACTGACCCATAGGGAAAGCGCCGCGCGCATCCTCCTGGACTGGCTGCAATATCAACTGCTTAAAAGGAACATCACAAGTCATCGACAGTGCTTGGCGACACTCCGAGAAGTGGCGTGGCAGCTCACATCGACTACAAATACCGCATTCTGGATGACCTCGGATCAGTTCGGCCGCAGCGCAAAGCAGCGGCACAAGGGCTAACATTTCACTGCAATCATGCAGGAAAGTACCATGCCTGGGACTGACCCAAACAGAAAACATCCTCCCGGACTGGCTGCAATGGTAATGTAAGCAGAAACGGGTTGCTTGTCGATGAGGGGTCTCGACGGGAAGGACGGATCTGAGCAGAATGCTTTGACAATAGCTTAACAGCCATTCCACCCCCGAAGGCCGCCGTTCCTTATTTCCCCGGTATGGGCTTGGGAACCTAGCAAACCGCCCCGCAACATCTGCAAAGATGGAGTATTGACCCAGGGATGTAGAGTGGCGAGGAGATGGAGAATGGTATTGGGGTCGCTGAAGATTCCAAGAGTACTCGTCAAGTACTCTGCAGTAGCACGGGGTCGTTCGCAATCCTGACGCCGATGAGCGTCAAGTCGAAATCCAGGCAAGCCCATCTGTCGATACGAGCACTCCCGGTACAAGTGACCTAGCTCAACACAGTGGTAGCAATAAAGTGATCGATTGTCGGAAGAGCGACACACTACATTTCCGCACATTAGGTCACGGGTTCTCACAGTGTGGCGGGCCCAAGAAGTGCTGCTGCGTCTGCAGGCTGGTTGGTTGTGGGTTTTGATATTGCGGCGGGCCCGAGAAGTATTGCGGCATCTGCAGGCTGGTTGGTCAAGGAAAACAGTTGTCCGCCGGCGCAGGAGCAAGTATAGCTTCTGTGAAGAGCGCTGTCTTAGCATTCACTCCATCATTATCACTTTGCTGTGGAATTCCCCCACGCAAGCTGGTGGGTTTCGCACGAGTCCTGAAAACAGCTCTTCTTTGACGCCACGCATCAGAAAACATACCTTTTTGTCTTGCATCATTGCGGACTCAGCTCGACGGTACAGCCAGGACATCTCTTCAACGAACATGGCCATTAACGCTTCTGTTTGGTCCTTGATTGCGAAATTTGAGAAGACATTCTGCTTGTTCTTTTCGGCCGGCCCTACCATACGTGTTCCGCAACTGAGTGCAGTATACCAGCCAGGTTGTCAAGGCAGCCTCATGGTTCTCAATCCAAATGCGGGCCGAATGCTCCACCTAGCAATAAACATACCTGAGCTTCCGGTGATCGTTCCACTTGTTGGCGACGGCGACCACATCGTGTTGGTCCAGCCAGTTTCAACGTCTTCATAGGGCTCCCCATGGAAGGGCTTTGGGGTTCGACGGGCTGGCGGCCATGGAACTGGCGGAGTCGTGGTCTGTTCAATCTGACTTGCTGTTGTCACTCTTGCCATGGTTCTGGAGCGTTCTGGAAGAGGGCCTAAGTTGGGGGGGGGGGGGGGGGGGGTAGGCCGAGATGCCGCCAGCTGTGCCGAAGGTTGGCTGTAAGGCATCCATGTTGGGGTGTAAACCTTCCTCATGGGTACAGCGCATAGAAAACTACCTAGCACCTCCACCAGTGCCACATTATGCCATAACAGAAACCTGTAATTAACGGCGCCCAAGGACATCAGGCTGCACCGTAGAGTAGAGTAGAACCTTGGACAGTGGCACACACCCACAGTGCTAGATTGGCCAAGAACTGGGTAGTTTTCAAAAAAAATTCCAAATTATTTTATTAACTGTCGTCTCGTTGAAGATGAACGAAGTAGTCATGTAACAAATTTGCAAGTATACCAATAAATGAGTAAAAACATAGGTACTAACTCTGAGCTATGTAATTTAGAAAATAATAATTAGGAATTATAACGCAATTCAGAAAATAGGAGTACGGGTTGACTATACGATGTAAATCTCTTTGAACTTTTAATAATCTCCTCCAAAGCATCGGCACCCTTCCCGTAATTGTGGCCAAGGGACGAACCACTGGCAATATGACTTCGTCTTTTCCACAAGCTCGTCTTCGTCCTCTTTTCAACAGAGGTACATACAAGCCTGGCAGCATCAATAAAAACAATACTAGAACTGGCAAGTGGGCCACGAATCTGGCAAGTGGGCCACTTGCCAGATTGGTGGAAAGCACATTTGCATAGAAACATAGTCATGTAGTGCACTCTGTCATGATTGACTGAGGACGTCCGTATCTTCGACAGAGCTGCCAACAGCTTGTCAAATGGTGTATTCGCGACTCCATTTGAGCACTTGCCACCTGTCTGCATGAAAAATTGAGCACTATACTTACTTTTGAATATTGTAGCAGGTGGCCCATAGCTCCAACTCAAATCAGTTTTGTTTATATTTGGACCGGCCGGCATCCTTTCCAAAAGAATTGGCCCAGCTTTGTCTATATGAAATGTTACCTGTTCTAAGAGGTCTTGCAAATCAAAGCTTTTTAAGATGTCCATGCCATAGCTATAAAAAAATATTTACTTTAGTGAATAAATCAACTTAAATGAATCATTGAGTCAATTAACAAAGAAATCATTGAATCAATCATTCCAAAGCTTTATTATCCCAAGTAATAGTGCATGTTCTTTTTTCATTTTTTTGTTTCCTACTGTCCCTGCAATAGCACTGAATGATCCTATCTAGCACGCACCACTTAGTGATTGTCGTGATCCCACGAGAAAAGTTCTTAACATATCGTACTCTTCCCAACTTGAGTCTGGCATCGCAGCTCTGTAGAAACCAGCGGTGGAATTGCCCAATGCACTTTGCTTCTATGAGAAATGCGTTTAGAGAGCGTTCTTTGTAATTGAAGCCAAGCTACTCAACATCCTCTGCATTATTGTTGTGGCTATGGTCGATTGCATCTCATTCTCTTCGAAACACTGCACCACCTAGGTGATTGTTGGAATCTCACGTCTCAATAAATATGTGCACCATCCTCCGCAAGGTGCTTGACTCAAGATCATCCAGCCTCTTCGCCCAATCACAACATTTACCATACGAACACTTTCTCTGCCACCGTTTTTCACTGATATCGCATTCGGTCGCTCGCTTCGGCAAGCTTTCCCGTCCTCTCGATGAGGGCAGTCCACAATTGCAATCTTCCTGAACTGCACGAATCCCTTGAAGAATGTTTAAAGCTATTTCCTTTGCCAGCTAGGGAAAATCACACTCGTGAAAAATGACTCACCAGCGAGTTTGTGGGACGTGTTGCAAAGACAAACAACTCGGCCTAGACCATGTTGCAAAAAGGCAGCGCATCACCACCTCACAACAAGCTTCTGCTGAGCTGCATGCAAGCGGGTTTTTGCAATTGATTCCAAAAATTAATAAAACACTTTGGACGCTTTAAAACATGAATCCTAACCATACAGTCACTTTATGTGTTTGTAGTGCATGAAATTGTTTGAGATTGTTAAAATAGTTGACGCACTATTTGCTACTGCTGCCAGCAGTGCCATCAGCTTGTGAAACGGGGTAAACACTGCTTGGTCTCGTCCCAAAAAAGATCTCAGCCGAGCTAGGGGGAGACACGATGTGCTTCCCTCTTCTTAAGAGCATGCAAAATGGGGCTAGTTGGTCTGACTTCATAGTAGAACAGCCCAAAAATTTGAAGACACAAGATGAAGGAGTACACAATACAGACACTGTAAAACTAACAACTGTTGCGTTTATAGTGCAGAAAGGAATGAATACAGGTAGTCTGACTGCAGGTGCGTCATCTCATTACACATACTTGCCACTAAAGAGAGACTGCACCAGCACAACAACAAAGTAAAAGGTATAGCTACTCCTCATTGGTCATCAAATTGTGACGCCTATGACTGTACACCATTGCTTCACAGCGTTCTTGTCATCGTCAGCCATGTGAAATATTAGCATACAGCTGTTCACATTACGCACACACATACAACCACGATTTCTTCACAACCATGATCTCTGCATTTCTGCCTTGTCTATATGTCTTCATGATTGCGAATTTAGCTGGCTCGACAAAAGTGACAAGTATCTGTAATGTGACGATGCACACGCAGTCGGACAACATGTATTCATTCCTTTCTGCACAATAAACATGACAGTTGTTAGTTCAGTACCTGTCTTCATCTTTTTCAGTCTGCTTTACTATGAAGCTAGCCTCTAGTACGGCCACAGTTTTCAATAAGGTTTGTTAAATTATTGATCATGGTCTTTATTCGTCGGGATGGAGATGTGCCACCAAGCGTTAACATGAGTGCATCTAGGTTAAAGGGTGTTACAGCTGCCAAACACCAACAGACATTGTGCAAGCTCTGTTGCATCAATGTATACAATAAAAATTCCACTATACTTCTGTAAGGACATGTTTTACTTTCGATTCCTATGACTGAAGAGTATATTAATCTTTTTCTTTCTTTTTGGCTGCTGGCTCTATTCTCGATTTTGTAGGAGGGTGCTATCCTGTTGTGTGTTCACCATACAGTCGACACGCTTGGGAGAGCAGCTGTTGGTGTTCTTTCTCCACACTTGGGACACATGTTAGAGTTGAAAGCACATTCGTTCGATGTCCACTTTCTCGATACTTTCTGAGGAAGAAAAAGATACACATGTTTCCAACAGAAGAAAAGGGTCTGATTGTGGCAGTGACAGATTTATAACTTTCTGTAACTCAGAAACGTGCTACTTTGATAACATACCTCTTTGACCTCGTACGATCACTCTTCAGGCATCCGCGAAAAGTGACCCTTCCTTCCCTGCAGGTTTCTAAGATTGCCATTAAACAGATGGTAGTTGGTGCTTCACCTTCTTCTCTTTTTCACGAAATGTATTTTTCACCAGAACCTGACTAATGTAAGCAACAACTGGCCCTTAAAGAAGTCCTTCTGGAACACAGTGTCCCAGCCATGTTGCCATAACTCTGAGCCATACTCAGGTTGCTGTAACTTGCTCGACGACCTCTTCGTCGATCTCATTCTCCTCTTCGTAGAGTGGTTCATTTTTCTTGGCATCGTACATATCGGCCACTTCATTCGGCATCTCTGCGTTCAAATCCAGATCTGCAAGAGAGAGTTTGTAGTGAGCGATTTTTCCATCCGTCTCGGTTGCGCTTGCAGTTTGTCACTGAAAGCCAGCAGATGACAAGGATATTCTACTGAAATTATGATACAAATTTCAAGTAAGTGCTTTCTACACATCGTAATTACTAGAACAGAGTTAAACAATGGATCGAGTAGGACACTATTCGGTTCCCATATTCACACCATCTACTGTTCACACAAGTGTAACATGCCGGCTTCACCACAATAAGAACAATGCACATTACGGGGAAGCATCAGAGACATGGCAAGCATGGTTTCCCACAGCCACCAAGTACCATTAACGAGGCTTGGATCTACCACAGGCAAGGGTTCTCAAGCAAGGTATCCCAAGAGAGTCTCCTGCGAGTGCGAGTGGTGCTACTCCATTTCACAACCACCTTGCCACACTGCTGAAGCGACGAGGAGTCTTGTGAAGCACATGATATATTTCCGAGTGTAACTGTTTCATTATAAACAAGAGATAAGGGTTTCAGTCGTGCCTCTTGCATAACTTGTTATGGCGATACGCAATGCGTTAGACCTTCAGTCTCAGGCATTTACCTTCAGTCTCAGACCTTTAGTCTCAGACCTTCTGTCTCAGACAGGCATTTTATAATCAATTTCTAAAATATTGAAAAAATAACCGGTTGGTAACTGCAATAGCCACCCTAAACACTATGATGCAAAACGACATGGCAGCCCCCATACATTTTAGACCATTTGCATCCCTCTGAGTTTGCGCTTTTTGGGGGCTTACTGCCTGGAAGCAAAAAATAAATGGTGTAATCTGTAATGAAATAATCTCATATAATGCTAAAACCCAAGCATCAAGTATATTTTTTCACTATTATTTGGATCACTCTTTTAACGTGAAAGTTTTGTATGCCGGGTTACACCAAGCCTTCAGCAATATATTTCCGCCACAAAAATGGCATCATAAAGATATTTATGATAGGAAGACAACGAAGCAAAAAGTGGATGATCCCCTAACATAAAAATCGGTATAGCACAAAAGTGAAACGCGTCTTCACAGAGGTAGTTGAGCATTGATTATACATTGTAGCAGCAACATCAACAAATTGCAAAGCCACGTTAGGAATGGCAGGCAGCTGAAACTTGCAGCACATCCCTCAACAACGGCCGCACCTCGACACTTAAAGCACGCTGTTTAAACAGAAAGACAGGCGTGCGAAACGAGCGCACAAGTATACACAGGACAAGAGCAAACAACTGTGACAATTCTTCTATCGTCGTGTGTCAGCAGCGCACTCTTTGCGTACATGCGGCCGTGGCGCCGAGTGAAGTGAACTTCATCCTCTCCAAAACTACAAGTAAGATAAGCATGTGTGTAGCAAAGACCCCGCTTCGTGGAGGTGGAGCTCGTACAAACGCACAAGGCAATGACCACACCAAACACGAGTCCCTCACCCCATCCCGCTACTGATAACAAAAACGCACAAAAGTTTGGAAGATTTGAGGATCGCTGCACAGTGTATATAAATGGCTTGCCGTCACCGAATCCTACAATGTACGTTTTGTGGCATAGTGGTTAGCATTGCGAATCAAGAGATTCCTGGTTCGAGTCCACATGACAGATCTTGCCTTCTTTTTTCTGTGCAATCTGTCAGTATTTATTTTCCAACGTTATATCTGCGATGGAAATATGTCAGCAGGGCTGTGGCGGACCCTGGTATAAAATACTGTGATGTTAGAAGTTCTGTTAACCGGAGTCGGACCCATGACCTCTCGGCCTGCGGCGAGAAATGCCAGGCACACTATGCCTTGGCCACGGTCCAGGCCACGGTCCGAAATCCAACCACTTCTGCATTCCCAACAATATTGCTCACATTTCTATGGTCATACTTACGCGTAGTGTCCACTAAAAATCGAATGTTTCGTATATCTGAGGCAGAAAATTAACACATAAATATATGGTGGCGTGTTTCTTCATACCATAAATGTCATACCTATTCTAAGGAAAGTAGGGTTTAATACGCTGAGCTGACAATGCAAGGCGATGGACGAAAAGGTGGGTGGTTCCTGCACTTGACTAAGACTATACGGTGGTGGCACCTATTCGCTGCACGCATCGAGGCACTTTAACAGATGGTCTCAAGAATCTCATTCACTGTTTTTCTCTCGCAGAGCACCAAATAACTGTTTTATTCACTCTCTCTAGACGGAACACTATCGTCCTTCGTTGACATTTGCAGTCCAACATGAAGATATAGGGCGAATTTTCAGACTTTGAATATTCAGACTATATTCAGACTATGCCTTGTGCCACGGTCAGGTTCTTTGTACGTTAAAAAAAATAGCCTTTTATATCTGTCACTGCCCTTTCACAGCATTCTTGGCAAGGTGCAGTCATGACCATGGCATCCGCCATTAGTTCCTTCAACCTGTCGTTCTAAGCGTCTATCCCATTTGGCTCGTTTCAAATAGAAGTTCGCCTTAACGCCTCAGCGCCAATAGACATAGCGCTAGCTCTCTTATATTAACGTACAGCAAACATTAAACTACTTCTGTGAGAACACCTTTTAATTTCGTGTTTTACCGATTTCTACGGAGGTATCAGCAACGTTTTTTTTTTTTATGCTGCTAAACCTATCCAGGCGTTGCGGAGCTGTAAAAGTGGTTGGATGTTCACTGAACTGACAGTGCCACAACATTAGCGCCGGAGATATGCTGACAATATGAAACACTCTAAATGTCTACATCGTTCTTAGTGCCAATAATTTGGTCTTCCACACAAAAATGGTACGTGATGGCTGCTAAAAGTGCTTCAAGTGCATCACTGGAACACCGTAGGTCAAACAACCAATATTGTCCGAATGAAGTGGAATTAATAGCACTGAAAATGTCCGATGCTGCAGAAAGAAAAAATTAAGGGAAGAGAAAAAAATAAAGCTCGATGAAGGCACCAGCATTAGCGCTGTCATAAAAAAAACGCCTTTCGCACAAATACCAGTGAATATACCCAGCATAAGTGGGTATCAGAACATGAAGAAAAGTGAGGTGCCGTTCATGAGGAGGCTTTTAAATTAACTTCAAGGAACAAGTATCAATAAGGTGGGCAAGCCAACGCCAAAAAAACAACGAGGAGACAACACCATGCGCATGAACAGGTCTTGAGGGTGTGCGGCTGCTGACATCCCCTTGTAAAGCTTTGTGCACCTCAGGGCGCACGTGTCTCGCGCAGAAGCTAAAGTAGTTAAATAAATGTGTGTTGGCATGGCTCATTCTGACCACATCTACTGTGTCCGTTCACTCCAAGAGCGTTGTGGCACTGGTGTTCCCCCATATCGAGACCACACACTGGCTGCCTAACGTGGAGCTCTTTGAGCATCGGATGACAGATTTCGCGGTTCAATACAAGCTTTTATTAGAGCCGGGGTAAAGTAGGCCAAGGAGGACTTCTTTGCTAGCGTCGGCGTTGTGTTGTGTTAAGAGTGAGGAGATCGGTTGTTTTGTCGGCACGTTGAGTTTTTTTTTTTCTGCTAGCAAGTGTTGTTTTTTTTGCGTTGTTGTCGGTTTTTAAGAACGTTGTTGAGATAGTATGACAGCCATGCGGTCTGCATCCTGGGGTGAGCAAAGCGTAGAGCACGAGGATTGTAGACCAGGCCTGGAGCGAGTGAGTACAGAAGCCTCATTCCGGGACGGTGGACACCAATCGCTCGGTAAGCTCCTGTGTGCAGTGAGCGATGGGGCCACCTTACAGAGTGGATGTCTCCTTGCGGCTGCCTCTTCTGCACCTGGGCTAGGTGCTGGGTGGATGCCGGTTGTTGTCAAGCCTAGGCTTCGCGCAGCTGCCTGTCGTCTAGCCTAGGCCTGTTGTCAAGCCTAGGTCTAAGGCTCTGCGCAGCTGCCTGTCGCACGTGGCACAACTAGGTGGACTGTGGCGTTCAGGTGGTGCATTCTGCTTCTCTCACTTTTTCACAATGAAGGCTGTTATGAGATGACTTATGGGTCACGCGCAGTTGCATGTTGTCCGCCGCTTGTTCTTGTTTCCTTATTAACTGTGGCACATACCCACTAAAGTCATGATTCCTCATAGTCGTCAGCCACTGCATGAACAATTGGCACGAAATTCCCTGCAAGTGTTTAGTTGATACCACGCTTCTCAGAAGAATGATGAAAAATAGCACAACGAATGCCGGCCTACTACCCAAAAGTTTGTTAATAATGCCCTAATGGGTACCAAGCAAATGTGCTTGCAGTAGTTACCCAATGAGTGTTATGAAAAGGCTCTGAAAGGCTGCTCTTCTAGCTTTCACTGTGACTGTGCTGGGCCTACCGTGCAGGCCTGGGTTTAATTTTTTATCTTGCGATGTACGAGTTAGGAAAAGTGATTTTCATTTTATTTTGATAGGCGTCTCGGCCGCCTCGATGTATTAGCTAGCAGTACTGACCATTGTACCACGTGGGCGAGGAGCCCGAAGCTCCCTTTGCCCTACTGCATTGTTCTGTCGAGTGTTTCGGATGTACGCAGTGGGAGTGATGTAACCGGCGACTGGCTGTCTTCTGCACATCGTCAGCGCCTCTGGCCAGCAATGCGGTCACGATGTCGGGTGATGGACATGTCTGGGACCTGCGCAACTGCCTGCAGTCCGGCGCTCTTGTGAGTGCTGGTTGCAACCGGAAGACGTGTCGGCGCGAGTGACGGTTCGTCGCGCCGACGGTAACGTTGCTGTTGCGGGGCCAGTAGTGAGGTCGAGCCGGACAGCGCAGCAGTGTTAACCGGCGGCAGTGTCATGGTGCACGGGCATTGTGTAGACATGGGTTGTCATGTTTTGTTAAAACTTGTGTACAAGATTTCTTTTCTTTTCAGGATATGGTTCGAATTAAAGTTGGGGTGATGTGGGATTGCCGACACCCCACTGTGAAGTCACGTGTCTTGCGCACGTGTACTGTGCAAAAGCCGTATTTCGGGGTCACAACTATTGAGCGGTAAGTGGTGTTGTGTTCGCGAGTGGTGATCACCACTAACATCATCATGGTTAGATTGGTAGCGCCAGCGGTCACCCCTGGCAGCAAGCCTTGGTGGCGGCACGAAAGAATTGATCGACGCTTTTTTTTCCTGGTGACGTTTGGCGCGAACGGTTGTCTCTCGCAGGGAGATCCCGGAGCACGACACTGCGGGCCGTCTGCCAAGGCCCTTGTAGTGAGTCAGGCGTTAGCAACACCGCCTTGTTTGTCATGTTGTTGAGGGTTGTTTATTATTGTGTAAGGATGTCATAGCGTGTTGATCACGATTGATGTATAATTATTTGACTGATAATATTGCCGTTCAAAAGTAGTGAAAATGTGCAACTTCTTTGGCTTGGTTTGGTCCGACTGCTTCTACTGTGTCTGTTCACTCCAAGAGCCTGGCTCTTGCCACATTGAGACCCCACAAAGGGCCATTTGAGTTTCCTACTGGCTAAGAAGAACCGCAGCTGCAAGGTGTTTCTGAGATGGAGTATACGCACTGTTGATTAACTACATTGACTACACTCTTAAAAAACAAAAGTAGTAGTACTTGCTAACTTTGGTGTAGTAAATGCTTGTCACATATGTTACTACCCCATTGGTAAGAACAGTTAGTTAAGCAAGAATGGTAACTGTAACTATTTTTGTCCTTACTAACAGCAATCAGCAATTACCTTAGCCTTTACTAACTGTGGATCATAAAAAATGGTTTAAAAAAAAGGTATCAACTCAAACTAGTGAGTTCTTTTCCCCATTATTTGTCTAGTATCAATTGTGGTCAAATTATTATTGTCACATTAATACATCACTTCGGGTAATCCAAGGAATAGATATTTTGTTCTTCAGATAAAAAAAAAAGAAGTTTGAGCACAGTTCATAAAAAAATTGAAATAGGCCTATTGTAATATCGGTGCGCTCATGTGTTCTGCCATGGATAATGTATTTTGTACTGTTTTTCATGTGCTGTATATAAGTACATGTGCATAGTATCTGCGCGTACATATCCATGCCCAACTAAACATAATAGGTTTCAACTTACTTCAAGTGCTTGATGTTTTTTTTCACTGCATTGAAGAATCTTTATTCTGTAGTGGTATGTTTAAGTTAAAAAAGTTAAGGTATACGTTAGCTCGTAATATTAGCGCACACGCACACATAGTAAGTGTGCCACAGTTTGACTGTGAAACTATTCAGCAATGACAAAGATGTGTTGTGTGTTCTCTAATAATAATAATAATAATAATAATAATAATAATAATAATAATAATAATAATAATAATAATAATAATAATAATAATAATAATAATAATAATAATTGTTCTGGTTTTACATACGAAAACCACCATATGATTATGAGAGACGCAGTATGATATCTTTCGACCACCTGGGGTTCTTTAAAAAGAGACTGAACAAAATTGAAAAAAACTGAGTAAACTTCGAAATTCTACTTGAAATAGGAGACTTTTCTCATAAACAGAGTTGATTTCGCATGTTTTTGAACAGATGGCTGTATTTTCGATGGATTGTCAATGCACAGCGGCTGTGACGTCACAATTGTCGAGGCACATGCAGGATGCATTGTCCTCCTCTTCCTTTCTCCACATCTCCTTTCATTCCCCTCTCTCCTTCCACAAAAGCACTCAAGCTGTACCCCAGCCCGGAGCATTTCTGCTACCAGTGCAGTTCATACCGGTTCTGGGAAACAAAGGGGCAGATGAGCATGTGGAGAGATGCGGGCAATGGCGGGCATTGTTTGCTTACCTGCTTTGGGCATTTGTGACATCACGGCTCATTTCGGAGGCCCCGTGCCATCTCCTCTAGTTCACGGGGCGGCTGCTAGACATGGTAGTTTGTGAAAAACAAATTAAATTCGCTATTTTCCTACAGTTACCGCCTGTAATGAAGATTGTCTCTAACCAGTTCAGGACCCAATCTCTCAATTTGGTTGAAAATCTTGCCGACAAAGATTTTGTTCAGTATCCCTTTGATGTGCGTGTTAATATAAGCATGCGGGCCTCAAGGATTTTCGCATTCATTGAGAAAGTGGCCGCCGTGACCAGGATTCAATCTCGTAACCTGCGTGTGTGAGGCCTCTTCTCATGTCCCTGTTGATTAAGCGCTATTTTTTAAAATGCGAAGCATTTCTTTGCATACTGCAGGCATTTTGAGCGTCTGTCTGTTTGTATGTCTGCCTACATCTGGGTGCCGTCATGATCACCCCCTTAACTTGGGGTAAACAAAAATAACTAAGGGGGTAAGATAGTCTGACGAGTATGACTCGCTGGTCATGGCACAAATAATGTCCCAAAGTCGTCACGTACGTCGTCAAACACTTCACTGAGTGGCTAAAACACTGCAATCATGCAATATCTGATACTCTTCATGCTTGGGATGACGCCAAGTGCACTTTACGATGTGCTTCATCTAAAAATTGACGCCTCCACTGACATGATCCTGGCGAACGGAGGGCACAGTGGTGATACACAGTACTCATGGCAAGAGCCTGAACTGATCTTACTGCAGTGCGTACAGCGAATCAAGGCCAAATGTGCCTCTAGATCGTACTAGGCAGATGTACAAGCAGTCAAACTTGCACTAACAGAGCCTTTGTGGCTAGCAAACAACGCAGGGAGCAATCCACACTAGGCGCGCTTCAGCCAGTGGGCCCCCAGGCAGCGACTCTGCTAGATCTCGGGGCAAATATGCACTATGTGCCTAAAGAAAATAGGACAACGCCTTAACGAGAAACTGGTTTCCAGTGCTACTGACAAGTTGTCCCAGTTGTAAAACAGGACCTGCTTCATAAAAGCGCGCGGTAAACTGTGCGTGGTGAAGTTGATTTGTCGAGTGTGTGCAGGGCCTGATGACGTACAGGAGACAAGTTGTACCAGTTGTAAAACAAGACCTGCTCCGTAAAAGCGCGTGGTAAAGTGCGCATGGTCAACCTTATTTGTCCAGTGTGCGCAGGGCGTGATGACATACAGAAGCCCATTGTCTTGTGGTGCGTGCTACACGGGCCAGGCAAGCAGATGTCTAACCGAACGCCTACAAGAACACGCCAATAATGTTTGTAGTGGCAAAGATGGCTTCCTGCAGCCGTTACATGTGAGCACGTGTGGGTGCACTCTGCAATTCGGAAGGACCACAATTTTGGATAAGATTAAAGCAGCAGGCTGCAATGACTGTCGATGTTTTTAAATGCCAAGTATTTTTGTTTACTACAGGCACATTAAGCATGCACCTGCCTGTCTGTCTATCCCTCTACATCTGGTTGCTCTCGTGATCACCCCCTTAACTTGGGGCAATAAAGTGGTGGGAATGCCTTCCAGCATTTTGGAGCAGGCAAAATCTTCTTTTGGAGGAGCTACCTCTGTGATTGGAACATGCACAGGCTTTTCATGACACCTACATAGAAAGAAAATTCAGCTTTAATTTATTTTAATGTTTTCTCAATTTACATATTCATTTATACAGAACCAGCAAGCGTACAAAATAAGCACAAGAAATAAACAAAAGCAGCATCCAGCAGTGACATAAAACAGTGAAAAGATATTGCACCATCAAGCTAGCTTCAGCATTAAGTTCTAGCAATGCAGATGCACATTCACTCACATAGGCATGCGTACGGCATACCTGCCAAGTTTAGAGATTCTGAATCCGGAAGATTTCCACAACAAGAGGAGGGGCGACGGGCTGAATTATTTTTCCCAATTTTACGGCACCAAAAAAAAAAAAAAGAAAAAACTTCTCGCAATAACGAGACAAGGAGGGGCGGGGGGGGGGGGGGGGGGGCAATAGCAAGCGCCAACATTGGCATTGCGGTCTTATGATTGCTTGTAGCGGCCGAACACATGAGCTAAGTTTCCCACTAAGGTAAGAGCTAAATACTCCCGAAATGTTGCATCATCAAAACAACTAGCAGATTCTATTTCCGTCAAAACAACTCACGAATGTCCTCTTGGAACACATGTGAACAGATGGGACGGTGCAGCTGTTTGCCGGGAAATCCCGCGTCAAAGCTCTGGCTTTGCTCGCTTTTAGATTCTTTGGACAGGAACAACAAGACGCTTCTAGCATTTGGGTGTTCAATAGTACCTCTCGCTCACTCTAGTGAATTGCCCTGCCGCGGTGGTCTAGTGGCTAAGGTACTCGGCTGCTGACCCGCAGGTCACTGGTTCGAATCCCGGCTGCGGCGGCTGCATTTCCGATTGAGGCGGAAATGTTGTAGGCCCGTGTGCTCAGATTTGGGTGCACGTTAAAAAACCCCAGGTGGTCGAAATTTCTGGAGCACTCCACTACAACGTCTCTCATAATCATATGGTGGTTTTGGGACGTTAAACCCCACATATCAATCAATCTTCTTGTACAGCACACTGTCTCGCAGGCAGAACGATGTCAACGAGCACGATAAATGACGTGGTATGATTGCTTCCTGGCCCTCTAAATGATCGATGATTTGACGAATCCCTGCATCATCTTGCTACCGTCTGCTGAAGTCTGATAAGCTAATGGCACCCAGAAAACCTTCATTGTCCTTTGCTTCTTGACTGACAGGATGAAGGGGTGCACATGACAGTGTGTCAGCGTCTTCATGCTTACGGCCGGATGGTGTCGTCAAAATCCTGAAGCCACAAGCTCGACCCTGCTAGTCGTCATGAAGGGTTGTGCAGCCTTGCCAACTAACAGCGTGATGGTTCGTCACTATCTTGAAGGGACGACCTTAAAGCTACGGACGAAACTTGGTGATTGCCCACACGACTCCGAGGCACTCTTTCTTCGTAGTGAAATAATCCGTCCCAGCATGGGATAGGGAGCGAATGGCGTTATGTCATCTTGACACTTAACAAGCACTGTATTGAGATTAATGTTACTAGCGTCAGCATGCACCTCTGTGTCAGCATCATCGTCGAAGTGAGCAAAAACGGGTGCTGATTGCATGCGGTGCCACAGTCAATCAAAAGCTGCTTGTTGCTCGTTTTCCCAGACAAACGGCGTGTCGTCCCTTGTGAGACGAGTCAGAGGTTCTGCTATCTGCAAAAAGCCGTGAATGAACCGGTGATAGTAGGCGCACAAACCAAGGAAGCGCCGGACGGCTTTCTTAATGACAGGAGCTGGTAATTCGGCAACAGCGGTAAGCTTGTCTGGATCGGGCCGGACTCCTTCGGCGCTAACTACATGTACAAGAAATTTTAGTTCTTCATAGCCGAAGTGGCACTTTGTGGCTTTAGTGTGAGGTCCGCCGATTGGATGGCCTCCAGCACGTGGCACAGGCGGTGAAGGTGTTGCTCGAAAGTGGCAGAGAAGACCACCACATCATCAAGATAGACAAGACAAGTCTGCCACTTCAGCCCTGTGAGGACAGTGTCCATCATTTGCTGGAAAGTTGCTGGCGCTGAACACAAGCCAAAAGGAAGCACTCAAAATCGGTAGAGGCCATCTGGAGTCACGAAGGCTGTTTTTTCACGCTCTCGCTGATCTACCTCAATTAGCCAGTATCTACTTTTCAGATCGAGAGAAGAGAAATAATGGGCACGATGAAGTCTATCCAGCGAGTCGTCAATACACAGCATCGGGTATACATTCTTTTTGGTTATGTTGTTAGGCTTCTGGTAGTCAACGCAGAAGCTTAGAGACCTGTCCTTCTTTTTGACAAGGACAACTGGAGACGACCACAGGCTGTTGGATGGTTCAATAAAGCCATCATCAAGCATCTAGTGGACTTGCGTATGTATCCCCTCACGTTCTTTATACGACAAGCGGTAAGGGTGCTGGTGTATTGGCGTGCATCCTCGTCCGTGATGATCCTGTGTTGAGTGGTGGTTGTCAGGCGGATGTTTGAGGAACTGTAGGTGACATTTGCTACACTGCGGGCAAACCCTATCGAAGTGTCACAGAAAAGGTGTCGACGCTCGTTGCTAAAGTTGGTAACCAGCAATTCAGATTGGCCATCACGAAGGTGTATTACACTTCTAGCTACACAAATGCCTCGCTGCAGGAGGTGTTCAAAGTTTCTTTTGGCCACCACTTCGCCATAGCCCAAACCACAGCATGTGACGTCGACTAGAACTTGCGTGACTAGAACTTGCGTCGACTTGCTCCTGGAGGCAGCATCAAGCTCCACTCAGAAACGCCGCTCGTCGTCCTGCATGACGATTGCTTACTAGTGGAGAATGTGACGGTGGTGCTCTGGCAGATTAATGATAGCACCATTCTCCTGCAGAAAATGAACTCCCAGAATGATGTCATGGGAGCGTTCCCATAGGACCAGGCAGCTTGCTGCGAATGTATGCCCTTGAATCTGTACTGTAGTTGCGCAGGCACCCAGTGAAGTAACGACGTGGCCACCAGCTGGTCTGAATCTGTGAGTTACGCCGCGACGTGATTACTTTTTTAAGCGGCACTGCCAGTTTCCCGCTCAGTATGGAATAGTCTGCGCTGGTGTCCACTAATGCATTAACCGCGTAACCATCAATCGTCACTGACATGTCGAGAGAAAGCTGGCCATCCCTTGCTGCAGCAGGTGATGTTGGATCAGTATTTGTAGGGCTCTGCGTCAATAGAAAGTCTTCAATCGACGTTCAGCGACCCCGCCCCAGAGAGTGCTTCGGGTAGTTCGGTTAGGCAGACGGTGGTGAATGCTGCTGGGAGAGGTAGTTTTCGATGTCGCGGGGTCGCTGGCTATAGCGGGGTGGCGGAAAGTACACAGAGAAGCCGCAAAGCCCAAGGCAGCGGTATGGGCACTGGCAGTACAAGTAATCAGCTTATCCGCGGTGAAAGCATAAAGGCCGGCAATCGGGTGTGCGCCAAACATCTGACTTCCGAGGAGACGTGTGTCGATCGTCGATGTGCCAGACCGGTTGCTCTGAACGATAGGCAACAGGAGCGCCACGAACATAGAGCAAGGGTAGGGGCGTGTATGTGCCTTTGTAGTACGGTATGTGCTGCGCTGTTTGGAGTGAAATCGTAGGAACAGCATTAACCAACAGTGGCAGCAATACAGCAGGGCGCTTTAAGGCTTTCTCATACATTGTCTTTTGGCGGTATTCAGCAGGAGCCGGCACAGCTGTATCAGGAGGCAAGGCGTTCTGGAGGGCCTGGTGAAGCTCATCCTTGATCACAGTTGCAATACAGCTAAGAATGGGATGCGGTGTTACGCTGGCCTTTTGCAACTCTTTACATACTATCAAATGGATCAGTTCATACGCAGTCATTGCTGGTACCAGTGGCAGTGAAAATGTCAGAAGTGGACATGCCACTGACTTGCCTATCGTATAGGTTGGATCACTGCTGCAGCATTTTTTTTCACAGTCATGGCCTCAGACAAGGACTCCACAACCGTCTTCAGAAGGCTCCGCACGAGGCTGGCAAAAAGCTGCTCCTTGAAACTGCGCCTAAAGTGACGCAACTTGTCGTCCTCCATCATTCTTGCGTTGGCTCGTCGAAAGAGGCACGTCATGTCTTCAGTGTACGTGGTCACAGTTTCATTTGGCAACTGGACGCCGGCCAGAGTAGCTCGTTCAGCTTGTTCTTGGCGATCAGCACTGGCGTAATTATGCAGAAATCTACGAGCTGCTCCTCTCGATTCTGATACCAGGTTCGCGCCCTGTCCACCAGGTAGAAATATACACGACCCAGTTTCGCCGCGTTTTTCCAGGTGACTATGCGCTCGAAGTCGGTCAACCAGTCCTCAACGTCCTCATGCTCCATGCCATGGAACGTCGCCGGGACCCGTGGGCTTTCTAATGTATAACGGTTTGACATCATGCTTTCCCTGCCAGCTCGCGAGGTTTGGACCGAAGCGCTGGTCATGTTTGTTGACGTAGTAAGAACAATACCCTCGACTTCCAGAGGCGATCCTCTGATTCGGTGGCTGGCCGATGCACGGGTGCTGACTGGCACTGTACCCGTAGCAAGACTCCCTGGTGGGGGGGGGGTCTGCAACATCTGTGGGGTACCCAGCATATCCATCAGTTTGTCACGAGGCTTCAGAAGTGCTGGGGGGTTTATTAAGCCACTGAGTAGATAGCTCATTAACAATGCGTCCGTCCCGGTTGGCTCTCGAGCAGAGAAGAATCACGAGATCTCCTTTTTTCTTTAGGGCAAGAGCCACTGACGCCCTTGACCCACCAAGTGCGGGTGGCAATATGTACAGTTGCGTGCGATATTAAGGTTACATCACATGACCGTCGACCAGCCTAACGTCCCAGGGGCCTAGCCATTTGTTTAGAACAATGAAAATCGTGATTTTACCAAAGCTTTTTTTTTTTCTCGTTGGCTGTTGCATGCTACAAAGATTACCCTTAAGACGAACTCTACATCCCTTCTCGCAATTTTGAGCTCTCCAATTCTCGCTATAAAGTGTATTCTTTGTGGGCTCTTATCTATGCTGACAATTATAGAATTGCTTGAAAAGATGTGTTGCAGCTGGTGCTGGCTAGGCACTCCTTAATGAACAGCAAAAAGAGTGAGTGAAGCTTGCATGATACCACGCTTTCCTCGAAAGTGTGTTCTGGGATGTGGCGCTCGTAGTTTTTAGTTGATGCTTGGCGATAACCTTCAAATTGTGCCTGACTGTACTGCTTTCATACATCTGTCATATCTGGTTAACATTAATTGTAGTTAGGCACCATCCGTCGAAGTTGATTTATGCAGGAGTGTCCAGGGCTACAATCCTCGCAAGCATCAGCGCTTCATAGCAACTTACCCCTCTGTTGCTACTAATATACATGATGTTGTTGGCATTGTTACGCAACTGTAAATAAGTGGTTATGAAAAACATATGCGGCAGTTTGACATGTGTCACGTGCATATATTTAGTATTACTTTGTAAAGTTTTGCTCTATAAAAATTACAAAACATGCTTTGCATAACCAAATATTCTTAAGGTACGTGGAGTCTGTCAATTTTTTTTTTCAACAGTATGTAGCAACCAGCTCAAGTTTCAACCGTGCTTACTTTGCCATTTTTTTTTAACATGACTGTATTCTATGCCGAGGTCCACCACGGCTTCACTGACGTATTTCCCTCATGAATATGAGGTTGTAAAGATATAATGCACGCTGTAAAATATATACTGTAATGAAGAGGAATCAGATCATCAAAAGGGCAGCAGCATTGAGTGCGCAGCAGAGGCTTGAGCTAGCGGACCGTGCTCGCAACTGTGCGCGATGGCTTGACAGCTCCAGTACAACGTTTATAATACTAACAGATTGCAAAAAGAACAATCAGAAGAAAAAGTTCCATTGCTGGGTGTCTAATGGCAAGCTACTTATTTACATCATATACCATTTCGCGGTCCTCAGAGCTACGCAATTACAGTGCGTTTTCATCATCAGTTGCGAGATCACGCGAAGTGCATGCGGTGGGCACGCTCTAAAGTTCGTCATTGCACGCATTTCATTGCGTGCATGAATGTGTTTTCTCATGCGCGTGCACCTATCTCGTGAATCAGGACACCATGAAAGCAACTTCGCTGCCAGCCGAGTTTACGAAAGGAGCGAGCCGCTCACACACGATGAAGTAAGAATTGCAACGGTTGTCCGCGCCCTTCTTGTGTATGCTTGATTGATTTATATGTGGTATTTAACATCCAAAAACCACTATATGATTATGGAAGACGCCGTAGCGGAGGGCTCTGAAAATTTCGACCACTTGGAGTTCTTTAACGTGCACCTAAATATGAACACACAGCCCTACAGCATTTTTGCCTCTATCGAAAATGTAGCCGCTGCAGCTGGAATTCGATTCCACGACCTGAGGGTCAGCAGCAGAGTTTCTTAGCCACTAAACCACCACGGAGCGGCTTCCTGAGTGTGCTCATTTGTGCGTGCTTTCTGCTTGAGCAAGTTTATGCTCAATGCAAGATTCGAGCTACTTGCATTTCTTCGCGAGAAATTACAACTTGCTGCAGTAGCATTCATTCCTTCGCCTTTGTGGCAAAACAATGCACAGTAAATGCTCAAGTTCCTCTGTGAAGGCCCATTTCCCTTTTGTGTTATACAGATTCATAAGATGAGAAACCAGCTAGGTTTCCATCTCCTTTCATTTTGCGATCAAGTGCCGTGCCCTGTCGTTCTACCGTTGATGGGTGGCTGCTGCTCTGTCAAGCTGCCACTGCCCTGATCTTTTTCCCGGCCACCTTTTTTCACCACAGATGTTCTTGTTATAGGTGAGAACTAAGGTCGACTGATTAATTTACAAGGTAAACAAAATGACGAAGAGGTGAGCTCATTAATCACTTTGAAAGACAGGGCATGAGAAAGAGGTCAAAAATCACGAATCAGCACCTGTTGCCTCTTCACCTGTGTTCATGTCGTTTTTTGAATGATTCTTATCAACATTCACTGACCTAGAAACTATAGCTCATATCCATCACTGCATACAGAAAATTTGTGCCGGGGAGTAAGCACAACTTCGAAAACAAGTGTCAGCACTTACGTTCGGGGTTGTACTGCACACGCATCAGGTAAAGACCACATGCGGGCACGACAGTGACGTTGCCGGGCCAGTTGTGCTTGCTCGGGTTCTCCAAAAGCTTGCGCATCACCAAAAGGGTGTCATGTCCCGACAGACCGGCATGCAGCACCATGCTCACCATGCGCCGCACCTGCGCAGCAACCACTTGCTGTAAAGCAGGCCGCCAAAGCTCATAGAACAGATGACATTTGCCGAAAAATCTGGCCCATTCCCTTTTTTTACTTATAACTCGAATAGTTCCCTGTTCATATCATGATTACAGCAAACTAAACTATCCATGCATTACAACTATCTAGCGGTATAAAAAGTCATTCGGTATGCATTGCTGCTAGCGACTGGAACACATTGCGATGCAACATTAACCACAAGTCTATTACAGTGTGGTGCGATACTGCATTTTCTTGCAATAGCAATTGTCTAAACACTCCCTACAAGTCTCTGTTATTGCCATTGCCATCATGTCCCGCAAGAAGTCCTAATTGATAACACGTTAGAATGCATCGTACATTCTAACCTTTAATAATACACTGCATCACACACGAACAGCAAATGATGACCAGAGATGAGCTAATAAATGTTACTTTCACTTTAAATCCGATAATCGTCATCATCATTCTCAGCCTGTGCTAGTCTACAACAGGATAAAAGCTTCACCTAATGATCTCCAGTCTACCCTATATCCTGCACGAACTGATTTCATTTTACCCCTTCGGACCACCTAGTTTTGTCACTTCATTTAACCCCCTGCCCTGTCATACTATGTTTTCCATACCTTGGTAACAGTTACTTTTATTACACACTGGTTTTTTGTTCTATGCATTATATGACCAACCCAGGTCCACTTTAGGTTCGTTCGATTTACCTGTACCGGTCGGAACCGGTTCACGGCTGTGCACGCGAAGTTCAGAAATTGTGCAGCGTGAGTTCAGCGGTGCAGGCACAGCACGACACCTGAAATAAATGACGATGTGCCGACAAGGTGTTGGGCTTATTTCTTTTCGGTTAATTTATACCGTTCAGCAAACACTGATCTATGGCGAAACGCACATGCGGACAGTTTATGAGGCGCAAACATCTTGGCAAAACACACCGCATTTGTAGAGGCGGGTACGGCGCCTAAGCCACCTACGTGTAAGTGCTGCGTCGTCTGCTCAGCTGCACGCGCGCCTGCACCAAGCCGGCACTGTCAGCGAAGGAGGTGCAGAAAAATTGTGAACCAGTGCTGCACCTCTTCTGCACCTTTCGAAACGAATGGCTGGGTTCAGCGGTCGTCAATGCTGCACCGCTGAAACGAATGACAAGGTGCAGCACCTTGTGAACTGGTTCACGTTGTGCAGGCGAATCGAACTGACCTTTTTTTTTTTCAATTGATGTAAGCTAGGATTTCTGCAACTCCTGTCTGTTTCTTGCCCAGTCTGCCATTAAGGTTTCTCAAAGTTATTGGTACCATTTTACGTTAATACCACTTTGTAAAAATGAACTGCAAAAACTTATGCTTGGAACATTTAACTGGGTAAACTGGTGTGCGCACAAAAAAACAGACAAACGACAGCAGAGAAGAGACAGGGACAAGCGCAGACTTTCAACTAAATTTAATTCTTCGTCAACCTTCAATTTACAGTCGCACAGAACATAGTCAAGTGGTCACGAGGACAGAACCTAATAGTTTACAACAGGCCACGCAGAAAATGACGCTCACTATCAAAAAGCGAAATGGATGTATCACTAACACAGGTATTGCCTCTAGCAGAAATATAAAACGCTTCCATCAGTTCCCGGGCTGTGGTATCAGCACTCCGACCCAAAATCCTAATCTCCGAGAGAATCGGTGAGCACGTGCAAGCTTTGCAATGCGCGGGCAAATGCGTGATCCCGTTATTTTTAAGTGACAGCTCATGTTCCCTTGCACGGTCGTTCACGCAACGCCCCGTATGACCCACGTAAAATTTCCCACAAGACAGCGGTATTTCGTAGACAACGCCCGTCGCACATTTCACATACACAAACGCGTGCTTTTTTCCGCAACCACCGGATCTCTTCTCGCCAGGGAAGATTCTGGGACAAAGTCCAGCCAACTTACGTGGGGCGGAGAACACGATCGGCACACCGTGTCTACTCGCTATCTTTTTGAGGTTGTGGGAAATGCGATGCATATAAGGCATCACCTCCGGACGCCACCTGCGACGCAGGCCAGGGTTCCCGCTGGAACGGACTGCTTTGGCATCACGCAGAAGCACTTCAGCGACTGCCGAGACTACCGTGCAAGGATACCCAGCGGCAATTAAACGCCGCACCTGATCATTAAAGCTTTCTTGCATTGCATGTGAGCATGACTTCTCAAGAGCGGACCGTAGACACAGTTTGGCAATCCCCCTTTTTACAAGTTTAGAATGCGCAGAATCATAGGACAAAAGGGCCTTCTGCGCACGGGGACAATAACGCCAACATAGGTGGTCATATAAAACGAGACGTAAATCTAAAAACTGCAACGAATTATCAGTAGGAAATTCATAGGTGAAGGTCAAGCCCTTACCGCACAGTTTAAATGCATTAAGAATAGCGTCAACAGAGTTGTCCAAAGAAGTAAAATGGGGTCTCTTTAAAAGAATTAAAAAATCGTCCACATACCTAAAAACTTTAACAACGCATCTATTATCAAGAATGCTAACTAAACCCCGATCAACATCCGCCAAGAAAATGTTGCATAAAACAGGCGCCACGCACGATCCAATACAAATACCTTCTCGCTGCAGATAAAAACCATCTTTAAATGAAACAAAGGTAGAACGAAGATAAAATTCTAGTAACGACATGAAATTCTCGACCGATAAGCCGGAAGCATTTTGAAAAGCTATGACTCCATTCGAATCAATGCAGGCACGAACAGACGCGAACAACTGCGCATGAGGAACGGAATAAAATAGATCCTCTACATCCACAGAAAACATAAAGTCCGTACAATTCTCGACCTGCAGAAACCGCACAACATCCTCTGAACTCTTTGTAGCGAAAGGATCCACAACTTTCAGCCCATTCAGTTCTTTGAGCAAGAACTGGCTAACTGAATGCTGCCATGAACCCTGCTCATTAACTATCGTTCGCAAAGGAACTCCAGGCTTGTGCGTCTTTGCAGTGAAGAAAACTTTGAGTGCATTACCTTTGCTTGTGCTAATATCTCTTGCCAACCGAACGAGTTCAAAGTCCTTGCACATGTTAACTGCTTTAGTTTTAACACGAACAGTACTGCTTTTAACAGAAACAAAGTTCTTAGAAATTGCCTTCATAGCCTTCTCAGCATACGAACCAGATCCTAGAACAACAAAACCGCCCTCTTTATCCGCTTGAAGAAGGCAAAGATCATTTCCTCTGAAATACTTCACCACCTGTTCTGTGGGATCCCGCCGCTGATGGCAGTTTGCCTTATGCACAGTCCTTGACAATGCGTCGACGCCCTCAAGCAAACAACGCACATACTGATCTTGAGGTGCTCTGGTTGCAACACGTCTGTTAAAAGCAAGCAATTCTTGAGGCGGCACAACTGGTTCATAGCTAAACTTGGGACCCTTCTTGAGGATGCGTTCCACGTGTTCCGGGATTTCCACATCATCTCCTAAGACGAGAACAGGTGACTCACCTCTTCGTTTGTCGGCTTTCTTTCGGATAACGTGAAGCACACTACTCAGGTAGGAGGCCCACCAAAACTCAACCATGCGAGCAGTGTACGCCCTCAGGGAACGCAACTCCACTTCTGCCTTCCAGGGCGGGTCACAAGCATAGCATAAGACACGCAGATAATCCTGGAGAAGCCGAGTTTGCCTCCAAAGTTCAGAGCGGATAAGACGACACACTCGATTGGCATGACCTGGCGTCGGTAACGCACAACCGAACAGCCCCAAAACTTCTGCCGGTACCAGGCCTTTCCTTAAACAGAACGAAAGATATCTTGAACGGCAGGTAGTTGTGACAATGTGGCTCACCAAGAGATTGAAGGTTGACGACGAAGGAACGGACGAAACATTGAAGAAAGGGCCCGTTGTAGTAGAAATGTGGTTCAATAAAACTTGTAGCTGGGCGAGTTGGTTCATAATACTGGGTAAACTGGTGTGCGCACAAAAAAACAGACAAACGACAGCAGAGAAGAGACAGGGACAAGCGCAGACTTTCAACTAAATTTAATTCTTCGTCAACCTTCAATTTACAGTCGCACAGAACATAGTCAAGTGGTCACGAGGACAGAACCTAATAGTTTACAACAGGCCACGCAGAAAATGACGCTCACTATCAAAAAGCGAAATGGATGTATCACTAACACAGGTATTGCCTCTAGCAGAAATATAAAACGCTTCCATCAGTTCCCGGGCTGTGGTATCAGCACTCCGACCCAAAATCCTAATCTCCGAGAGAATCGGTGAGCACGTGCAAGCTTTGCAATGCGCGGGCAAATGCGTGATCCCGTTATTTTTAAGTGACAGCTCATGTTCCCTTGCACGGTCGTTCACGCAACGCCCCGTATGACCCACGTAAAATTTCCCACAAGACAGCGGTATTTCGTAGACAACGCCCGTCGCACATTTCACATACACAAACGCGTGCTTTTTTCCGCAACCACCGGATCTCTTCTCGCCAGGGAAGATTCTGGGACAAAGTCCAGCCAACTTACGTGGGGCGGAGAACACGATCGGCACACCGTGTCTACTCGCTATCTTTTTGAGGTTGTGGGAAATGCGATGCATATAAGGCATCACCTCCGGACGCCACCTGCGACGCAGGCCAGGGTTCCCGCTGGAACGGACTGCTTTGGCATCACGCAGAAGCACTTCAGCGACTGCCGAGACTACCGTGCAAGGATACCCAGCGGCAATTAAACGCCGCACCTGATCATTAAAGCTTTCTTGCATTGCATGTGAGCATGACTTCTCAAGAGCGGACCGTAGACACAGTTTGGCAATCCCCCTTTTTACAAGTTTAGAATGCGCAGAATCATAGGACAAAAGGGCCTTCTGCGCACGGGGACAATAACGCCAACATAGGTGGTCATATAAAACGAGACGTAAATCTAAAAACTGCAACGAATTATCAGTAGGAAATTCATAGGTGAAGGTCAAGCCCTTACCGCACAGTTTAAATGCATTAAGAATAGCGTCAACAGAGTTGTCCAAAGAAGTAAAATGGGGTCTCTTTAAAAGAATTAAAAAATCGTCCACATACCTAAAAACTTTAACAACGCATCTATTATCAAGAATGCTAACTAAACCCCGATCAACATCCGCCAAGAAAATGTTGCATAAAACAGGCGCCACGCACGATCCAATACAAATACCTTCTCGCTGCAGATAAAAACCATCTTTAAATGAAACAAAGGTAGAACGAAGATAAAATTCTAGTAACGACATGAAATTCTCGACCGATAAGCCGGAAGCATTTTGAAAAGCTATGACTCCATTCGAATCAATGCAGGCACGAACAGACGCGAACAACTGCGCATGAGGAACGGAATAAAATAGATCCTCTACATCCACAGAAAACATAAAGTCCGTACAATTCTCGACCTGCAGAAACCGCACAACATCCTCTGAACTCTTTGTAGCGAAAGGATCCACAACTTTCAGCCCATTCAGTTCTTTGAGCAAGAACTGGCTAACTGAATGCTGCCATGAACCCTGCTCATTAACTATCGTTCGCAAAGGAACTCCAGGCTTGTGCGTCTTTGCAGTGAAGAAAACTTTGAGTGCATTACCTTTGCTTGTGCTAATATCTCTTGCCAACCGAACGAGTTCAAAGTCCTTGCACATGTTAACTGCTTTAGTTTTAACACGAACAGTACTGCTTTTAACAGAAACAAAGTTCTTAGAAATTGCCTTCATAGCCTTCTCAGCATACGAACCAGATCCTAGAACAACAAAACCGCCCTCTTTATCCGCTTGAAGAAGGCAAAGATCATTTCCTCTGAAATACTTCACCACCTGTTCTGTGGGATCCCGCCGCTGATGGCAGTTTGCCTTATGCACAGTCCTTGACAATGCGTCGACGCCCTCAAGCAAACAACGCACATACTGATCTTGAGGTGCTCTGGTTGCAACACGTCTGTTAAAAGCAAGCAATTCTTGAGGCGGCACAACTGGTTCATAGCTAAACTTGGGACCCTTCTTGAGGATGCGTTCCACGTGTTCCGGGATTTCCACATCATCTCCTAAGACGAGAACAGGTGACTCACCTCTTCGTTTGTCGGCTTTCTTTCGGATAACGTGAAGCACACTACTCAGGTAGGAGGCCCACCAAAACTCAACCATGCGAGCAGTGTACGCCCTCAGGGAACGCAACTCCACTTCTGCCTTCCAGGGCGGGTCACAAGCATAGCATAAGACACGCAGATAATCCTGGAGAAGCCGAGTTTGCCTCCAAAGTTCAGAGCGGATAAGACGACACACTCGATTGGCATGACCTGGCGTCGGTAACGCACAACCGAACAGCCCCAAAACTTCTGCCGGTACCAGGCCTTTCCTTAAACAGAACGAAAGATATCTTGAACGGCAGGTAGTTGTGACAATGTGGCTCACCAAGAGATTGAAGGTTGACGACGAAGGAACGGACGAAACATTGAAGAAAGGGCCCGTTGTAGTAGAAATGTGGTTCAATAAAACTTGTAGCTGGGCGAGTTGGTTCATAATACTGGGTAAACTGGTGTGCGCACAAAAAAACAGACAAACGACAGCAGAGAAGAGACAGGGACAAGCGCAGACTTTCAACTAAATTTAATTCTTCGTCAACCTTCAATTTACAGTCGCACAGAACATAGTCAAGTGGTCACGAGGACAGAACCTAATAGTTTACAACAGGCCACGCAGAAAATGACGCTCACTATCAAAAAGCGAAATGGATGTATCACTAACACAGGTATTGCCTCTAGCAGAAATATAAAACGCTTCCATCAGTTCCCGGGCTGTGGTATCAGCACTCCGACCCAAAATCCTAATCTCCGAGAGAATCGGTGAGCACGTGCAAGCTTTGCAATGCGCGGGCAAATGCGTGATCCCGTTATTTTTAAGTGACAGCTCATGTTCCCTTGCACGGTCGTTCACGCAACGCCCCGTATGACCCACGTAAAATTTCCCACAAGACAGCGGTATTTCGTAGACAACGCCCGTCGCACATTTCACATACACAAACGCGTGCTTTTTTCCGCAACCACCGGATCTCTTCTCGCCAGGGAAGATTCTGGGACAAAGTCCAGCCAACTTACGTGGGGCGGAGAACACGATCGGCACACCGTGTCTACTCGCTATCTTTTTGAGGTTGTGGGAAATGCGATGCATATAAGGCATCACCTCCGGACGCCACCTGCGACGCAGGCCAGGGTTCCCGCTGGAACGGACTGCTTTGGCATCACGCAGAAGCACTTCAGCGACTGCCGAGACTGCCAATCGAGTGTGTCGTCTTATCCGCTCTGAACTTTGGAGGCAAACTCGGCTTCTCCAGGATTATCTGCGTGTCTTATGCTATGCTTGTGACCCGCCCTGGAAGGCAGAAGTGGAGTTGCGTTCCCTGAGGGCGTACACTGCTCGCATGGTTGAGTTTTGGTGGGCCTCCTACCTGAGTAGTGTGCTTCACGTTATCCGAAAGAAAGCCGACAAACGAAGAGGTGAGTCACCTGTTCTCGTCTTAGGAGATGATGTGGAAACCCCGGAACACGTGGAACGCATCCTCAAGAAGGGTCCCAAGTTTAGCTATGAACCAGTTGTGCCGCCTCAAGAATTGCTTGCTTTTAACAGACGTGTTGCAACCAGAGCACCTCAAGATCAGTATGTGCGTTGTTTGCTTGAGGGCGTCGACGCATTGTCAAGGACTGTGCATAAGGCAAACTGCCATCAGCGGCGGGATCCCACAGAACAGGTGGTGAAGTATTTCAGAGAAAATGATCTTTGCCTTCTTCAAGCGGATAAAGAGGGCGGTTTTGTTGTTCTAGGATCTGGTTCGTATGCTGAGAAGGCTATGAAGGCAATTTCTAAGAACTTTGTTTCTGTTAAAAGCAGTACTGTTCGTGTTAAAACTAAAGCAGTTAACATGTGCAAGGACTTTGAACTCGTTCGGTTGGCAAGAGATATTAGCACAAGCAAAGGTAATGCACTCAAAGTTTTCTTCACTGCAAAGACGCACAAGCCTGGAGTTCCTTTGCGAACGATAGTTAATGAGCAGGGTTCATGGCAGCATTCAGTTAGCCAGTTCTTGCTCAAAGAACTGAATGGGCTGAAAGTTGTGGATCCTTTCGCTACAAAGAGTTCAGAGGATGTTGTGCGGTTTCTGCAGGTCGAGAATTGTACGGACTTTATGTTTTCTGTGGATGTAGAGGATCTATTTTATTCCGTTCCTCATGCGCAGTTGTTCGCGTCTGTTCGTGCCTGCATTGATTCGAATGGAGTCATAGCTTTTCAAAATGCTTCCGGCTTATCGGTCGAGAATTTCATGTCGTTACTAGAATTTTATCTTCGTTCTACCTTTGTTTCATTTAAAGATGGTTTTTATCTGCAGCGAGAAGGTATTTGTATTGGATCGTGCGTGGCGCCTGTTTTATGCAACATTTTCTTGGCGGATGTTGATCGGGGTTTAGTTAGCATTCTTGATAATAGATGCGTTGTTAAAGTTTTTAGGTATGTGGACGATTTTTTAATTCTTTTAAAGAGACCCCATTTTACTTCTTTGGACAACTCTGTTGACGCTATTCTTAATGCATTTAAACTGTGCGGTAAGGGCTTGACCTTCACCTATGAATTTCCTACTGATAATTCGTTGCAGTTTTTAGATTTACGTCTCGTTTTATATGACCACCTATGTTGGCGTTATTGTCCCCGTGCGCAGAAGGCCCTTTTGTCCTATGATTCTGCGCATTCTAAACTTGTAAAAAGGGGGATTGCCAAACTGTGTCTACGGTCCGCTCTTGAGAAGTCATGCTCACATGCAATGCAAGAAAGCTTTAATGATCAGGTGCGGCGTTTAATTGCCGCTGGGTATCCTTGCACGGTAGTCTCGGCAGTCGCTGAAGTGCTTCTGCGTGATGCCAAAGCAGTCCGTTCCAGCGGGAACCCTGGCCTGCGTCGCAGGTGGCGTCCGGAGGTGATGCCTTATATGCATCGCATTTCCCACAACCTCAAAAAGATAGCGAGTAGACACGGTGTGCCGATCGTGTTCTCCGCCCCACGTAAGTTGGCTGGACTTTGTCCCAGAATCTTCCCTGGCGAGAAGAGATCCGGTGGTTGCGGAAAAAAGCACGCGTTTGTGTATGTGAAATGTGCGACGGGCGTTGTCTACGAAATACCGCTGTCTTGTGGGAAATTTTACGTGGGTCATACGGGGCGTTGCGTGAACGACCGTGCAAGGGAACATGAGCTGTCACTTAAAAATAACGGGATCACGCATTTGCCCGCGCATTGCAAAGCTTGCACGTGCTCACCGATTCTCTCGGAGATTAGGATTTTGGGTCGGAGTGCTGATACCACAGCCCGGGAACTGATGGAAGCGTTTTATATTTCTGCTAGAGGCAATACCTGTGTTAGTGATACATCCATTTCGCTTTTTGATAGTGAGCGTCATTTTCTGCGTGGCCTGTTGTAAACTATTAGGTTCTGTCCTCGTGACCACTTGACTATGTTCTGTGCGACTGTAAATTGAAGGTTGACGAAGAATTAAATTTAGTTGAAAGTCTGCGCTTGTCCCTGTCTCTTCTCTGCTGTCGTTTGTCTGTTTTTTTGTGCGCACACCAGTTTACCCAGTATTATGAACCAACTCGCCCAGCTACAAGTTTTATTGAACCACATTTCTACTACAACGGGCCCTTTCTTCAATGTTTCGTCCGTTCCTTCGTCGTCAACCTTCAATCTCTTGGTGAGCCACATTGTCACAACTACCTGCCGTTCAAGATATCTTTCGTTCTGTTTAAGGAAAGGCCTGGTACCGGCAGAAGTTTTGGGGCTGTTCGGTTGTGCGTTACCGACGCCAGGTCATGCCAATCGAGTGTGTCGTCTTATCCGCTCTGAACTTTGGAGGCAAACTCGGCTTCTCCAGGATTATCTGCGTGTCTTATGCTATGCTTGTGACCCGCCCTGGAAGGCAGAAGTGGAGTTGCGTTCCCTGAGGGCGTACACTGCTCGCATGGTTGAGTTTTGGTGGGCCTCCTACCTGAGTAGTGTGCTTCACGTTATCCGAAAGAAAGCCGACAAACGAAGAGGTGAGTCACCTGTTCTCGTCTTAGGAGATGATGTGGAAATCCCGGAACACGTGGAACGCATCCTCAAGAAGGGTCCCAAGTTTAGCTATGAACCAGTTGTGCCGCCTCAAGAATTGCTTGCTTTTAACAGACGTGTTGCAACCAGAGCACCTCAAGATCAGTATGTGCGTTGTTTGCTTGAGGGCGTCGACGCATTGTCAAGGACTGTGCATAAGGCAAACTGCCATCAGCGGCGGGATCCCACAGAACAGGTGGTGAAGTATTTCAGAGGAAATGATCTTTGCCTTCTTCAAGCGGATAAAGAGGGCGGTTTTGTTGTTCTAGGATCTGGTTCGTATGCTGAGAAGGCTATGAAGGCAATTTCTAAGAACTTTGTTTCTGTTAAAAGCAGTACTGTTCGTGTTAAAACTAAAGCAGTTAACATGTGCAAGGACTTTGAACTCGTTCGGTTGGCAAGAGATATTAGCACAAGCAAAGGTAATGCACTCAAAGTTTTCTTCACTGCAAAGACGCACAAGCCTGGAGTTCCTTTGCGAACGATAGTTAATGAGCAGGGTTCATGGCAGCATTCAGTTAGCCAGTTCTTGCTCAAAGAACTGAATGGGCTGAAAGTTGTGGATCCTTTCGCTACAAAGAGTTCAGAGGATGTTGTGCGGTTTCTGCAGGTCGAGAATTGTACGGACTTTATGTTTTCTGTGGATGTAGAGGATCTATTTTATTCCGTTCCTCATGCGCAGTTGTTCGCGTCTGTTCGTGCCTGCATTGATTCGAATGGAGTCATAGCTTTTCAAAATGCTTCCGGCTTATCGGTCGAGAATTTCATGTCGTTACTAGAATTTTATCTTCGTTCTACCTTTGTTTCATTTAAAGATGGTTTTTATCTGCAGCGAGAAGGTATTTGTATTGGATCGTGCGTGGCGCCTGTTTTATGCAACATTTTCTTGGCGGATGTTGATCGGGGTTTAGTTAGCATTCTTGATAATAGATGCGTTGTTAAAGTTTTTAGGTATGTGGACGATTTTTTAATTCTTTTAAAGAGACCCCATTTTACTTCTTTGGACAACTCTGTTGACGCTATTCTTAATGCATTTAAACTGTGCGGTAAGGGCTTGACCTTCACCTATGAATTTCCTACTGATAATTCGTTGCAGTTTTTAGATTTACGTCTCGTTTTATATGACCACCTATGTTGGCGTTATTGTCCCCGTGCGCAGAAGGCCCTTTTGTCCTATGATTCTGCGCATTCTAAACTTGTAAAAAGGGGGATTGCCAAACTGTGTCTACGGTCCGCTCTTGAGAAGTCATGCTCACATGCAATGCAAGAAAGCTTTAATGATCAGGTGCGGCGTTTAATTGCCGCTGGGTATCCTTGCACGGTAGTCTCGGCAGTCGCTGAAGTGCTTCTGCGTGATGCCAAAGCAGTCCGTTCCAGCGGGAACCCTGGCCTGCGTCGCAGGTGGCGTCCGGAGGTGATGCCTTATATGCATCGCATTTCCCACAACCTCAAAAAGATAGCGAGTAGACACGGTGTGCCGATCGTGTTCTCCGCCCCACGTAAGTTGGCTGGACTTTGTCCCAGAATCTTCCCTGGCGAGAAGAGATCCGGTGGTTGCGGAAAAAAGCACGCGTTTGTGTATGTGAAATGTGCGACGGGCGTTGTCTACGAAATACCGCTGTCTTGTGGGAAATTTTACGTGGGTCATACGGGGCGTTGCGTGAACGACCGTGCAAGGGAACATGAGCTGTCACTTAAAAATAACGGGATCACGCATTTGCCCGCGCATTGCAAAGCTTGCACGTGCTCACCGATTCTCTCGGAGATTAGGATTTTGGGTCGGAGTGCTGATACCACAGCCCGGGAACTGATGGAAGCGTTTTATATTTCTGCTAGAGGCAATACCTGTGTTAGTGATACATCCATTTCGCTTTTTGATAGTGAGCGTCATTTTCTGCGTGGCCTGTTGTAAACTATTAGGTTCTGTCCTCGTGACCACTTGACTATGTTCTGTGCGACTGTAAATTGAAGGTTGACGAAGAATTAAATTTAGTTGAAAGTCTGCGCTTGTCCCTGTCTCTTCTCTGCTGTCGTTTGTCTGTTTTTTTGTGCGCACACCAGTTTACCCAGTATTATGAACCAACTCGCCCAGCTACAAGTTTTATTGGAACATTTAAGTGCCACGGCTGGGCCCATAGCCAGGAATTTTTTTCCCTGAAAGGGGGGGGGGGGGGGGCTTTCCCCTGCCCAGGGCTGCGGGCCTGGTCACCATATAGTTTCCTAAAATTAACTAGAAAAGGACTCTGGCACTGTGATCGTTCAGCGACCATGGGAACTATGGGTATGACATGAATTTGCCTAGTCTTCGTGCTTGCAGGCCGTGAACACACTTGTGGCTTTGTTTATGCTGTGTTTTTGTTTTGTTTACAAGAAAAAAAACAAATCGTTTTTCATTTTGTGACCCATTTCGAAGTGATAAGCCTAAAAGATTAAAGTGGTGAAGCGGAACTGCCAAACATTTGCAGATTGCTGTTTAAGAGAGCAGCTTCAAGCCGTGCAAAGCCAGAATGAAAGTAAAGTACGAAGACTAGACAAATCCATGTCATACCCATGATTCCCATGCCATGCGCTGCAGCTCCCATAGACCCTAGCGCCAGAGCTCCCTCTAGTGTATATTTAGGAAACTCTATGCTAGCCACAGCCGAAATGAGAACCATAGAAAACAGAGAGCAATACACTAGATGCGTCGTTTCTAGGCAATGGGGCGGCAAGTTCTCCTTTTTGCGATGTCGATGCGTTTCGCCGCTGTCTTATTTCAAGTACACTACAAGTTCACAACAACCCCAGCGCATTTTATGTTCTTATTCGCGAGTAAAAGTGCGCGAGCAGCCCAAGCAAAGATCGAACCAGCCAGCTCATTTCCGCTGCTCGGAAGACACATGCAACGACACCCAGCGGTCTTGACGGCGGGATTTTAGAGCATGAACGAGTATGAATAGATGCAAGGGAAGGGGGATTGCTCAAGCAGCAGCTGTTCACTTTGATTCTGAGGACGCAGTTGTGACCGCTGGCTAGCGCGCTATCTTGGCAAGCATCAGTGCAGGGCTCCTATATTCTTTCTCACGTGCTGCACCCTCAATGCGAAGAGACCGTGCGAAATGATCATTTCTCTTTACTCACAGAATTAAAAGAAGTACTGCAAGAGCAGAGGAATGCTATCACTCCCTAGGGTTCTTTAACTCAATAAATAAGTAGGGCAGAGTTAGTTGCGGAATTCGCTCTTTCCTTGAAGGGAGACGGCGAACGCTCTGCTATTCAGGTGGAATCCCCAATTTATGCAACTCGCCGATGAGACGTGAAAAGAGTCTGGCACTCCACCCTTGCTGACTGAGTACAATCTAGTGCCTGCATAACCCCACTGACGCCAGAAAGCCATATTGACGGTGTCATAATCACACACCTCTGAGTGCAGATGCCCCAGATGTAAGTTTAATGCGTCAAGTTCATAGGAGAACCTTCAGTGATGACAAAAGCATAGTTTTTTTATTATGAATATTTCGTTCCCGAAGCGATAACACCTTCAAAGCAAGGAACAGTGGCAACTTTTAATTCATTGCCGAAAATTAGTTTGGGGCACGAATTGCCACTACAATTATGTAGAGGCTCAACACAGTGGAAAAAATAAATGGCTTACAAAAAAAAAGAAAAGGAAATCTTAGCCCAGTGGAATTCGAACTCCTCACGCACGACCAGGCGAGTACTCTACCACTACGCCACATCACATCATGCTCACTATGCAGTAAAAAAAACTGGGAAAGAGAAAACGCTGTACCGCTTCACGGGTCGCAGTTTGAACTCAGACGCGATTTTCTTTTCCAACGAAACCTTGCGTCTTCATAATATGGAAACTGCTGCCATCCACACATGACATGCGGCTAATGCCAGGACACCAAATTTTTTCAGAACTCACAACATAGAAAAGAAAAACAAAATACAAATGTTACTGTAAAGCTGGGGCAGACATCAGCTTTTGCTGCCAAGTGCAACAGCCATCTCTCCCTTTGTTGCTGGTTGATGTCCACAGAAGTTTTATATCGACTGTTAAGCTTGATAAACATCTGCATACTTGACTGAATAAGGTGTATTTTCTTGCGCAAGCGATGATATGCTATAGTGCAGCGGCCGTGTCAGAATGTACAGGTTTGCATCTGTGAACCGAAAGCTGGAACTACATAGCCAATTGCTAAAAACCAAATTGCATGCTCAAGAAATTTTCTATCGGTTACTTTATGAACGTGTACCGAACAACAAGCCTGTATTTTCACGTAGGAGACAGCAAAGGGGCAAGGAATGTACCCGGTGGCTTTCGGTGGCCCGCCTGCACTGCACCGCTGGCTGAAAGTGCATTGCATTGATGCTCATCACTCCTTGTGCGGGTATCATACGGAATAAACAATGGTTCAGTCAAGTTCACCGATGACAAGGCTCTATTGTACAGTAATTTTCACTCTTTGGAATCACATATTATTAAACCCAGAAGCGCTGATAACTTGTATGACGGACTCAGCTGGTAAGCCAGGCATACATTCACTGGGAGTTGTACAAGTAACATTTCGTTGGGCCAATCTTGCCTGGCTTAGGTAAGTGAAATTGTAAGAATTGCCAGAGATGCGTTTGAAATGTGGTTTTCCAACTGGCGTTGCTTTTATGGCATACTAGTACACGCCACAGCATCGCAAGTCAGAATGGACGCAGAATCGTGATGTAATAGATTATTTCTCAGCCACCACTGCTGAAAGATTGTCCCAGCCGTATTTGTAAGCGCGTAGCTACAACTCCTGGTCTTAAGCACAAGTGCCTTTGCTGCGTTGAGCCGTTATGACAGAATGCTAGCTGATAATTAAAATTAAGTAATGAAAACGACGTTGAATATCATGTAGTTTTATCATAAAAGGTTGACATGCTTACAAAGTACCTAACCATCACCAATACTTACACAAGCCAGATGTATAATTGCTCTTCAAATTTTCACACTAGAGATGTTGCACCACCCGCACTTAAGGGGGGCTAGACATCACGGATATAAATACCGGTTGAAGTATATATAATTGCCTGTATCGCAAAAGGTGTATGTTCTGTGTTTCTGTGTTGTGTACGATTATAGTGTGTGTGCCGATGTCGGTCTTCTATATGTGACGGAAGCTTCAAGCAATCTTTGCTCTGTTGAATTCTAGAATATGCTCGACTTTTTTTTAGACGTTAGTCCTAGCAGCAAGAGTGATTCTACTCTTGAAGGGAATTGCTGCACTCTAGCCCAACCAGATTGTAAAACTCTGTTGGAGTAGTGTAACTCCCGTAGAGCATATAAACGCTATTTCAGAGGTGTGACTGTACTCTGGCGAGGGAGCTTGTTCACTCCCGTTCAGCCAGACTACAGGCGCTCTGTCGAGAGAGTGCGTCTACTATGTGCAGCAAACATTTCCCAGCACTCCTGAAAAGAGAGTGAAATATGGGACGAGCATTTACTACCGCAAGGAGAGCTGCCAGCACTCTCTTGGGGCTGTGAGTGTTGCGGTGAAACTGATTTTGTATTTCTTTCGGCTTTTATGGTTTCACGGTCTTGGTGGCTGCTGTGCTTGGCGGATGCTCGGCAACGGCGCAGCGAGTTTTTTGTACTTCTTTATTCTTTAGAAACAGCTGCCTTCTTGATAACAGGATTAAAGCCTTTTATTCACGTGGCACAAGATTCATACATGATGTTACGTTCAAGCAGAGTGTGAGCAATATGCATGAACCGAAATACGACATGCCTGAACTACATCAAATATTGTTGCAACTAAATTTGTGTAGCCAGCGTGTTTTTCTCGGTCAATCATGAGACTCGGCTTAATTTGGCGTCACAAACGCAATTTGATGATTAAGCGCAGCAGGTCAAATTGGCGCAGGATTGTGCTATCGATGCAGCACTTCCACCTCTGTATATGGTTAGTGAATATGCCGACCTTTTTTGTAAAAGTGTAGGAGACATACTCGTATATTTATTGTTGTTGTTTATTGTTATTGTTGTTTATTGTACCCTCAAGGCCTTGTGGCATTACAGAGGGGAGTGGGTTACAGGAGGAAAAAAAGACACAGCAGTACTAACTAAACAACACAATTCATGATTTGTACAATGTTTGCTAATCATACAATGTTAGCTGAGTATGACGAATATCGCACGCAAGGAGAACATAATTAACAAATACGTGAATTTTGTTGCTTATACAGTATAAGTTGGGTAGGTGAAATAGAGTGCTGTATGAAAAACTGCAGCTTTATTTGAAATAAGATGATGAGATTGACAGGTGCAACATCAATAGTATGCCATAAAAAAATTGTTGAGGTGACATTAGATCGCGCAAACACTTATTACTGTACAATGTTATGTAATGCTTTCCAAAAGTTCTCATTGTTAATAATACTGACAATATCAGCCGGGAGGTCATTCCAGTCATTTGATGTACGAGGTATAACTGATTTTGAAAACATGTGGTATTGCACGCACAAATTCTAACTTTGCATTGATGATCAATGCAGCGAGATAAGTAATATGGTCGTGACATGAATATTGGATGTAATGTGGGATGGTGATACAACTTATGAGAAAATGATAAGCGAGAAACGTTACGTCGTGAAGCTAGTGATTTGAGATGCAGATGTCATTTCATTAAAGATCCGCTGGATGTTCGGTTGTAGTCCCATAGAATAAATCGACAAGAGTTATTTTGGATTAGTTAAATGGATTGAATAAGGTTGTGGTGATAAGGGTCCCATATAGTTGAAGCGTGCTCTAGTTTTGGTCTTATCAATGTTTTATAAAGTAGTAACTTTAATAATGATGGAGTGCAAGAAAAGTTGCGGCACAAATAACCTAACAAATGATGGGCTTGATTAGTTATGTATCCGATATGTGAATTCTATGTTAAGAGGGCAGACTAGTCTTTGGGACCAAAAAGTGACAGACAGACAGACAGACAAAGAACTTTATTGGGTCCTGAGAAACGCTGCTCCTTTAGAGCAACATCGCGGGCCGCTCCGACGTAGGAACGGGGAAGCCTAGCCTCACCGCTACGTCGTGGGCTCTCTGGACAGCCTGTAGTTGTGGTAGCAACTCTGAACTTCGTAAGGCAAAGTCCCAATATTTTTCCGTGAGCCAACTTGAGCCCCGTAACAAGGGGCACTGCCAGAGCATATGTGCTAAATCACTAACCTCACCACAATCAGGACAGGTAGAGTCAAAAGCCTCTGAGGAGACTATACTGAGGAAAAATAGGCTTGGATAGGACCTGGTCTGGAGCATTCTAAACGTGATGGCTTGAGGTCTAGACAACTTGTGTGGTGGAGCAAATGACCGCCTACTCAACTAGTAGTGTTTAGCCACTTTACTGAATGTAAGTAAAGCGTTCCTGAACATCTCACCGCCAACCTGCGGACCTACGTCCTCCCCAGCGCGGAGGGTTAGTGCGCGCGCCGAGGAGTGAGCAGTGTCATTCAGGTTTACTTGAGAGTCCAGTAGGGGTTCGACATGTACAGGAAACCAGGTAATGGTATGTGGAGAAAGTGTCCTATTTTCAAGTAGTTTAAATACTTCAGCACAGACGGAACCAGAGGCGAAAGCCTTGACCGCTGACCTTGAGTCGGTGAAGATTTGCAATCTACTGTCATCCAAAAGGGCAAGGGCCACAGCCAACTGTTCGGCTCTTGAGGTAGTAGAGTCCCTAACTGACGCAGCATTGATAATAGAGCCCATATGATTATCAGAAATAACAGAAAACCTAGCTGAGCGACCGTACTGAGTGGCATCGACAAAACAAACTGAATGAGGATCGTTCCTCATGTTCTTCAGAAGTGTGATGGCCCTAGCCCGGCACCTTCCTACGTTGTGCTGAGGATGGACGTTTCGCGGAAACGGAGAGACCTGGATGGCAGTACGCTGTTCATCTGGTAGTTGAAGACGGTGATCCCCTACGAGCGCCGGACTGAGGCCTAGGATGGACAGAATCTTTCTACCAGCCGGCGTAGACGACAGGGGCATTAACTGTGCAGTCTCTTGGGCTTCAATGATCTCATCTAGGGTGTTATGAACTCGTAGCTGCATAAGCCGTTCAGTGCTTGTTCGCACGGGGATGCCCAGCACCCTCTTTACACTTTTTCTCATCAGAGTTTCCAGCTTCTTCTTTTCGAATCCATACCAAGAGTGCATGGCAGCAACATATTGACACACCTCGATGGGCGCATGAAGAGGAAGAGGTGGAAGCGGTCTGGCTCACGAGCAGCTCGGTCGCCGGTTTTCTGGCTCTGAGCTGTACCGATCTCAACCATTTCCTGTAAATAAACGCGTTCCTTCGTCACAGTTGTGGTGGAAGGTGCTGGGTAAGCCAGCTACTGTCAAGCGAGACCGGAGAGCAGCCGTCTACTAACGACGGAACCGCAAGAGCACGAGCTTCGCCGCAGCCGTCGACTAGCGGGCTTGCCACCACTACCTCAAGATATGAACTTGGACGGAGACATCCAGCAGCCGGTCGCGAGGGCGCCGTCTTTCCACTACCGAGAGCCACGCACATTTACAGGAAAACCTGGCGATGACGTTGAAGAATGGCTCAGCCACTATCAACGGGTGAGCCGAGCCAATGGCTGGAATGCGGCCAGCCAGTTGTCCCACGTGGGTCTATTTCTCGATGGCAGTGCTTTAGTGTGGTTCGAGAATCACGAAGACACCTTGACAACATGGGACCAGTTTATGGAGGAGATCAAGAAGTGCTTTGGCGACCCTGCGACGAAGAAGAAACGTGCAGAGCAAATGTTGTCGCAGAGAGCTCAAGCTTGTGGTGAGACATGCAGAACCTACATTGAGGAGGTACTGAAACTGTGCAAATGTGTGGACACCAACATGACGGAAGAGGACAAGGTGGGCCACATTCTCAAAGGAATTGCGGAAGACGTCTACCACTTCCTTATCGGCAAGGAGAGTCTTGAGTCTGTGGCCGATGTGATTGGGCACTGCCGAACGTTTGAGGCCCTGAAGACTCGCCGCATCACTACGAAGTTCGGACGCCTTGCCAATGTTACGACCGTCGCCACTGTCGATGTGTGCCAAGACTCCGTGCCTACCGACCTTTCGTCAACGATTCGCCTCATTGTACGTGAGGAACTTCGTCGTCACCTTTACGCGCCCTTGAACGCCCGAGAACCACCGTGCGATACACCGTCCACAAGTATCAATGCTACGAGTTTCGAGGAGCGCAGCTATTCCAACCGCGGCCCTCAGCTAAGGGCTCCACCACCGGCGTCTTCTTATGTAGAGCCGCCTTATGCTCCCCACAGTCGTTACGGCTACAACAGCCATCCACCTCCTTTTGCGTCTCAGTGGGAACAGAGCGCCGCGTACCCTCAACATCCAGCGACGTTCCCTATGCCCCGTGAACGGCCCGTCTGCTACCAGTGCGGTGTTCGTGGACATATCGCCCGATTTTGCCCAATGCGACGTAATCCACGTTCGACATTCCCTCAGAGATCCGCGACGTTTGCACAACGAAGCCAACGGCCTGACTACACCTACTGGCCCCCCAACCCAACTGACGAGCGGCACGCCTACCAGCCGATCAACCGGAGTGATTCGCCCGGATCTGTGCGCAGCTTAACGCCGCCCACCACCCGTCCACCTCGGTCACCATCTCCACGGCGCCGGTCACGAATGTCGTCTCCGCCACCGGGAAACTAGCCAGCGCGGCCGACGGAGGTGAGGTCGCTGGACGTACCGATTTTCATCAAAGAATGCCTCCACCAGTTTCTATGCTTCAGAATAAGGTTCAGGTACTTGTTGACGACGTTCCCACGATGGCATTGATAGACACTGGCGCAAGTGTTTCCGTGATGAGTTTAGTTTTTAAGCAACGACTAGGCCGTAAGGTTATGTTTCACTGGGACAAACCTGCCACATTTCGGGCAGTGAGCGGCGCATTCTTGCGTCCTGTCGGCGTCTGCACTGCGTCTGTTAGTGTTGCCGGTAAAACGTTCAAGGCGGAATTCACAGTACTGGCTCAATCAACGCATGACGTTATACTTGGCATAGACTTTTTGCGAGAGTGTCGTGCGACCGTGGATTGTGGAGCAGGTGAGGTTCTGTTGTCTACTCTCGCCCAGCAGCCTGATTGTGAGAAAGGTAACCTCACTGTAGCTAAAGATGTACTTCTGCCAGCGTGGTCCACGGCCAGCGTACAAGTGACCACTTCGGAAACCAACTCGAGTTTGAATTCACGTGACATAGTGATTGAGCCGTTGCCTGTAGCTTGTCTCAAGAAAAACATCTTTGTACCACGATGCATTGTATCTCTCGCAGACGAGACGGCTCAATTATGGGTGATAAACAGCTCACCCGAGTCGGTTGTACTACCGGCTGGTATGCGCCTTGCCCTGTTCGAAAAGCAGAGCAGCACCTGCATTGGAGCTTTAAGCGATCTTGAAAGGGCGGGTCCGGAAACTTCTGGTATGGAAGCTGAATTTTCAAAAATGGTTAGCAAGTCCATTTCCTCACAGAAGCGCAAAGACCTGGTTGCACTGCTGGCGAGACATGCTAAAGTATTTGATTTTGCACGGAAGGTGCCTAGGGCTCAGATACCGACCACGCGCGCTCGTCACAAGATCGATACTGGCTCTGCTCATCCTCTCCGACAAAAGCCCTATCGCGTGTCCGTGTCCGAACGCAAAGTTATTGCTGAACAAGTTGGCGAGATGCTAGCCACTGGTGTAATTCAAGAATCGTCAAGTCCGTGGGCTGCGCCTGTTATTTTGGTAAAGAAAAAAGACGGGTCCTGGAGGTTCTGTGTTGATTATCGGCGTCTCAATTCTATAACCAAGAAGGACGTGTACCCCCTCCCCCGCATTGATGACGTAATTGACTGCCTTCATTCAGCTTCCTACTTTTCTTCGGTAGACTTGCGATCCGGGTATTGGCAGATTCCCATGGATCCAGTTGATAAAGAGAAGACGGCTTTTGTAACGCCAGACGGTCTATTTGAATTTAATGTTATGCCGTTCGGCTTGTGTAATGCTCCGGCAACATTTGAACGCTATATGGATACCGTCTTGAGAGGCCTTAAATGGGAAATTTGTTTATGTTACCTGGACGATGTGGTTATTTTTGGACGAACTTTTGAAGAACATAATCATCGCCTTGACGTTGTTCTAACATGTTTGGAGAAAGCCGCCTTGACACTGAACTCAAAAAAATGTCGTTTCGGTGAACGGCAAACACTGGTTTTAGGACACCTTGTGGACAAAGCTGGTGTTAGACCGGACCCGCAGAAAGTGGACGCCGTCAGCAAGTTTAAGCAGCCACAGTCTATCCGCGAGCTACGAAGCTTTCTGGGCCTATGCTCTTATTTTCGCCGCTTTGTACCTAATTTTGCTGAAAAGGCCCAGCCACTGACTGACTTGCTGCGCAAGGACGTCCCTTTCCACTGGACACCAAATTGTGAGTCAGCGTTTAAGCAACTAAAGTTCGCTCTCACTTCCGGGCCAATACTATGCCACTTCGATCCCTCTGCTTCCACGGAAATCCACACCGATGCCAGTGGAGTTGGTCTCGGCGCGGTGCTTATTCAACGACACAACAATGCTGAACACGTCGTCGCCTATGCAAGCCGGTCCCTGAGCAAGGCAGAGCGTAATTATACGGTTACCGAATTGGAGTGCCTCGCCGTCGTTTTCGCCGTACACAAGTTTCGCCCCTACATCTACGGTCGTCGTTTCTCAGTTATCACAGATCATCACTCTCTTTGCTGGTTGGTGAGCCTACGTGATCCATCTGGTCGACTTGCGCGATGGGCCATACGGTTACAAGAATTTGACTTCACGGTCCGCTACAAGAGCGGTAATCGCCACGCAGACGCTGACTGCCTGTCACGGCTTCCTCTACCAACGACCGAGTGTGAAGCTGATAATTTTGACGATTTTATCACAGCTATTGACTCTCATTTTCCTGACATCGCGGCTTTCCGGACAGCACAGCACGAGGATCATTGCTTAGATCACCTGTTTGCCTCCGCGAATGACCCGGCCAGTTCAAGCTCTTTTGTAGTCCATGACGCCGTCCTTTACAAGAAGAATTATTCTGGCCAAGGCGCCCGTCTGCTTCTGGTAGTTCCACGCACTCTACGTCCCCAAATTTTTCGGTTCTGCCATGACAACGCAACCAGTGGGCACATGGGCTTCGCCAGAACGTTTCATCGCATCCAGCAAAGGTTTTACTGGCCCAAGATGCGACGCGACACAGAAAAATACGTAGCGGGTTGCGAACAATGTCAACGTCACAAGCGTCCCACGACTACATCACCCGGACTTCTCCATCCCGTACCACCTCCTAGCTCTCCCTTCGAGATTGTTGGTGTCGACCTTCTAGGTCCGTTTCCGCGTTCAGCCAGTGCCAATCGATGGGTCATCGTGTGCGTCGACCACCTGACGCGCTACGCAGAAACTGCGGCTATACCTACTGCAACAGCCTTTCACGTGTCGCAGTTTATGCTTCGGCATATCATTCTCCGTCATGGCCCTCCACGAGTCGTCATTAGCGACCGGGGACGTCAGTTCGTCGCTGACGTCGTTGAAGAGATCCTACGCCTGTCTGCCAGCCAATTTCGCCACGCAACCCCGTATCACCCCCAGACGAATGGCCTCGTAGAGCGGACCAACAGGACGCTAACGAACATGTTGTCAATTTATGTTGATGCCAAGCACAAAAACTGGGACGAAGTACTGCCCTATATCACATACGCCTACAACACCGCGAAACACGAGACAACAGGGTACGCGCCCTTTTTCCTGCTCTACGCCCGCTCCCCCCGCAGTTGCCTCGACACCATTCTGCCTTTTACGTTAGATGTGGAAACATCGGTTGCCGAGTCACTATGCCGCGCTGAAGAAGCCCGTCGCGTCGCACGCCTTCGAACCATTGCATCTCAACAGCGCTCCAAGACCCGGTACGACGCCCACCATCACTCCGTTGCCTACACAAAGGGTGACCTGGTGTGGTTGTGGACACCTGTCCGCAAACGTGGTTTATGCCAAAAGTTTCTGGCCCACTACTCCGGACCATTTGTAGTCATTGACCGTCTCAGTGACGTCACATACGTCATCTCCGGCGTCACAAGCAATGGTCGGCGCTCTAGCAAGACACAGCTGACACACGTCGCGCGCCTCAAGCCATATCACCACCAACCTTCCTATTGACTCGCCCAGTGGGCATCGTCTGCGAACGGGGGAAATGACACACCTCGATGGGCGCATGAAGAGGAAGAGGTGGAAGCGGTCTGGCTCACGAGCAGCTCGGTCGCCGGTTTTCTGGCTCTGAGCTGTACCGATCTCAACCATTTCCTGTAAATAAACGCGTTCCTTCGTCACAATATGTTATGTGGCTCATAAGGAATGCATGAAAGAGCCTCAGCAGATTGTCTTCTCTGAGTCCCCCCTTTCTATTCGAAACCCTATTAATCAACCTGATCATGTTCTCGGTCTTGGTTGAAATCTTAGCGATGGTTTGTGCGTTGTACCTGTGCGACTCTATAATCATGCCCAGCACTCTAACAGCGTCCACTCCCGGAATAGGGGCGCCACTTCCAGTGTGAAGTACAATGTCTACCTCTGATAAAGGCTTCGAGTTTTTTGGCCTGGCTCCTTTTCTATTGGACCTGTATAGGAGCAGCTCCAATTTACTCGAGGAGCACCTCAGCCCTGTGCCAGCAAGGAAGAGCTCTGTCTAATCGATGGCTTCCTGGAGTGCAATCTCGACTTCCCCTTCACTACCTCCGGGACACCAGATAGTAGTATCATCAGCGTAAAGCGTATGGTTGATGCCCTTCACGTTAGATAGCAGGGTAGACAACTTGCATATAGCGATGTTAAAGAGAAACGGAGATATCACAGCTCCTTGCGGCGTGCCTTTAGGGCCCAGTGCTATGGGAGAGGACTTGAGGCCTCCGATATTGAGCGTGGCCTTCCTGGATTCGAGAAAGGAGCTGACATATCTGTGGGAGGCTTCGCCTAGTCCAAGGTCTGAAATGGAGTTTAAGATGTGCACGTGAGAAATGTCAAACGCATTTTCCAAGTCAAGACCCAGGATGCCTCTTATGTCCCTTGTGTTCACGTCTATGATTTGATGTTTGAGCAGCCTCATTGTGTCCTGTGCGGACAAAGACGGACGAAACCCAACCATGTTGCAAGGAAAAAGACCGTTCTTCTCGATGTACTTAGAGACACGGTTGTAAATGACGTGCTCCGCCACCTTGCCGACACAAGACATTAGCGATAGGGGCCTTAGATTGCCTAAACCAGGAGGTTGCCCCGGCTTGGGAATGAAGACAACCGATGCCATTTTCCAAGAGTCTGGGACAGAACCTTCTCTCCATATGTGATTGATCTCATCGGTAAGGAAATTGATGGATTTGTCTTCCAGGTTCCTGAGGGCCTTGTTCGAAATGCCATCCGGCTCCGGAGCCGATCGTCCATTAAGGTTTTGAAGAACTTCCCAAATGTCACTGGTGGTAAAGGGCTCTCCGAGCTCATTGCAAGGGGGTCCAGCGTAAGACAGATAGTCTAAACAGCTCGAGGAGCCAATGGGTAAATATCTGTGAGCCAAACCATCCAGTATAGCGTCTTCAGAATCAGACTGTCTAGCGGCATGTATCAGTTTAGCAATGGCTTGCCTTTGATTACTCTTGGAATTCGACTCGTACAAAAGGTGCTTTAGCAAATTCCATTTCCCTCCTATTCTCATTTGGCCATCAACAGAATTGCACACCTCATCCCACTGCTGCCTAGAGAGGGTCTGGCAGTGGTCCTCGATGGTTCAGTAAGTTCTGCAATTTTCTTGCTGAGCCGACGATTGAGCCTCTGCCCCTTCCCCTTCCACCTATTCAGTAATGATTTCTTGGCCTCTAGGAGGTGCGCAAGGCGGCTGTCCATCCTATCCATTTCCAAATCTGCGTGTATCTTTTTTGTCGCCTCACCAACGTCTCCCTTGAGCTGTTTGGCCGATTGATCCAGGTTGGGGGTTGAATCTTCAGCTTGCGCGCGTTTTTTTTTTCTAATATGCCGGAAGTAGTCCCAATCTGTGAAACTAAACTCTCTTACGGTTTTGCCCTTTACACTGATATGGGTAGCTAAGACATTATGGTCACTACCCAGATCCACATGCAAGTTGTGCCAAGTAGCAGATTCAACATTTTTAACAAAGATAAGATCCGGCGTGGTGTCCCTCGTGCAGGAGTTACCCATCCTGGTCGGAAATTCTGGGTCCGTGGTCAGGGTGAGGTTCAAGTTCGCCGCTGCTTGCCACAAATCCTCGCCTTTACAGGATGACTGCAGATAATCCCAACCCTGATGAGGAGCGTTGAAATCATCCGCCAACACAAGCGGGGAGATACCGGCCCTGGCAGCAGCCCTACTCAAGAGCGCCGCAAACCTTTGTTTCGAGTCATTTGGTGAACTATAAATATGCAAGATGAAAACGCTACTCTTTAAAAGACCCCCCGGATTAATTTCGACCGATGAGTGTTCCATTTTACTACTGTTCACAGAAAGATCACGCGAGATATAGGTGTATTCCTTAGATACGAGCGTGCAAATGCCCCTTCGTCCGTCTCCATAAAGAGCGTGAGGTGTGTAACCCGGCAGAATGAAAGAATCCGAAAGCGTCTCCTGAAGCAAAATGACGTGTGGCTTTTCAGAGTGAGAACGAGTGAACTGCTGAAGAACCGCCTTCTTGTGGGTAAACCCCCAGCAGTTCCACTGCCAAATCTTGAACTCTTTATGCGGACGCGCCATGGTTAGGCTCGAAAGATTTGTGCCTGCATTCGAGCGCTTTGACTTTAGCGTCCAACGCACTAAGTTAGCGTCCAACGTATTGACCTTGGCATCCAGTGCGCTGAACTTGTTCGCCAAGGTATCGACCTTAACATGAACCAATGCGACTGTTTGGCTAAGCGACTGGAACATGTCTATGATCTCTGTTTTAAAACTATGCAGTTTCTGATCAAACGCGGGCCTCGTCAAAGCCCTCTCTTTGGCTGGACGAACAGTACACTGCACTTTCATGGGTGTTTCGACGGGCGTCTCCGCGAGTTTTTCTACAGGCGTTTCCATGGCTATTTCCATAGGTGTTTCCACGGGCGTTTCTATAGGCGTTTCAACAGGCGTTTCGAGTCTAGTGACATGAGAAGGTTGTGGAGCCTCACTCTTAGCGTTATTAGCATTCCTAAGTGCAACTATACTCTAAGTTGCGCAATCGCCTCCTTTAGTGCAGCGTTCTCCCTTTCTAGCTGAATAATTCTATCATTGTTCTGCTCTGGCAGTATGCCCCCCGTCACCTGTTTCTGGGATCCTTTGACGCGGTCAGCCCACTCGGTCGCGGTGGCAGCAGGCACCTGAATGCTGACGACCGGGCCCCTTGGTCGGGAACAGCTCCGGGACTGGGAATGGCTTGTGGATCGGGGACCGCTCCTGTATCGGGAGCGCCCCCTCGAGCTCTTGGACTGGGACCTGGACTTGTTGGCTGGTTCGGACGGGTGATGTATCGGTGGGAAGTCCTTGTCAAAGTCGCGTCTCTCTCTTCTGCGCCGTCTGACGATGTAAGGTATCTCGAATCTTTGTGTACAGGTTCTGTCGGCCGTTGGATGAGGCCCTCCACAGAAGGCGCACTTCGGTGAGCAAACGTGCTGGTCGCCAGGGGAGGTCATTCCGCAACCTTGACAGATAACATTTCCTGAAGTGGGGCACACGTCGGCTCTGTGGCCGAGTCTACCACAGGTATAGCAGACATTTGTCTGCCGTCGGTAAAGGATGCACTTGACTATGCTGGGACCACACATGACGTAATTTGGGACTCGAAGTCCTTCGAAGAGGATAACGAGCGTGGTAGAGTTCTTGATTCGCCGCACTTCGAGAACAGTGGGATTCCTCAGCTGAATAAGAAGTCTTTTGAGCTCTTCGTCGTCAATTTCCATATCGATGTTTCTGGTGATGCCCTTGCATGTGTTGTCGGGCGCAGCAATGCAAGCGCTAACCTCGTATTTTGCAATATTAACAATGATGGCCTCTAGACTTGAATAGGCCTTGGTGTTGGCTTGCGATGGCGTACTAATCAACACAATGTTCTGCATAGCGTTAGGACAAATGATGTCTTCTGTAATATCCGCAGTGGAGAGACGCGCCGCTGTTGTGGGGGCTTGAGAAATCCGGACGTTACTGGTATTCTGAACGTTCAGGCCTCCCCGAGGCCTAACAATGATTCGAAAATGCTCCCTTGGTAGATGAGGCAGCCTTGACGCGTTAGCGAGGCGTTTCTTCACGTTGGCGCGAGATTGGGTGCCAGCGTTCTTGCCGTATGGTTGGCCTTGAACTTCAGCGCCAGCCACGGGTGCTTTAGTTGACTTTCCGTTATAAAGCGCCGTTGTCCATCCAGAACACTGGAATTCTTCGAGAGAAATGTCCTCCCCTTGCACAGTGACTTGCATAGCTATCTTGATAGCTCAAACGTGCTAAGCCTAGTGTTAGGCTTAGCTATGCCTAACCTTAGGCCTAGCAACCCACAGCGTGGTCGAGCAAGAAAGTCCTTCGAAATTCAGTAAAAGATCCACCCACCGTGGCAAAATTGTTTCCACATGGTCCTCAAGACTTCGGGCGTCGACTGGAGTAAAAGGCATCAAACACATAGCTAACTTTCCCAGAAAAAAAAAAGGTGAGCAAGCAGGAGCCGATGTTTAGACGACCGCATGAATCGGCGCCCCCTCAAAAAGTAACAAAAAATTCATTTTATTGAATTGACATATTTGGTTTCTGCAAGTATTATTATATCTCTGTGCAAGTTTTCACCCACCAGGAAGTGGTAATTTTTTTGTAATGTCATTCTACCTGTTCAGATTCTTGGTGCTGTTCACATGCAGAACCTGCGAAAAAATGGGGAACCGACTTCGAGGCTTCTTTATTTAGCACCTGTGCTAGAAGCTCTGCTACGAATTTATCAGCACCTTCATGAGAATTGCAAAACGTGCGCACCATGATTGTTGCTTTTTGAAGCAGTAGTGTGCTTTCAGGTTTTTCCGTTTCTCTCAAAAAAATGAATTTACGACTGTTCAATTTTGAGGCCTAAATATCTCTGCAACTAGGGCAGGTACAATAATATTTTTTTTTTTGCAATGGAAAGCTAATGTGTGTGAAATGCAAGCATGGGAGCAGAATTTAGAGCACAAGCCTTTTTAATTAATTAATCATCAAAATTTTGATACAATTTCAACTGCTTTTGAAAATGGTTAGTTCATTTTACTGTAAAATAACCAAAAAAAGCCTAAACACAAAAAAAAAAAAACAAAAAACTTTCACTCTATAATCATTAGCCTATGTTGGCATATCTTAAATATCACTTTTAATTAAGCAATTTTTTCTATGGCAGCCTTAAACAATAAGGGCTGAACTTATGTTATCTCTGGAACAAGATGAGTTACAGGACAACTAATTAAACATTTGAAATCAGCAGAAAAAACTGCATATTCCTATGCAGTTTGATAAAGATCACTGAAGAAATAAACAAAAAATGTCTAAGACAAGTCTGCCCCCTTAAGTTAGATGTTATATGCACACACAAGTATATATATGCATTCATAGTTACTTATGAAATGTTGTTCAGATGGTATACGGGCAGGCTACTGTTCAATCTAGATATTCTCATAAATTTGCACTTGTTAATGTTAGGCTCCATTAGCCGCAGGTGACACCAATTGCAAACGTTATTTAGATCGGATTCAAGAGTAGATATATCATGCGGTGAAGTTATTTCTCTAAAAATTATGCAATCATCGGCAAACAAGTGTATATTAGAAGTAACCACTGAAGTAAGGTCATTAATGTAGATAAGGAATAAAAGAGGCCCCAGGACTGAACCTTGGGGCACTTCAGACTGAACGATGTTGCGTGGCGAGTCATGATCATTAGCTGTTATGAACTGGAAATGACTGACAAGGAACCAATCAATCCATTCTACAAGGTTAGGATCAAGGTTCAGTATGCTTAGTTTATGAAGTAAAGAAAAGTTTATGGCTTGCCTTATCAAATGCTTTTGAAAAGTAAAAAAATGCAATCAGCAAGGGATAAGTGGTCAAGTATCTGGTGTAATTTGTGAGTGAAAGACAATAATTGAGACACAAGAAAAGCTTTTCCAAAAGCCGTGTTGTGAATGCGTAAAAAATGAGTTATGTTCAAGAAAATGCATGAGACTAATAAAAATAACACGTTCAAGCAATTTACAGAAGGTGCTAGTTAATGATATGGGAGGATAATTTGCAGGTGAGGTTTTGCTTCTAAATTCATGTAAAGGAATAACTTTTCCCGTTTTCCACACAAGTGGAAGAGTGGATGTGTCGAGTGATTGCCGGAAAATTTCAGTCAGTACGATAGAGCTATACAAGGAGGTGTTTTTAAGGAATTTGGCACAGATGTTATCACATACAGGAGAAGAATGCATTTCCAATTAATCTATTAGCCAAAGTGCACCAGCAACCTCAACAATTATTGGAGACATCGGTAAATAGTTGTAAACTTTCTGTGTAGGCAGAGTAATATCGGTACTTTGCGAGAAGTTCTTCACGAAAACATCGTTCAACAGAGTTTTGCGATGGTTTACTGAAAAAAGTTTGTCGGAAGAATCGTTTAGGTTGATGGAACTATTGGGAAGAGGATTAATGACACGCCATAATTTTTGTATGTTGGTTGTTAGCATTGATGGTAATGTCGATGACAAAAATGCGTTTTTAGCGTGTTTGAGAGCGGCTACATAGGCGTTAGATGCACATGTGTATACTTCCCATCGAGAGTCGGTGGGCGATTGCTTCGTCAAACTATATAAACGCTTCTTTTCGTTGGACGACCGTTTTAATGTACTATTGTACAGGGCGCATGTGGATTACATGTTATGGCACGGGTTGGAATGTATTTGTTTGTTAGACGCTGTACTGAATCAGCCGCAAACATGTCCCAGTTTGACTGCACAGTACGGTTATCAAAGCCCTAAAGAAATTCGTTCACAAAGTTGCACAGTTCGTTATTTATTTCTTCAAAGTTCATTTTTCTGTAATTTTTGATTACTTTTTTTGTTGTTTGGAAATTTTTAAAAAGGAACATTAAGGAGGAAAGTAATTACCAAATAATCACTAATACCTGGTAATTAATGAATATCTGATGCATATTCAGGACAGTTCATTAAGATCAAATCAAGAGTGTTAGAAGCATTTGGTGTAATTCTTGTTGCATGCATTACTAATTGACACAAAAAAAAGTAAAGCAAAAACCCAAAAATTCTTGTAAATTAGAAAACGATGAGGTAGGCTGGTTATCTGCCCACGTAATGTTAGGAAAATTGAAGTCCCCTAGCAGAAAAAGGGGCGTGGAGTGAAACTTTGCTGTAATGTTTGAAACTACATCATGTAAATCGTGAATAAGTGAGGGTGGAGATAAAGGTGGACAATAGCAGACCCCTAAGATTATTCTTTGGTTCTTGAGCGTAACTGTGGCCCAAACTGTTTCCAAGTTGGAAGTGATGTGAATGCTTGATGATGGGATGTCTTTTGAGATAGCAAAAAGTGCACCGCCTCCTCGACGGTCTTTCCGATCGCAAAGATATACCAAATATCGTATGCTACTACAAAAAAGTTCCCAGTCAAGTACACCGTCTGATAGCCACGTTTCCATAAGAGCTATTATGTCGGCTGAGCAGGTGTCTATCGTGGATGCTAGCGAGTCGCGATTCTTAAGAAAACTTCTGATGTTCGTATAGAGAATGCTGGCTGGTCTGTTTTCATTGACGCCACTACCCCTCATGCACACCTATGTAGGAACGCGTTGTGGAGCAGCCGGCTTATTGTTAGAACGTCTGCTATGTTCATGAATTTCCTGAACTCAATCAGATTCAGCGTGGTAAATGTAACGCTTGTTATTCGTGAGCAATTTTTTGTAGTTAATTTTGAACTGCGGCTTGTCTGGCAGCGAAAATGCGAACTCAAAAAGTTTTAGAGGAGCCAAGCAGGTTGCGGGAAAAAAGTCCTCACCACTGATTTTGCTGGGCTTTAGCTGCCCGCGTGCTGCAAGTATTTTTTTCTTTCATTAGCAAATTAGCAAACCTGGAAATTACAGGACATTGTTTGTCAGCTGTGTAAATGCCGAGCTGGTGGGCTCGCTGAATGCCATCAATACTAGTCAAGCAAAGTGCGGCGCTTAGAACAGTGATTAGCTTTGTTTCGGTCTGCTGCCATGTTTCTTTCGAGTCGGGCAGCCCAAAAAATATCTAAGTTGTCACGGCGGGACCTGTCTTCTAAATCACTGAGACGTAGTAATAATGAGTTATTGTGAGCAGTAAGTCGCAGTACAGTGTCCTGTATGCGTGACAAGTCGGTACTACAACGCTCCAGGGTTTTGGTTTTTTCCTCAAGGTTATCCAGCCTCATTCGGATATTTGTAAGCTCTGTCTGTATATTCTTTTGTCCTGATTTGATGGCCTTCACATTGGTTGCAAGTTCAGTTTGGCATTTTGTGGATTGAAGAAAACATGCTTGAATATATTTAAGAAGCATAAACCTCGCCTTCATTTGGTCTGCAGGATTATCGGGTAAGTCCTCGAGCCCTTGCAGACCAAGAGCATGAGTGTTAGGCCCAGGGTTGGGTTCAACGTCACTGGCACAAAGCAGTAACATAGCCATTAAGTAGCACTGACATAGAGATTCACACAGCACCTGTGGGCACGGGAAAATAATCGGGAAAAGTTCATCAGATTTCTTAGAATATGGCAAGAGTTGTGTACGCACCTGCATAGCGAAAACGTGTTGGTTAAGCACAACGCTGTCAATGCTGTTTCCGCACCCACTGAAGACGGTGTCGGTGTGCCAGCTGTTTAAGTATGTCAGTGCAGCTGATGACGCTGATGCTGGTGCTGGGTAGCTAGGCGAGAGTTTGACAACGGAAGTTGAATCCAAGAAGTTGCTGGTATCCAGAAAATGGGCGATTGTGCACGAGCCATTATCAAAGCCGAAACTCCGAAATGGTGGGACTGGGCTTGTGTGGCTATCAGAGACGAATGATAGCCAAGCAAGAACGAGTGATAGCGTCACCTGCATTGCGAAAACGTGTCAGTTAAGCACAGCGCTGTCAACGCTGTTTCCGCGCCCACACAAGTCGGCGTCGGTGTGCCGGCAGTTTAAGTACGTCAGTGCAGCTGATGATGCTGATGCTGGTGCTGGGTAGCTAGGAGAGAGTTTGACAACGGAAGTTGAATCCAAGAAGTTTCTGGTATCCAGAAAATGGGCGTTTGTGCACGAGCCATTGTCAAAACCGAAGCTCCGAAATGACGGGACTGGGCTTATGTGGCGATCAGGGATGGATGATAGCCAAGCAAGAACGAGTGATAGCGTCACCTGCATTGCGAAAACGTGTCGGTTAAGCACAACCCTGTCAATGCTGTTTCCATGCCCAATATATAGTATTTAACAACGGTGTAATAATTGTGACATAAATTGAAGGGTCCTAATTGGAACGCTACAGCCAAACACTACAAAATAACGTTTTTCTTGGTCTGTTGATGTGACCAGTTGTGCCTAGCAAAGAAATGAACCCCCCCCCAACGAATTTCCCTTGTCCCTTACCGTGCTGACTTGCTGTTTAGCTGTCCCTTTTTTAAACGCGAATGCATTTCTTAGTTGGGGCATGTCAGGCATCTGTCCGTGCCTGTGTGCCAGCAGGTGTTATCTTTCCGCTCTCACTCCTCCCATAGCAATAAGTGTGGGTGTGCGTGCGTATCCTCGCCCCTAGCAACTAGAGCAGGTGGTGCGGGCAGAGTAGCAAAGAGTGAGTGGTAGAGTGCCTCCATGCTGGCTCCTCCGCTCAGAGTGAAGATGGCCGTCATTTGCTACAGCGGCCGCCATTATCACTTCCGCTAAATACTAGATTCGATTCGCTGTGGCGGGAAGTGGCTTACTAGCTTAACGCGAATAGTTGTTGCACTCAGGAACGAGACATCCAGGCATACCTGGCTGAAGAAAGTGGAAATTGAACCCTACAGCTGGGCGAAGGTGCTGCAGGTACTACAATGACAGAGGAGAGAGTACAAAATCTGGAAGCACCCTGAGTGAGAGGGCATGCATCGAGACACCTTAGTGAGTGAAGAAGAGGATCGCCCTCTGGCAGGTGAGGGTGCTCGAATTGGTGGAGCTCCTGCGTGTGTGGAGAGAGGATAGGTGCAGTGCTTCACTGCTCCCTCTCTTGCAGTTCGCTCTCTCTCCTCGCTGCACCCTAGTGTGCCGTCCCGTCGCTTGTACATTTATATAAATGGAGTGAAGTGCGCGCCTCACTCCTGACCGTTCGCAGGCTGATGAATGTGTAAATGAATGGTTACGATACAAATTCTCGTCTCATCATTAATTTGTGCCATTAAAATTACTACTGTATGTACTCCCGGTACAAGAAATGCAATCACATATCCTCAGTATTCCCTTCGAAGAGATGGAGGCAATTTTTTTCTTTTTATTTTCTCTCGATGAGACTCCTTGGTTTAGAGTTGACTATGCCAAATGGCTCCTTGCTGGAATGCACGTTTGCTGAGTGTGCGTTCCTGACCATTTTTTTGTAAGCAACTATTTTTTCCTCGTAAAAGTTGCTCTATACTGTACAGTCGTCAGCAAGCTTAATTTGAAAGCTACGCAGGGCGATCTGGATGCATATGGCGGTTCACTCACTCGGACTCAGATCGAACCGTGAGCCGGAGTGAGCCCAGTTCAGTAACATTTTCGTAAGCCTGAGTCAAAGTGAGTCCGGTTAAAAAAGAAATTTTCGCGAGTGCGAGTAAGGAAAAATTTGGTGACACTTGAGTCCGAGTGAGGAGTAAGTGTCAAATATAATACATTGTGGGGCCTGGATATTGCGTGCGAGTGCCACACTCTTGGAGTGAACAAGCACAGCAGACGCAGTCAGAACAAACCAAACAATACACCTTTATTTAAGTAATTTAGCACGACGATATCGCCCGCCGAATCGAAACATCAATCGTTATCAACACGCTAGAACATCCGTGCACAATATTACCATACCCTCCATGACAAACACAATAACACAACCAAGGCGGCGTTGCCAACGCTTGACTTACCACAAGGGCCCCCGACGCACGGCCTGCGGTGCCGAGCATCGGGGACCCACACTTGAGACAACTCTTCGCGGCAACCGCCACGCGCAGCAGAAACTCGCTCAACTCTCGCCCGCCACCAAGACTTGCCTTCCACTAGGGGTCACTGCCGGCGCTACCACTGTTACATCCATGATGATGATAGTGGTGCTGAACGCAAACACAACACCATCTATCGCTCGATGATTGTAACCCGAAATGCAGCTTTTACGCGAGACACTCGCGCCACGCAGAACAAACAACTTTACAGGGGGTATCAGCACCCCCACATTTTTTTAACCTTAATTCAAACCATATTTCGAAAAACAAAGAAATCAGCTAGACAAGCTCTAGCAAAAAAAAAATCACAACACATGAACCTTCATAATGTCCGTGCATCATGACACCGCCGCCGGTCGACACTGCTGCACTGTCCAGCTCGACTTCACTTCAGTACCGGTCCCGCAACAGCAACGTTGCCATCGGCACGATGATCCGTCACTCGTGCCGACACGTCTTCCGGTTGCGACTAGCACTCATGGGGGGTCATATTACAGGCAGTTAAGCAGGTCCCAGGCACCTCCATTGCCCGACCTCACGACCGCATTTCTGGCCAGCGGCGCTGACGATGTGCAGAAGACAGCCAGCCGTGGATTACAAGACTCCCGCTGCGTAATTTCCAAAACACTCGAAAGAACAATAGAGCAGTGCCTAGAGAAGAGAGCTTCGGGATTTTTACCCACGTGGTACGATGGTCATTACTGCTAACTAATATATCGGCGGCAGCCGAGATGCCCATCTAAAAAATAAAACAAAATCACTTTTCCTAATTCGTGCATCGCAAGATAAAAAAGTGAAAGAAGTAAAGTGCGACACCTCAACGCCACGTTCCACCTAGTTGTGCCACGTGCGACAGGCAGCTGCCCAGAGCCTTAGGCCTAGTGAGTCACTTGACAACGGTATGCACCCAGCACCCAGCCTAGGCGCAGAAGAGGCAGCCGTGAGGAGACATCCCCTCTGTAAGGTGGCCCTATCGCTCGCCGCACACAGCAGCTTAACGAGCGATCGGCGTCCTAACGCCCCGGACGGTGTTACGACGCCCCGGCGTTGAGCCGCAATACCAGACAGAAACGACGCCCAGCTCCCTGAGCCTTAAGAGATAGAAGAAGCTATTTACAGCAAATCGAACCACCCACGAGGCTTCCGAACTCACTCGCTTGGGCCTGGCTTACAAACCACGTGCTCTAAGCCTTGCTCACCCCAGGATGCAGACCACATGGCTCTCGTCCTAACTGAACAACGTTCTTGAAAACGACCAACGAAAAAAACCCACTTACGATCAGAACAAAAAAGAAAAACTCAACGTGCCAACAAGTTCAAACACGCCCCAAATACCGATCTCCTCGCTTCTCAACAAAGCACACCACCAATGCTAGCAAAAAAGTCCCCCCCTAGGCCTACTTTTCCCTGGCTCAAACAAAAGCTTGTACCCAACCGTGAAGCCTTTCCCAATGCTCCAAAAGCTCCACGTTGGGCGCCAGGAGGGGTCTGAATATTGCGTGCGAGCGTCACGCCACGCTCTTCGAGTGAACGGGCACAGAAGACGCGGTCGAAACAAACCAAAGAATACACATTTATTTAAGTAATTTAGCATGAGCATATCGTCCGTCGAATGGATAGATCAATCGTTATCAACACGCTAGGACATCCGTACACAATATTACCATACACTCCATGACAAACACAATAACACTACAAACACACAATAACATGACAAACACAATAACCCACCCAAGGCGGCATAGCCAACGCTTGACTTCAGATGAGGGCTCCGACGCGCAGCCCACGGTGCTGAGCGCCGGAGACCCACACTAGAGACAATCGTTCGCGGCAAGCACCACACGCAGAAGAGACTCGCTCAACTGTCGCCCGCCACCAAGGTTTGCCTTCTGCCAGGAGTCACTGCCAGTGCTACACCATGATGATGATAGTGGTGATCAACACAAACACAATGCCATTCATCGCCCGATGGTAGTAACCCAAAATGCGGCTTTTGGGCGAGACATGTGCGTCACGCAGTGCAAACAACTTTACAGGGGGTGTCAGCACCCCCACAACATGAGCTAGTTTAACTGAGCTCCGCAATTTCAGCCTAGAAAGGTTCAACTGATGCCGGCCGCGAAGCTAGCATTGTTGCTCAGACAATACTTTTGTATGCTTGGCTAGTATGCATGGTCAACACATCAGCAGCAGAACCCAAAGCGACGTGGCACTGATGTGAATCAAACTGTTTACAGACAAGCCGCGGAGCGTTCGTGTCAAGTTTGCTAACGTCTGTACATGCGAACAGCGTAATCTGGCCTTATGCAACTTCTGAAGTCAGGATGGCGCTCATTCTAGTGCCATTTTCGTGATCTAAGTTGAGCTGATGTTATCCTAGTGACTCTGACTCGGCGGCGTGGTCTCCTTCCATGGACCATGCCATAGTATACCCTGATTCAGCGGAGAGAGGAACCGTAGAGGTCGCCTTCAACCTTTTCAAGTGCCATGCCGCATTGTGGTCGACAAGTTACCTAGATATGCGTATAATTGTGCGCGTGCAATCACAGAATGGTTCTCAATGCTGCTGGGTACGTCAACAAGGCAGCCACTGCGACTTCTTATCTCTTTAGAGAGTCTCGGTGAAGGTGAGGACACACAGTCTCCGCTTTCTTCTGAGCAAAAAAAGAACACGATGGGGTGGTAATTAATCTGATGCCACCATTTATTGCTCCCCCCTTTGCAGTAAGACTTAACGCAGCATCTCAGCCAGTCGGTGCCCCAAGATGGTGACCACGGTGACGTCAATTAGAACTTCGCATCCATAAAACACACTGTGATAATTGTGGTGTGCATTTTTTCAAGCCATATATTTTACTTTTTTCATATATATTTTTACTTTTTTCTGCGTCAAAAATGGCATGAAATGAGAGATTTGCCAAAACTAATTTGTCCAGAGTCGTGTCTGCAAGAGTTTCCGCGATTTTTATTAAAAAAAACAACAGTATTACTTGCAATAGTGACTGCCATGGAACACGTTTTAGCACTAGTTTCATCTAAATTTATTGTTTGTCGAAGATTTTTTTCTTTTTGCTTCGAAGTCTCCTCTCGTAGCGCGTGTGTACTGTAACTATAAGAAAGACAGGAACGGTCAGCGCCATTGTACCCTTTGGGAGAGTTGGGCGATTTTTTTATCTCGCTCTCCGGTCACCGCCCCAGCGCCACCCACTTTTCATGATGTACAACCAATCTCCCTGCCAGCCGCAGCAGCGCCACATGGAGCTGTGAAGGCCAGCCACCATCACCTCGGAGAAGCACGCGTGGGGCTTGTGTATTCATCCTGGTACTCACGCGTGAACTGGTTGCGTGAATTGGTTGTTGTCGCGTGCTTGTTGGCTCTGAAGGGGTCCAATTCATTAAGCTTCCAAACAAAAAATGGAGGAGCGTAAACTTCCTGAATTACGAAAACTTGTGCACCTGATTGTCAACGCACATGCAGGCGTGTGAGTATGTCTGTGCACGCATGCATGTGTGGGTACATGCACGCACACACGTACACATTATGAGAGCACTCAACGGCTGCGAGCGCTCCGACCGCAGAACTCTTTAATAATAACGTAGAACTTATAGTACTAACTTCGGTTTACTACCTACATCGACGTATGTAACTGCGCGGTAGTAAACACGGACGACACGAAGATACAAGGACAAGCGCAGTTTACTACCGCGCAGTTACATACGTCGATCATGAATCACCAACTCGCCCAATCGTCCACCTTGATTAGTTACTACCTACACTCTTAAAAAAGTCAGCATATTCACTAACGTTCACTTGTCACATAAAGCACTAACCTCTTAGTAAGTGAAGATATTAAAAGGCAGGTTAGCAAAATTTACTACCTAGTTAGTAAGTGAAATGCTGACTCGAGTGGTCAGTTGATTACTATGTTGTTAGTAACCCCGCAAATAAGAGATTTATGCCTATTTTGTTATATGTGCATGTGCACTGCATATCAAATTGATTATATTACAAAAGTATAGGATAACAAATGAAGTGGCATTGTCCTCGTATATTAATTATTGACTGCTAACTACAATATGTAACTATACTGGTGTAAGTGCATATCACAGCAACATAATTATACAGAATTGATAACATAATCGTGTGATCACATCACATTTACATATGATCATACTAATGATCATATAAATATATAATATGCTCATACAGTTCACATATCCATATAAGCTTGTGATCATATGAATATGAGAACGCATATGAATAGATTACAAGCGAGAACAGGCACGCAATTGCAGACTCAAATCTTCAAGACTTCGACATCGTAGATCTCCACTGTAGCTTGAAGGCTATATATATACCCCTACTTTGGTATCTCACACCGTGTACTGGTTACCAGCCATAAGATTTGTAAGATAATTGCTGTTATCTATACGTCATTATGTGCTCTTCTATAAGCTTAGATGTGTGCCATTATGCGGCACAAAACTTCTATTTCAAGGTAAATCTTGCCTAAATTTTGCTTACGATGTCCCAGTTACGACAAAACATACTGTGGTAGATCTGGTCACGTACGTGGCTTAGTAGTTACTTAGTTCAAAACGCTAAGAAAACTTTTCTAGCTAGTAACGGCTAAAGTTACAAGCTATACTAGCTGCTGGCTAGCAAACGTACGCCGTGAGGGTAGTGAAATACTCCACAAACAAGCAAAAACACGCATTTACCAACTGATTACTAACATATTTTCCGAGAGTGATACTTGTCCCAAATGTTACTAACCATTACTACCCTCGCCATTACAAACTCAATTATTACAGCTGCTACTCTTCTTGCAAATTAGTAAAACATGCATAGTAATAGTTACTACTTCCCAAAAGAAACACAGTGTCTCGATTATTTCGCCTTACAAATCACCTGTTCTTTCACAGTCGAATTCGCGAGTAATAACATGCGTAATTATGCTCATAATGTCATGAATGAGAACAGTGCACATACACAATGACAAGTCTATGTGATGGGCATAATTCCTATGTGACTCCAGGAGTGTTTGAGACCCTGCCTCTGAGAAATGCAGTAGGTGCCCGAGAGCATCTACGCGTCATGATGAACAGTTTAAGTTATGCACGCATATTTACATAGTACACAATTTCGTTAGGTGCGTGAGATAACAAAGCACAGGACATTAAATTAAACATATTGTTACGGTGAGATGCCTTTATTTGCAGCAGATGATGAATGCGAGAGTCCAGGGATCTGGCCGATCATTGCTCGTGCCAACCTCGTTCTCCTCTTCTTCCATGCGCCCCCTCAGAATCGTAGCAATTCCCCCTTTGCAGACGATGCCCACCGGGTGGGTTAGGCTTCGTTGCGATGATGATAGCGTTTTAGACGGGCAACATTAACAACGTTGGTCTTGCTTGAGCGCGGCCAGTTGACAACAGCTGAGATATCACGTACGTGACATCGCTGAGACGTTCCAGGACAACAAACGGACCGGTGTAGTTGGCCAGAAACTTTTGGCAGAGGCCGCGCTTGCGAAGCGGCGTCCAAAGCCACACCAAATCCCCTTTCTCAAACAATACGTGCCGGTGACTTCTGTCGTAAGGGTTCTTGGAGCGTTTCCGTGAGACGAAAGTTCGAAGACAGGCGATGCGCCGGGCCTCTTCTGCGCGGCAAATGGTTTCGGCGAGAGTAGGTTGATCAGCCTCGGAAAAAGGAAGGATAGTGTCAAGAGCTATGCAGGGTTGGCGTGCGTAGAGCAAATAAAATGGACTGTATCTCGTTGTTTCGTGCTGTGCAGTGTTGTAGGCGAAAGTTATGAATGGCAAAATCGCGTCCCATGTTTTGTGTCCATAATCAACATACATGGAGATCATGTTGACGAGAGTCCTATTAGTTTGTTCCGTCAAACCATTAGCCTGCGGGTGATATGGGGTAGTGTGACGAAAATGGCACGAAGCAAGACGAAGGAGGTCTTCAACTACATGGGCAACAAATTGCCGCCCGCGGTCACTGATGATGACACGGGGAGATCCATGGCGTAATATAACGTGTGACAGCATGAACTGTGAAACTTGAGTGGCCGTTGCCGCAGGAATCGCCGCAGTTTCGGCGTAACGTATGAGGTGGTCAACGCCCACAATAATCTATCGGTTGCCGTTCGTTGAACGTGGAAAAGGGCCGAGCAGGTCGACACCTGACGTCAAATGGTGAACTCGGGGGTGCCATGGTATGAAGTAGTCCGGCTGGCGGAGTTGTTGGACGCTTGTGGCGTTGACATTGCTCACAGCTCGCAACGTATGCAGTCACACTTTTACGCATCTTCGGCCAGAAGAAGCGTTCTTGCGTGCGATAAAATGTCCTGGAAAAACCCATATGACCAGATGTCGGGTCGTCGTGCACTGCTCGAAGTACGTGTTGTCGTAGACTTGTAGGCACAACTAGGAGTAGGCGAGGGCCTACACCGGAATAATTCTTTTTGTAAAGAACGCTATCCTTTATGACGAAACCATGTTGACCGTTTGTTCCAGAAATAAAGAAAGAAGCGAGACTGTTGTCATTGCGTTGCTCTGCTCAAAAAGTTGTTAGGTCAGGAAACAGAGTATCCACTACAGCCAAATATTCATCAAAGTTGTCAGCGTCACACTCGGTTGTCGGTAGGAGAAGTCGTGAAAGGCAATCGGCGTCGGCATGACAATGGCCGCTCTTGTAACAGACTTCAAAGTTGTGTTCTTGCAATCGTAACGCCCAACGAGCAAGATGACCAGATGGGTCCTGTAGTCCAGTGAGCCAACATAAAGAATGGTGGTCCGTGACAATCGAGAATCGGCGTCCATAGATATAAGGGCGAAACTTCTGCACGGCAAATATGACCGCGAGACATTCCTGCTCTGTGACAGTATAGTTTCCCTCCGGTTTACTTAAACAGCGACTGGCATAGGCAACAACGTGTTCAGCAGTTCTATGGCGTTGGACCAAGACGGCGCCAATACCTACACCACTGGTGTCGGAATGAACTTCTGTGGCAGCAGATGGGTCATAGCGGCGAAGTACGGGCCCTGACGTAAGAACAAACTTGAGTTGCGAAAAAGACGACTCGCATTCCGCTGACCACCGAAAAGGTGCGTTCTTGTTGAGTAGGGACGTCAAAGGGTAAGCGAGGTCGGCGAACCTGGGCACGAAGCGACGGAAGTACGAGCATAGGCCCAAAAAGCTTCGCAACTCTCGTACCGACTGAGGTTGTTTGAAGCTGCTGACTGCAGCGACCAACTGGGGGTCGGGTCGAATGCCATGCTTGTCCACCAGGTGACCGAGAACAAGAGTCTCACGGCTGCCAAAGTGACACTTCTTAGAGTTCAGAGTGAGCTTAGCTCTCTCAAGGCAGGCGAGAACAATGTCTAGACGATGGTTGTGTTTATCGAATGTACAGCCAAAAATTATAGTGTCATCCAGGTAGCAAAGACAAACTTCCCACTTTAGTCCACGTAACATAGATTCCATGAAGCGCTCAAACGTGGCTTGAGCGTTGCATAGGCCAAACGGCATTACACTGAATTCAAATAGACCATCTGGGGTTATGAAGGCCGTTTTCTCTTGGTCATTCGGGTGCATAGGGATTTGCCAATAACCAGATCTCAAATCCACGGAAGAGAAGTACGATGCCGAATGTAAACAATCGATGACATCATCAATCCTGGGAAGCGGGTAGACATCCTTTTTAGTAACAGAGTTGAGCCGTCTGTAATTCACGCAGAATCGCCATGTACCATCCTTCTTTTGGACAAGAATCACAAGGGTAGCCCAAGGGCTACACGACTCTTGGATGACCCTTTTCTTTAACATCTCTTCTACCTGTTGAGTAATGACCTTGCGCTCCGCAGATGAGACACGGTATGGTTTCTGCCGGATAGGGTGAGCGGATCCTGAGTCAATCCCATGGCGAGTACGTGACTCGGGTACACTTATTTGCTCTTCTTTCTGCGCAAAGTCAAATATAGTAAAGGACTTCGACCAAAGCTTGATGTTTTTTAGATGATAGCGACTTGTTTACCATACTCAGAAAGTTGGCTTCTGTATGGTACGTTGCACGAATAGGATCTACTCTCTCGTCGCTTAAAGATGCAATAAAACTGGTCGTATTTTGTTCGAAGAGGGCGAGTCGCATTCCGCAGGGTAGCATAACAGGTTCATTTGAATATTTCGACACCCATAAGGGCGATTGCCTATCACTGATCGACAAAACACAATGTGGAACGAGCACATTTTTCTTGGCGCAATTGAGAGGAATGGGCTCCACAAGAACATCAAACTTTCCGGCGTCCGAGGCAGAGGTGTCAACGCGTACGGTCTTTATCGAGTTGGGCGGCAAGACAACATCCTCAATGACAATGATAGATCCTTGACAGCACCTAGGATCGTCAGTAAATGCTGATAGCATAATCTCGCCAGCACCGCAATCTACAGTAGCCCAGCACTCGCGTAGAAAATCGATCCCCAAGATGATGTCATGAGTGGAGCTGGTCAGGACAGCGAATTCAGCCTCGAAGACCTTGTCACCCAAAGTGAAACTAACACACACACCGATCGGGCACAGTGTCTCCCCGCTCACTGCACGAAATGATGCACAACTGTCCCAGCGTAACATCACTTTATGTCCTAGCCGCAATTTGAAGTTAAGACTCGTCACTGAAACAGCTGCTCCAGTATCTATCAAAGCCATCGTAGGAAGTCCATCAATAAGCACGGGGACCCTATTTTGCATCATAAAAACGGGTGGAGGCATAGGCGGATGTAGTGACAAATGTTCGGCGACCTCACCTCCATTGGCTGCACCACCTAGTTTCCCGGAGGCGGGGAGGTGACGCGTCGACCAGGAGATGGGGAGCGGAACCAGCGTGTTGTGGGGGGTGTCAAGCTTCGCACATAGGAAGGCAAGTCGTTGCGTAAATTCCGGTGGAAATTGCATCCTACATGTGTATCACTGTGGGTCGTTTGCTGATCCTGTCCCCAACGTATGCGTCCCGCATTGAACGCATACCACTGCGGCAGCGGTTTTTTGTCGAGAAGAAGCTGATGATCCCTCATAGTAGCGCTGCTGGGGGCGACGCCTTTGACCACAGAATCGAGCCACATGTCCATGGAAACTGCAGTTGTAGCACACAGGGGCCTCACGCACTTCGCCAAACCTTCCACGAGGCGCCATGTGCCCATGATCGTCCCACGAAGACACCATTGTAGGTGGTTGGCGGGAAGCGTTCTGGAAACCACCACGATGATGTAAGTTGTCGGTTGTGGACTCTGGTGCTCTTGATCGGGGCACATCATATAGCTTGGCATCAACGGCAGCCCACATTGCGTCGTATGGCGGGGAGGTGTTCATAGCAGGTGCTCTCGGCGGGTTGACAGCATCACGTCGTCCAAGTTCTTCGCGTACAATTTGCCTGATCATTGAGGCAAGATCACAGGAGGGTGTTGGAGGGACGTCGACACTTGCAACGGTGGTGACGTTGGCAAGTCTACTGAATTCGGGAGTGATGCGCCTAGCCTTCAGGGTCTCAAACGTCCGGCAGTGTTGTATTACGTCCACTACAGACGCCAAGGTGTCCTTGCCGATGAGGAAATTGTAGACATCCTCAGCAACCCCTCTGAGGAGATGCCCTACCTTGTCATCTTCTTTCATGCGTGGGTCTACAGACTTGCACAATTTCAGAATCTCTTCAATGTACATTGTGCATGTTTCACCGGGGACTTGAGCACGCTGCATCAAAGTTTGCTCAGCGTGCTTCTTCTTCATCAATGGGTCCCCAAAGCAGCTCGCTATTTCGTTCTCAAACCCTTCCCAGGTCGTTATTGTTTCTTCGTGGTTTTTAAACCACACCAACGCCGTCCCTTGAAGAAACAATCCGACGTTCGACAACCGGGAGGCCGCATCCCAACAGTTGTATTTACTCACACGGTTGAAGTGTTTCAGCCATTCGTCGACGTCTTCTCCGACCATCCCAGAGAAGCTTCGTGGTACTATGTGTCGGGGCCACGTAGCACCAGACGAAGAGTGCGTGGTGTCGCCGTCAGCAATCGGATCCATAGAGAGCGGTGGTAGACCAGCCAGTCGGCGGCTCCGGCGTAGTTCTTGAGGTAGCGCTTCCGTGATCGTTCGCCTGGGACCGCTCCACTGTACCCAGCACCTTCCGCCAATCTTGTTACGGTGAGATGCCTTTATTTACAGGAGATGATGAATGCGAGAGTCCAGGGATCTGGCCGATCACCGCTCGTGCCAATCTCGTTCTTTTCTTCTTCCACGTGCCCCCTCAGTATCGTAGCAATATTAAGACAAATTTACATCCATTTTGCATATTACCACCTCAGCATATGGCCAAATATACAAGGCCCATGATGGCGTATCGACATGACTAATATCACCCTAATTTAGATGGATCACGGTGCTAGTAAACAGGCTGCAAAAAATTTGCAATAATAACTTTGAAAATTCGATTAACAAGTTTGTTAAACAGGTACATGGCAAAAAGTTAGAAATGGTAGGCAATATGTAGCAACCATTGCAATCTTTAGGTGTCTGCTGATGTAGGTATAAAAAGGTAGCAAAAAGTTGGTAATGGCCCAAGAAGGCTAGTAACAGTTGCTGTTAACGTTTGCTCACGGTTGCAAGCTTTTCTCTAGCTTTATTTTGAAGAGAGAAGAGATCGAGGAACATTAGTGCGCTCGCAGACAGTGGCCGCTACCGGGCATTCGCGGTCAAGTCTCGGCAGAGTAAAGACGTTTCCCTCTGTGTCTTTCTCTCGTCTTCTGAGTGTCGACATCCTCTCAAGTTTCTACAGTCGTCGTCCTCTTTCGCTGAATGAGCCGCTTGACCTCATTGCCAGTTGGTTCCAATCTTCGTCATCTTCTCTGGCTCCGTTAGGCTCTGCCTAACTGGTCAATGGCGTTTTGAGTATGGTGCAGGCTGCATACCTTCTGGCTCCATGCAGAAGAGCTGTAGTCTACCAAAGAACTGCTATGAAAGGTTTCGGCAAGTCCGGGCAGCCTCACTCAAGTGTACTGAGATCGACGGCCACTCCCCGAGCCTCTTCATCGGCAGTCTCGAACCGGGCGGCTGTACTGCTTCCGTCGTGGTAGCGATGCTGGCCCTCCTGATCTCCGCAGTTTGAAGCCCCAATGCACAATAACGTCTCATGCTTCAAGATTTTCCATTACGGCTTAGGTCGTGTGCCGCGAGCCTTTCTCTAAAGAATTTCGTAAGCGGGATTCACACGAGCGAGAAATCCCCGGAGAGGCGAAGATGGCGCATTACGTGACAACAACATCACGGGTTAGTGTGTCGACGTGACCTCCTCGTGGCTCCTCTGGGGAGGCGGGGATCGTTTCTTCGACCGGTCAAACAATCCCCATGCAGCGTGGGATGTAGTGTAATTTCAGGTGGGTCGCTGGCCACATTGTAGCCCTCTCTCCTGCAGTGCCTGCAGAACACGGCGGCGGCGCTCCGTACTTGCGTGCACCGTGATGACGAAAATGAACGATGAAGCAACTTTTAACGTAACAGTGTTAAAGAGCTCGTGTCACAAAGAAAAAAAAAGTGCTCTTGGTCACGAGGCGCAGTAGTTTCTTTACCTTGCCACCCCTCCCTGCTTAGCTTCCAGCACTTTCGTCAAGACTAGAGAGGAGATAATGCTATTGAAGCATGCGACAAACTTTTGTAACTCCACTCGCACTGGACGGTTTCTTAAAATTTTTACGGCGTTGAATTCGTGAGGCAATAAGCTTTTCTAGTGAATCCATAGTTACTTGAAAAAAGTGTTTCAGGGCCTCTTTAACGCATTTTGTTCGACAAGTGTCACGACAAAAACGAGCCCATTTGGCGATAATAGCGCGCGCTGGTCCAATCTACTGGGTGCGTGCGTGTGTATGTAACAAAACATATTGTAAAGAGGCTGTATTGAAGGACTGAGCGAGCGGGTGGTAGCTAAAAAGGAATGCAGGCGGACCCAGATGACGGTGCTTGATCGCCGATCTCGTGCCTTTTTCTTGTGTTGATCATAGCTGACATGATGGTACCAACGTCTTTCTTATTCACTATGTTTACCCCCGGGGAAAAAGTTGAAGCCATCCTGGCAATCTAACACGTGGAGACAAGCGGGTCAAAGTAGGGCTTCAGACGGTTTACGTGAACGATATCACGTCCACGCCGACGACGGTCGCTCGGTGGCGTGAGGGGTTCAATGGCGTAGTTCACGGGTGAGGTACGGTCGACCACGTGGTAGGAACCATGATAATTAGAAAGTAGCTTGGGTGATACACCAGGGGCGCAGGGCGGTACATGAAGCCATACAAGTGCTCCAGGAACGAACGTTGGTGCAGAACTATGGTCGTCATCACGGGTCTCCTTCTGGCGCTGTTGGTCGGATGTAGTAACCTGCTTGGCTAGTTTGCGGCACTCTTCTGCGTAGCGAGCGGCTTCCAAGACAGGCGTGCATTCGGAGGGATCGGGCGAAAATGGAAGTAAAGTGTCAATGGTGTGCGATGGTTGGCGACCGTACAGGAAAAAAATGGGGAAATCCTGGTAGTGACTTGCGTAGCGGTGTTATACGCGTATGTCACAAATGGGAGAATGAGGTCTCAGTTTGTATGATCAGAAGTGACATGCGTAGCGAGCATGTCCCCCAGAGTACTATTAAACCGCTCAGTCAAGCCGTTCGTCTGTGGGTGGTAGGCTGTACTCTTTCGGTGTACAACATGGCACTGTTGAAGAAGTGCTTGGATTACATCGAAGAGGAAAGCACGCCCTCGGTCACTGAGTTCTCGAGGAGGACCGTGACGAAGCACAAAACGATTGAGTATGAAAGTTGCGACATCTTGTGCTGCAGCTGTGGAAAGAGCAGCAGTTTCAGCGTACCGTGTTAGATAATCCACTGCCACGATAACCCATCGGTTGCCTGCTGTTGTTAATGATAGTGGTCCGCAGAGGTCAATTCCTACACGGTCGAATGGGCGGTCTGGGCATGGAAGTGGCTGCAATGAACCTGTTGCAGGATGTGGCGGGCATTTCCGCCGCTGACATTCGTGGCAGCCGCAAATGAACGAAGGTAAACATTCCACGCCAGTAATACCTTTTTCGTAGGCGCTCGTAGGTCTTGAAAACACCGGCGTGAGCACATTGCGGGTCGGAATGAAACGACGCGCAGATAGTAGAGCGCAGCGTTCAGGGAATGACTAGTAGCCATTTCCTACCATCTGCTGAATAGTTGCGCCGATACAAAAGGCCATCCCGAATACTAAAGTGCGGAGCCTGGCGGCACAGGGTTCGAGTGGTTGGAAGTGTCGGTGCCTCGGATAACGCGTCAAGAAGTGAAGCGATCTATGGGACATTGCGTTGTGCAGAAAAGATGGTGTCTTCAATAAGAGCTGACAATGTGTTGCCCGAGGAAACAAATGCAATGTCCGGGGATAGGGGAGATCGCGACAGTGCGTCAGCATCGGTATGCTTGTGGCCGGAACGATATACAACGCGAATGTCATATTCTTGAAGCGGAAGAGCCCAACGGGCAAGACGACCCGATGGGTCCTTGAGCGAAGATAACCAGCATAACGCGTGGTGGTCCGTTACTACATCAAAAGCACGGCCATAAAGGTATGAGCGGAACTTGACAAGAGCCCAAACGATCGCCAAGCATTCCTTCTCGGTGACGCTGTAGTTTAATGCAGCCTTGGTGAGAGTTCTTCTGGCGTAGGCGACGACATACTCGGTGAATCCAGGCTTGCGTTCCGCGAGAACCGCACAGAGGTCGACACCACTGGCGTCGGTGTGTACCTCAGTTGCTGCCGTAGGATCGTAGTGACGCAGTATTGGTGATGAAGTGAGGAGACGACGAAGGGTACAGAAGGCTTGGCCTCTCAGAAGACCAGGACGAAATATCAGTGGTGCTGCCTATAAGTTCAGCCAAAGTGCAATGATAGAGGAGAAGTTGCGCAAGAACCGGCGAAAGTAGGAGCATAACCCCACGAAGCTCCGTAACTGCTTCATAGTCGTTGGTTTGGGGAAGTCGGCGACAGCACGTAACTCAGACGGGTCTGGAAGTATACCGTCCTTTGATACGACGTGCCCGAAAATCGTAAGTTGCCGAGCAGCGAAGTGACACTTCTTGAGGTTGAGTTGGAGCTGAGCATTCTTCAGGCACGTGAGGACGTGTTTGAGGCGCTCGAGATGTGTTCCAAAGTCTGGCGCAAAGACGACAATATCGTCGAGATAGCAGAGACAGATTTGCCATTTCAAACCCCGAAGAACCGAGTCCATCATGCGCTCGAAGGTGGCAGGCGCATTGCAGAGGCCGAAAGACATGACATTAAACTCATATAGACCGTCCGGTGTCACGAAAGCTGTTTTTGGTCGATCGGTATCTCAAGGGGGACCTGCCAGTACCCTGAGCGCAAATCTAATGATGAAAAAAACTCGGCACCTTGTAAAGTATCAAGGGCATCGTCAATCCTGGGTAAAGGAAACACGTCTTTTCGAGTGATCTTATTTAGGCGCCGGTAATCCACGCAGAAGCGAACGGAACCATCCTTTTTTTAACGAGCACTACAGATGAGGCCCATGGACATTGTGAAGGTTGAATGACGCCACGTAGCAACATATCGTTCACCTGTTCTGTAATAACTTGGCGTTCTGCCTAAGAAACACGATATTGCCACCTGGTGTTCTGTGCCAGTGAACAGTGGGTCAGTTCTGTGCCGGTGAACGAGGAAGACGAAGACTAGCAATCCGTGCCAGCGGAGACGTCCTTCTTTGTCTCTGGGATTTTGACAGTCGCGTCCCTTTATACGTTCCTTCGAGCTCTTAGCGTGTGACAACTGGTGGAGGTGCTGGGTACCCTATGCACCGAACCCCTCCCAGTAAAAGAAGCTCCAGCCCCATACCGGTGATTACGCCTGTTCACCGTGCTGGCCGCAGGATCCGTGAACTAGACCCTGAGTTCGGACTTCTCTCAGAGGAGATGACGGCCCCAACTATTCCAAGCAGCGCTGTCCCAAGCGGCTCCGACCCAGCCAGTATGGAAGGCGCAACGCCATTGCAATATACACTGTTCAAACCAAAAACGCCGAATCCCTTTCATGGTGCTGTCCATAAGGATGCTGAAGATTGGCTAGTCCACTATGACTTCGTTGCCGCTCATAACATGTGGGATGACACAGACAAGCTCCGACATGTCTACTTCAGTTTGAATGACGAGGCACGTGTTTGGTGCGAAAACCGGGCAGGTGTGTTCACGTCATGGGTGGACTTCAAACGCCGGCTTCTTGAAACGTACGCAAGTCCCGATCGCCGAGAGCGAGCTGAACGTGAACTCTAGTGCCGTATGCAAATGCCGAATGAACGTGTAGCAATGTATGTTGAGTACATGACGCGTCTTTTTCGACGAGCCGACCCTCACATGCCGGAAGAGAAGAAGGTGCGATACCTGATGCATGGAGTGAAGGAGCAGTTGTTCGGTGGCCTTGTACGCAGCCCCCCCAAGACTACGTCAGAGTTTCTTGCTGAAGCCGTCCTGAGTGAAAGCACGCTTCGGCAACGGACCCAGACGTACGAGCGACAAGTGAACTTTGCTTCTGCTACGTACTACATGGGTGGTCTTGGGGCCCACGTCGACTTCTTCCGAGAGCTCATACGCTCTGTAATTCACGGAGAACTGCAGAAGGTATCTGTACCCTCAGGGCCCTCTGTCAGTTCTTTGTCCGGCATCGTCCGAGATGAAGTTCAGCAGGCACTACGAGAACCGTCCTGTCAGGCAGAGCCGCGGCTCCTAAATGACTTCCCTCGCATGTCGTATGCGCAAACTCTGCTCCAGCCAGCACCACCTTTGGCTCCACTTCCCACCGTGGCCCCTGCCATGCTTCAGGCAGACCAAATTCTGCGGCAACCTGCATCACATTTCACTCCGCCTTATACCACAGCCCCAGCCATGCTTCAGGCAGCCCAAGCGGGCCCGTACCTCAGTGACCGCCGACCGATTCCGCGAAAATCAGACGTGTGGCGGGCCCCCGATCGACGTCCCCTTTGCTATCACTGTGGTGAACTTGGGCACACCTACCGACAGTGCACTTATCGACAGCTGGGACTTCATGGTCTTTCGGCCAACTCCCCACCTCCTAGGTTCGGCCAGCGGCCTCCGGAAATTGCTGACTACGTTGCTCAGCAGCACGGATCGACATGTCGGCACCACTCACGCTCTCCATCACCGCGGGGGTTCTCGCCGAATCATCGCACCTATGCAGGCGTGGCGCAGGGCCGGTCACCTAGCCCGCGTCGGGAAAACTAGCCTCAGCGACCTTCAGGGGCAAGGCCGCTCAGACTGGTCATGCTCAAGGACCCCTATCGACGTGGACTGAAGATACCGACGATACATCGACGACACCACTGGCTGATTGTGGAAGAGTTTCCTTAGATATTCCTGTTCTGCTAAATGGTCGCGAAGTCAGCGCTTTAGTGGACACTGGTGCGGACTATTCCATAATTAGCGAAAAGCTGGCCGCCCTTCTCAAGAAAGTAACGATGCCTTGGAACCGAACGCCAATTCGTACAGCTGGTGGGCATATCGTCACGCCACTCGGTATGTGCACGGCAAGACTGCAAGTTCGCGGTTGTACATTTGTTGCTAGTTTGAGCGTTCTCCGGCAGTGTTCTCGAGACCTGATCATTGGCATGGATTTTCTCAGGGAGCATGGTGCTATAATTGACATTCGACGACGTCTAGTCACTTTCGCGACCACAAACGCCAGAACCGCTTACGCCGACCCCAGCCACTCCCGAGTGTCTCTTTGCGTCGTCGACGCTGTCACGTTACCACCCCGTGCAACTGTTGTGGTTCAGGTGGCGTGGGACGGAGTGATGCACGGTGAAGCAGTCGTAGAAAGCAATCACTTGCTTTTGCTGTCTCAGGGTGTCTGCGTAGCGAGAAGCCTTGTTGACCTTCGTGATGATCCCTGCAACGTTTTTGTCACAAACTTCAGCTACGAGCACCGGCACCTTTTTCCTGGAACTGTCATCGCCTACGCCGACCCAGTCGCCAATGTCACCGAGTGTTTTGCTTCCGAGGCCATCGGCACTGCTGAAACACCTTTCAGCAGCGTCGACATCAATCCAACGCTTTCTGAAGCGAACAAGCAGCGTTTGAGCGAGCTGTTGCTGGAGTTCTACACATGCTTTGCACGTTCTTCGAAGATACGTCAAATGCCGATAACGAAACACCGTATTATCGCCTACGACGACGCGCATCTCATACGGCAGCAGCCTTATCGTGTTTCGCCAACCGAACGGCACGCGATTCAAACGCAGGTGAAGGAAATGCTTCAGGATGGCGTGATACAGCCTTCAAGTAGCCCTTCGTCATCACCAGTCGTTATTGTGAAAAAGAAAAATGGCATGCTTCGCTTTTGTGTTGACTACAGAAAGTTGAACAATGTCACAAAGAAAGACGTGTACCCGTTGCCCACAGTCGATGATTCTCTGGACAAGCTGCGACGCGCGAAGTATTTTTCGTCCGTCGACTTGAAGAGCGGTTATTGGCAGATAGAGGTCGATGAACCTGACCGGGAAAAGACAGCTTTTGTAACGCCGGATGGACTTTATGAATTCAAAGTGCTCCGTTTCGGCCTCTGTTCCGCTCCAGCCACATTCCAGCGAATGATGAACACCGTCCTGGCAGACATCAAGTGGAAAAGCTGTCTCGTCTACCTCGATGATGTCGTTGTGTTTTCAGAACGTTTGACGAGCATCTACGTCGCCTTCGGAGTGTGCTCAAAGCCATTAGATCGGCCGATCTCACACTCAAGCCTGAGAAATGTCATTTCGGCTACGAGGAATTCAAGTTTCTTGGTCCTGTCGTGAGCGCCGTTGGTGTTCGGCCTGATCCTGACAAAACTGCTGCCGTCACTGCTTTTCCACCTCCAACTGACAAGAAAAGTCTTCGACGGTTTCTGGGTCTGTGCGCGTATTACCGGCGCTTTATTGAAAATTTCTCTAACATTGCGGAGCCACTATTCCCCCTCACGCGTGATGACACACCATTTGTCTGGGCTGACAAACAGCAGACTGCCTTTGCGGAACTACAGCACCGGCTCTCTTCCCCTCCCGTGCTCGGCCACTTCGATGAAGATGCTGACACTGAAATACGCACTGATGCCAGAAATATTGGTCTTGGAGCTATTTTGGTACAAAGACAAGATGGCATTGAACGGGTAATAGCCTAGGCAAGTCGCACACTGTCTCGCGCGGAATCAAACTATTCCACATCAGAGAAAGAATGTCTCGGGGTCATTTGGGCAATTACAAAGTTTAGGCCATATCTCTATAGAAGACCATTTAAAGTGATGACTGACCATCATGCTTTGTGCTGGTTGACCAATCTACGAGACCCTTCAGGACGATTAGCACGATGAAGTCTGCACCTACAAGAATTTGATGTCACCATCGTGTACAAGTCAGGCAAAAAGCACGAAGACGCCGACACGCTATCACGAGCACTTCTTCAATCCGCCAGTACTAGCGCAGAAGAGGACGGCGCCTTCGTGGCAACTGTCAGCGGACCGGATCTGATGTCACATAAGCGAAATGACGCCAATCTAAGAATGATCATAGATCATTTAGAAGGTGGCACTGCGCCCATTCCTCGTCCGATGTCGCGAACGTTGCCATCATTTTGCCTACGAAATGGCACCTTATACAAAAGGAACACTGGTGCTGGTGACAAATCTCATCTTCTCGTCGTGCCTGAAGCCCTCCGCGATGACGTCTTATTAGCTTGCCACGACGAGCCCACATCTGGCCATCTGGGCTACTTGAGAACTATGGATCGGGTGCGACAACTCTACTACTGGCCTAAAATGTCTGCCTGTGTCAAACGCTACGTGAAGGGATGCCGTGAGTGCCACCGTCGCAAGACACCACATTTAAAACCTGCAGGTCATCTACAACCGATCGATCCACCACGTACACGGTTTGAACAAGTGGGGATGGACCTTCTAGGCCCGTTTCCTTTGTCTTCTTCTGGCAACAAATGGATTATTGTCGGAACCGATTATTTGACGCGTTACGCTGAGACGAAGGCGTTGCCACGAGGGACCGCATCTGAAGTTGCCAGTTTTTTTATGCATCAAATTGTGCTACGGCATGGCGCCCCGTCATATGTCATCACTGATCGAGGGACATCATTCACAGCGAAACTCTTGGATGATATCTTCAGGTTGAGTTACACAATCCTTCGAAAGATCACTGCGTATCACCCTCAGAGTAATGTCTTAACAGAAAGGCTAAACACAACGCTAGCCGACATGATCTCTATGTACGTGGATGTGCAGCACAAAACTAGGGACGACATCCTGCCGTAAGTAACATTTGCGTATAACACGGCAACGCAGGAAACTACACGCTTCACGCCATTCCGACTCGTTTATGGTCGAGATGTTAGAACTATGCTGGACGCCATGATTCCATATGAGGACATCGACAAGCTCGACCAATTAGCCCCCCGACATCAATGAGTACATTCAACGCGCTGAGGAAGCACGTCAACTGGCCCGTCTGCACATCCGAACTCAACAGTGCGCAGATGCACGGCGGTTTAACATCCACCACCAAGAAGTTAATTATAAACCTGGTGACCAAGTTTGGGTTTGGACACCCATTAGGCGGCGAGGTCTCAGTGAGAAACTCTTGAGGAAGTACTTTGGACCTTACAAAGTACTCAGACGTGTGAGTGACGTGAACTACGAAGTGCTTCCAGACGGAGGCTCACCATCATCCCAGCGCAGGTTACCACGCCCAGAGACTGTACACGTAGTCCGCCTAAAACCATACTTTACGCGGTGATGCGAATTTTCTTCTTGTGCCAGTGAACTCTTCATGTGAACAGTGAATGCCGTTTATTTCCAATTGCCGGGCCCCAGGATCCATTTCCTCTCGTGCACTAATTTGTTTAATGTTTCTTTATGTTACCTACTTCGACCCACTTCTGTGCACACTTTTGTTTGAGCACCGAGTCGCTGCTCTCTTGGGAGGAGGAGTAATGCCACCTGGTGTTCTGTGCCAGTGAACAGTGGGTCAGTTCTCTGCCGGTGAACGAGGAAGACGAAGACTAGCAACCCGTGCCAGCGGAGACGTCCTTTGTCTCTGAGATTTTGACAGTCGCGTCCCTTTATACGTTCCTTCGAGCTCTTAGTGCGTGACAATATGGTCATTGTCATAGTGGCGCATGGGAGCCGGTATCGATGTAATGTAGAGTGGTAGAAGTGCGGCCAAGTGAAGGTTGAACAACATCGAAAGATTCACGGTACTGGCACAGCAGTTGGAGGAGTTCAGATCGTTCAGATGGTGACAGTTCGTCTGCGATCGCCGAATCGAACACTTTCGAAGCCTGCAGATCAGAGTGGTTAAGAGCACTGACGGCGGCGAGGTCACTTTGGGATGATTCTTGCGGCACGGTAAAAATTTGTCCGTTATCAATGGGCTGTACGCATCCAAGAGACTTGCCTTTAAACAGTTTGATGGTATGTGGAAAGGAATTGGTAAGGCAGAGAGTACTGGCTTCATTAAAAATTGAGAGGGCTGAATAAGGGAGCAGAAGTGGTTTCCGACTTAGAAAGAAGCTTGATGGCTCAAAAAATGCTACTTCGTCACGCATGCCGTCGGAGACCACAGGGAGCAAAACAGCTGTTGTCGGTGGAATGTCAGTGTCCTCTTTGACAACTAGCTTGTGCGCGGCTTGATTAGTGTGGTCGTAGGGCTGGTCGAACAACGGAAGTAGTTCAAGTTCGGAACGGGCACAATTTATAACGGCGCGATTACGCGATAGGAAATCCCAGCCAAGTATGATGTCATGAGAGCACGAGGAAAGGACGATAAACTCAACAATGTAGTGGTCCTCCGCAATTGTGAGTCGGGCAGTGCAGGCGGCTACAGGTCGAACAGGTTCTCCATTTGCTGCACGTAAGGACATCATATCAAGCGGCGTGGTCACCTTTCGGAGCTTGCGGCAAAGTTTGGCTTCTATAACAGACACAGCGGCACCGGTATCCACAAGAATGTATGCATGGGCGCCGTCTACAAAAACTTCGACGATATTTGACAGCAAGGTGCGAGGACTTGGATATTTCGATAGCGCAGTTCTTGCCCCCTGAACTGCGACGGCTAGTTTCCCTCATTTTGAGGGGCTGGTCGTGGACGCATGGGTGACAAGGAGCGTCGATTGGGTGAAGGTGAGGGACGAGACGAAGTTGCCGGATAGTCACGGGAAGACGTGTTTGACTGACGATCCGAACTTTCATAACCAAAAGGGGGTCCGTCCATGTAGTTGCTTCGTGGTCGGACGTCTGTGTAGCCGGGCACGCGACGACGGCAGTATCGGGAGATATGGCCAGGGCCGCCGCATGCAAAACAGATCGGCCGGTTATAGTGCATTCGCCAGGCATTTGCAGCGACGGGCGCCAACCACGCGCATACGACTGAGTCGAGGCTATGGTAGCCAGGGGAGGAGCCCATGCGACGGAAGACTGAGTAGGAGCGGTGACATGTGGCAGTCCATTGAACGGCGGGGGCTGGTGTGGCTGCTGCCTCTTTACTGCGTCAGCATAAGTACGAGGCGCGGTGACAACTTGCTGCTGAAAGGGCACTGGCATAGCCTCGGCAATCTGGTCCTGAAGCGCATGTCAGAGCATGGGAGCTAACGGTGTTGGTGGTCGCTCTTGCTGCTGCTGTGGGAGCTCTTGGCGCTGACAAAACGGCAGGAAGAAAAGCTGACGCATGACCTCCTCACGCACAAAGTCTTTCATTTGTGCTAGAAGGCGGTAGTGGTCAGGTACGACGTCAAGTGCAGCGATTGGTTGGTTAGGCTGAAATGGACGACGGGTGAGAGCTCGTTGCCGTCGCAATTCCTCGTAGCTCTGGCACAAAGTTACCACTTCAGACACCGTGCCAGGAGACTTCGCAAGGAGCATTTGAAATACGTCGTCATCGACACCTTTCATAATGTGCTGGATCTTGGCACTTTCGCTCATTGCGGCATCGACACGCCTGCAGAGATCGAGTATGTCTTCGATATAGGCGGTAAACGTTTCGCCAGGTTCTTGTGCCCGTGAGCGCAGGCATTGTTCGGCGCACAACTTCCGCACAGCAGGGCGACCGAAAACCGAGGATATTGCCTGCTTGAAAGTGGCCCAGTTCAGAACTCGGATTCGTGGTTTGTGTACTACAGTTTCGCCACATTAGCCAAGTGAAAGTTGATGGTGCTCAACTTAGCAGCGTCATCCCACCTGTTTGGTCCACTGACTTTTTCGTAGGACGACAGCCAGTCCTCGACATCCTGGTCTTCGGCGCCCGAAAAGATCGGGGGGTCTCGCTGGTGAACCGGGCCGGGGCAAGTAGCGGCCGCGAGAGGTGCTGTCTGTTGGGCAGCATCAACTTGCATGGTCGACGGCAGGATACGGGATCGGAGTTACAGGGTATAGGTGATGTAGTTACCCAGCACGATCTACCAAATGTAAAGAGGGTTTATTGAAGGACTGAGCAAGCGGGTGGTAGCTCGAAAGGAACGCAGGCAGACCCAGATGACGGTGCTTGATCGCCGATCTCGTGCCTTTTTCTTGTGTTGATGATAGCTGACCTGATGGTATCAACGTCTTTCTTATTCACTATAATATGAATAAGTATGCACTTAGCAGTTGAAGGGTGCACAAGGGGCCAAATTTCGCTATCGCGTCACACTTTTAGAGGCGAAGCTTAAGGATCCCCCAATTTGTTTTTTCTCTCGTAGAAGAATATCCTCACTGGTAGGACATATCTTTCGATGACTATAGTAAAACTAACCTAAAGAATGGTGTGTGGAAGATAATAGTCAAGCACATGATGGAGCGCTACGATCTCTATAGAGTGATATTTAGTTTTCTTTAAAGTGGTTATTGTGATAGGAATTGTGACATCGCCCGCTTTTGTTGCTACTGCTGCTGCTACTGCTCTGCTAGTTCAGCCTGATAGAGATGCCTTACTTTATAACAAGATTTTTTAACGGGCCTCTTTATTCAAGATTAGACGCTTAAAATATAGACGGCCATAGAATCTGAAAGCTACTTTTTATTTTCAGAAACATGACATACTTCACATTTTACTTTATCGGCTGCACTGATGCAGCAGAATCTTAGGCTGAGTTCGCGCAGTGAAGACAGAAGTGGTCTTCTATTACCTTGTGTTAAAATTATAATGAAACGCTTGTACAGATAATTGTCAAATATTATTAGGCTAGATTCCTTCCATTCTCGGTTGTTCTCATGAGAGAAATGCTATGATAGCATAATTCCTTCGTTCACAGAAAGCCAACCGACATCGAAAAATACTTAAATTCCAATTTGCCAACTCAATAGTAGTATTTGACGAGTCAGAGAGGCTGTGAACAATTTCGTAGTCAAAAAAAAGAAACGCCTTTGTTAATGACGTTGTCCATAATGTCGCAAAAAAAAAAAAGAAAAGCTTGTGGTGGTGAGTCAAACCAAGGACAATGCCGCGTCTACATTCCACAAAAAAGAGACATATAAACAAGAAAGTTTCTAAAAGCAGCAAAACAGGCACTTCCTTCCCTCAAATCACACCAGCACTTTCCCCACCCAAGAAACATCATCGCTTTCCTCCTTCTGCAGTCAAAACACAACGCAGCTTTGTCCCCTCCCCCCCCCCACCCCCTAAGACAAAAGATTGTCGATATTACAGTAGCCGATATCTATGGCTGGGGGTCAAAGAATTCTTCAGGGCTCCCGCTCCATTATATGATGGAGGCTTTGGCCACACTGATCTCCCCCACCGTTCGCCTTGTCCGTGTGAGTTTCCACGCCTGCTGACGTCACTAGGCTCCGCCTTTATCCCCCGTGTATTTCTCCCTAGTGTGAATCCCGCTGTAATAGAACGTGGTGCGTATGTGCATGATCGGGGGTCTCGAGCACGGACGCCACATTCTAGCACCTGGCACGTGCCTCGTGCCCTCCTACTCATGACAGTCCAAGAACACAACTTTAGGAGTATTATTCGAATGTTATCATACATTGAATCTTCTTCATACTCTTTGTTAAAGCTGAATTAGTGTTCCTGCACTATCTCACTTTCACAATTTGTTTAATAGCACTCATGCACGAACAGCGTGTAAGCAAGCTAGGCTAGACAGCCATAGCGCAGACAGCGTAAACATGGCGGAAAGCGCCAAATTAAAGGCTTGATGAAGACATGGTCAGCGTCATCACTACAAAGCTTGCCCATTCGCCAGACACGCCTAAAGTGCCTCTATCTTTAAAATGTGGGACCTTAGCCATGACAACGGTTCTTATAATAGCAATAATAGCAAAAATTGGGGTAGTTGGTGGTTCATGCTAGGGATATAAAAACAGCGCAAAAAAATATAGACAAGGACGGAGGGAGAGACGACACTGTGCTGAACTCGCAACTAAACTTTATTGGAAGACACACGCACATATATCATGCAGTTGACCCGGTCACATGGCAAACCAAAGGTCTGCGCAGCATAGCAAACAAGGTACGAAACATGCCTAATCATAGTGAACAGCAACATGTGTGTAACACACCTTCACACTTGCCGAAACCATATGCAACAGTCCCCAACAAACTAATAATCACTTTAACATGGCAGTGCTGAACTCAGGCACCGAACCTCCTTCACCAAGGGCCACCGACAGCTTACTTACACATCTTTCCCCCTCCCTTTCAATGAAAAAAGCCTCCATCACTTCCCTAGTGCACTTGTCCCGATGGCCAAACAAACAAGTGGCTTTATCTGCCATAGGTTGGTAGCCACACTCCCTACAATGAGCTCGCAAGTGCAACCCGCCAGCGGCCATTAAAGAGGTTAAGTGTTCCCTTAGTCTCACGTTAAACGGGTCGTGAAACGCTCACTCTAAAGTGACAATGTGAAGCCACCAGTGTTCACGCACACTAACTAGATGACATCATCATAAGTAATTCTTTGCCTATCGAGGAACGTGGAATTTTTCGGTACTTGCGAGTGCGTGCAACTGGGACACTCATCAGCGTCTTTGTCATACACAATCAACGCTAACTTGAACTCTGACGTCATATTAAGCAGAGTCCTTGTGGGACGCGAATTGCGTATGGCAGATGCCGATGAGTGCCTCTTACGCGTGCTCGATATGACATAGAGTTCCACGTTCCTCGATAGGCAAAGCTTCTATACAGGTCCACTTGGGCTGATGATACAGTTAGCGCATGTGGCTGCCGATGGTGCCACATTGTCGTTGTAAAGCGACCGTTTGACGGCCCCTTTGATGCACCGCCCGGTTTGTCTTATATAAACCTCCCCGCATGACAATGGCAACATATATACAACACACGATTTACACTGAACATATATATTTTTCTCTTCTCCGGACAGAATGAGCAGGATTTTCGTAAGCCCGAACTTATTTTATGCACGCGGGAGCGAATAGAGGACAACTTCTTGGCAGCGGGCATCACTACACGTACCCCAACCTACTGGCTACATTTTTCAAGCAATGTGAACACTGCGGGACGCTGCCGGGCATCGCAACGCTGCGGACGCGTTTCATGTCGGCTCAGCCTTTTATGAATGTGTTCCACAGTTTTATCAAGTCAAATACCTGGCAATCGACCACCACCGGATAGAGCGGGTCCATCTGAATGCTTCGACACCAAGAACTTTGGTGAGAGACTTTGAAGCTTTTTCGATGTGAAAAACCACCCGAGCTACAAGTGCGCCCAGCTAAGCCTACACCGACAAGGCCGACGCCGGCCTCGGGAAGGGTTATCAACGGTGCCGAGTTGTAAGCCAAGGGATCGGACGCACCTCCGAAATGGACGTAGATGATGCAGAAGTGGGGGAAACTCCAAGTAATGACTCCAGAGAGGACGATAGCGACCTAACGAGACGAGACGGCGACGCGGAGGGCTGGATCGAAGTCACGTATAAAAGGAAGGGTCGTGTGAGCTCTGGCGAAGAGACAACACAGAAAGACACCCGCTCAAGAAGTCCGACGCGCAGAGGTGGAAAGAGCATCGTGAGCAAGATTTTACAAGCAAGCAAGATGCCAAGGCTGCCTGCAGATGACATCAAGATAATCGTCAGACCAAGAGACGGGCTGAGCATTAGACACACGTGCAGAGCCAGCCTTGACGAAGCGATACGCGAAGAAGCAGAAGTTAGCAACCACGAAATCTTCACGATCTGCCCCAACCCTACACAAAACATCCTGGTGATCAGCACACGGGATGAGAAGACGGCGACGAAATTTGTAAAAATCAAGGATTTAAAAATCAACGGGAAGAAGTACGAGACCAACGCGTACGTCTCGGCACCAGAACACAAGGCCAAGGGGTTAATCCGCAACATTCCCTTGAAGTACACACATGATCAGCTCATGCATACACTAGTGAACGTGAGGAACCCTTCATTGGCGTACGCCAAGAGACTGGGGAGCACGACCACCGTGATACTACTGTACAAAGGCAACAGGGTCCCCATGTGGGCTTACTTCAACAGCATCATGATGAAAGTTTCCCTTTCCGGCAGCAAATAGACTTTTGTAAAGAGTGCGGGAGGCTCGCGCACAGGCCCGATGTGTGCCCAAGACCGACAGACAAGTTGTGCCCGGTGTGTGGTGCCAAAAATCCTACCAGAGACCATGAAAGCACACCCAAGCACAAGCTCTGCGGAGACGCACACCCCACGGCAGACCGGACTTGCAGGGCTAAATTTAAGATGCCATACTTTGTAAAGCAACAAAGGTGGGCTGCGAGGAGAAACGAGGAAGAACTCCAGCGGAAGCCGGCTCACCAGACCAGGACACCTGGGGAAGCAGCAACACACAACCAGCCCGTCAACCCACATCAAGGTCCAGATCCAGATCCAAGTCCAGGCTGGGAGCCTGAAAACTACGTCGCTTGGGGTCAAGGTCCAGAAGCAGACCCAGGACCAGAAGCAAGCGGAGATCCACCTCGAGGGGAAGGACGCCCGAAGCGACAATGAAGTAGCAAGGAGAACAGAGAACGCCAGACAAGGTGGGCTGGTTAGACGTAGTGGCCAATCACGATTTGGCAAGGTCGGGCAATAATAGTAAGGCTAGAGATAATTACAGAGACACAGAGAAACGTGTAGAGGAATACAGAACGAAAAACAAGCTACTCAGACAAGAGCTAAAAAAAGCAAAAAAGCAAAACAGTGAATCAGCTAAATAAATTGATGAACTACAGCAAACACTTAATGAAATACTCATGAAGATGCAGATACAGACGTCGCCTCCATTGACCGCCATCGCGGCCGTCTCCACGCCAGCGACCAAAACCCCAGGGAGGGAGAGAATGAGGAGGTAGAAATGGTAGCAGTGGAAACACAGCAACCAGGTGCCAAGTGAAAAATCCCGCTGACGAAGACCAAAGAGCAAAATGACTCAGAAAAAGAGGTCAAGAGGCTCCGTCCTAGCACGAAAAAAACAGACGTCCTTGAAGACATGATAAACAAACTGTCGGAAAAAATGGAGAAAATGTTCGAGATGCTGGTCACGCGACTTAGCGACAGTGAGGCGGAGAGTAAGGTACTGGCACTCAAACACGACAAGCGGCTCGAAGAGCTAGAGAAAAAAATTTCTTAGACATGGCGGGCACCGAAATGAGAAAACTCGACATCTGGCAGTGGAACTGCCGTGGCTTTTCTAATAAAAAAGCATCGATGGCGCAACTAATCAAAATCACCACAAAAAGAAAAAAACCTGACGTGATCATTTTGCAGGAGACATTCGACCATGCCAAAATTGCCGGGTATGCCACCCACAAATAACGCACACAAGGAAAGGGGAGAGACTTAGTCGTTACCACATTAGTGAAGAAGGGGCTAGTTGCTATCTTACACATTACGAAACAAGTCACGGATATCAACCACATTCTTATAGAAGTCGTGCCACCCAGTAAAAAGGAGAGCAGCACTTTTGTCCTAAACGTATACAGCAGCCCGTTTAAAAAGGGCCTAAAGCATAATTTCGAAGAACTGATTAACGAAACGATGAACATCGCAGGTGACAACCGACTTGTTATTGGAGGAGATTTTAACGCTCCACACACGCAGTGGGGATATGGGCACTGGTCGAAGAAAAGAAAAATCCTTGCCGACCTCATCGAAAAGGCCGGACTAGCCATTCTGAATGAGCCAGCCTCGCACACCAGAATCGGTGTAGGTCCCCACAGGGACACCACGCCGGACTTTAACCTCTGCATGAACGCCGGGCGAATCACATGGGAAAACATCTTTGAAGACCTGGGAAGTGATCACAAGATCCTCAGCATCGCCTTAAGCAATCCTCCTACCAGGAATTGCAAACGGGCAATCAGGCGCGTAGATTGGGACAAATTCCGCAAAAGCAGAAACGAGAAAGAACAGGGACCCATCGAAAACATAGAAGAATGGAGCAGGGAACTTCTACGAGACGTAGAAAAAGCCACAACCGAAATGGAGTGGGATGACTGGTTGGCTCGACGACAAGACGAAGATGAGTGTGGCGGAACCCTCTCAATGTGGATGAACATCAGGCTCTCACACCTTGTCGAAGCCAAAAAATCTATTCAAAAACGGCTGCATAGGCAAAAACACAATCGAAATCTAAGGAGAAAACTCGCCGAGCTAAACAAGCACATTGAAACACACTGTACCCAGCTATGCCATCAGGAATGGAACGAAGTGTGCGACGCCATGGACGGCAACATAAACACAGGCAAGACATAGAAAATCCTCAAGCACCTGCTGGACTTGTCGGCCACCAAAACGGCGGTGAAAGCGGAAATTACCAAGTTAAGACACAGGTATAAAGGGAACATCCATCAGATGGGTGATGAAATCGTCAAGCTCTACCTCGGCAGACCCCCGGCAGTCGAACAACAGGAATACTCGGGCTCTACCAACGAAGATCTTGACAGAGACTTTTCACAGCAAGAAATCAGGGCAGTCCTGCAGACTATCAAGACCAAGTCAGCTCCAGGTCCCGACAAAGTGTCCAACAAGATGCTCCGGAACCTGGACGACCAGGGAACGAGCCGTTTGGCAGACTTTATCAACGAGTGCTGGAGGAACGGGGAGATACCCGACGAATAGAAGAAATCTGATGTAATTCTCATTCCTAAGCAGGGTAAACCCCTAGAAATCCAGAACATGCGGCCCATCTCTCTGACTTCTTGCGTTAGTAAAGTAATGAAGCATGCTTGCCTGAAAAGGGTTAACGGCTACCTTGAGTCTAACAACGTATACCGCAGCAACATGATCGGCTTCAGAAGAGGGCTCTCCACACAAGATGCCATGATACAACTAAGGGAGCAACTGTCATAGACCCCATTGGACGATGCATGAGGGCAATAATGGGGCTAGATTTAAGAAAGACCTTCGACATGGTCGAGCACGCAGCCATTCTAAAACGAACTGCGCAACTCTGCCTAGGCGAGAGCACGTACAAGTACATCAGAAATTTTCTTACGGGAAGAACTGCCACGGTTAGACTGGACGAGGAGGAGAGCATCCAAATAGACATGGGCAGCGCTGGCACACCGCAAGGGTCCATCGTGTCACCGATGCTGTTTAACCTTGTCATGGTGGGATTATCAGAAAAATTAGAGCAAATCGAAGGCATCAATCACACAATTTATGCAGATGACATTACGATTTGGACTACTTAAGACACCAATGAAGGCAAGATAGAGAATAGACTTCAAGAGGCGGTGGATGCAGTCGAGAGTCATCTGGATGGCACCGGACTGGAATGCTCACCGGCTCAATCAGAACTGCTACTAAACCACCCCAAAAGACTAGGCATACATTGCAGAAACGTAGCAGAATTGCACAAAAGAATCAGGATAACCACTAGAAATGACACGGCAATACCCTTGGTCCAGAAGATCAGGATCCTGGGTCTCTGGATCGAAGCCAGGGGAACCAACGGGGAAACTATAACGTGTCTGGAAAAGAAAGACATGGTGGCCATTAGGCTAATACAAAGAGTATCCAATAAACGAAGGGGCATTAAAGAAAGAAACGTTGTACGACTCGTCCAGGCCTTCGCGATCAGCCATGTCGCGTACGTAGCGGCGCTCGTCCACTGGAACAAAGCCGAGAAAGACAAAGTCGACGCGCTGATTAAAAAAGCGTACAGAGCTACGCTGGGTTTACCGCAATACACAAAGAACGAAATGCTTCTAGAACTCGGAGTACATAACACGCTGGACGAGATCGCTGAAGCACAAAGGATAGCCCAACTCGAACGATTGTCTGGAACTATGGTGGGTAGAGAAATTATAGAAAAGATCTCCATTAATTACCACCGAATGAAAGGTCCCAAGGCCCAGATTTACCCGGACGTCCGATCCGCGATAATTATGGAAAACATCCCAAAAAATATGCACCCTGCCCAGAACGTTAAAAGACGAAAAAGCCGCATGAAAATGATCCTTAAAAACCACGCCAAGCGGGAGGGTGTGCTTTTTGTAGACGCCGCCTGGTATTCCCGAAATAAAGATATCAGTTATAGTGTTGTGCATGGCTCCTTCTTCGCAATGGCGGTCATAGACACAAAAGGGAAGACCTTGACCGCGGGCTCCGTAAGGACCAGATTGTCGGAGGCAGCGGAAGAAATGGCCTTTGCACTGGCCGTAGTCAATGGTTGAAAACACGACAGATTAATAATCAGTGACTCCAAGATGGCCATTAGAAATTTCACAAAGGGATGGGTCTCCATCGAAGCAGCCAAAATCCTGAACCGCAGAGCAGAAGACTTCCGGAACGGCAAAATTGTACCCAAATACCTCAAGTGGATCCCGGCGCACATGGGGGAATTAAACATCGAAGACACGACCATCCCTTAAAACCTCAACGAGAAGGCCCACCGTACCGTGCGAGAACTAACCCACAACGGCTTGGATAGCTACGGCCCAGCCCCGCGCACCCACCACAGAAGGGGGGACGACTGCGGTGGCGGCGATGGCGGCGATACAAGATAACAGAGACAGACTGGTCACGTATCACGACATACTGGCACATTATAAGCGACAACGAGAAGAATATCCCCCCCCCACACAAACAGCTAGATAGATCTCAAGAAACAGATTGGCGAAGATTGCAAACCAGAACCTTTTCAAATCCAGTACACCTGAACAGAGTAAATTACAGACAATACCCACAAACAAGCTGTACCCTCTGTAAGCACGAACACGCAGATATGTCACATATTCTACGGCAATGCACAAAAGTCACAGTAATATACCGAGAGGACAATATAAAACCGGACCTTTTCAAGGAGCTTTGGCTAAGTGCGCTGACTAGCTCAGATCTGCACGACCAACTGTGGGCAATCCAGCGGGGCCGGACAGTGGTGGAAAGGCTACGCCTCACTGCACAAAACGTCAGGGTGGCCCGAGTCCGGGCCGGTAACTCTGCAGGGTTTCTTTTTTTTTTTTAATAAAGTTTTTCGGTCCATCCGTCAAGCAATGTAAAAACTTGTGCACATAGGGTACCATAATTGGTTTCTTTTCATTGCGCATGCACTCTGTTCTCCTGCGTGTATCACTCATGCCTTTGCGTTCCTCGATAGGCGAAGAATTACTTATGATGACGTCACCTAGTTAGTGCGTGTGAACGCCAGTGGCTTCGCATTGACGCTTTAGAGCGAGCGTTTCACGACCCCTTTAATGTGAGACTAAGGGAACACTTAACCTTTTTAATGGTTGCTGGCGGGTTGCACTTGCGAGCTCATTGTAAGAAGTGTGGCAGCCAACCTATGGCAGATAAAGCCACTAGTTTGTTTGGTAATCGGGACAAGTGCACGAGAGAAGTGATGGAGGCTTTTTCATTGAAAGGGAGGGGGAAAGATGTGTAAGTAAGCCGTCGGTGGCCCTTGGTGAAAAGGGGGTTCGGTGCCCGAGTTTAGCGCTGCCATGTTAAAGTGATTATTAGTTTGTTAAAGACTGTTGCGTATGGTTTCGGCAAGTATGAAGGTGTGTTGCACACATGTTGCTATTCACTATAATTAGGCATGTTTCGTACCTTCTTTGCTATGCTGCGCAGACGCCTTTGGTTTGCCATGTGACTGGGTCGACTGCATGATATATGTGCGTGTCTTACAATAAAGTTTAGTTGCGAGTTCAGCGCAGTGTCGTCTTTCCCTCCGTCCTAGTCTATATTTTTTGCGCTGTTTTTACATCCCAAGTATGGTTCCTATATATAGGAACAAGCGGAGAGCAAGTACTCTATGCTTGCTAAAGTTGTCACCAGCTCTATCCAACTCTATGCTTGAAAGCGCAGTCATCTGTGCCCCTCGCTGGCACAGCGCTGCCACCGCTGGACCCTTTAGGAGGAACGCGAAGGCGAAAAAGTCTCGTGTCCCTAACCGGCCGATTGCAGGGTGCAGCAGCTGGACCTCTCGCTACTTTTGAAAGATATATAGCGGGACTTTAGACACAGCAAGGCGGTGGCGAACCCATGCGGCAAACAACTTGCCAAGAAACCCAGATTTCTTAAAGAATTAGATCATGACGAGTGGGCGAAGAAGGCCTTGTTACAGTATTAGGGAGTTTTAAAATAATGTTCCCAGGTGTTGCAGGCATTGCTTTAGTTGTGGGCACCATATGAGCTTTAGAATAGCGTTTGCTCTCCCAAAGGAAAAGTCTAGGCACTTTTGCCCCGACCGGAAACCCACATGCATGGAAGCTGCATACAGCACTTTGCGGATCTCGATCACCACACACTATTTCGAATTTTCTGCGGGCGGGCTGCGAACGCTAACAGCGGCTCGCATTACGACGCATGTGCAGTGGCAGTGACTGCACCACAAGAGCACAAAAACTCCCTATTGATGAGTTACTGCACGGCATGCTGCATGATTACCCGAGCGCTGCCGCCCCATATACGTATTTACTCGAAAATAGGTCGGGCACAAATGTAGGCCGAACCTTATTTATAGTGTTCTAGAAGAGAAAAAAAAAATATTCGAATATAGATTGACAAATGTTTGTTTCTTTAGGTTTAGAAACAGAGAAATTGAAATGCAGGACATCTTTATTTACATACCACAGCGGATTAATCGCTGCTGGGGCCGTCATCTTGTCAAATGTGCAAGATGATGTCGTTATCGGATTTTTCGCAAGCATCCATTGACTTCCCAAACAACCTCGTTGCTGTTCCTGCTGCCGATTTCTGGGCTGCAAGATGCACGACACTGACATTTGAACGCAAACAGACGGTCCTGCAGTTTTCGCGCGGCCGTGTTTTGCAATAAAGGTTCTATTTATTTATTTAATTTTTTTATTTATTTGATACTGTCAACCCTGTGCTTGGGGTCATTACAGGGAGGGTGTCACAAAGTACATAAAGTTCGCACAAAATAGAAAACTTCAAAAGCACATATAAATACTAGATGAATAACCAACAATAAAAAAATAAGAAACAAACAACAGTGACTACACATAAAAATCAACGAATAAATTCTGACAACAGAATTTAGCACGCATCACTACAAAGAAAACCGTCTAATGCATTTTCAAAATCCACTGATGTTGTTTGTTGCACAACCGCATTGGGTAAACTATTCCACATATCTATTGTGTCTGGGAAAAAGGAGTGGCGGAAAGCATTCGTGCGTGTGAAATAAGGTTGAATTGCTCTACTATTATTAAGACGATCACATCGCCTTCCAGGGGGCTGAATATATAAATCCTTATTTATCTTTGTTTGCCTGCTTATAATCTTAATAAGAAATTTGAGGCGATGTTTTCGCCTGCGATATTCCAAAGACTCAAGCTCACAGGCCTTTAACAAAGCTGTGACTGAGTGTGTGCATTGGTATCTACCGCATATGAAACGGACTGCTAATTTTTGTATTCATTCAATTTTGGTCCACAACACCTTCTGGTGAGGTGACTATACAATACTAGCGTACTCTAAGACAGGACGTATGAATGTTTTGTAAGCACTTAGTTTTACATCTGGTGTGGCATGTTCCAGTTTTTTTTTTTTTTTTAGGAAATACAGTTTTTTGTTTGCCTTAGAACAGATGTTATCGATATGCAAGTGCCATTTCAATGTGTGCATAATACCAACTCCCAGGTATTTAAAACAATCGGCATTATTTGAAGGGTGACTTCCGATGTGATACATGAATAACAATTCTCGTCCACTAGAGTGAATATGCGTAAATGTCGTCTTGCTATAGTTTATTTTCATGTCCCATATTATACACCACTGATCTAATGCCTGTAAGCACCTGTTAAGATTAATTTGGCCACTTTCCAAGTAACTGGGGAATAAATCAAGCAGACATCTGCAAAAAGTTTCATTTTAATGGGAGCCTCAACTATTGAACATAGATCATTAACAAATATCAGAAAAAGAATTGGTCCTAAAACAGATCCTTGGGGAACGCCCGAGTACACGGCCAGTGGTCTTGAGATGTAATTTTCAATTTTTACAGCCTGTTGACGTGTGGATAAATAGGCATCTATCCATTTTAATACTTCTTCGCTTATTCCTGATCTTTCAAGCTTGAAAAGTAATTTACGATGAGAGACCTTATTAAAGGCTTTCCTAAAATCGACACAAATTAGATCAGTCCACAGAAGGGCATCGCTGTTTTTATTAAAATCATGGAGCGTTTCAGCTAATTGTGTCACAGTAGAAAGACCATGCCGAAACCCATGTTGGCTTGCGCAAAGTAACTGGTTAGAATAAAGAAAACTAAGAATATGTTTTGCTAATAGTACATGTTCCAGAACATTACAGCAAACCGACGTCAAGGATATGGGCCAGTAATTGTTTACTAACGAGCGGTTACCATTTTTAAAAATCGGAATTACAACTGCATTGCGCCAGTCTTGTGGAAGTGATCGCGTCTCAACCGATTTCACAAATATGATTTCTAATTAAACGAGACCCATTCTGCGTATCTCTTGAGAAACTCTGTTGGTAGGTTATCCGGACCACTTCCTTTCTCTGCATCTAGCTCAAGCAGTAACTTAAAAACACTTTCGCGGTTGATAATAGCAGGTTCCATTGCGGTTGTTGCACTGTTATTGATGGATGCCCCTATCTTATCGCCCTGGTCTATTGTGAAAACGGACTGAAAGAAGCGATTAAAAGTATCTGCTAAGTCTTTAACTTTTGTCAGGATACAACCCTCATGTGCGATCTGCTCAATTCTTTCCTTTCTGTCACTGATGTAACGCCAGAATATGGATGGCGAGCTGTTAAGGAAGATCATAAGCGTTTGGCCAAAGAACTTATTTTTGGAATTCACAAGGGCTTCTTTGAACTTGATTTTTATAGCTGCAATTTCCGTCGCTCTTTTTTTACTTTTCCTTAATTTCTTAATTCGATGTTTCATATGTATAATGCTGCGTGTTATCCAGAGATTTTGTTTACGTGTTTCTTTAATACGAAGAGGGACAAAGCGATCAACGCAAGTTACGACGTTGGCCTTAAATCTCCGCCACAATTGCTCCACAGATTCAACATGTGATGCTCACTCGAAATCAATAAAGTGGAGCTCGAGAAAATTTATGAAGGAAGTGTCATCTGCCTTTTTAAAGTCCTTTACTTTTACCGGAAGGAACGGTTTCTCTAAACTGCATGCACTAGTTTTAATTACTAAAGACGACATTTTGTGGTGGCACATGCCATCTAAAATATTTAAAACATAGTCTGTTATGTTTTGAAACAAAAACACGAGGTCTATTATTTTGCACAGAACTTGTGCTGCACGGCACAGTTGCACGAGTCCTTGGTAAAAAGTATCACTTGGCACTTGAAGTCACCTGTGTAGCACTGCCAAGGTGACATCGTCGCAACCGCGCACAACCAAATAGTGGTGGTGGTTAGAAAAAGAAGAAGGCGCCTAATTTCTGCAGCCCAGTAGGGAGCACGGCGCAGCACCTACAGCAAATGCGAACCGTCATCCCGTCGCAAAGTTCGAGGCGGCGACGGCGAGGCCTCAGGCCAGTGCCAGTGCGGCTGTGTGCCGGAAGGCAATACAGGAAGCATGGCTAGCGGGCTAGGGACTCAATACCTAGGGAAATTGTGGGTTTCATAGCAAACTGTGGGTTGCAAACTGTGGGAAATTGTGAGTTTCATTGTGGGGCGGAGCGGCTGCATTTTGCAGGGGCGTTGCGCGACTATTGCATAAGTAACTTTTTTCTTCGCAATTACTTACGTAGTCGAGAAGAAGGAGGGGGTTCTTTATTTCAGATTTTATGGTATATAACATGCGTGTGCAGCAGGAACTGCTTTAAGAACAGCGGGCGTGGCAGTTGAACGCCATTAGCTTGCCGCTTTTGGTTGAATCGTGAATATAAGCTGAGATTCTTTGGTCTCGAATATAGGTCGATAGCTGATTATAAACGACATTTTCGGAAAAAGAAAGGCCGACCTGTATTCGAATAAACACGTAATGTAGACTGAGTGACAAAGTGACACTAATGTTATATAAAGTGACATAAAGAGTCAACAACAAAACTACGTCCTAAGGTCCACAATGTCTACGCTGAATTCGCCGGTTAGTGTAAAAGGTTTGTGCTTGTAGGTGTGTTTCATATTGTTCTGTCACAATTATGACTAATATTAGTCTATTGCTAAACCTTTTTTTTTGTAATATGCTTTGATTGATGGGTACTTAAATGCTGGTGTTCTTACGTTGTTGTGCCCTTTTATTTTATTCTGGTTAACAGCCTCTTGTTAACCTTTTACACAGTGCTGTACCATACCGTAATGAACAAGCCTCAGTCCTAGGGTGCTTGGCTCCCCTAAAGTTTTTGTCCTCTCAGAGTAGGCTGTAACAGATAGCGGAGGGGAGCTTGCCCCACCCCCTCAAACCACAGTAGCATTTTCCCTCACGTAAGCTGCACTAGCCCCGCCCTATCTCTACACCCCTAGACAAAATCCTGCCAACACCCTTGTGTAACACACACACGATGTTACATTGAGCTAGAAGGTCGCCAGTTCGGTCTCTGCCGGCAACAAGTTGCCATTTTGTTCACTTTACTTTCTTTGCATCTATACCAGAATTACTGCAAAATACTTAAAAACGATACAGTTAACGACCTTCCTTCGCTTTGTTGTCTATTGGTTTTCATTGAGGTTGAGTCAAACAAAGGAACGAGCCCTTAAAAATTTTCTTCATCCTCCATTGGGCTAAAAAATTACACTTATCTCCCCGTTGTCACGACGCAGAAAGAGCTGAAGTCAGATATAAGAGAGCTCACTTTAATTATATGAAACGCACTAAAAAAGAAGACTGGGCAAGAACTTCACCTTCTTTTCGTGCTGCGTGAGCTCTTCTCTACAGGTTGAATGCGGCACCCTAAAGTGAACTTTAGGTAGTATGCGAAGCAGGCATGAATCGACTTAAAATTCTGCAATGGAGCGCTCTTCATTAATCTCTGTAGAGGTTCATAGTTGCGCACACAACTGCTTTGCGATCCCCTGTCTAAGCCACACTCATGCTCATATCTTCATTCATACTACTATACTGTGCGTGTGAAAAAGGAGTATGCATCTTCATTATATAGAGCAGCGCAGCACTGCTAGCGGTCTCCATTCATACCAGAGCACACGCCAGAATGGAGCAAGCGCTCAACCGCAGAGCCATTTAGTGAATGCTCGGAGTACTAGCTAGGCTACGGAAAACAAAGGACAAGCTCTGACTGTAAGCTGCTTCGCATCTAAAAATTTGTTATATGGTCGCCATGTTGAAAAATGTAGAAGTCAGTGTGTTGAAAGCCCTGAAAATGAAAGGCCAAGCTACAAGCAAATGGCACTGCATACTGACAGTGGCTAACAGTGGCGAGAACAGTTGCTGGCTGCCGAGTGATCTGCCAAGTGGTATAGCGCGTCGACATTCTTATACGTGCCAAGTACCTTCTGCGTTATAGCTGGTAAATTCAAGAATCTACTCACACACAGCGCATGTATTCTTATCGGAAGGTTGTAAAATAAACTGGAAGCTTTCCAGATACTCGAGCGCAGTTTGTGCAAGGCGCATGCGTAAAGGACGGTAACCCAGAAAATGAAAAAAGTGCGCGTGGCAGATATCGCATACAAGCACAGCACATCAAAAGAAGCACCATTATTGCCAGCAGCAGAAAATGATAGACCTGCCTGACGATAGAGAAATGACTTGGAGCGGATGTGAAACTCCCAGAGTTGGACTTTCTCGTACAGCGGGTCGTCGCAGTCCAGCGGCGCAGCCGGCCGGAGTCGGAAGTCGGTCACATCTCGGACTGTGCTGCGCTCATTCTCTTCAGGTGTGTGACTGACGCCCTTAAAGGAACGAAAGTCGTGCTCACCACTCAACAGCTCCATTGCCTCATGCACCAAGTCGAAATCCAAGGGCCTGTGTCAGGGGAAGGAGAACACTTGTGGGACATTCCGAGCAGCTGCACTTCACAAGTCAGTTGAACACATGCCTGACCAGTACAATGAAGTGATGGCATGCTTGACCGCACAGGACTGAGAGATCACTCAAGTCAAGGTACGATTGGCTCGCATCGAAGGCGTAACTGATAAGCATAAATCAAGTCTAAGAAGCCATGTTAATGACCTTGAGCAGTACGGACACAGGCAAAACCTTGAGATACGTGAACTTTCATGCAACTATAACAAAAATTTGCTATATGTGCTCAATGATCTTGGAGTATATCTCTTATTCTAGCCCCTCTGAGTGAACCAGATATCAAGAGCATACAGCGTCTTGCTGCCTAAAACGGTCGTGTTCTCCCGTTAAAATCGGGTTTGTAATCAGGAAAACAAAAGAAAACCGATCACAGAAAGAGAAGCAACAATTACGAGCATCAGTCTGTAGTGCGCTTCTGTGATAATCTGACCCCGCAGAACAATCATGTGCTTTGGTTGACACACACAAAGGATTCTGAAATAGGATATCGCTAGGTATGGCAGAGACTGAGGCGGGAAAATGCTGGTGCGTAAGGGACCTGGTGAGCCAGTTTTGAGAGTGTCAAACGAGTCTGACCTTCCGGTGTTCACAAATGCTCAGCTAGAAATGACTAATTGGGTTAGCCGGACCTTGCAAGCTAAAAGGTTTTGCTCAGACGTTCCTCTTGGATGCAAACGCCGCCAGATTACGATACAGTACGATAATCATTGATAACTATTCACCCAATGATGCCTATTACAGTGCAGCAGAATTTCATGCAAGTGTGTTGTGCTCAGTCAGTGGTTTGAGCAGCTCTTGCTTTCGATCTTTTGCTTAAATACAGGGAGTCAAAGTAACAAAACTGATGAAGCCACAATGCATCTTGACTCATGCCGGCATACTTGCCTTTACTGAAGCCTTGTTCATTTGTCAACAAAGCACCATTAGTGGGAGCCGAAACGTCTTTTTCTGTGTGTTTTTAACTTTTCCCATTGGTCGGCACAGTGCCTCTTCATTTTTTGCCTTTAACACAAACATGGTTCAGTGAATGTGAGAACGTCATGAAAATTGATGGATTTGTCTCTATGTGGAAAGAACAGAGTTAGTGGTGGCGTCTCACTGCACATCAGAAATACCATGCATTGCAATCTGTTAAAAGACACATGTTCACTTCATCATGAATTACAAACATGTAACTAGTGTCATATTATCACTATTATTTCAGCAATCATTAGATTCAGGTTCAGTTCCAGAGGACTGGTGGATCGGGCATGTTGTCTTCGTCTTCAAGAAAGGTAATCGGATCCTCCTAACAATTACCCTCCCATATCCATCACCAGTGTCTGTTGCAAAATAATGGAGCATACAGAGTACTCTGAAGTAGCGCGTTTCTTCTCTACTAATAATTTTTCCATCCCAATCAGCATGGTTTTCGTCCCGGCCATTCTTGTGAAACCCAACTAGCCCTTTCCCTGCATGAAATTCATTCTCACCTTGATAATAATATCCTCATTGATGTCATAATCCTTGATTTCGAAAAAGCATTTGATAAGGTTTCCTATCGTCACTTACTGCTTAAACTTTCCCGTCTGAACTTAGACCCCTCCGTGCTGAACTGGATTCGTGAATTTCTAATCCATCGCCAACAGCTTGTTGTCCCTAACTCTTGCGAATCTCCCCTTTCTTCCATTCAGTCGTAGCGTTGCACAAAGTACTGTACTAGGTCCCCTCCTCTTTTCAGTTTACATTATCGACTAGCCACGTAACATCACCTCTACTGTTAGACTATTCGCCTATAATTGCGTGTTGTATCAGCTTGTAAATAATTCCTCACATTCTTCTGTTTTACAGTCAGATCTTAACACTATACAGTAATGGTGTGAGGAGTGGTTAATGTTGCTAAATGTTAACAAAATTTTCCTAATGACTTTTCATCGTCGTAATAACTACATCGCTAACACTTACTTTCTAAACAACTAACTCATAGCCGCTACCAACACTGCCAAATATTTAGGTATTCATATCTCATCTGATCTAACATAGACTTTACACATCATTAGCATCACTAACTCAGCTAATCGAGCTCTTTGATACCTACATCGTAACCTTGCATCGGCACCTGCTGCTACTAAACTAATAGCTTATAAAACACTCATCAGGCCTAAACTGGAGTATGCTAATGCCATTTTTGATCCTCATCAAGCTAACCTTTCCACTATGCTCGAATCCATTCAGAAGCGTGCTTCGAGATTTATTATCTCAAATTACTCAAATAACATAAGTGTGTCAGCAGTCAAACACCAGCTTAATCTTTCTCATCTTGCCTCTCGCTGTAAAATTTCATGCTTGTGCTTGTATCACAAGTTTTTCATTCTTTTCCACCAGGCAATGCATTCATCAGACCTGCACATTGGACATCACGACATTATCACTCCAATGCAGTACGTATATCCCGTACGCCCCAAAAACAAAAACCTTCCAGAAAACATTTTCCTTCAGACAGCACATGACTGGAACGACCTGCCCGCCCACATCGCCATGCCATCTCAGTTCGATCAATTTAAAAACGCCGTAAAAAGCCATATTTTATCTTTATAATTATGATCCACTGCTGTTTTTGTATATTTTTTATTGTTTATGCCAATTTGCTCCCTTTTTTTGTTTCATCTGTTATGTTTTTTTTTGCCCACACCTCATGTAATGTCCCTCAGGACCCTTGAAGTACTAATAAACTAATAAACTAAACTAAACAGACTGTAGAGGTGAATGCCCCACTTTGGCAAAGTAAATAATTTTGTTCTGTGAACAGACAATGTACTTGATGATAAAACTAGAAACAGAAAACCTGTCATGGTAACCAGGGCCTTTCAATATCGATATGCAGTCCGATACGTCTTCTAAAAGAAGTCTTCTTGACGTAATGTCCTGATATAATTATTCTGAGATCATCAATGTTCCTACTCGTAATACTGCTAACAGTTCAACTGCAATAAATCAGTGTTTCACCGATCTTTTGCCTTGTGGTGTGCATCCTGCCGTTATGGTATCTGTATTGTAGAATAACAGAAAGGTGGGCTAGTTTGTTAGAGTTTATAATGAATTGAATGGGGCAGCGTTAAGACAAATACACGAACGAAAAAAGACACGACAAGTTCTGAGTGCAGCGCTTGTCGTGTCTTTTGTCGTTTGTGTATTTGTCTTAATTCTGCCCCATTCAATTCATTATGGTATCTGATTTGATTGATCATTTACCTTTTTTCATTTTAATTCCGAATATTATGACGTCACCTAAAACATCGGCAGTCTTCTATAACCTAAACACAAACATTAGTTACCCAAATAAATAACCCAAACATTAGTTACACGGTTTCATATAAAATTTTCTAAAAGTATACAATAAAGCATTTTCGTTGGTTAGCTATGCTAAATTTAAAATGTCTAGAAAACCTTATAGATAAGGATTTGCAAAAAAGAATTGTTAGCAAAAGTAAACCTTACGCTGACTTCATAAAAGATAGAGACTCAAGTCTTGAGGTTTCTACGCAAATGTGTAATAAACTATCATCTGATATTTGAAATGCGAAAGAGGACTTCTGTACAATCCGACTGAGCCTATAGGGGCCGCTTGGAAAGCCGCGCGCAGCGCCACTTGTGGTGCTGTTGGCACGCAACATTGACAATGATAATATGTGGGGTTTAACGTCTCAAAACCACCATATGATTATGAGAATTCCGTTTCGTCTTTCGCTTCACCTTGTAAGGTAGCTCACGGTCACGTCTGCCTCTTTGACATCTCTCTCATTAACTACAACCTCTTGCATTGTTTATGTTGCTTTCCGAAACGCACATCCATCGCTACAGAATAGGTGAAGCTTAGTTTTTCACCCTGTAGTTCTGCTACTCTTCGCCCTGCATCATTTCTTCCTAACATGCAGATTGTTTACCAATCAAAGAAAAAGACTTCTGGATGAGCCACTCCGAAGAATGTGATTCAATTTATCACTTCCGAGGATTTTCCCTTTGGGGTTATAGCAGTAGGTTTTAGCCAATGGAGCTTATGCGATGACTAATGGGATTTACTATGCCAGAAGAAACGAATTTAATGCTAAGGCTATTCTTTAATGCTAAGCTTATTCTATTTAATGCTAAGCTTATTCTTCACCAACATTAGTGTTTCTCTTTGTGAATTAAGCTAACTACTTGTTTCGAAAACGATCTATTGCTAAGCATTTTGAGATAAGCTACAAACTTCTTTACATAACAAGGCACTAACAATTTTATGGCCGATCCCCCAAGGTGGGGTGCCTGTTTGACATGGGCCAACCAATCATTCAAAGTCTTAGCTTGATCCTACCACGTTCCCATAGCATTGCTGGGTGAATAGTCGTGTTTACAATATAATATACTACAAAACTCAGTTCACCCCTTAATCTTTTTTGTTACTACATCTATTCAAGTTGATCACCTGTGATCGACGCTTTGGATAGTCGATTTTAGCATGTTAAATTTTTTCTCGTGCACCCAGAACTTTCTAGTAGTTAGTCCAACCACTTAACTTTCATCATCAATTGGAATTCGCGCGTTTGGGCAACATGGTGATTTTTGACAGACCTTTGCGGGAACCAATGTGCATGTATTGCTGGAAAAGTGCACTGGGCTGGCAAACTTGAAAAAAGTGCGTGCGCCTTGTGATTATGCTGCAGCAGCAAAATCAAAGTTCTGTGACAAAAGGAACCTTTGCATGCCAAGTATTGAATTAAAGTGTCAGCTTAGCGATTTGATAGTCTTTAACAAAAATAATTGCCTGAAATTTATGCCAGCTATTCAATACACAGCTGTTGCTAGGAGCCATGAAAAATTTATTCTACAAAAATATTTTCGATGGTCCGCCACTTGTTTAACTTGTCAAGATGACATTCCAGCCATTCTAGATGCATTGCTTTTGCTTATATCATTACATCAGACACAGGGTCGCATATAGTGCTACTAGTCGCTCCTAAAACCCAACATTCACACGCACATTGGTGCGAACCAACACTGCAAAACACATGCGCCGCTCGAAACTGTCTTTAAACACCACCTGAATTGAGTGAGGAAGAGCTTAAAGTTTGAGGATGACAACACCTCAGCTTCAAGTGACGATGTTTTGGGTCAGCTTTAGGCACCAACAGCCATTCATGGGTTTGTATTGTTTATGACCTCAAGTTGTCTCCTCCGCCTCCTCAAGTGTGTAGCTGCTGACCTTTGTGCACTATCTTATAGCTACTCTGGTTACATGTGAGTGTGAGGTCCACATTTCGCTAGGGCATGGTGTGCTGGCGCCTGCTGCAGAGTTTCTCCTAACGACAAGAAAGTTCTTAAAGCACATCACGGCCCTGACTACGGATCAGCGTGAAACATTTTAGAACTACATGCGATATTGTTCTTTTTGTAACACGATGTGCAAAATGCTAATATGTTTGTATGCATATATAGAAATGCCAACTTAAGCGGAGGGAGGTGGCTCACCGAAAGAGGTGACGCTAGACGAAATAGTGAAGTTCATTAGACATCTAATTTATAGAGGGATTATTCACAGGCATCCATCTATATTGGAACACTTGGAGGCTCTTATGCCAAGAAAACAAATATTTACTCAGAAATGTGTACAATTTCACTTGTGTCTCACGAAAAACCAGGCAGTGCTTGACCGCATGGTTCAAGCAACGCAGCAGCACCTCGGTTCAGATCTTTTTTTTGTCTAAGTGAAGTAGAAACATTTATTATTCTTTATGCTGTTCCTGGGTCATTTTTCTTCAAAATGTATAGTCTGAATTTTTTTTACTTTGAATATTTTTCACATATAGTATTTTTCATTGCACTATTTACTAGCTGGCAACCAAAAATTACACATTTATCACATTTTTATTCATTCCAAAATATTTTTTTTCTCTATAACATGTGTTTTTAGGAAAGAGCTTTTATTTGCACAAAATTTGACATGCTACGATGCGTGCTGGAGTAAGTTTAGAACTGGCAAAAACGATATTCCCGAGATATATAAAAAATAACCATTTTCGAACAGTAATGAAAGAGTTAATTGAAGGGTAGATGGCGAGTTGATAATTAATAAGGTCCATTAAAGCATTCCATCAGCCTTGAGCTGAATTAAAATGCCTAGCATAATTTTATTTTTTCACCAGCTCTATAGCAGCAGGAACATCACAAAGATAATTTCACCTGCAGAGGTGGTGTTTGAGACCAGTTCAAGCATTCAGTGGCAGAATGAGAAACAGCAGAGGGAGCGAGAACCAAATGCTTTTTAGGTCTCACAACTGTGATCCAATTATTAAGCTGCCCAATATAGCAGAGATAAGTCGAAAAACAGTAAAACGTCATTCCCGCAGGACACGAGGTGTACTTTTGATGCAATTGACTATGCAGCAGTTCATGATTCCAATAAACTACGTGCTAGTGGGCACTGAGAGAGCATTTGGTTATGCTCGGGCTCTCAACGACTGTCTGCTCTGACGACCGTGGGGTGGCGCGCCAGTCACCGTGCCTATATCACACTATTCACCAACAGAATAACCCCGTGTAATAAATAGACAAACTTTGTAGGTTGAATTTGCGTGCCTGTGAAACTTTTGGGAAATTTTGAAATGTTTGTGCAAGCGCCCGAAAAAAAGAAGGAGGACTACAAGAAGGCTCGCCTTCTTGTAGTCCTCCTTCGACTACAAGAAGGCTCGCCTTCTTGTAGTCGAAGGTGATCTGCTTGGTTCCGCTTACGACAGCGGCCGCTGGCTCGGCACAGCGGCCGCTGCCCCAGCATTTTTCTTACTGGTTGCATTAGGTTGCGATCTATGGCGTGTTTCGGGTGGCTTAGTCCTTGCTATGCCTAGCGTGTGCATTGTCAGACCGTGCCGCACAACTTAAAGTGGAAGCAACGTTCATGACTGCATTACGTCACCGCAATCGAGACAGTATGATACCGCGTACCTCAGTCAACGATGGCTTTGCAAGCATCACTGTGTTGCCATGTTTTGTCGACGACAGGGACTTTTCATTGGCTGACTTAAAGTGATGTCAGCTGTACAGCTGAGTGGCGAATCGAAATTGTGTTTCTATGGCTATTAAATGAACCAGGACGACGAAACGAGTCGAGGTATATATCTCTACCCTGTTTCCCATACTAGCGCTGTTTTTCAATCTCAGCATGTACGAACAAGCTTACCGTAACAGGCATTTTTCAACACATCAATCTCTGAAGAACATCAACAGACCCAATGATACTTTGTGCATAAAGTAGCTAATGTATTTCAATGCTTCAAATATGCCAATTGCTGCACATTGTTGTGCTGCTGTTTTTGTTCGAGACTGTCTATGATGCGTACTATAGGTGAACAAGTCATACAGCCGACCAGTTTACCTGCCTATAGCAGACATGGCATGGAAATTTTTATTCTAATACATGGATGCTTTCGCTGTCGCCGTTCTTCCGTATAACATCCTCCACGCATCATACATTTTTTTTTACCCACGTTTAAGCGTGAGTGAGCCGTCAGCAGGAGTGACAAATGCAAGTGAAGCAGAAATGAAAAAAAAAAGCCATCTGTCTCCGTTTTGCGCAAGGCGCATGTGTGTCCTTGCATGCATGGCCCCCTTTCGATGGTATTCAAGCAAAACGCCCCGCTCATCTTTAAGAAGAACGATCATTAGAAGGGGTGTCGAACGAGCAGCCACGGCCGGTCATGAAGCAGCAGATTATGAACTTTATTATAGTCTTGAGGGGGGAATGGGAAAGTCCCTTTACACGGGAGGAGCGGTCACGAGCAGCTTCCTTGTCAGGACGAGCACGCAGCAAACATTAACTTTTACTTCAAGCCAGCAGTCCTCGCGATCAATGGCGCGCCTGTTATCTCGGCAAGCATCACAGGCAGCTCGTATTTAACCCAAGATCGGGCTACAGGTGGCGCCACCGTCACCATGTCAGTGTGGTTAGACGGCCGGCTGCGTGCGTATAAATGTACGCAGCAGCGCTACTTAGATGCGAAGCAGCTCATGACGGGGGCTTTCAGCAGTAATCAACGTCCATCTCTTGGTGTGCGGCGTCCACATCCCCACTGTGCATGCGCACCCCTCTCCCTCTTCTCTTCACTCCCCCTCGCTCTCCCGAGTCTGTGGCAAAGGCAACGAAACGCTTCCTCAATACACATGATCACTTCGTAGCCGTTGATCGTCGGTCTTACGGCATTCTACAACTCCGTGACACAAGCCAAATGTCTTTAGTTAGCACAGGATCACGTTCGATGTCTCTGGCGTGTGCGTTGAGCGACCGGCTGTTTAGCAGTGCTATAGTAAAGTTTATTTCAGGCTCAATGTCTTCTCGGAAAACACAGAGGTAATGAAGAGTAATGGTGCCAAGACCATGGCTGTCCAGGCGCTTGAATCTGTCCACCATTTTTTTGTGGTAGAAGCTATGGTCGCCCGCAGTTTTTGTGGCTTTTTGTGGTGGCAGCGTCAGTCAAATAGAGGTTCTGAATGTTGGTGCACCTGATTAAGGCGATGCAGACGGGTTTCTGTGGGTGACATTTACCATCTACCCTTTGCTTCACATCCACAAATAATACTCTTTAGCGGGAGGTGGTGTAATTTCTTTGTGATCAGTGTGAGCCGAATAAAATGCTTGCCAAATGTTACTATTACCTGTGAGAAAAACCCGATCTGCTATTTAAATGAAAGCACACACGAATTATACGTACAAAAGACGAGCACGGACAACTGTCACAGCTGGACACCTCAAGCGCGTTTGTCAAACAGAGAGATGCAAGAAATAAACACACAAGTATGCACAAGACGAGCGTGAACAAATATCACAATTCCGACTTCTTTGTGTGTGAGCAGCGTGTTCCTTAGGTGAGCCTGGCTGCGGCAGCTAGCAAAGTGACCTTCATGCTTTCTTGAACCACTGTAACTTCGAAGCAAACTTTTGGTGGTAGCACAAGAGGTACAAAGCACCAGAATTCTGAGATAAGCACAGGTGCTAGTTAGTGAACGACCACCCCAGGTAGCATCTATACGCATTTGACCATGCCATGTGGAGACGAGCACGCATCATAACGCATGGGGTGGCACGGGGCGACGACTTTTTGAGCAAGTGTGCCGAATGCACGCTTCTCGCTACTCATGACGAAAACATGCTAAGGTCCCTGAGCTCTGACGACTACCAACGGTAAATGGCACATATTGCTTGCCACTAGCACCCATGAAAAGGTACACTTCATGGCGTAGTGGTTAGCACCGCGCGCTGCGGATCGAAAGGTCACTGATTCAACGCCCTGCTGGGGAAAGCTTTTTCTCATTTTTTTAACACAAAAGTGTTTTATGCCGGGGTCCACAACAACTCCGATGGCGTACTTCCGTCACGAAAGTGACGTTGAAAAATATATGCTAAGAGATTGCAAAGAAAAAATCAGAAGGGAAACATCTGTCATGCAGAATCGAACCAGCAACTTCACGATTCTGAGCTCGTGATGCTAACGACTACGCCACAAAGCGTACGGTGTCTGGAGTGCTAACAGTAAGCCATTTATGTAACCATTCATTTGCCAGTCCTCAGAGCTTCAAAACTTTAGCGCAGTTTCGTTATCAGTGACGAGATGGCGTCATGGTCTCACGTTTGATGTGCTCTCAAAGTCACCACCTCGTTGAAGCACTGCCCCCACAGTCCCACAGAGCATAGTCTCTCCTGCGCGCTTGCTTACCAGACTCGGTGACTCGGGAGAAGAGCAAGGTCACTTCACAAGCTGCCATGCCCGCATTTATGAAAGAAGTGCACTGCAGACACACGGCACAGAAAGAATTGTGACAGTTGTTATACCGCGCTCGTCCTGTGTATGCTAACTTCGTGCGTGCTTTCTGCTTGAGGTGTGTGCTGCAAGTTTCGAGCTGCTTGCTGTTTCTAATAAGACTTTGCAAGTTGTTGCTGTTGCTGAAACAATGCACAATAAACGCTCAACTACCTCTGTAAAGACATGCATCACTTTCATGTTACACCAATTCTATATAGAATGTATCGTGTCTTTAAAAAAAGCAGACAGTCATGTTGACTGGAGCTGCACAAACTAAACCAAAACAGCCCCAGCGGTTTATTTCCAGCATCTTTAAAGCGAGCGATATGAAAGGAGGGAAAGGGAACGCATGAAGGAAAGACTCAGTGTGATGTATAAACACTGATAATCTGCAATCTGATACATCTCCTCTTCCTGATACAATATAAAAAAAGAACAAGTCTAGGAAATTTGGCGGAGGTTGGTGCCGTAATGTAATTGTTGGGATTCCATGCGTTGCCTCGTTGACCTTCGTTTACCTGAAGAGTTGAAAGAGTTGACACCTCTGTGGTCAGCCCATGGCATTGTAGTAGTGGAGTTCGCCATGCCTTAGTCACTGTGCGTTTGCTCTCCTGGTGTATTGCAGTCCTGTCTTTCATCCGGCTTGAACACATTACCCGGGGTTACTGCATCGCGTTGATCCTCGCTTGCATCGTTTCCTGGTATGTGCAGAAGAGGTTGCCTGTTTCCACTCAGTATACGCTGGTCTTCAGTTTTCACCATATACGACCTTGGTGCGGCTTGCCTACTTACTGTGGCTGTGCGTGACCAGTCTCCATTATGAATGCGCACCAACATTATCCTCTGGAGCGGTGGTTGTGCCTTGCCCCTTAAAGACTGGCGATGCTTTTTCACGGGAATTCCGGGATCGTCTTGGTATTGGGGCAGGGTCGTGCCCAAATACCAAGCTACCTTGCAGCTACCTTGCAGTAGCTCGCCTTGAGAGCAATCATCTTCTGGAGCGGATGACCTATAGGCTAAAAGACGCAACCAAAAGTCACCGTGGGAGTCATTGGTCTTCTTTATGATGTGCTTAACATTTGGACCCCTTTTTCTGCCAGTCCATTTGACTGTGGGAACTCTGGACTCGATGTGATATGCTGAAAGTCATATTTTATGGTGAACTGTCGGAACTCTTGCAATCCAAACTACCACCCATTGTCAGTACATACTAATACTGAGATGCCGTACCGTGAGAAAATGGCAAATATTTTATCACAACTTCTTTGGCTGTTGTGCCACTTAGCTCTTCAACGTCAGGAAAATTGGAGTAGGCTTCGTATACGATGATATAGGAGGCTTCACCGAACTGGCAAAGATTGATTGCCACTAGGTGCCATGGCTTGTCCAGAATTGGCTGCAAGAGGAAGGACTCACTCGGCTGCTTATATGCATACCTCTGGCAAGCACTGCACCCCCAAATGAAGGAATCAATAGTACTGCTGAGTCCAGGCCAAAATACTAATCTGTGTGCTCTCACCTTGCATTTATTTAGTCCAAGGTGTCCGTCGTGAATTCCTGCTGGCCGTCGTGAATTCCTGAAAGAATTTCTCCTCTCATTGCTTTAGGTATGACCACTTTGCAGCCCTTGAGTAACACTCCTTCTACTACCGACAGTTCTCCGGCAAAGGCTTGAGTTCGCCTTTGACTGTGTCACCGCGTGATATTTGTTCTTTCACCTTTCTCAAATACGGGTCGTTTTTGATTTTCTTCTACAGCCGTGCTTTCATGGGCATGCTTACGATACCAGTGATGACCTCTGTCACATGGATTTATATGTGTTTCAGGGCATTCGATGACTGTGATGGCACAGGTGTCCACCAAGACACGTCCACTAGGACCAGGTTCTTGCCAGGCACATACTGGAAAGTGTATTCATATAGTAAAGGCCTGATGAAAAAACGCTAAAATTGTGGTGGCATGTCTCCAATGCCTTTTGAGAAATGGCAAGCAGGAGTCTATGGTTCATTTCGATCCCTACCTTCCGACTATAAAGAAAATTATAATTATAAAACTTCTCGCAAGCAAACACTAAACTTAGTGTTTCCTTTTCGTTTTGCAAGTAACGAGTTTCGCAGACGGTTAGTGTTCTTGATGCATACGTCACAGGGCACCAGTCATTGCCATATTTCTACAGCAGGGTAGCACCTAAACCGGTCCCTGAAGCATTCGCAAGGATTTTAGTGTCCTTCTGGTAAAAGAGCACAAGTAACGGATGATTCGTTAATGCACTGCACATTGTCACCCATTCACCCTAATGTGTTGTGGTCCATTCAAGCGTGACGTTCTCTTTCACAAGGCTCCGCAGCAAGATTGTGTCATTGCTCAGTGAGGGTAAATATTTGCAGAAATAGTCGACAACGGCCATCATTCTGTGCACGGCGTGTCTATCTGTAGGTGTCAACAGCGAACGGGCCCTTTCAACCAGGTTGTGATTAAGACGTATTCCCTGCTTTCAAACCAAATTTCTTTCAAACCAAAAAGACATTTTTGCAGGTTAAAAGTCAGCCCTGCTTCTGTGCCCGCTTTAGCACAGCATGTAGGCATTCGTTATGCTGATCCTTACTGTCACCCACACTAAAACATCGTCTATGTATATTCGGACACCTGCGAATCCCTCAAATATTTCTGTTAAGATTTTTCTGGAAAACTTTGCTTGCTGACGAAATTCCGAATGGAAGCTGCAAGAAGCGGTAACACCCGAACGGAGTCACGAAAGTGCACACTCGTGATGTAACTTTGTCCAATGAAATTTTGTGGAAACCCGCCTTGGCATCTAGCTGAGAAAAAAATTTTGCACCTGACAGCTCTGCCTCAATCTCTTCTCTCGTTGGCATGGGGTAGTGCTCGTGCTTCAGATTCTTGTTTATTTCCCTCGGATCCATGTAGGCCCAAAAGGCCTCATCTTTCTTACATGCAATTACAAAAGGGTCCACCCAGCCTAAAGGTTCGTCCACCTTCTTGATAACAGAGGTAGATTCCATGCCTTCCAGCTCTTGTCGAAGAGGCCTCCTCAGGGCCAAGGGTTCCTGTTGGACTGGGTGCACAACTGGTCCTCCCACAGAACCATTCAGTATCACCTTCCGACACAGCCCGTGCCCTGGAATAAGTCTGGAGAAGCCCTTTCAGGTACCATCTCGCTCCACTTTACTGAACTTTTGGGATAAGTCCAAATTGTTGACACGCGTGCAGTCTTAATATGGCCTGGCAACTTTTTTTTACTATGAAGAAGGTCACAGCATACGTCACGTCCTTTAGCAACATTTCTCAGCTAAATCTGACGCGCTTGATGGCACTGCCCTTGTAAGCTCTCAAAATTGTTTTGCTTTTCTGCAGTGCCGCTGTTTTCTTGAAATGGCGGAAAACCCACCAAGGAATTACGTTGGCTAGTGAGCCTGTGTCCACTTTGAATCTGATTTCCTGGCCGCATATCTTTCCGCTCACCGTCTAGTCTGCGCTTGCCCCATCGCTTACACTGTAGATGCCTATATCCAAAATGTCAAATCTGTCACCTGCCTCAACTTCGATTACTTGGTCTATGTGTCGGCTCGGGCGGCGCTTGCAGCATATTGCAAGATGGTTTGGCTTATTGCAAGCAAAGCATGTCTTTCCATGCGCTGGACACTGCTATTGCGCATGCTCTTTGTTACACTGTCGGCACCTAAATCTTTTTTCGTTGTGCTCTGCCCGGTGGGTGTAGTCTACTCGCAGTGTTTCAGTTGACCAAACAGCATTCTGTCGTGCAAAAGTCTCAGCTGCTTTGCACATCTGCTCCGACTTCTGTAAAGTTAAGTGCTTTTCTCGCAGCATGTTTTCCCTGATCATTGGGTTATCCGCGCCAAAAACAATCTGGCCTCTAATCATGGATTCTTTTAGCGTGCCGAACTTGCATAGCTTCGCTTGTTTCTTTAGCTCTCGCAAATACTGCTCAAACGGCTCTCTCTCCTTCTCTTTGACAACACCTCGAACTCCCGCAGCACTGTCTGGTAATTTTCCTTGCTCTCACCTTGTTCCAACAAAAAGTTGTTGCAGACGTCGAGGGCTTCTACAACGGTGATGCTGCGCAGGATTGCTCTCTTGGTGGCTTCTGTCCTGGGTGGTTAGTGGGCATTGCTGTGAAGACATCTGCCAATTTCTTCGTAAATTGCCTGACAGCTGTAGCTGTTCTGGAGGCTCGACGGTATCGATTACAACTAGGCTTTACTACTTCTGACACCATGTATCGTGTCTTTAAAAGAAGCAGACAGTCATGTTGGCTAGAGCTGTGCCAACTAAACAAAAACAGCCCCTTCCAGCCCTTTCAAAGCGAGCAATATGAAAGGAGGGAAAGTGAGCACATAAAGGAAAGACTCAGTGCGAGGCTGATAACCTGCCATCTGAGAGGAATCAGGCACATTCTTTCTTTGCATTCTATAGGAATTATTTTACGTCATATCCAGTGAAGCCGTGGTGCACCAGGCATAAAACACTTTCCTGTTAAAAGAGAGAAAGAAAGATATCCCATATTATTGGTCAATGAGATAAGATATCTGCAAATATGCATCCCCTTTTTAGGGGAAAGCTCCTTAAAGCGGCACCCGTTCGTCCCTCATAGTAGTAGTAGTAGTAGTATTTGTAGTGTGTAGCCAGACTTACATTTTGACCTCCAAGGTGGTGCCGGTGGGAGATTTCTTCTGTGCGTTGTTGAACAATAAAAATTTGCAGCGTGCGCGTTAACTAAAAGCCGAATTCTCCTGCCTCTCATTTCCCCTTAGCAGCCACTGGCATGTACATTGAGCACTATCTGACAAGAAAGGGTTGTTACGTTATACTCGCTGGGCGTAACCTCTTCGGTTTTAGAAAGGTTTAGTGAGCGTTGGGCCGCAGTGCCATGAATACAGTGAACTAGTATATACCATGAACTCGAGGTGGTTAAAGGTGGGAAGTAGACACGAAGCGCAAGCCGTAAGAAAGTGTGCGTGTGCCTCCTCTCGTTCAGTCCTTGCAATGTCCGCTGGACGGCCGTGCTACTATATGAGGAATATATAATGAAAAGGTGCAAGATGGTGGTACTTAGAGTGTTGAATAGGTGGACGAATGAACACACAGACAGATGCATGGACGGACCCACGGATGGCTGTACGGACAGATGGACACATGAACGGACGCAGGAGCGGATGCATGGACGAACGCAGCGACCGACTCACAGATGAACGTGCGGACACACGAACAGATGCACACACGAACGGACGGATGGACGCACGGGCCGCCACACAGATGCACGCATGAACGGATGGAAGCAAGAACAAATGGACAGACAGATGCTTCGCCCCACTCTCCATCATTCACTCCATGAATATGCTGCAACTTTTTTCTTATTCAGTTCAGCATGAAATGAACGTAGGACAGTTGACAAGTTTCTTGAGGAAAGCCATGAGGCTGAAAGCGCTACAGCATGCTTGTTCTCAGTGCAATAACAATATAAAATGGTAACAGTCCAGCATGCAGCTTTCCTTGATTGATTGTCTATATGACAGTAATGCAACAATGGTTCGGTTATTTGATGGGACAAAAATATATTTAAGCGAATAATGCCCACTCCCTCAATCCGTCTATAACAAAGCTACAAAAACACTCAAGACAGTGTAAAAAAGATGATGTTTCCCATGAATTTACATGACATAATTAAGTGTGAGCCATGCCATCTGGATTAACTTTTTGCCATCTGGATTCTTTAAAAGCGAACCCAAATCTAAGCACACTGGAGTGTCTGTGTGAACTTTGTTCAATGGTAAAATTGGGCAAGGCAACTCCAGTTTAGTCCCCTCCATGTCATTCCATTTTCTGTTCTCCTTAAAGGGCTCAACCATTTTTAGATGCCAAACATCTCCTGCTTGGACCCATGTCCCGCGGCGTCCGCACTCACAGTGGGCATGCGCACTATCCCCCTTCCCTCTCTTGAACAGCTGCGCATTGCTCTCTCTACTTCTCGCCTACACGAAGTGCGAAAAAAAAAACAGGAAAAATTCCGCAAAAGAACTGGTTTTTTCATTTTCTTTCATGTAGTCGGAAAAAATTGGCGGAAATTTCTAAGGGCTGAAATGTACAGAAATAAAGCTAAGGCAACACCCAGTGTTAAACATGAAACCAAAACATCGTACATGATACCAAAACACCAAATAACGAATAACCACTCGCCATCGAGATTACAAAAACAGCTCCAGCATCAGATAAGCTTCAGTCTACAGTGCAGCTTCATCGTTTGGGGGCAGTTTCTGATGCTTTCGTACCCACTATAGTTGAATTTCCCTCGTACACTTCTGCGACCTGTGCCAAAGATCCACTTGTAAAACCGTGTGAGCAAATTCTGCAATAATTAGGCTAATTTCTAATGTGTAGTCAGGCACTTTCCGGTTGTGGGGACCTGTGTTTGCGAACGGGGAATCACTGTTTGTAAGCACTGCAACAGCAGCTACACAACAGCAGCTACACGATAAAAAACGCTACAGATGAAGCTAGTGATACTGACTCTGAATAAGAGTTTGAACTTCATCTGTTTACCATCTCGATCAATGTTCCCATAGTCGAGGCCACAACGAAAAAGACATTTCTGGGTTCTTTGTTTTCATTGCCGCAACAATTCTAGGAAGCCACAGCCATTCACAAAAAGTTAAATGAGTTCCCGGCAATGCTTCTGGCCTGCCTACGATCTGTTAAATACCGTATTCATTTGCAAAGAGAGAAAGCATTTAATTTCTGCTATATACATAATGAATGTTATTGCTTTTGACACCTGTCAATAAACTATTGCCATGTGCTAAAGAAAAATGTTCTTTTCCGTAATTTCTAAAATTTAGAAAAAAAAAGTGAAGAAAAAAGTTTTTTGTAATCGCTCAAAACTTCCAGGAATTTTGCATCTCTAATACTACCACCTGCTTGCACTCGCTCCCCCTTCACTCTCCTCTAAGCATCCCTCCCAGAGGCATCTTCTCTCCTACGCTCCTGCTTCGCAACGCGGATGCAGAGAGTATCTGCTAACCTACACTCACTTCCTCCTCTTCTCAAGGCATTCTTCCCTGTGGCAGTTGCACTGCTATAGCACATGCATGTCTCCTATCTCTCATCTCCTACGCTCCCCTTCCCTCACTTCACAACGCGGACGCAAACAGTGTCTGCTAGCGAGTTTCCCGATTGAAAAAACCGACTGCTCGTGCTGCACAACTGTTCACTGGCCCCCCTTTATATATAGGCGCTTGATCTAGATCTCCAAGGTAGTGCCGATGGGAGATTTCTCCTATGCGTTGTTGAAGAATAAAAATTCCTAGCGTAAGAGTTGACTAAAAGCGGACTTAGCGTATCTGCGTCCAGTCTGAGTCTTCTGACTCTCACTGCCCATTAGCAGTAACCGGCAGTTTCCAGCAGAAAACACTAGTCCATCATTGCTTGCTTTGCACCTCCCCAAGTTCCTCTCCTGCGCAACGCCACAAAAAGCGTCAGCATCAACATCACCTCCAGTGCAAGCGTCAGCGCACGCTGCTTAGCATCTGCATCTACACATAGTTCCCTTTAGCAGAAGATAACGTAATTTTTTTACACCCCCCAAAACAACCTCGGCAAACAGTGGGGTAAACCGCGGCGATCATGTTTTTCAAATATTACAGCTCCGCACAGAGCCTCCATATGAAAAAACAATTCTCACACTCCTTTTCTATGCCTGACCAGTCAGTCCTCCTTTCACGTGCAGTGACGCCAAGTCACCGATTCGCATCTTGATGCAGCAAGCAGCTCGTCGATTGGTCTGAACCAGTCACGATGACGAGCTATATTTTCTTCTCCCTGTGAGGGAAAAAGGCGGCGAGGCCACGCAAATTCGAAACCAGCTGAAACTGATGCTCTGAACCCTCTAACTTCCTTATAAGGGTCAGGACACCCAATTTTTGACTATAATCTGTGTTCTGTCGGTTGATCCTTGTATGTTCACTACGTTAATTTAAAATCAGATATTTTTATAAACCAGCGAGTGGCCTAAGAGGCGGGCAACACAGCCGCGCTCCGTAGCCGTGACTTTACGAGCTGCTCGTTGCTGCACGGTGCGCGTTCCGGAGAACGTTTGTGTTCTGTGGTCAGCTGCACTTGCAATCAAACTTTTTCTGCATTGTTCAACTTGCCACTAGAACTAAATGCATTCCTGAGGTTGAAACAATGCCACTGTATCACCCAAGTAGCACTGGTACTTGCAGCAAACAATTTTTGTCAATCTGTCTGAGGTAAAAAATTGTCCCAGGAATGTGCAATGCATATGCCATTGTTCCCTACAGATAAATATTTATTGAGACTCCTAATAGGCAGTGCCAATGTTAAATGTCACACTTGCTATCTTTTTACGGGAACCAAATCTAAGATTCAGCAAAAATGTATATTGTGAGATAACCCTAGCGCCACACTGACATGCGGCACAAGGATTTGGTTTGGCCAATGTTTAGTTACATATGCTGCATGCAAAAACCGACAACGGTCCTGAGGTGCAGAAATGTTATGACCACTTATTTATTATGTTCAGCAGCAAAAGTCGCTCATGCATGTATGCTAGCAAACAAAAATCTGCACACTTTACGAGTTTCCCTGTGCAAAGTAACACTTGCTCGTGGAAGCAGCGTTGACAGACCCCGTATCCCAAGCTCGCTTGTCAATTTGGCACTCTTGAAATACAGCAACTATCGCTGCGAAAGACAATCTGCAATGTCTGCCACAACACCGAGGTTGTTGGTGATGATGATGATGATGTAAATGCATGGCTCACGCCAACTACAGTGGCTTGGCCAAGAAAAAAAGTAGTTAGCATTTAGGTTCACCCCGCCTTATACGCTTTCTTCGTTGCATGAGCTGGTGGCGATAGGGCCAAAGTCAAAATGCATAGCGTACTCGATGTTGTTGCCGCTTCAGCTGCTCTATGAACCACACGCTGCCCCAATTGTGAGGTAATGATGGGGCCGACTGTGGTAATAGCGCCCAGGCGCGTCAAGTGTCCGCGTTATCTGGCGCTGTCGCCCGCAATTGTAAAGTGTCGTTTGTACGTGACGTCATTGGTCACATGAGTGTCTGCTATATATGTATGCTGGTTGCATGGAATAAAGGTTGTTGGACGTTATCTCGCGCCCATCGGAAGCGGCTCAGTCCCTTTTTCAGCTCCTGCGGCCGGCACGGACGCTCATGCCCTTTCGCTAGGGCGCAACACGACATGGTGTCAGAAGTGGGATTTTTCTGATATTCGAGGGGCGTTGCACCTTTCTTCGTCAAGCGGCGCCATGTCAGAAGACAAAGAAGTCAAGCCAGTTCACGGCATGTTCGCGGTTCCAGCTCCGCCAGTGTTTGACTTCGAGCGAACGTCCGAATGGCCTTCCTGGATCCAACTATTCGACGACTACCACTTTGCCTCTGGCTTAAATGAGCGAAGTGAAGAAGCGCAAGTCCGGACTCTACTCTACACAATGGGCAGGCAAGCGAGAGAGATCTTTTCGACCTTCACACTATCTGAACAACAGCAGAAGCAGTATGAAACCGTCAGAAAAAAGTTCGACGATCACTTCGTGGCCGCACGGAACCTCGTTTACGAGAGCGCATGTTTTCACCGACGCATACAACAACCAGGCGAGTCAGTCGACTAATTCATCACCGCGTTGCACACACTGGCGGACCGGTGCGACTACAAGGAAAAGGAACGCATGATCCACGACCGGTTTGTAGTCGGCCTCAGTGATGCCAAGCTCTCGGAGTCTCTGCAAATGGATGCAAATCTTACACTCGCCAGCGCTTTGGCAAAAGCTCGCTTGAAGGAGACCGTCCAACGACAGCAGCAACAGCTGTGAGAAACCAGCGACGAACCTTCGGCAGCGCCAGCCAGCAACCTGGACGCGGTCAACAAACAACGGCAGCCCCGAAAGAATTCTTCAGGACAGCGTTCCGGCACCTCGTCAAGGACCAGTGCACCGGTCACACAAGGTCAACGCACCAGACCACAGTCCTACCGACCTTTCACGTCCAGTTCGTGCCCCAACTGCGGTCAAGGAGAGCACCCGAGGACCTCCTGCCCGGCACGAGCTGCGAAATGCAACTACTGCGGTTGTTCCGGACATTTTGCAGTGGTGTGTCGGAAAAAGGCTGCAGGCGAGCAAAAGAAGGTACCGATTTCTTCTCTCCATATGGAAAAAGGGGCATATTTCGTAGGCGCGGTAAATGGGGAGCACTTCAATTCTCGGTATGCTCAAGTTATCATTAACGGCACTCCGGTGTTCGCTAAACTTGACTCGGGTGCAGAAGTGTCCGTTGTACCCTCAACATTTCCGGGATTGCCTACCAAATTAGACAAGTGCGACATAACCTTAACAGGCCCTGCGAATGAGCCACTGCATGTTCTCGGAAAATTTCTTGCCACTATACAGTGGAGACAACGCATTGTCCGACAAACTGTGTACGTAGTCTCGCCTTTACGCTCGATACTTTTGGGTCTCCCAGCGCTCGAAGCCCTTGAGCTGATCAAGTTCGCTGACTCGGTCAGTAGCGCAACAGCCATCGGAGCTTCCTACCCTCAGCTTTTAGGTAGTCTGGGAGCTATGAAAGGGGCTTCAGTCTGAAATATCAGACTGAAGCCGAACTCGGTACCCTTTGCTATTCCGGTTGCGCGTCGCATTGCCTTATCCCTGCGGGACCGAGTGAAGCAGGAGCTCGAGCGTATGGAGCGAGATGACGTAATCCGCAAAGTAGACAAACCAACAGAATGGTGCGCAGGTATTGTACCAGTACTCAAACCTTCTGGAGACGTTCGTATTTGCGTTGACTTGACGCAACTAAATAAAAGTGTACTTCGCGAGCGCTATGTTATGCCAACGGTTGAAGATAGCCTTGGTCTATTAAGTGGGGCATCGGTTTTTTCGAAGCTGGACGCTAATTCTGGATTTTATCAGATCCAGTTGTCGCCGGAAAGCCAATTGTTGACTACCTTCATTGCGCCATTTGGGCGATACTGTTTTCAGAGGCTACCGTTTGGAATAACGTCAGCACCTGAGTTTTTTCAAAAGAAAATGTCGCAGACTCTGGAAGGAATCCCAGGCGTGGTAAACATGATGGATGATGTGCTCATTTATGGCTGCAACAAAGCTCAACATGGTGAGCGTCTGCGTCTTACTTTAGACCGTCTCATGAGTGCTGGTGTTACGCTAAACAAAGAAAAGTGTTGTTTTGGAGTAACTGAGATAAAGTTTCTTGGTTGTGTTCTAAGTCGAGATGGAATCAGGCCGGACCCTGAAAAGGTCCGGGCCATCAAAGAACTGCCGACGCCAAATAACGTGTCTGACGTTCGACGGCTGCTCGGTATGACTAATCATCTGGCAAGATTCATACCAGATTTGGCGTCAAAGACGGCGCCGTTACGTCACTTGCTTTTGAAGAGTTCTGAATGGACGTGGGGACCAGCCCAAGAGCAAGCGCTGTCATACGTTAAAGACGTTATAGGTTCGGCGCGCGTCATGGCTAACTATGATGCAAAGTACCCTACGATTCTTTCCACCGATGCGTCGTCATTTGGTTTGGGGGCGGTACTGATGCAAGTTCAACCAAACAACGAAAAACGACCCGTTGCCTTTGCATCACGATCGTTGACGCCTGCCGAAACCAGATATTCCCAGATTGAAAAAGAAGCACTAGCAATGACGTGGGCGGCAGAACGATTCGAAGGGTACATCAAAGGTCTTGAAATTGTGTGTGAAACCGACCACAAACCTCTTGTAACCTTGCTGGAAAAATCTCCTTTAGATGTTTTACCACCTCGCATTCAGCGTTTTCGCATGAGGCTCATGCGGTTCAGCTATGAAGTCGTGCATGTCCCGGGCAAGAGCTTAGTTACTGCAGATGTGTTGTCGAGGGCCCCGATTCGGGGAAAAGAAACTGATAATGCACTGTCTATTAGTGACGTCAGCAAGCACGTTTCAGGATGCTTGTCAAACGTGGTCGAGGCCAGCCTCTTCGAGAGAGTGAAAGCAGAACAAGCCGCTGACGAAGTTTGTCAAGCACTCGTAAAAGTCAGCCGGAAAGGGTGGCCAAAATTTTCATCTCTTCCGATGGTCTTGCGTCCATATTGGCAGGAAAGAGCCACGCTTACAGTTGCTGAAGGCGTGCTACTTAAAGGTATGAGGTTGGTCATCCCTCGAAAATTGCGCGCAGAGGTCTTGATACGCTTGCACGAGAGTCACCTGGGAATCGAAAAATGCAGAGCTCGAGCCAAAGAGTCGGTATGGTGGCCAGGGTTGAGTTATCAGCTGAAAGCTTTGGTTACCGATTGCCGCGTATGCGCCGAGCACAGACACCAAAAGCCAGAACCAATGATCCCGACAACCCCTCCACAGCGTCCTTGGCAAAAACTAGGAGCTGATCTCTGCCATGTTCAAGGAAAATGGTATTTGGTGGTCGTAGATTATTTTTCTAGGTACCCAGAGATTGCTTTGTTATCATCTACCACGAGTGCCACTGTCATTACGCACCTTAAAAGTTTCTTTGCAAGACATGGCACACCAGAAGTTGTTATGTCTGATAACGGAGCGCAATTTGTGTCGCAGGAATACAAGTTGTTCGCTCGCAACTACGGGTTTCGCGCTGTGACGTCTAGCCCAAGGTACCCCCAGGCAAATGGTGAAGTAGAGAGGATGGTCCAGACAATCAAAGGTCTCAATACAAAAGCGAAGGACCCATATCTTTCTCTCCTAGCGTACAGGGACACTCCGGGGCCACTTGGGAAAAGCCCTGCAAAACTTCTAATGGGCAGGCGGCTACGCACAACGGTGCCTGTCCATCCCACAAGCCTTCTGCCTCAGACGGTGAACCTGAGAGAGTTCAGAAGCCATGATACGACCGCCCGACAGCGGCAGCGTAGGAACTTCAACCTTCGTCATAGGGCTACTTCGTTGCGAGCACTCGAACCGGGCGCGGAAGTCTGGGTGACGGACTGCAAAGCAAAAGCGCGAGTCTTGCGACTTGCTGAGCGGCCGAGGTCGTATGTGGTTAGAACTTCCACTGATGTAGTTCTAGAAAGAAACAGGAAATCCTTGGTGCGCTTTGTTTCACAGCCAAAAGAAGGTGAGGATGAGGCAGATAGCGATGATTTTCCTCAGGCAGATGACAGTCGGGTAGAAACGGAACAGAATTCTAATCGCGTTACGGACAGCATGGCGCCTGACGATCTATCTAGCCCTTCCTTGCCGGGAACTGACCTTCCTGAATACCAAACGCGATCTGGTCGTCTTGTTCGACGGCCGGACCGCTACGGGTTCAGTAATTGACTGTATTGTTCTTGCGCATTTTTTGTTTTCTGCAAAGTGTTCTTTCGCTGGCAGTGCTGCGAAGTTTGTTGCAACTGTCAGCGTATTGTTAAAGAAGGGGAGATGTGGTGATAGCGCCCAGGCGCGTCAAGTGTCCGCGTTATCTGGCGCTGTCGCCCGCAATTGTAAAGTGTCGTTTGTACGTGACATCATTGGTCACATGAGTGTCTGCTATATATGTATGCTGGTTGCATGGAATAAAGGTTGTTGGACGTTATCTCCCGCCCATCGGAAGCGGCTCAGTCCCTTTCTCAGCTCCTGCGGCCGGCACGACCACATGGCAAAGTTATTAGTAACACACCACAAAACTTGCACCAAACTGACACGCGCGGACCACGCGACAAAACACAGTGAACACACTGACCGCATGCGGTAAGGGCTGTTTGGTAGCAGACGATGGCACTGCTCTTTAGTGCTTGTCACGTCACGCACGCCATTGCAAAACGGCGATCGCCGTCGGTGGGCGGAGTTTAGATAGATATGTGGGGTTTAACATCCCAAAACCACCACATGATTATGAAAGACACCTTAGTGGAAGGCTTCAGAAATTTAAACCCCCTTGGGTTCTTTGACGTACACCCAAATCTGAGCACAGGGGCCTAGAGCATTTTCGCCTCCATCGAAAATGCAGCCGCTGCAGCCGGGACTCGATCCCACGACCTGCGGGCTAGCAGCCGAGTACCTTAGCCACTAGACCACCGTGGCGGAGTTTACAGTCGATGACTTCTACGGCTTATTTTGGACTGAAATAATCTCTCACAGTCCAGTTTTTACACCTGTACAAGCACATGTGGCACAAGCACCATTACGGTACAAGCATTATTAAAGCTCAGCCGATAAGTAACAGCGCCGAAGTTAGACACATAACAATGCAAAACTTAATTTACCACTGAGTCACTAAAATATCAGTGAAGGCGATAGAAAGTAGCGAATTAAAAATGTATAAAGAAAAAAAGAAAAGAAGGCAGCCACGCACACCGATGGCGACATCACGTCCAATCTCTACTGTATGGTGACACTATCAGATCCGATCGAGCGCCTGCCGCCCGATCGTGTCCGTAGAGTCATAAAACGTCCCAGGAAAGTGCACACTCCTGAGTAGGACGCAGCACACCCCGGTAGCTGTACGTGTCGGTCAACGGCGAGTAGCACCGACACGCTCATGTTTTGCGCAACAAAGTGCAAGTATTATCATTATTATTATTATTCTTATTTAACCCAGTCTACTGTTTTTCCACTGCTAACTTTGCGCTAATCATATGGCGATCCATTGCATGATGCATGTTATACAGTGAAGCTGTCTCAAAGGTGGACGCTGTACTGTCGTCTTTGTTGCCCTAGTAATGGCCCCCAACTCGTGCGTCATCCCAACTACCGGTAGTGAGTGTCACGGAGGCTACGTGACAACAGGTGCTGCGAGAGAGAAAAAGCACACTGGAAGAGAGAGAAAGACAAGGGAGGTGCTAGGATTGCCTCGCTTGCTGAAGGAAAATGGAAAGAATAATGAACAACATACGGCGGAAAAGGGTATCCATTTTAAGGCGCTTGATGGCGCCTCGAAAAAAATAAAAAAGACGAATGTGATCTGAGAGCCACAGACTCAATGATATGGATAAGCGTATTTTAATACTGAGAAGGAAGCTGCCACATGTCAGAGCAAACAAAACAGAAGCACAGTCCTGCCAGCATTGCTACGCCCTCCACACAAGTAGAAAAACGTCAAGCCTGCGCAGAATGCATCACAGTCACAGCGAAAGCTAGAACAGCGGCCTATCGGAGTCTTTTCATTGGGTAACTGCTGCAAGCGCACTAGCTCGATACCCACTACGGCACTAGTAATAAAAATTTTTGGGTCGTAGGCCTGCATTCACTATGCTGTTTTTCGTCATTCTTCTGAGAAGCGTGGTATCCGCTAAACACTTGCAAAGAATTTTGTGTCAATTGTTCATACAGTGGCTGACGATGATGAATAATTATGCCTGAAGTGGGTATGTGCCACATTTTATAGCTGAACAAGAACAAGTTTTTGTAATGGGCTGGAGCACTGGATGACCCGCTTGTTACGCTATTGGCATTGTGCGACGACTGGTTGTTGTTTCACTGTTTTAAAACTCTTTATAGGTTGTATTAAAGCGATTGCTTTCCCGACGCCAAGTCCGCCTAAGGCAAGTTGGCCAACAGGTCCCAATCGCCGGCCTGGCTCAGTGGTAGAATACTAGGTTGGCACCCAGCGGGCCCAGGTTCGAGCCCCACTGTGTCATTGATACAAGGTTTTTTTTCTAACTTCATGCGACCGCTGTAAAATGCTGCATCCACACAATATTGCCATGAACGTGAAACGAGATTTGCATGTGTCACTGTGTGTATGTGCCATCGTGAAAAAGAAAAGACAAAGAAAAAAGTAGATGATGAGCTCGTGTTTCTGGTGATTGGTTCGGCACTGCTGGTTTCATAGCCGATCACCCGTGGTGGGTTGCGCCAAAATAAAAGGGGGCAATCAATCAATCAATCGGCTCGACGTACCTGGCCAGCGCAAGATTTATCTGAATGAGATGGCAAACTCATTAGCCAGAGAACCTTTAAGCAGACCCTTTTTCCATATTTTACATAATTTGGCTTACGTATAAAAGCACTAAAATTCAGGAATGCTTGTTTATCATTGGGTAAACTCAGAGACTTTGTACATCCAAGATTTTGCTGGAATAAACAGTGTCGTGTATTTCAGCAGTTAGGAATTATAATCTCCAAACTACGTTGTAGAATTCAGCATCTGAATTATTACTCACATAAAGCTGGGCTCACAGCGTCTCCATTATGTCTCTTATACAAGGAAATAGAACCAATATAAGATTTCTTTATATCTTGTCGCCGATAATCTTATATAAAAAAAAGAACCCTTGTCGATCCAATTGAAAGGCTAAGTTTAGAAATAAATATTGCAGCAATTTTATCCTTTGGAATGATTACATAAGATTACAGTCACAGGGAGGCTCGCTCTGCTGTGTTTGCATATGTAATAGAAACAAAAAGATTAACTTGTTAGCATGTTCTTATTTATGGCTCCGAGCCTATCTGATCCCCTGACCGCTTTGTTCGTGCAGCATTTTCATTCATTATTTACGAATTGATTTTATAGACTTAATTTCAATTGTATGTTTTTAGATACATAACCCACTACGATAACTAAAGATCCTACCGCCCGGTCTTTGGACGATCCCTCTTTGTGGGCGAGTGCCAGTATTATGAGAGGAACATCACCATCATAATCGACGTACCGTGCTCGTGTGTACAGAGGTGCTTTTTAATTCATAATCACATGCCATTTTTTGGTGGAGGTGTGGGGTACTGTTGTACACAGAGCAATCAGCAGGCAAATACTGGCAATAGTGGTGTGTTGGAAGAACCAGCTGACTTACGGCATAGCAGGCAACAATAAGGATTACCACCTGAATTCGGCCCCCTTCCACAACTCGACAGAAGTATGCTCCGCGAACTCCAAAGCAATTTCACGGTGACCCTTACGGGGACGTCAACGACTGGCTTGACAACTACAACCATTGCGCCAGGGTCAACGAATGGAATGAGCAATGAAAGCGTCTGTATGTTTACTTTTACCTTGAAGACTCTGCGCGCACTTGGTTCTAAAGCCATGAATGATGAAAACCTGGCCAGAGCTTTGTATTCAGCTGCAGAATACCTTTCAAAGATCTGACTAAAAAAAGCAAGCAGAGCGTCTCCTCGATTCCCAAAACCAGTGCCCGAACAATAGCGTTCCCATGTTCATTGACGACATGTCTCCGCTATACAAACGAGCAGACCCCTCAACGACGGAAGAAGGTGCACCTACTGATGCGGGGAGTAAAAGAGCAGTTATTTGCAAGTATAGTGCGCAAATCTAATATGATAGTACGGAAGTATGCAATGTATGATGGTATGCAAGTCTAGTGCAATATCGCTTCATTAAAACTGAATTGTACATGTTGGGCATTGGTTGTGATTTAAGGACTTCGAAAATTGGTCTGGTATGCTCATCGCCTGGGACACTTCCAATGGGCCTTTTTCAAGGACACCAGTGCCGCCGACAGGCATGTGAACACATATGTAAAAAGTTGGTACGCCACAGCAGCCGCCACGATGAGTGCGCAGGCCTCATGCTTCAACTTTTCGTTTGCACTGGGTCAGCACTTCTCAGATCAAGTGAATCCGGCAAGGTGTGATATATTACTGCGTGATTCACTCACAGGCTGCAGTGTTTGTCTGTCTACAATTGGCCTGTCTACAATTTGCATTTGCCCTCCTATTAAACCAGATGAGCAACACAGTTGATACAGTTAATTACTACTATCCTAATTACTATTTTCCTGACACAGTTAATTACTATTATCCTTTAGCATCAGTCCACCTTTGGCATAAATAAAAAGCCGTACAACTTGGTTGCCTAAAAGGTGCAAGCACTGTCCATAAATTAACGAACACATTAGGAATCAATGTCCTTCTATGCTGCTTATGAGTAAATTGTACGGTTCTGGTATATTTAGAGCATTTGATGAATAAGCACAATTTCGTAAAATAACATACATTCACAAAAGTACTGCATGCCACTTGCAGCATATGCCTCCCCAACTTCCCTTGGGGCAGTAATTGCAGGTTGGAATAAAGTGTTCAGGGCAAAAAGAAAGAAGTAGAACCAAGAAAAAAGTTTGTACACCGGAAACGCTCCCTCACGACTGAAAGGTTATCACACATGTTAACAAACATATATAAAAAAATGTAGGTGCATCCAGCATGTCACAACCCAGGCGCATGTTTACAGTTGATTAGTAAAGTTAAGTTTCTTGTATTGTAGCGATACTGAAGGTTGATCGACTAAAACAAGGTCCGGTGCTCTTTATGAGATGTCTCCGAAATTTCTCGCGTGGTCTGGTAAGGATGACTGAGCAAGATTATCAAGCCTTCAGAGATGAAATTTTTTTTTGCATATTTGAAAATGCAAGATGAGATGAGATTGCTTCATTCAATGAATTTTGATGCTCTCTGAGACGCGTGTTGATACATCAACCAGTCTGACCGATGCATATATGTGAACTAAAGTGGAATTCGGTTCACAACTCTTGCTCAACAATTGAAAGAATAATTAGCATGCCTTTCATATACTTTTCCCTGTCCACAGCAGATCCCTGCGAAATTTTGCGCTGTACAGAAAAAATGTTATTAAGCTTATGGTGTAGAAAACGTAATCATCACCTCGTAATCGCTTCCCAACTTTCTTTCAGACTGAGCAGAAAGTATGCATAATTAACTGCAATATTCCTGGTTTCTACGTGGTTGAAGGTCGTCTAAAGTAGTCTTTCTTTACAGTGCGAATGAGCTGTTCACCAACTAATGCAATATGATATAGGCAGGACACCACGCCTTCTTGCAGCTGGAAAATATTGCTCATGTAATGTGCCCAAGTTTTATGTGTTTTTTTTTTTCTTAGCCGAGCTTAAGTATACAACATCATTATTCCTCATTGAACAATATTTGAAGGCGCCGACGTGAAATTAAATAGTGGTCTCACTCAATGCAGAATATACTGCCCGCAAACATGCTCCGCAGAGGCAGTTAAGCATATTAGAAGAAACCGCAAGTGATCAAAGCAAGGTGTCTCGCACTCGAATTCTAGGCCCATGCCTTTGTCTTTAAACACGTTTAGAGTGTGTTTACTTTCCCCCACCCCCTTTTTTTTTTCAGCACAAGACTTGTCCATAAGAATATTAAAAACTCGATAACTCTAACACTTCTCTGTAGTCTTGTGTTAATAGACCGATCATACCACGATGGTATTAAAAGCCACAGCACTTTATGAGCAGTTAATGGTTCAATAACCATGAATTAAATGTTCCAGCTCATATTCCTCACAATAGCATGTTTTGACCAAATGTATCAGAACGCAACAACTCGCATGCCGCTCATCTTCTACGTTTGATGTACACCCGTACAGTGATACCTATACTGACAGTGTTATTCATTTCACATTTCAAGCGTAGATATATTTATTTATTTATTTATTAGAATACCCTCAGGGCCCGTAGGGCATTACAGAGGGGGTGGGTACAACATTTATAACACACAAGAAAAAAAAGACAAAATAAAGAAACAAGTATCAGATGCGCAAATCGGGAAGGCAACATAAGTCAACTAAAAATGTATAAGAATTCAAGCACATGCAGCTTCAGGTTCGCACCCTATTCAACAAGCGGCGGCATGTTCTTTTCGTTTTGTGCTCACACGACACAAATAAGCAGCGGGCGGAGGAAGGGCCAGTTCCCTCGACGTACAGACTATTTCCATAGTGTTCTGCGTGTCCGCGGGGCGTTGTGGGATTGCTTGAGAAAGGTCAATTATGCGTACAGCTTTTTTCTGTAATTTATACATCCATCGTGGTGCCCCATACCAAACAGCAGCAACATAATGTTGCTGACAGCAACTTAATGATGTAGACAAAACTATAGAGTTAAATTTTTGTGGCAAAAGGATACGTGATAGGAGATCTACAGTAAAGGAACGTTTAGCGCTCAGCCTGTTCGTTTCATAGCATGTTCTCATGGAAGACTACTCCTAGAGTTTTCACCAGAGGTTCAATAATAATGAATTCAGAGCCAGCCTTCAAGTCCAGATTGCAGATCACTGGCTTGTTTATTGAGCAAGAAAGCGCAGATTTTGTTTTTTGAGGTATTTATAATTAGCCAATTTGTTATGCTTCAAATGTTCAACATTTCCAAGACAACATTTGCTTTATTCAAGGGTTTATTCAAATCATGGTCCTAAAAAAATAAACTGGTATCTGCATAAATAATAAAGGCTGCATAATTATCAATGTTTACCAGGTTGTTGACATAACTATTAAAAAGCAGGGGACCCAGTCAGTATGCTGCCTTAGGGCACGCCATGAAACAGTTTTTTTTTAAACTAGATGTGTAGCCATTGAGTTCTACTTTTTGCTGTCTGTGCTTTGAATATATTTTTATGACATTAAGAAAGTTCCCCCGAATGCCATAGTGTTCAAGTTTTTTAATTATTGTGGAAGGCCTTTGAAAAATGTACAAAAATTCCAAGTGTATATAGTATATATGTATTTTTTTTCAAGTGCATCGAGTATTATTTCTTTTGGCCTTATTAGAGCAGTTTTTGTAGAGTGCTTCTTTGTGGAACCAAATTGAGAATGAATATTAATGTATTGCTCGGTTAACAACCACAGTAGTTGTTTCTATAAAAGGCTTTCTATTACATTTGAAAATACAGGTAGAACAGAAATGGGTCTGTGATTCGACACGTTATTTTTTGTCCCAATTTTTGAAAGGTGCTAAATTGAAAGATTAGGTTAACGATGTATGCTAGTACAGGTGATACATGAACGACATGCTTCACGGAATGAATTTGAAAACCGTCTACATCGCAACACCTGCTATTATTTAGGGACGTATAGTCACCAAAAACGGAAATGCACTTTTGCCTATTTGCTTACCCATGAATCCCGCAAAGCTATGGTCTTGCGAGCTCTCCCCATTAGAGGTAAAGAATTTGAAGTTTACTCACAATCGAAAACATACAACATTCATTTATCAAATGGTTGAATGGGAAAGGGTGATGAAAAAGCAACTGAATGCCTGACAGAGCACCGACCCCTGCCCTCGCCACAACAATGCACAACACTCAGTAATTGCGGATAGTACATATATGTACATATAAAGCATAAATATGCAAAGTAAGAATACATCAATACAATACACTGTCAAAACACAATAATTACATAGCTTAAAGCATAAATACACAAATTTGATACAGTAGAAATACATTAGGTGCAGATCTACAGCAAAAAAGTAAAACAAAAAGCGAGAGGAAGAAATAATCAAACACTCTACAGAAAAAAACATTTAGGAGTAAAAAAAACATCGTTATAAACATCAGTGAAACAAGTGAAACTTTGCAAATAAGTGAACAGGAATATGCGTGCCTTGCAAAAATTGAGACACATGTAATAAAATAAAGTACATGAGGTATGCAAATTTATACAAAACAATGGCCCCGTATGTGCATGTTACACTGCAAATGTTGTCGAAAGACGATAGTCTTGCATCTGGAAAGAGTGAAAAAAACGTTCATTTGATGTGCTGTGCAAGAAAATGAATGAATGGTATTTTGGAGGTGCTGCGTTAAGAGTGCCTCGAGCGTGCAGCAGAGACGAACGAGCGCATCCAGTCACGTCACACGTGACACATGAGCGCCATCTGGCAGTTATCTTGGAAAACGAAGCACACGCGCGGCGTGCGCACCCGTCTCAGAGGTGATAAGGCGTAGAATGCAAGGTAACGGGTAGGTGCCACCACTGTGTCATCTTAGCAAAGCGTTAGAAACACTCGTTTTTCGTGCAAGCGTCGCATGGTCAGCGCAGCGTGATTAGCACTACGGTCCTTAGAATTGCTTATGTATGTCTTGTCTAGTAAAAGATATACACACAAAATATCGAAGTGTTGTTATGGTGCCTCAGATATGCACAATAATTGCTTTTTAATTGACAATCGCACGAGTATGAACGCTGAACCTTGAGTAATATTGGTGGGCGCTATGGATGGGGTGGGTGGGCCATTCGGGGTATCGGCCGGTCACTCCATTGCCTTTTAAGGTGTCGTTAAAGGCAAACAAACGGACAAATGAACAGACAGGTAGACCAAATTTTTTGCGTCGCAGCTCCCCAAGAAAGACTATAGTCTTTAAAATAAGAAAGAAAAAAAAAAATAGACGTATCATGCTTGAAGCGTCAGTAGATAATCATGCATCTTTTTTTGAGAATTACTGATGATCAACAACTGAAGGCTTTAGGAAAGTTATCACCAATATCACCAGTGAGGACTTGGTTGTCTACAGTAAGTTTAATCGTGTATGTGTCGTCATTTGAAGACTGATGGAGCAACATGCTTAACCTGTTCCAGATGGCTCCAGATGTTTTAGTTTTTTCAGGGCTGAAAAGGCCACTAAAATATTGAAACTTGTTTTTACTTTATAGATAATTTGTAGTATTTTTGTGTTTTTTAAACGACTCGAAGTATTGTTTTTTTCTTGATTTTACGAATTGCTGATAAAGTTCATTTTTTACTTCAATAGCTTTCAGGCACTTCGATGTAATCCAAGGCTTTCTTGCCTTGCGCGGTCGCCCTCATTGTAAAGCACTTGTCATAGGCTTTGATAAAACTTTTGATGAATGATGAAAGCATTATATAATGTGTCAGCATCAGTATCACAGAAAACGAAGTCCCATTAGATCTTCCATATATATTCAATGAACATATAAAGTGTGCTAGCGAATATGTACCAGTATAGTCTAGGCAGTGGTTCAGCATCCCTAAGTTTAGGTTCCCTTTGTCTAAAAATGGAATAAACACGTAAATGGACGCGGATGTGTGTCTTAAGGACATCAGAGCAAATAGGCATACTGGTAATATTTGTTATAATGACGTAAATAACTGTTCAGGAATGGGCACAAAATCAAGTGGGGTGTTTTATGACATTCGTAAATGCATTCGATTTCATGATATCACAAAGATGAAGCCAGTGGGCGCTGATAGTTAGCATATTAATGTTTAGCTCACTTCGGATAGTAAGGTTATAATTATTTTTATAGGCTTATGACAGAAAAGTGTCTAGAAACAAAAGAAAAGTGGACATGTTGCATTGAGGGGAGGGGGGGGGGACAGTGTACTACAGGGAAGATACTCGAAGAAAACTTCACAGTCAGAATCTCGTAATCATCAGTAACCACGAAAGAGCTTCAACTATTTCACACTAAAACACACCTTTCACTAAAAGCATACTCACACCACCTAATTTATAGTTGCGGTTCAAGAAATAAGTGACATAACTAGGTATATGACAAACTTCCGATTCATGGTGGTACCACATTTCAGTAACCATGATGACGTCAAAGAAAAATTCAAATGATTCAAGCAGTATCACTATCTCATCTGCTTTGTTTCTAGCTGATTGTACATTAATATGAAGGAAGGAACTGGGGTTATTTTTACTAGATACCAATAAACTCAATTCGTATGGCGTTAAACAATCTACAGCCATTCTGATTTTGTTTTTTTTTTACTAAAAGATGAAATGCAACAAGTCTAGACCATTTTTTTCTACATCATTCTCAGTTGTAATCTGAAGCACCCTCGATTTCTCATCCCTTAAGGCAATAATTTTGCCACGTTTCCTCCAGGGAAATCGCCATTTCACTTTCAATTCACACGCAACAGTTTGTTCCAGTGGTTTTTTAACTGTGGGCAGATATACTCATTTAGGTAAAAAAAAAATGCTTTTCGGAAAACCAATATTGAATTGAATTATTGAATTGACTTAAGTTTATTGCGCAACAAGGTTGTGAGGAGACCTGGCAAAAAAGCTGCACTGAGCAGCTTTTCATACCAGCTGTCGTTAGGTGCAACTTTCTCACCTTTTTAGTAGTGTGTCGTGCTTAGACCAGTTTTTGAACTGTACAACAATATGAGGGCAAGACACATTCTAAAAAGCCACGCGATGGCATATATTTATGTCATCTTCCTTCACATATTCACCAATAACTTCACCAATCTTTTGAACAACCCTCGTCAACTGCTTACCTTCTATGACAGGAATGTTCTTCACTTAAATATTTTTATTTTGCGAATACTGTTTTAGGGTAGTAGTTTTAAGTTCATTGTTAATAATGAGTTGCTTAAGGGGGGGACGAGGGTCTTAATGTAGGACAAATTAAAAAATAAAATGCTGGCTTTTGAAAATTGCAATTTTACATATTTATACTATAAAAATTTATATTATGGCAAAATAACATTTCATTTTGTTAAAAGCTTAATATATGAAATCACATGTGTCTTTACGACTGGAAATGTAATTTTTTCGGCATTGTTATTTTTGTGAAGTGAATCTGCTTTATGGAAGTTTTGAGCAAATTTCTGTGAAGATATCGAAACAAACTTGGTACCATTCTCTTCCGCAGCACTTGAACTACAGGCTAAAGCTTTTTTTTTTCTCTCAACCTAGATAGAATTGTGATTATATCATAAATACCAGCTCATTTTTACTTTCCAAGTTTCAAAGTTATTTCTGATCAAAGAAATAACCCTTTTCACATCTAGTTTGATTAGCCTGTGGGATGAACCGTTTAGAGAAAACACGTAGTTTCGAAAAGTAACTTTTGTTATTGCGAGTTACCATAACGATCTGTAAGAATTTACCTAGTATAATGTGGAAATTTGTCATAACTTTTTTTCTAGATAAGATATTTGAAATATGTTCGCAAAATTGACATCTCCATTCAGTGGTTTGCAAGCATGGTAATTTTCATAACAGTAGGATAACAAATTTTTTGAAGACCTTCATTCCGCCTTAATTTGTCTGCATTCAGTTTTGATAGCATCATTTTGAGATTTTATCTCACCATTTTCTTTTTCCAGTCGTGACAACAAAGCCGATATTTTTTCAAACTTCGTATTAAAAAAGTCTAGACTTGTCTTTACTTCTTGTATCTCCTTACAGAGCTCTCTCTCTCTCTCTCTCTCGAGGGCTCCGTAAAGAAATACGAAAGTTCTGTGAAGCTCCACATCATAACCGACCCTACCAAATGGCCAGAAACACAGTACGCCTATCCCAAAAAGAAAAAGATGCAATACATCCCAGGTGAAGCAGATGCTCGATGACGTCATCCAAATGCTCCCAAAAGCTCATTCTCAGAATGGATTTCCTCTGCGAGCATGGAGCCGTTATTAACCTTCGCGACCTGTTTATACCATTTACTGAAGACCATATGCCCCGGCAAAAAGATACCACTGTGCAGACAACCACAACAGTTCAAATTGTTAACAACGCCATCGCACTCCCACTGTGAGCCAGCATGTTGGTAACTGTGGAGAGCGACTGTGATAACAAGAGTAGTGGTATCGCCGGAAATAACATTTCCGTGCTCCTGGCTCGGCAAATATCAGAGGACTCAGCTTTTGATCACGAATTTCAGCGGCAAGTACCAATACTTGGCAAAGCGAACAGCGATCACGAAGTTCGAAGCCATTGATGACGAAGCATGTTTTACTATAGCTCCAATAGCCCCTGCCACCGAATGTGACACTTCATTGGCCAGCACAGTTGACATGAATTGCCAGCTATCCTCTGCACAGCAGGAGCAGATGCCCATAATTTTACGCATGTATAGTGAATGTTTGGGTCTACTTCAAAAATCAAGCCGACCCCAACTGTGATGTTTCGCATTATAACGGACCCAACCAAACAGCCAGTATGATCACGCTTACCGCATGTCGCAAAAAGAACAAGAGGCGATACGCACTCAGGTGAACCAGATGTTCGACGATGACATCATCCAACCCTCGACAGCTCATGAGCGTTGCCTCTCCTACTTGTTAAAAAAAAGATAGCACTCTTCAATTTTGCGTGAATCACCGGAAGCTCAACAAAGTGACGAAGAAAGACATGTAACCTCTCTCATGCATAGATGACTCACTGGATCGACTTCTACATGCCCAATATTTTTCATCAATGTATTTGTGAAGCCGCTACTGGCATATTGAAGCTGATGACCGGAAATGAAAAAAAGCAGCATTCACAACTCCCAATGGCATCTACGAATTTAAAGTGCTACCATTTGGATTGTGCTCTGCGCTGGCGAAATTCCAAAGGATGATGGATACGGTGCTGTCAGGTCTGAAGTGGGAATCATGCTTTGTCTAGAGATTGTTGGGGTCTTTTCCCAAACATTTGAGCAACATCCACGGCGACATCAGTTTATCTTCGTCGCAATTCAATCATCAGGCCCATCACTAAAACTGGAAAGTGCCATGTAAGCTGGGAGGAACTAAAGTTTGTCAGTCATAATAACATTCGGTCAGACCTAAAGAAGACAATGGCTGTTGCTGCATTTTCCCCTGCCTTTAAACAAACGGGATGTGTGGCAATCTTTGGGTCTCTGTGCATATTAACTTCGCAAACATCGTCGAACCCCTTACTCGCTTAACGAAGAAGGATACTCCTTTTGCCTGCGGTCCAGAGCAAAGTGCCGCTTTTTCCGAGCTTCAGCAGTGCCTTCAGACTAAGGTAGAGCTGTGCGCCGCCACCTGGTTTCCTCGCGCTGCTTGGCGTCGCTGCTGCCGAAATTTTCAGGGCAGGCACGCTGCCGTCGCACCATAAAGGCGATGTGGCGCCAGCCCGCCACTATTTGTCATTTCTTTTTATATATATATCATCATGCCGCAGCGAATGCGCTAGCCCCGCACGGTAAAGTGGCACAACGTTGTACAATACTGAAGGTTCTGAACACACCGGTTGTCCCCGGTTTTACCAAAACGCCAAAGTCAGCGAGTGTTTTCACATCACAGTGTCCTCGGTAATCGAAAGCACACTGCTTAAGCCGATTGAGGAGGCCAGTTTCAGTGTAAAATTTCATAAAATACAAACCTAGAATGGAATCTGGAGCGAGTGTCTACGCGAGTAGAAGAACTTGTTGTTGGGCTAGTTGGTAGATCATTACAGGAAATTAATTTCAGCGTTAACAATCGACACAAACACACACACAGCGCTGCGCGTGTTTGATGCGCCTGGGTGTGTGTGTGTGTGTGTGTGTGTGTGCTCAAATTAACTTTTGAAACGTCTACGTTGGGCACGCGAGGCTGACTGAGCGGTGCTTCGACCACCATAGCTTGGAATAGAGAAACCAAGCCTCCAAAAAACACATGATGACAAGCTCTAGTTGTGCGGTTGTCTTATTGGTCTTCTTGTGTATGTGTTTTATGAAAGCTGGGTTTTTAGATTCCAAGCTATGTACCAACAGGCTAGACACCAGTCTCTCCAACCACAATGGGACTGATGAAAAGTAGAAGCTTCGTATCTGCTTCAGGTGGATTTCATTCTCGGCATTCGCGGTGGTCATTCATCGACAATAAAACAAAGTGTCATGAACTTATTCTTAATAAAGTATTGCTTCATTCTTCCAAATATAGAGCTGATTGCAGGAGCTCTGCGTGACCTTGATATTTACCCGAAACCGGGTCAAATTCTACCGAACTGGAGTATCATACAATGATCGGAATTATTTTTGAGATTCGGCGCTAGCAAATAATGAAGAATTTTTTGGAAATGGTGAAAATAAACACGAGTTTTGTACTCGGAACATGCATAATCAATTTATGGAAATAAAAATACCGCATAGAAAAGTAAGTAATAAACACATTCTTTTATACCAAGGGCAGGCACCTGTGCTCATGCGTATAAAGATCGTGAAAACAGTGGTTCATATACAATGGATCTCTCGCTCCGCTGTAAAGACCATTCAGTACAGAGCAGAAAAGATCTTTTTAATGCAGGGAGGTTCAGCGGATCATTCAGGGGCGTTCAGGTAGCTTCATCGTCATTTTGCCATCATTTCATCGCCACGTTAAGTGCGTCTAGGAAAGACGTAATTATACAGACAATAAAGTGAAATCTATGTAGTTTCCTTGGTATATTTCGGATTATATAATATTGGGGATCGGTGCATGAACGACACTTTGCCAAAACTATCAAATACCAACCATAAACATGCAATGCAGCCTAAATCAGACAAGCTAGCATGCTGTTACCACTTCAAAGAAGATACCATTTCCTTGCCCCGCTCCCCGACACGCACATATACGCACGCCTGTGAATACTGTAGGCCGTGTGAAGCTACAGCGCGCAGAATAAAAGAATCAAATTGAAACTGAAAACACCCACCGACAGTTCGCTAACTAACGCAATTTCATCCTAACTGTGTACTTCCCATCATTCCCACCATAGTTGAACGACCACGCCAACCGATTTTCCTCAAGGTTATAGTACGAATCTGTATGAACTTCAGCAAGCGACAGGAGCAAGAAAACATCACCGCCAAAGCACTTCGTATAAATGATTAACCAGCGAAAGCTGAAACGTGTGGTTTCGATGTTCAGCAGTAGGTTGAACCCGACGCTGCATTGAAGCCTTTTGAAATTATTGACTTCATAAGAAACTAGACATTGGTGAGTTCAATCCACCCCTTCCCGATGCGGCAGTGATGCTTCTTTCCCTAGCGGAAAGCACGCAAGGCTCTTTTTTATATCGGAGACTTCCATCCTGGCGATGGTGGTTTTCCCAGCGCTTATCAATTTTCTGCCAAAAAGGGCAACGGGCAGCGCAGGAAAATGAAGGTGGTTTCTATCGTCATACTCCGGAGCCATGAAACACCACCGACACTGGCGTGCTGCGCAGAACCGAAGCAGAATCTTGCAATACAGAGTTTTCCTCAAAGAGACAGTCTATATTTCCATGATATTGGTAAATATCTTTCTATTTTTCTCCATTCGAACGACTCTTTGCTCTCTTCTCCTCACTCTGTAGTTTAACCCCCCCCCCGATCACGCGCTACCGCTGGAGGTGAAAACACCGGCGCACCGCCGCCGACTATATTGGTACTGATGTACAGGTCTAGACTGAGCCCTTACTAGGGCGCTTTGATGAAGGTGCCACAACCGAACTGCACACTGAAGCAAGCAACGTCAGTCTTGGTGCAGTGCTTGTCCAATGGCAAGACAACGTCAAGCGTTTTATCACTTGTGCTAGTCGCAATCTGTCATCTACAAAAACCAACTACTCGGACACGAAAAAAGAGTGCCTTGCTGTTATTTGGGCGAAATCAAAAGTTCCGACCATATCTGTATAGCCGTCCGTGAGTTGTTACAGACCACCATGCTCTCTGTTAGCTGGCTAATCTCAAGGACCCATCAGGGCGCCTCGCGAGTTGTAGCTTGGGCTTTGAAGAATTTAATGTAACGGTCGTTACAAGTGTGACCGCGGACACACTGATGCCGATTGTCTTTCGCGCTCCATTGCAACAACTTCGAGGTATGATGATACTGATGGCCAGTTCCTTTGAACGGTCAGTGAATTTGAAATGGCCCAACAACAGCAGAACAATTAAGAGCTTGCACAATTTATTGAATACCTTAAAGGCCACAGCTCAAGTCCATCACGGGCATTTGCGCGTTCAAGGTCATTTTGTCTCCCCAACGACATCCTCTACAAAAAAGAACTTCGAACCTTATGCAATGGAACACCTGCTCATCGTTCCATCAGCAGTACGTGCTGATGTTTTATCTGCCTGCCATGGTGAGCCTTTGTCAGGCCGTTTGGGACTCCCGCATACCCTTGCCCGGATTCGTACTGCCTACTACTGGCCAAAGCTCAGGGAGGATGGAAGGCATTATGTTAAAACATGTAACGATTGCCAGTGCTGTAAAACCCCACCTGTGTGCTCCGCTGGTTTATTGAAGCCTATTGCACCACGATCACACCCGTTTGAACAAATTGGCATGGACTTCCTCGGGTGCTTTCCGAAGTCACAAAATGGCAACCGCTGGATCGTAGTCGCTAGTGACTATTTGACGAGGTATTATGGAACGAAAGTGCTACAATAAGGAACAGCCAATAAGATTGCGTAGTGTTTAATAAACAGCATTGTCCTCCGCCGCAGAGCACCAACAGTTGTCATCACTGACTGTGAAACAACCTTTACAGCCCAACTGATGCAAGACGTCATGAGGCTTACTGAAACTGCTCATCACAAAGCGACCACATACCATCCACAAACCAACGGTGTGATGAAGGGATTAAACAAGATGCTCGCTGACATGCTATCCATGTACATTGACCGTGATCACAAAAACGTGGATGAGGTTCTGCCATACGTAACATTTTTTTTTTTTTTAATTCAAGGTACCTTACAGGCCCCAGCTTTCAACTGAAGCATTGAAAGCTTCTATGAAGACGTGGAATCGGCAATGAGTAAGGTAAAAACACAGTATACTATAGTGATGGGCGACTTTAATGCAAAGGTAGGGAAGAAGCAGGCTGGAGACCAGGCCGTAGGAGATTATGGCCTCGGCACTAGAAACGCCAGAGGAGAGCTACTACTAGAATTCGCAGAATGCAATAATTTGCAGATTTTGAATACCTTCAACCGAAAACGAGAAAACCGCAAGTGGACATGGAGGAGCCCTAATGGCGAAAATAAGAACGAAATAGACTTTATAATGACCGCACACCCAGGAATCGTGCAGGATGTGGAAGTAGTTGGCAAGGTACGATGCAGTGACCATAGAATGGTACGGTCTCGAATTCGCCTAGACTTGAAGAAAGAACGACAGAAACTGATACGCAAGAAGCCAATCAATGAGCTAGCACTGAGAGGGAAAGTACAGGAATTCCGAGTGTCGCTGCAGAACAGGTACTCGGCTCTTAGCGAGGAAACCAACCTTAGCATAGATACAATGAATGATAATCTGACGAGTATCATTACGGAGTGTGCAGTGGAAGTTGGAGGCAGGGTAGTTAGACAGGACACTGGCAAGCTTTCCCAAGAAACGAAGAACCTAATTGAGAAGCGTCAAACCATGAAAGTTTCAAGTACAACAGGCGAAATAGAACTGGCAGAGCTTTCGAAGTTGATTAATAGACGTAAAGTTTGCAATGTAAGAAGGTATAACATGGAGAGAATTGAACACGCTCTGAAAAACGGAGGAAGCTTTAAAGCAGTGAAGAGGAAACTTGGGATAGGCAAAAGTAGGATGTATGCACTAAGGGACAAAGAAGGCAAAATAACTACCAATATGGATAGGATAGTTAAAATAGCGGAGGAGTTTTACAGAGATCTGTACAGTAGCCGGGACAACCACGACCTTAATACCATAAGAACTAGCAGTAACCCAGACGACACCCCACCAGTAATGATAGAAGAAGTCAGAAAAGCTTTGGAGAGCATGCAAAGAGGCAAAGCTGCTGGTGAGAATCAGGTAACATCAGATCTGCTGAAAGATGGAGGACAGATTGTGTTAGAAAAACTAGCCACCCTGTTTACGAGGTGTCTCCTGACGGGAAGGGTACCAGAGTCTTGGAAGAACGCTAACATCATCTTAATACATAAGAAAGGAGATGACGAGGACTTGAAGAATTACAGGCCGATCAGCTTGCTCTCTGTAGTGTACAAGCTATTTACAAAGGTAATTGCTAACAGAGTAAAGAAAACATTAGAATTCAATCAACCAAAGGAACAAGCAGGATTTCGAACAGGCTACTCAACAATTGACCACATTCATACTATCAATCAGGTAATAGAGAAATGCTCAGAGTATAACCAACCACTATACATAGCCTTCATATATTACGAGAAGGCGTTTGATTCAGTAGAAATATCAGCCGTCATGCAGACACTGCGGAATCAGGGCATAGATGAAGTATATATAAATATTCTGGAAGAAATCTACAGGGGATCAACTGCTACCATAGTGCTTCATAAAGAAAGCAACAGAATACCAATCAAGAAGGGTGTAAGGGAGGGGGACACAATCTCCCCAATGCTATTTACCACCTGCTTACAGGAGGTTTTCAGAAGCCTAGAATGGGAACAGTTAGGGATAAGAATTAATGGAGAATACCTTAGTAACCTGTGCTTCGCCGATGACATTGCATTGCTGAGTAACTCAGGGGACGAATTGCAACTCATGATTACGAAGTTACACAGGGAGAGCAGAAAGGTGGGTCTTAAAATTAATCTGCAGAAAACTAAAGTAATGTACAACAACCTCGGAAAGGAACAGCGCTTCGAGATAGGTAATAGTGCACTTGAAGTTGTAAAAGACTATGTCTACTTAGGGCAGGTAATAACCGCAGAGCCTAACCACGAGATTGAAGTAACTAGAAGAATAAGAATGGGATGGAGCCCATTCGGCAAGCACTCTCAAATTATGACAGGTAGATTGCCATTATCCCTTAAGAGGAAGGTATATAACAGCTGTATCTTGCCGGTACTTAGCTACGGAGCAGAAACCTGGAGACTCACAAAGAGGGTTCAGCTTAAATTGAGGACGACGCAGCGAGCAATGGAAAGAAAAATGGTAGGTGTAACCTTGAGAGACAAGAAGAGAGCGGAGTGGATTAGGGGACAAACGGGGGTTAAGGATATCATAGTTGAAATAAAGAAGAGGAAATGGACATGGGCCGGGCATGTAGCGAGTAGACAGGATAACCGCTGGTGATTAAGAGTAATTAACTGGATTCCCAGAGAAGGAAAATGGGTTAGGGGGAGACAAAAGGTTAGGTGGGCAGATGAAATTAAGAAGTTTGCGGGTATAAATTGGCAGCAGCAAGCACAGGACCGGGTTAACTGGCGGAACATGGGAGAGGCCTTTGTCCTGCAGTGGACGTAGACAGGCTGATGATGATGATGATGATGAGGGGCCCCAGGGGTGGGGACATTGCATAAGGGGGCGATACACTAGGTACATTCACATATACATGTGGAGTTGGCAAAAATACATAAGGAACGATACTATTGCAATAGAATAAACAGAAAGCATTATAAATAAATATATACATGTAAAGATGATGCACGCATGCAAAGAATAAGCGAAAGTGTGCATTTATTGAGCACAAGAACGGAGCGGTTACATGTCACAGCTGCAACAATCTTAAAATGAGTTCATGTTTTACAAAATAAAAACTAATACCATGCGCGATGAAGATAAAGAAAACAATACATTTCATAGCGGCAATACAGCGGGGTGAATAATAAAAGGGGATAGGTGGGATAACTGCCAGTCAGAAATAGCTCATCTAATGAAGCATACGAGAAATTTGCTTTGATGATGATGTAGGGCAAAAAAGTTCCCAAAATTTATCCTTGCGCTACGGAAAGGCATCTACTCGGTGAAGTTTGTGAAGTGGCTCGATAACATATGACGGAATGTTTCATGATTTGACTCGGCAGCAATGTAATCAGGCAAACCATTCCAGAGAATAATGGCACGTGGGTGTGCCGACTTGTTGATCACATTTGTAGAGCAGTATGTATGGGAAGCCGTTTGCTTACAACACTGCGATCTAAGAGAGTACAAGGTTCCCCCCTCTTTGGTTGCTTCATGGTCGAGAAACAATTATGATGCTGGTTGCCATGCTCTTACCTGAAATGACCGAAGTTACTACTGATGCACACGATTTTATCCGCCCTGCTGACGCAGCTTGCAAGCTTGCACTTGAGCGGACCGCATTGTCTTGCCATGTATGTTACGAGGGCCTGGCGAGCAGATGCCTAAATGAAAACTTACAAAAACCCGCCAATAATGTTTGTGATGGCAAAGATGGCTTCCTGGCATTACACGAGAGAACGTGTGGGTGCACTCCGCAGTTCGGAAGGATCACAGTTCTGGATAAGATTAAAGAAGAGCACGCCCGTATGATCAGCGAAGCTGCACAGATGGTGCGTGAAAAGATTGTGTGTATATAAGCAAGTCATCAATTGCACCATCAGACAGAGAGTTCTGCTTCTTGGAATGAGAGGGTCTCCGCAGTAAGCCACAATGATTGTTCATATTTTTAGTGGTTTCCTATCTTTTCATTGGTTATCCTGGCCATTTTTCACTGTTCCTCTCTTTTTCTTTTGACTGTTCGCTAGCCTATTTATAAGAGCTTTCTCATGTTAACTGTTTGCTCGCCTATTTATAGGAGCCTATTTATAAGAGAGAAAGAAGAGGAAAGCCAGGAGGTTAATCAGATATTGGCATTCGTTTTGCTACTCAGCACTGGTGCTGCTGAAATAAGGGGGAAAAAAGGCGGTTAAAATATCAGTTGGTAGTCTGCGCTTGTGCCGCCTGCTTCTTGTCAGAGTTCTTTTTTTTTTCGTGCTGTTATATTTAGTCAACTTTTAAAGGCGAAGCTTACGATTCTTCTAATATCCGCCTCTATTATTACATGTATACGGGCCCAGTTTCTATCTGAACAGCTGCTGATGGCTTCCTGCAACTAGTAACATGTTTGTTTTCGTATGCATATTCACGTTTTCTAGGCAAGCGACTTGTTTTTTTTTTTTTATCCGCGTTCAGAGTCCATCTGTAATTTACCGTGTTTTTTAAGAATATGCCATACTTCTGCGAGCCATACTGCAAGACAAGCACCAAGACAAAAAAGCTTGGTGTAAGCTAGCACGAGTTTCCAGCAGATAAAACTATCCGGCGAAGGTGGCTCAAAGCCGATCCAGCAAATCGAGCTTACGCAATCATCGACAGATGGTGCTGTACATGTTAAATATCCGCTATTACTACACACATAAATGCCACGAGCTGGTGCAAAGTATGAAAAGTAGCAGTGGCGCTATCTATTGACATGCAAGTAAAAATAGACCCCCTGCGCGGTGCTAATCTAGTTGCCAGAATGTTATCACGTTGCCGTGACGATGTTGCCAAAAGGAGCAGTTGGCATGTTGAGGACTTAACGCTTTATTTGTGCGACAAAAAATGACAAATTACAAGCAATGCGCGCTGTAGACTGATAGCAGCATTGTCTATGATACATCAGCGGTACGCATTGTCTCTCATACAGTAACCACCAAATCACTGACAGCACCAGCGTTAACGCTGGTGCTCTCGAATAAACTTATTTGAGCTACAATAATCACCAAGCTTCTTGAAAGCAGTGCAGTCTGTGCAGAGCGTTGTGAACAGTCTTTTCGGGTGAAAACCCCATACATAAAAATAAACAACACACAACAAGGCAATATTCTAGTTCAGAGGGTAAGGTTGGGATCTGCACATCAGCATCGGAATTGGATTATATGGCCAAACTGCAGCTGGCCATTTCTAGCTAAAATTAGAGCAGCTGAAAAAATTTCGAGGTTCTTCGGACATTTTTGAGCAGTGTGGCAGAATTTCTACTCATTTCACTGTTCACTCCGCTTGGTGCCATAGACACAGATCTTGTGCCCCTGGAGTAATCTGATAACAGATTTTATCTAGTACTGTTTATCTAGACTTACGAGCTAAAAATCGTGCTGAGACAGCGGTCTAGAACAGTCAAAAGACAAGCACAACAAACTCTAATTATCTCGGCTGCACCTGCATGCAGGCCCGGGAGAACTTACTACATCCATTACACAATCAATGCCATGTGATAGGCAAAACAGGCTGCGCACAAACCATTAACGGCACGTATACAAGCTATAATTCAGGAGCATCACTTTTTAATCATTTAAATCAAGTGGATTAAGTGCACAGAAAGGGCTTGTGAATGGTGCAAGTTGCTATAGGGAGACAAAAACATATCTGTCAAGTTCACTTTACCCACCCTTAAATGCACAGATGTGATCACTCAGGTTAATCGGAAGCCTGTGGCTCCTCTCTAGTATTGTAGCTTACAAGGTGGAGGGCGGTTGCTTTCAACCACATTCCCACGTTAAGTTCCGAATCCGGGACTAGCAAAAACTAGTGCTTTTCACTGTCTCATTCGTGATGTTGATGCAGAATGCCAATGAGGCACAGGAAGTGGTCAGCATAGAGACAAGTCATGTTTCAAAAAATGCCTAGAACATCGCTAAACATAGATGTAAAACAAGCTACTTACGGAACGATGTGGCACCGATTGAGTTCTGCGAGTGGGAGCCAGGCGCGAATACCTCCGACACGAATTGGCTCGTCGGATTGCAACGCCTTGACGACGGCCACACGGTACCGGTAACTGCGCCACATGGCCAAGTGCCGTGCGTGGAACCAGGCAGGCACCTGCAACACGTCGCGGATGCTGCGAAGCAAAACACTTGGTAGTTGGAATAGTATTAAAGACTACCCCCCAAAAATACAGAAAAACATTTTAAATATTACAAAAAACAAAAAGACACTGAGGCACGCTAAGGATTAGATTTTAGTGGTCTTTAATGCAAATCCTGCGCAACGAAAATGAAAATAAACATTTCAGAACAAAAAAAAGGAAAGACGCAAGGCATGCACAAAACGCGCAGCATAGTCGCAGCGTAAGTTGGAAAAGTGGCCTTCGTAAAGCGATTTTCATAGGCACAGTTGCGAGGTAACCACATTAAGCAAAATAGCGAAGTGGCCACTGCACGTTTTTAAGGCTATATATATATTAGCATACCTGCATACATTGTTTTTCACAAGGAGGAAAAAGTAACCCGAGGGCATGCTCATCAGCAACGTCAACGCAACAGATTGGTCAGAAAAAGGTCTGTGGCACGCGACCCGAACGGTCAAGAAAAATTCCAGAGGATGATCTGGCACTGTGCTGTGGTCTGAAGCTCCGAGCTGCGAAGATGTGGGAAACCAGCGTCGCTACGACAGGAGCAGCATAGGCGCCTGGTTCTAAATGATGTCAGCATGAGAGGCCCAGAAAGTGGCCGTTGACCTCGAAGGTGCTCCTGAGGGAGGCTGCCCAGACTTGCCGCACCCTTGCCCAGCTGTTCCTGGTGTACTTGCAGCTACCCCACATCGCGCTAGGACGGGAGCAGTCCACACCAGTCAGCAAAGTGGACACATCAGCAGGAGAGTCCATGACGAGCTAAGGCTAGCAAGGCTGAAGATTGAGAGGAGGACCGGCACACTGGCGATGAGGACGAGCAGTGCGTTTGGCGAGATCAATTGACGGAGAGCCCAAGAAGTGGACCAGCCCGTTAACTACAAACACTCGACTAAGTGTCGACACAGCAACAGGCAACGAGTCACAATGTGACGAACTGTAAGAACATTCAATTGCTGGCACCATATTGGCTTAAAGCTAGCGGCTAGCACTAGTAATGGATTTGGACCACGACCTACTGTACTCCCATGTGTACTCTTGACCTGCCCAGATAGCCCCTCTCCAGCGCCCACGTCTAGTTTGTACCTTCTGCTACTAGGCCCATTATCTACGAGCGGCGTGGCGCTAGCCAGGCCCTGTGCGCTGGCGTCACTTTCAGCATTTGTGCTCATATTTCAGCCAACAGAGCACTCATAGTACGTGATTATTATGCCCAAACAAAAAATATTTCAGAAATATATATACTAAAAGATTTAGAAATTGTTTGCAATAGCAGCACTACTTGAAAGTAGTGTTGCTATTTAAATCTGGTGATCGTTCATCCCCGCTTAATTATAGACCCACATCTTTAACTAGTGCCATATGTAAACTTTTGGAACACAATATACACTCACAGGTAATCTCCTATTCAGAGGAACACAATATCATTTTTAAATACCAGCATGGTTTTTGCAAGGGCTATTCATGCGAAACTCAACTTGCAGGATATACTCATGACTTGCACTCATCATTGGACGCCGGCATTCAAATTGATGCCATATTCTTTGATTTTTCAAAAGCATTTGATCGTGTCCCGCACCATCGGCTCTTACTAAAACTTAGGCAGCTTAATATTCACCCACTTGTTCTCGCCTGGCTGCAAGCCTTTCTTTCCAGTAGAAAACAATTCATGTCTGTCAATACTCTCCTTTTGTTGAAGCCTCATCTAGAGTTCCCCAAGGAAGTGTGATTGGTCCCTTACTTTTCCTTATTTATATTGCTACATGAATGCAAATTGAGATCCTAGGGGGCGACGCGCGGGTGTGCCTGACGAGAAAGACGAAGGGTGGTCTCCGCCCGGGGTCTGGTCTACCGGGCACGCTGCTGCTGCTGCTGGTTTGAAATATATTTCATCCACAGTCTCATCGATACGGCGTTTCTCTTCCGTAACATATTTGGTAAAGGTGGAACGTTCCCCATCCTCACCACGAAGCTTCGCAGTGGCCGCACCGTCCAGCCTACGGCCATGGCTTCTAATGATAACCCCCCTCACCGCCATCACTTGGAGCGCCAGCTACTACGTACCTTGCGATGCCCCACCGCCGTGATCCCGGTACGTTCTTCGCCCAGCCTGGCCTTGACGTCGACTACTGGCTCCGCATGTACGAGCGCGTTAGCCTGTCTCACCGATGGGACCCAACCATGATGCTCGCCAACGTAATCTTTTACTTGGATGGCACCCCGCATATATGGTTCGATACTCATGAGGCCGAGCTCACCAGCTGGGACATCTTCAAGGACCGACTACGCGACACCTTTGGGGACCCGTCCGGTCGACAAACGGCCGCACAACAAGAACTGGCCACCCGAGTACAGTCATCAACCGAGTCGTATGTCTCGTACATACAGGACATCACATCATCACATCACTTTATTTCCTTAAAGACCCCTCAAGGGGGTATTACATAAGGGGTGGGTATATGGTGTAGCCAGGTGATTTCACTTGGTAAGAAAGTTTGTTACTTTGTCCAAGAAGTTTGATGGATTAGTAATTGCTGCAATGGTGTGGGAAAGGCCATTCCAATCTGTTGCTGCTCGGGGGAAAAATGAACAGAAAAATGTGAGGGTGCGAGCACGTGGGCGTGACACTTGCAATTCATGTCCGCGGCGATGAGGTATGCGTGTAAGGTGAACAATGTATGGTAGAAGACAGAGATCACTGTAATAAAATTTGTGAAATAATGATAGCGTGGCAATACGATGACGAAGACAGAGATTAGATAAACCGGATTCCGCTTTCAGTGACGATACGCTAGCTCGGTAATAAAAAGTGGAATAAATTAATCTAGCAGCACCGTTTTGGACAGCTTCCAGGGCAGATGCGAGGTAGGATTTGCTCGTCCATATGCTCGCGTTGTGCCGCAAAGTGGACGAGCAAATGACGGAGAGTGACAAGGTGGACCACATACTGAAGGGCATCGCGGACGACACTTTCAACTTGCTCGTTACAACAACGTCACAATCGTCGATGTTATAATTAAGGAATGCCACCGCTTCGAAATGGCCAAAAACCGCCGAGTTAGGCAGTTTTTGGCCATTGGTTTTTGGCAATGCACCATGCCACGACCCGTACACTCTGCCCAGATCCCGCAATCCGACGGAGTGGAGAACAGCAGATAACAAGCCAATCTGCTTCTGCTGTCACCGAGTTGGCCATGTCTCCCGCTACTGCCGCAGCACTTGGACGCCCCCCCGTTGGAGCCAATTTTCTTCTTCTCCTCGGCCATACGCGGACCCCCGTCGGTATTCGCCCAGCCGTGAATACCCTGCTTCCGACGCACCTAACAGCCGCTCTACCGCGTGTTCACCGTCACCGTAACGCCGCCGTTCTCCGTCGCTCCAACCCTGCCACTATCCATCATCGACTAACTATGAATCTTCCCGGATGGAAAACTAGATTATGCAGCTCCTGGAGGTAGTGCTGCATAAAGTGCGACTGACCCACATCTTCCGTTGACGCTACCTATTAATAAGAACTTGCTGGAAGTGCATGTGGACGGTCTTTCTTAGACGGCTTTAGTTGACACTGGAGCTCAGATGTCTATAATGAGTGCTCGTCTGTGTCGCCGTCTCAAAAAAGTACTCACGCCTGCCGCAATACAAGCCGTCCGTGTCGCCGATGGTGGAACTGTAGCCGTAATTGGAATGTGTACCGCTCGCATTAGCCTTGCCGGCCGCCATGTTCCTGTTTTATTTACCGTGCTCGACAGTTGCCCTCATGACGTCATCTTCGGGATGGACTTCTTATCAACGCATTCTGATCTGATTGACTGTTCCGTCGGCACTCTCCGTTTAGAACTTCCTCTTCTCCTGAATTCTCACCCTGAACTTCCAAACAGCCTGTGCACCACTGACTTCTTCCGGATACCACCTAAAGCTCTCACATTCGTTGAATTGGCAACACCCTCTCCCATGCCCGATGGTGATTATATCGTGACGCCTATTCCTGATGTTTTCCTGGTGCGTGACATTACTATCCCACACAACGTCGTAACCGTGGCCTCTAACCGAACATATTTACCTGTTATCAATTTCGGTTTTATAAAACAAGTGCTACCTCAAAGAATATCCGTCGCCACGCTAAGACCCTTAATTGACGACCACGTCGCCTGTTTTGCGGCAGACGTATGTCCCAATCACCTATGTCACTCGCAGGATGACACTTGCCTGGATGCAACATTATGCTCCATGATCGCCCCGGACCTCGAACCTGAGAAGTCAGCCGCGCTCTGCCACCTTCTGGCTTCATACCGCGACATATTCGACATAGACAGCCGTCCACTAGGCCAGACTTCACTAGTCAAGCACCGCATTAACACAGGTGATTCTCATCCCATTCATCAGCGACCATACCGGGTGTCTGCCACCGAGCGTGAAGTAATTCAACAAGAAGTCGCCAAGATGTTAGCCAAGGGAATCATTGAGCCCTCTTCGAGCCCTTGGGCGTCCCCCGTTGTGCTCGTTAAAAAGAAAGATAGCATGTGGCGCTTCTGCGCGGATTACCGCCATCTGAATAGAATCACAAAAAAGGACGTTTACCCTTTACCCCGCATCGATGACGCTCTCGATTGTCTCCACTGCGCTCGATACTTTTCTTCAATAGACCTACGTTCCGGCTACTGGCAGATTGCTGTCGACGAAAAAGACCAAGAGAAGACTGCATTTGTAACTCCAGATGGCCTACATCAGTTCAAGGTTATGCCGTTTAGGCTATGCAACGCCCCAGCCACGTTCGAGCGCATGATGGACTCTCTGCTACAAGGGTTCAAATGGTCAACATGTCTCTGTTATCTTGACCATGTTGTAGTATATTCTCCAACATTTCAGACCCACCTTCAGCGTTTGTCAGCTATTCTCGACATATTCCGCACTGCAGGTCTTCAACTGAACTCGTCGAAGTGCCACTTCGGACACCGGCAAATTACAGTGTTGAGTCACCTTGTCGACGCATCTGCTGTGCAGCCCGACCCAGAGAAAATTCGTGAAGGCACGAGTTTTCCTGTACCCCGGTCAGTCAAAGATGTCTGGAGTTTTGTAGGACTTTGTTCCTACTTTAAAAGGTGTGTGAAAGGTTTCGCAACCATCGCTGGACCTCTCACTGAGCTTCTGAAGAAAGACGTCACGTTTACGTCGGGTACCGACCAAGCTGTTGTTTTTTCTCATCTAACGACTCTGACGACTCCACCTATGTTGGCTCACTTTGACCCGTCCGCTCTGACAGAAGTCCAAACCGATGCTAGTGGTCACGGGATTGGAGCCGTCCTAGCCCAACGCCAACGGGGACATGACCGAGTTGTTGCCTACGCTCGCCGCCTCCTCACAGCTGCTGAGCACAACTATTCCATTACAGAGCGTGACTGTCTCGCTCTTGTTTGGGCAGTCTCAAAGTTCTGTCCACATTTATATGGCACAAATTTCTCAGTAGTAACTGACCACCATGCGCTATGTTGCCTTACCTCACTGAAGGATCCTACTGGCCGGCTCGGGCGCTGGGCTCTGTGACTGCAAGAGTATACCTACATGGTGACGTACAAGTCCGGACGCCTACATCAGGATGCAGACTGTCTGTCCCACTACCCAGTTGCTGAGTCGAGCACTGTACTTGACACCGACACTGGCCCTTGTGTCTTTTCTCTTTCACAAATGACATGCATCGGTGGCGAGCAGCGCCATGATGCGTCCTTGCGTTCTATCATTGAGCGCCTCGAATCAGCATCTTCCAATCAGTCCCATAGCTCGTTAATGCTCCACAATGGTGTATTATACCGCCTAAGTTTTGAGCCGGATGGACTAGCTCTGCTGCTTGTCATTCCGAAACACCTTCGCTCGGAAGTTCTACATGAACTTCATCACCTTCCGACTGCTAATCATCTTGGTGTGTCACGCACTTACGACCGAATACGCCGACGATTCTTTTGGCCAGGGCTTGCATGCTCAGTCAGAAGATAGGTTGCGGCTTGTGAGAAATGTCAGCACGGCAAAACGCCATCGACACTTCCCACCGGACGCCTTCAACCACTTGACATTTCGTCAGAACCATTCTTTCGCGTTGGCTTGGACCTACTTGGCCCTTTCCCCTCGTCTTCTTTGGGTAACAAGTGGATAGCTGTTGCCACCGACTACGCCACGCGTTATGCCATCACACGAGCTCTTCCAACAAGCTGCGCCACAGACGTCGCCGACTTCCTCCTCAAGGACGAATTTCGCAACACAGAGCCCCACGGAGCCCCACGGCAGCTGCTTACAGACCGTGGCCGCACCTTTTTGTCGAAGGTGATAGCCGACATCTTGCAGTCCTGTCAAACGAGACACAAGCTGACTACGTCATATCATCCGCAAACCGATAAACTCAAGGAGCGTCTAAATCGAAATCTTACAGACATGCTCGCTAAGTATGTTTCTACTAACCACACCGACTGGGATCTTGCATTGCCGTACGTGATATTTGCCTATAATTCTTCGCGCCATGACACTGCCGGTTACTCTCCATTTTTTCTGCTGTTTGGCCGAGAACCAACATTGCCTCTAGACACCGTCATACCATCCACTGCGCGGCCGACCAATGATTATGCCATGGACGCTATCATTCGGGCTGCTCACGCACGCGAAATCACCCGTACTCGCCTTCTGACCTCTCAAGTGAAGCAACGGGGTCTGTATCACCAGCGACACCGCGTCGTACACTTTCTACCCGGTTCTTTGGTCCTGCTCTGGTCTCCGACCCGTGAAGTTGGCTTGTCAGAAAAACTGCTTACTCGCTACACAGGTCCATACCAAGTCCTTCATGTGGTTACCCCTGTGACATATGAAATTGGTCCCGTCACCCCATCGCCTTCATGTGCCCAACAGGCTACCGATATTGTACATGTTGTGCGCTTGAAGCCCTACCACTCTCCTAGTGACGTTGACATTTAGATGCGCCGAGATGGCGCTTCTGCCGCCGGGGATTATGCTACATGAATGCAAATTGAGATTCTAGGGGGCGACGCGCGGGTGTGCCTGACGAGGAAGACGAAGGGTGGTCTCCGCTCGGTGTCTGGTCTACCGGGCACGCTGCTGCTGCTGGTTTGAAATATATTTCGTCCACAGCCTCGTCGATACAGCGTCTCTCTTCCGTAACAATATTAATGATTTACCCTCCTCAGTCAATTCTAAAGTTAGGCTATTCGCTGATGATTGTGTCATTTACCATACCATTTCATCTGAAACTAATCGACAATCTCTACAATCTGATCTTGTCTCTTTAACTACGTGGTGCACAGCATGGCAAATGACACTAAATCCTTCAAAGACTAAGCTAATCTGTTTTACTAAATAAGCGTCTCGTATTCCAACGTCTTACTTGCTAAATAATACTTCAGTGGAGCTTACGACCTCTTATAAATACCTTGGGGTTAGCATTCGGTCTGACCTGTCATGGCATCACCACATGAACGTCACCCTTGCTTCAGCAAATTGCTCGCTTGGGTTCCTTAAACGTAACTTGCAACACACCCCCTTGCACTTGCGTAAACTGGCTTATATCACCCTCATTCGTCCTAAAATAGAATATGCGTCGACCATTTGGGATCACGATCAAGACAACATTATTAAAAACATCAAAGCCCTGCAGAACCGTGCTGTACGCTTTATATTTTTTATTATTCATGTCACACCAGCATCACTTCATTGAAACTTCATGCCGAACTGGAAGTCTTATCACGTCGCCGTAAAATTGCTCGCTTATCACTACTACATAAGCTCTACCATCACACATTACTTCACGGGAACTTCTTGAGGCCACCCCCTGCCATCTTTCCGCTTCCTGATCATCCCTTTAAAATCGAACACTTCTCTTGTCGCACATTTCATTATGCTTAATCCTTCATAACGCGCACAATAACCGAGTGGAATAACTTACCATCAAACATTGCAACCGTCCCCGATATCACTGTATTTCAGAACCTACTAAACATGAGTGCAAACGTCTGAACCTTTTGCGGTATTTCCCCCCTCTTTCTTCTGCAAACCGTGTTTTCTGTATAATCTGCGTAGGGTCATGATTCGCGTTATTTTTTGCTGTGTTTGCTTAATTCAGTATTTCTTACGTGCTATTGGTGATGTTGTCATTCCTTTATGTTTTAATGACACGTGTGCTTGTAGTAAGCTAGATTGCGTTTTATTGTACTCTTGTGACTCTATTTCCTTCCTTGCTCAGATCAGTTTTAAAATATTTTTATAGTTTCATTACTGTTTGGCTCATATTATTTATTCTGATTATTTAAGACTGTGTGGTAAGAATATTGACCTTATATTTACTCTAATCTATTTAGCAGCTGTATATAGTTTAGCTTGCGTATTTTCTGGCCCAATTAATCATTTCATGTGCCTGTATGTGTTATAGCCCCCCCCCCTATGTAATACCCTCCAGTGAGAGGGCCCTTAGGAGTATTCTGAATAAATAAATAAATAAATAAACAAATGAATGGATCTGACACTAATAGGCTGTCCTACACTCCGTAAGTCTTCGAGTTGTCATGTTTGTCAGACAGTGTGCAATAAACATTTTACCACACCGAATAGCTTACTTGGCCAGCCATCTAAGTTTCCAGAAATAGTCACATATATGCTGGCAGTTCGTTGCAGAATGCAGGCATTCTGACTCCAGTACCGTCCAAACAGCCGTGAAGTAGCAGACGAACAGATTAAAGGTAGCACCATCAACGGTGTGTGGTTGAACGAGAACGGGGACACGCGCTTCCATAAGAATCCTGCCATCTGGATAGGTCAAGAGTAGGTCATTATTTGGACTGAGCTACAGTCAGTTTGAGTGTGCTCATGTACACGGGTTGTTATTGTGTGAGCAATGGGGCACGTAGACAAGGCAAAAATATAGCGAAAAGGACTTTAATAAACAGGAGCTTAATAAACAGTCGTGGTGCACACGGGCCTAGGAATAACACTAACAAATCGCGTCTCGGCTAGCTCAACAAGGAGCACAAGGCTTGCAGATAATGTGTAGTCTCACATTCAACCCCTCTTTTTTTGTAAAATGGTCGATGGGCTTTTGAGATCACACCCCACCAAGGTTTTTTTTTTTTTTTTCACCCAGTCTAGTAGCAATCAAAACAGCAATATCTTCCCAGAATATTACAAAGATGTGGTCCTTCTTAAACTCTTCACCTTTGTCTGACGTTTGGCCTTTCTACGTGCTTTGATATTCTCCCGACATTTCTGTTGGCGCTCAATCTGACGTTGTTCGAGTTGCTGAGTGCGTGAATCCCACTTCCTGTGCCTCTTCTGCTGCCTCTTCTCGCACCGTTTCAGCGATGACGTCATCAAAATATGGTCACCTCTGAACTTGATCTCCCTTTTCTTGTCCAGAGCCCAGTGACCTTTCCGCTTCTCCTGAGCCCCTTTCGCACAGCACATTTAACATTCCTTAAGGTGCTTCACCTTTTATGCCTTCAACTCCAGTTGCCGGACAACCTCCTCCTCCTTTTCAGCCTTGGACCATGCATCTGTACCAGCTGACGAGTCAGTCAGTTCAAGCTTACTGTAGACAATGTGGTTGTCACGGTAAAAGGCAACTACAGCCTGGCGTGCCTTTCCCAATTTCGTGTTTTTCGCAATGGCAACGCTGCCTTGAGTTGGCTTGTGTCACTTGTTTTTGCGTGGCTTAGCAGCTGGCGTCATGGCTTCTTTCCCTGCCTTGGGCACCGGGCACACCACCTGCTGGTTCCTCATCTTGGAGAGCCTCAATCTTACAGCTAAGATGCTGTCGGGGCTCATCCAGAGAACTGACACATTTTAGTACGGCCGAGTGCATGCCTGCATTGTTTTCCTTTTGCTTCTTCGTTTTCAATTCATTGGCTTGCCGTGGCTGGCTAACTCTCTGGCAATGTCCCGAGTCCAGCCGTCCCGTCTAGACGTTTTAGTCCTTAGCATGAAGCTCTTGACATTGGCATTGAATGAAATTGTCATCTTTGCTGTATCTATGCAGGTGACATGTGTATGATGATAGATCTGGCAAAAGATCAGTAGAGTGGTCAGCACCTTTGTAAAGCCCCAAGTCATTGTCCTCAGCGGCAAAGACGTCGACATGCTGGTGCAATACGTGTTGAACTGCAGTAACTTCTTGTTGTAACTGAGGACTTACGTGGGCATCACGTAGCTGCGGCCGTGGCAATTTCAATGTGGTATCACTCGAGTAAAGTTGCGCCGCGTTTCGTTCATGTGGCATCACATTAGGTAACCCTGCATTTCATTTGAGAAATAGCCATGTTGGCTGGGGTTTGTGCGGTGACAGAGAAAACGGCGAACAGGCTGTAAAAGACGTTTCTTGTATAAAAAAAAAGGTGTAGAGCTAATGAACAGCACAACAGCATTACACATTCATGGCAGCGGCTTCTGCAGGCATCGCAGGACAACACCCCAGCTGGGATGGCAAAATTCTGTTGGATGAGGTGGCCGAACAATCAGCTCAACATGAGTGGCTTCAAACCAGTCCTCTTCTATAATCAAAGGCAAGAGGTCTCTAGCCAGAACTAGAGCCTCAAGCACTGCAGAAGTAGGCCCCACAGTGATGCGAGTACATATTGTACCAACTGGCATGACAGCACCACCACCTATAACAGATATGAGAGGCTTAGACCATGATAACACGTTTTACAATCCAACAACACTCAGCAAGAGCATTGTGCGTTTGTAACCACTGTCTGGAAACACATCAACAGGGCCTACAAGTGGAATGTAGGCTTGAATTACGGCGCACTGCATTAATGGTTTTTCGAGTGGCTCTGAAGCTTGAGAGCACGCCATGGAAGGAAGACTCATTTGCTGGCTCTGAGCATTGCATCTGGAATAAAGGCACTTGGATGCAAGATGGCCAGCCTACAGACAATGATAGTACGTGGCCTTGCTTAGGTCATCCCCAGGGCGATAAGCAGGTTTACCGTTTCAAGAGCTGATTGCACAGTAACGACTGCCTTGCTCTTCTAATGATAATGAGGAAATGCTACACGAGACTGTTGACTGAGCCGGATCGATTGGTGACGAAGATCGGTCGTTCATTTTACCAATCTGCTGCACAGGTATGGAAGGCACTCGTGTCGTTGATGTTCTGGCTGCAATAGGCGGCTGACTTGGGAAAACAGAGGCATGCTCTAAAGTTCGATCGAGTTGGGTGACGATGGTAAAAATGCACTCACAGTTGGTGGCCATTGTGCAGCGATGGTTGTTGCTAAGGAAGTGTGCTTTGTGCACACCCTGTTGTGCACACTGAATGCACTGAGGATCTGTCAGTTGGACGGGACATCTTGAAATTACGCACAGTTTTACCAACGAGTAGTCAACGAGACTCTCACTGGGTGACTAGACGCGTCTGGTGACTATGAGCTGCCACTGCAAAAGTGTAGGCTTGTTCCCAAACTGGTTCTCGAACGCAGCTTTGAAATTCCCTGTGTCCAACTGGTTTCCTGCCACGCTTTCTCAATTTGCAGCATGGCCATGGAGCTTACCAAGCATCACGGCTAGGAGAGTAGACGGTGTCCATGACGCCAAGCCTTGAGTACGCTAATGTTCTTCAAGCCACTGGTGAACTGAAATGCTACCGTCACCACTAAAGGTTGGCAGCGAAGCCCAAAGGCCGGGCAACGTAGTGACTTGAACTGGAAACATTGGCCGTTGTGACATCAAAAAATGCTGTAGTAGGTCATTCAGCACTTGCGTACTTAAAACCGACTGCTCAGCTGTTGAGTCGGACTTACCAGACGGTTGACAGTTCCGGGCGATGTCATGAAGCAAGCGCTCAATCATGTTTTACTGCGAGCCAGTCGTCTCCAAACTACGGCGCGAAAGTTTTTGGTGTATGAAGTCCGCTGTGAACCCATCGAGGTTTTCCACAGTGGCCTCATTCCAGTTTATAAGCAGCATTGCGGTCGATGGACGGTCGGGCGATTTCGAAGAAGGCTTAACGCAGGCAAAGGCGGAGATGTGGGCCGCTGGTACCAACCACCAACTCACACGAAATAAACGAGAGGCTCTAGCTTCCGCTGCATAGTTGTTCGACGACTGCGCCAAATGTGAGGACTCGACAACATAGACAAAGTAATGATATGGCAAAAAGGACTTTAATAAACAGGAGCTACGGCATCAATAGAGTCGTAGTGCACGTGCGCCTAGGAGCAACACTACAAAACAGCGTCTCGACTAGCTCAACATGGAGCACAAGGCTGCCAGATTACGTGTAGTCTCACAGATAGATAGATATCTGGGGTTTAACGTCCCAAAACCACCATATAATATGAGAGACGCCGTAGTGGAGGGCTCCGAAAATTTCGACCACCTGGGGTTCTTTAACGTGCACCCAAATCTGAGCACACGGGCCTACAACATTTCCGCCTCCATCGGAAATGCAGCCGCCGCAACCGGGATTTGATCCCGCGACCTGCGGGTCAGCAGCCGAGTACCTTAGCCACTAGACCACCGCGGCGGGGGACGTGCAGTCTCACAATTGTGTTAATAATTGTTATTGAGTCGTTGAGTGTTATGAAGTTATTGATTGTTATTGAGTTGTTGAGTGCTTTAACACAAAATCTATGTATTGTTCTTGTTAATTTTGGGTGATAAGGTGTGTTTGTCTTGACACGCTCGTCTCCTGTTTCTCTAAAATCAATCCTTCACAAGCGCTCCCGAGATAAAATTAACGTGACGGCATGGTTGCTATGATTATACCACCGTGCAACATTACATCAGCCAACGAGGTATACATGGCGCTTAAATTTTTCTAGAAAAAAAAAAAATGATCGATCTCTCAGTCACAGGAATCGGTCAAACACAAAAGTAAAACGTGTCCTTACAGAAGTAGTTTTTTTTTTACTGTATATCAATATCAGAGAGCTTTAACAACATCACTTAGTGTTGGACAGCTATAAAGAGCCAGCGCTGGAGTTTCTGCGGTGCCCTGGCAGTCAAAGCGCGCTCTTCTCAGCCACTCCCGCAGGCGAGAGTGGCGGCTGGTAAAGGCAGTGCGGGCATGCAACGCCGAAATGAAACTAATGGCCACTGGTGATACTGCTGGTATGATCACTTCCCTTTATTCAAGTGCGACAATAGTTTGAAATAAGGAAGGACGTATCCCTGCACATTTTTTCTTTCTTAATCATAATGTTACGGGTAACTTATTTATTAAATTAAGTCCGATGCACCGTGCTCGGCGAACAAGATGGCGACAGCTCATCAACAACCAGCCACCAACGTCGTCTTTCTCTTTCTTGCAGCCAGGCTGTGCCGGCTGTTGTGTGTCATAACCCCCCGGTGGTAGAAGCACCGTCTCGGTGCTTGAGCAACTCGGATGCGGTAGAAGGAGGGTGATAAGGCTTCAGTTGAGCTATGTGCACGATGTCACTTGAAGGTGACGATAATGATGTTGAATCGGCTGGAACGATCTCGTATGTAACGTTAGTCACCTGGCGAACGACGCAGTATGATCCAGTGTAGCGTGACAGCAGTTTTTCAGAAAGCCCTACACGCCGAGTGGAGGACCAGAGGAGGACAAGGGAACCCGGTGAAAAGTGCACGTTTCGATGATGGGAATCGTAGAGCTGTCTTTGGTGCTTCTGTGAGGCCTGCAGATGGCTGCGGGCGAGTTGGCGTGCGTGGTCGGCTCGCGCGATGACTTCGCCGGCATACTCAGTGACCGAGGGCAGCAAAGTGTCAAAGGGTAGGCGGGTTCTCGGCCATATAGAAGATAGAATGGCGAATAGCCGGCGGTGTCGTGACGTGACGAATTATATGCAAACGTCACAAATGGCGGAAGAACGTCCCAGTCTTGGTGGTCGGCCGCTACATATTTAGAAAGCATGTCGGTTATGGTGCGATTGAGGCGCTCCGTAAGACCGTTCGTTTGCGGATGGTACGAAGTGGCAAACTTGTGCTTGGCAGAGCAAGAGCGCAGGATTTCATCAACGACAGCTGGTAGGAAGGTCCGGCCCCGGTCAGTGAGAAGTTGGCGTGGAGCTCCGTGTACTAAAATAATATCATATACCAGAAAGTCCACCACATCGGTTGCGCAACTCGTCGGAAGTGCTCGTGTGATAGCGTACCGTGTCGCATAGTCAGTGGCATACCATGTTGCATAGACAGCGATCCATTTGTTGCCTGAGCTGGAGATCGAGAATGGGCCAAGCAGGTCGAGGCCAACTCGAAAAAAAGGTTCAATGGGAATGTCGATCGGCTGAAGGAATCCAGCTGGTAGGAAAGATGGCTTTTTGTGGCGCTGGCAGGGCTCACAAGCGGACCGTAGCGTCGAACAGAGCAGGCAAGACCAGGCCAAAAGAAACGACAACGTACACAGTCGTATGTGCGAGAGACGCCCAAGTGGCCTGCCAAAGGAGCGTCGTGAATTCGGTTGAGAACAGTTGCACGAAGATGTGCTGGTATGACAGGAAGCAAGTCATGGCTATATGGATCGAGGTTACGGTGATACAAGATGCAGTCTTTTACCAGGAACATTTGTAGAGATGCGTCGCGAGGCATTGACTCAAGCTTGTCAATGATGGTTCGCAGGGAAGCATCCCGGCGTTGTTCGTGACCAAGGTTGAGTAGCTGCGTCACAGACAGAAGGTCTGGAAAGGTGTCAGTATAAGCAGCTTCTTCCACAGGATAGCGTGATAAACAATCCGCATCTTGATGTGACCGCCCTGTTTTGTACGACACGGTGAATGTGTATTCTTGTAATCGTAGGGACCAACGAGCGAGGCGTCCTGTGGGATCCTTGAGTGAGGCCAGCCAGCAGAGCGCGTGGTGGTCGGTGACTACCCGGAATGGACGCCCGTATAAGTATGGGCGAAACTTGGCGACTGCCCACACAAGAGCGAGACACTCACGCTCCGTGATTGAATAGTTGCGCTCGGCTGTAGATAGCAGTCGGCTTGCATATGCTATAACACGGTCATGTCCGAGTTGGTGTTGCAATAGCATTGCCCCGATGCCATGCCCACTAGCGTCAGTTCGAACCTCGGTTGAAGCTGATGGATCGAAATGAGCTAAAATCGGCGGTGTTGTAAGGAGCGTTGTGAGCTGGGAAAAAGATGAGGCTTGATCAGCGCCCCAGAAAAACGGGGTGTCCTTCTTCAGGAGGTTTGTGAGTGGGTGTGCAATGATGGCAAAGTCCTTAACAAACCGTCAAAAATAGGAGCACAAGCCCACAAAACCGCGAACGTCCTTTGTTGACTTCGGAACAGGAAAGTCCGTGACGGCGCGAATTTTCTTGGGATCCGAGCGGACTCCTGCGGCATCGACGATGTGGCCAAGTACGGTTATTTGACGATGAGCAAAGTGGCATTTCGACGAGTTCAGTTGAAGTCTGGCCCGACGAAAAACTTCAGGAATCGCCGATAGACGCTTGAGATGGGAGTCGAATGTGGGCGAGAAAACAATAACGTCGTCTAAATAACATAAGCAGGTTGACCATTTAAACCCTTGGAGCAATGAATCCATCATTCTTTCGAATGTGGCCGGCACATTACAGAGACCAAAGAGCATAACTTTGAAGTGATGAAGCTCGTCAGGAGTGACGAATGCGGTCTTCTCACGGTCCACCTCGTCCACAGCGATCTGCCAATAGCCAGATCGAAGGTCGATAGTGGAAAAATACGAAGCACCATAAAGGCAGTCTAAGGCATCGTCGATTCTAGGCAATGGGTAAACATCTTTCTTCGTAATTTTGTTGAGATGTCTATAATCTACACAAAAGCGCCATGTTCCATCCTTTTTTCTGATCAGGATGACAGGAGAAGCCCAGGGGCTACAAGAGGGCTCGATTATGTCTTTTGCAAGCATCTTTTCGACTTCCTGTTGTATGACTGTTCGCTCGGACGCGGAAACACAGTATGGACGTCGGTGAATGGTACTCGCGTCACCAGTATTGATGCGATGAGTAACAACACTCGTTCGGCTTAAAGCCATGCTGGCGAAGTCGAAAATGTCACTATAGGACTCCAAGACGTGACGAAGGGCTTCCGCTTGATCAGGAGCAAGGTCTGATGATACCATGTGGTCAACGTCGACGCCAGATAAACGTCATAGAGTTGGTTCATGGTCTGAGGTGCAGCAATCATCCACTCTGAAGGGTTCAACCGTATGGTCTTGTAGAGCAGTAATTTCGGCCAGGAAGATACCTTGTGGAAGAATTTGGGCAGTGAGGGCAAAATTGACAATAGGAAGGCATGTGTGATTTTCAACGATTGTCAAAATGGTGTGCAGAACAGGGACGCCATGCGTAAGCATCACGGCATGAATTGGGGCCACCATGTAATCGCTGTCAGGTACAGGTAGTGTAGAGAAGAGGTCGATATGTGTGACACAGTTAGGCGGAAGGCGTGCGAAATCAATGCAGCAAAGGCGACCTTGGGGTGGGTTGGTCAGATCAGAAAGTAGAGGCATTTCAAGGTCAAGACAGTCGGCTGAACAATCTATAAGGGCCGAGTGAGCGGTTAGAAAATCCATGCCTAGAATTACTTCATGAGGGCAATTTTCTATAACGGTGAAAAGAACAGCAGTGCTTCTAACGGCGATAGTCACACGGGCAGAGCACATGCCAATAATCGCGGCAGTTCCCCCGTCGGCGACTCGAACGGCTCGGTTCAAGGCGGGTGTGATAACTTTTTTTAGGCGGCAACGAAGAGCAGCACTTATTATGGACACATGCGCGCCGGTATTGATCAACGCGCACACAGGTACATTGTCTAAAGTAACGTTCAAAAGATTCCGGGTGGTCGGTAATGTTACAAGAGGATTTCTTGCAGGGGTCGTCGTCACGGCAGTTTCACCTCCAGAAGCTGCACTGCCTAGTTTTCCAGTTGGGAGCGCTGCGAATAGGTCAGAGAGGCAGGACGGCGTTGTGGGGGCGACGAGATTGACGGCGAGCAGGGGATGGTGAGCAGGCGTAGCGAGGTCTCGTCAGAGGTGCGGCAGAATCAGAAGATGTGGTCGGCATTGGGGAATCAAAATCAAATGTCGAGGACCACTGGTGGACAGAAGTGGCCTGGGTAGGAGGCCCATAGTGTGCCGGCGGAGCCCAGTGATTGCGGCAGTGGCGAGCAATATGACCGACACGTCGGCAGTTGAAGCATATGGGCTTGTCGTCCAGTGTACGCCATTCGGACAAATTGCGCTGTCGAGAGTAGTTGGAACCATATCGAGGAGCGGAGGGACGAGGATAAAAAGGCTCGGCAGAGTCAACTGGTTGAATGGGGTGTAGGCCGACAATCGATAATTCTTGACGAACGACGGCTTGTACTAGTGAGATAGTGGTCGGTGAAGGATCGGGCGTTGGAATTGGAGTAGCTACTGGTTGGGCTGCCTCGGCCTCGCGACGAATGATGCGGGTGAGGTTGTCACATGGGGGAACTGGGCGAACGGCGTCATCACAAGAGGAAGTAGCAGCTGTGTTCGGCAGGGCGTGATGCCGTGGGTGACGCGGCGGGCTTTAGCCTGTTCTAGACGGCGGCATTCTGTCAGGATCGTGTCGATGCTCGTGACGTTATTAAAAACCAGCAGGTTGAAGGTCAGCAATCCCTTTGAGGACGTGATTAACTTTTTCTTCTTCTGACATGAGCTTGCCGACCTTGCTACAAAGCGCCAAGACGTCAAGAATGTATGAGACGTACGTTTCAGTAGACCTCTGGGCGCGAGTGGCGAGAGTCTTCTTGGCAGCGAGCTGAGGACCAGATGAATCGCCGAAAAGATCATGGATCTTCGATTTGAAAAGATCCCAGCTTGTGATTTCGGCTTCGTTGGTTTCGAACCATGTCCGCGGCGTGCCGTCGAGGTAGAACACAACATTGGCGAGCATGAGCGTGGGATCCCAGTGGTGGGTAGCACTGACTCGTTCGTACCCGTGCAGCCAGGAGTCAACGTCGACGGTACCGTCAGCTGAGAAAGTTCCAGGATCCCGCAGGGGTGGCAGGGTGACGTAGGTTGTCGACTCGGATCAAAAGACCGGTGGGGATGAGGCACTGGCAGTTGAAGTAGCCGAGGAGTCCCCGGTGTTGCGACCGCTGCGCGTCTCCATCGAGCTACGGGAGTCGTCCATTTCCGCCATTAATGTTACGGCAACTTATTTAATAAATTAAATACGATGCACCGTGCTTGGCGAACAAGATGACGACAGTTCATCAACAACCAGCCACCAATGTCGTCTTTCTCTTTCTTGCAGCCAGGCTGTGCCGGCTGTTGTGTATCAATATCAATAAAAAATTCTTCCACCTCTCTGAAGAGAATCATGAGAAAATGCGAATGCGTAGATAACGGCACTTCGCACGTGAGAACTCAGCCTTAGAAAAATAATGTTTTTTTTTTTACACCACACAACCAATAGCGCCGTTTACTGCACGCGGCATTTTTCGGTCGTGAGAAACGCGGTATGAATTTCCAGCTCTAGTTGTAGATAGTGTGCACTGTTAAAAAATACTAAGAAGTGAACCAAACAAACAGCGTTCTCGGCTCAGCGTTAGTGTTTTAGAGCGGCGTCTCGAGCACACATTTACGGATGTTCTTGAGAGTCCTGCCAGCGAACTGTCAAGAGGGAGGCGCTAGCGGACAGGAGAATGGGGCACAGGGAGGAGAGAAAGTGAACGACGAGAGAAGGAGCGGCGAAGCACTGCACCTGTCATTTGACCTGACGGCCATAATATAACCGTCTTATCAACACAAACGCTCCCCAAATGCTGGCAGCACAAACGCTACAAACGCAATGGCAAAGTCATGTTCAAGTCAAAGAGGTGGGGGCTCCGTTTGCTAAGGGCGAGAATAAGTGTGGCGCCCACAGCTGTTGCTGACAGCTGCCACGTCGAAGCATTACGTGGTGGAAGCTCCAGTTGCTAGGGACGCACCCACCCGCAGATGTTGCTATAGGAGAGGGCAGTAGACGAATCCCGACGGACGCTTGACATAGCCCAACTAAAAAATGCATTCGCATTTAAAAAATACGCGGCATTGCATGTCAGACGAACAAAGTATGTTCTGCTCTCGTTCTCCAGTCTAGCGGTATTGGGCTATTTTCTAGGCCGAATTGTGCCTGTCTGCTACATTTATTCAATAATGAAGAAGGCCACCAGTGGAAAGCATGACGAACAGACGAATTTATCCAGTGTTTTGCAGGAAATAAGGCTAGCATATCATGCAGCATACGCCATAAGTAAAAAAAGTTTTTATCTGACCACCACCACCAAACTCCATCTGATGCCTCCACGTGAAGTGAATGATACAAGTACGTTGTCTACATAATTTGCTAACAGTAACATGAAAGGAAAGCTACCAGGGTTCATAGCACTTGAGTGAAGTGAAATTCAAGAGTTTTCAAGGACTTTCAAGCACCTAACGAATACTCTTCAAGGACCTAAAATAACACCTGAAACTCCTGAAAATGACAACACCACTTTTTAAAGCATAAAAATTTGTACTTTATCACAGAAGCAAAACCAAATACATTTGAACAATAATTTTCTATCTAACAAAATTTAACATTATTTATCAGCTCGATATTTTCTGTTTATCACAGGCTTCAAAAACCGGTTTTATGGTTTGCTTAATAAATTAACACATATTGCACCACATATTGCACCACAAGACATATTGCACACAGACACGCACACATAAACAAAAAGCCCTTTTTCGGCAGTGGACTAGAGATTCATGAAGAAGTTCATGATTCAGAAGTTCATGAAACTTTCCTTTCAATTTCTCATCCACTCCTGCAAGTTATGAAGTCTTCTCTTCCGCTGTTTTACTCAAACTGTTGGACTTCACGATAAAAGAAATGTCACTTGTAGCTTCTGCCCTTTCAAAGTAGTTGGCAGCGCAAGCTGTCAAGTCAGCGATTGTTTCTTCAAGCTAGCGCCTCTTCACCTTGATACTGTGAATTTTTTTCTCAATGTTGCTTCTCTTTGATATCTTTGCCTGCTTGTTCGCTTGTTTTTTCTTCTCCTCCAAGTAGGCCTGATAGTAGCTGTGTGCAGCTGAGACAGATTTGAGCAATTCCTTTGTTATTGCAATGTTGACACCACCAGCCTTGCTTACTGCATCATAGGTGACACTGTGACACGACGCATGTGAGATCTCTTTTAGGTTTTCAACAAATACCTGTCGGTTTATTTATTTATTTATTTATTTATTTATTTATTTATTTATTTATTTATTTATTTATTTATTTATTTATTCATGATACCTTACAGTGCCCGATAGGGCATTGAGTAAGGGGAGCAAGTACGAAACAAAAAGGGAAACAAAATTGAACTACAATACAAAATTGAAATAATACAGGGAAACAAAATTGAAAAAAAGAAAAAAAAGGGTACAGTGTAGTTAAGGAACTTTTTTTTCCTTCCTCCTTTTCCCCCCTTCTCTTTTCCTCCTTTTTTTTACACATGGCAAAAAACAGCAATTAACAGCAAAAAAAACACAATATATATACATATATATGTATATATATATACACACATATACATATGTACAGTACAAAGCATTTTCAAACAGAGGAACAGCATTTCTTATTCCATGAAACAATTTTTCGCCAATCACACACACTCGCAAGGAAAGAATGGAGGAAGAATTCGCGAAAAAAAAAAGTAATGGTGACGACATGATACTATTTCAAGAAATGCTTACGCAATTGGTCAAGAAATGCTTGATGGTTACTGATAGATGCAATATTGTCGGGAAGATCATTCCATAGAACAATGGCTCGGGGAAGTGCTGATGAATTGAAAGTGTTAGTTCGTCCACTGATGCGTTTAATGCTATATTGATTATGCAAGCGGCGTGATATGCGTGAAGGCGCTTCCATTGGTAAGGGAGATGGCCTGATGCTATAGCGATATTTATGGAATAAAGATAAAAGAGAAATGGAACGACGTACATTTAATGGCACAAGCGGTATGTCATGTTTGATCTGCGTTATGCTGGAATGTGGGCTGTAGTTGGAAGTAATGAAACGAGCGGCTCTGTTTTGTACAGACTCAAGCTTGTTAGTCAGGTAGATTTGATGAGGAGACCACACTGGTGAAGCATATTCTAATTGCGGACGAACGATGGTTTCATAGGTGAGTTGTCTTAGACTGCTTGGTGAGTTCCACAAGTTCCGGCGCAGGTATCCAAGTTGACGCTGAAACCTCTTTCAACAGAGGCCTGTCCATGGCTCAAAACTAGAAGTCGTACAGCCTTCCATAGGTGCATGTACGACGAACTGCTATCAGTCTTTAGCTGCTCAAGATAAAATTCATCCAGACAGGTAGAGCATTTGTCAAACTGCCGCGGGTTGGGCTTTTTCTCCTGCAGAAGTTCAGCGTATTCTCCAAGCACTGCATCGCACTCATGCTCATCTAACCGACCAACTGCTATGAGTGCGTCTAGGACTTTCCTAAAGCTTGTAAAACACTCATCGGGCTTTGAGGCCATTTGACAGGGGTCGAACGAACCAGCTGATTTGCTAGTGGGCTCTTCTCGAGAATTTTTTTGTTGTAGCTACAAGGAACTGTCTACATTCTATTCGAAAGGCGAATACTTCTCTGGCACTCACCTTTGCAGCCTTGATTATTTCTCTAGCAGCATGACCGACATCCAGCTTTTCAGCAGACACGTGGTTATTTGGGTCTGAGAGGCCCATTGTGAGTATGCTCATCGATCCTGCAGAAGCTATCAGCACTGTGCATTTCACGAAGCTCGTGAGAAGTTGCCTCATGAGACTTTCCACATCATTTTTCAGAAAGAAGATGAGCGGTTTGTCCAGCTGGTACTCAGTGAGGAATGGCTTTAAAATCATTGCAGTGGCAAACTTAACTTTGGCCAAAAGCAGTGGGTCTTGGCAAAAAGCAGATATCTGGGTGTATGATCTACACCTGAGAATGTTCACATCTCTCCTTTTTGTACATTCTACATATCTCTTCTCATCATCCCACAGTGCAATGGCCCGTTCTATCACAGCAACATTCTCAACCCAACGATGTGGAGCAAAGTTCAGGGAGAATGTCTCTTGGCTTGTGACAGTGGTGAAATCTTCTCTTCGTGCTGACACATCATGAAACATGGCACTGAGGCTTGACAGAAGATTTTCTAGGCACCACTTGCTGGCAACAAAACTCACACTATAAGCATTATGAACAGTGTGAAGTCCGCAGGTACCCAAGTTCAAACATTGAACTTGATGATTTTTCAGCAGGTTTTTTTGTATTCCCCTGAAACATTTCAGGTTTACAATGGGGCCATTCCTCGACAGCTAGACAGCTTTCTTCAGCGGCAAATCTGTCAATGTACCTAGAAGTTTCTCCTAGAGGTCTTCGGCGGTCGAATGTCCCATGAAAACCGACGTGAATTATCGCATCGTTACACGCTCCGGCGTTGCGCTCCAGAACCGCAAGTGGATGTCCATCTGTGTCTTCTGTAAGTAGTTGTTGAAGGACTCGTTGAAAAGAATAGTACACACATCCAACTGCCCCACTTCACGTTTCAAGCTGGAGAGAAAAAATGGCCTTAGACCATGACACACAACATACGCAGATTTCTCCCCTTATGAGAATGCCTTAGCAATGCTGCTATTCGGGAACATTTTCCTGACTAAGTCTCCTGTGCGGGAGATGACTTGTACGAATAGTGGGAGGTAACCATCTTCAGAGTCCACAGTATCTCTGTGTCGGTCACACACTCGTGCGCTTGGCAGATGCTGTTCACATCGCACGACGATGAAACTGGCTCTACGCGTTGCTCAATGATGGTTGGCACCACGAATGCACTCAAGTTACCATGGGCTGTAGTCGCTTTGGTGTTCTCGATGAGTTTCACACTCTTCATGTGACTTTTAAGGGCAGACTCCCCCATTGATGACACGTCAAAGATTTTCCCACATAACTTACATTTTGCCCGATGAGAGTTCGACGTATCTGGTGCAATCCACTCTCTATAAGAAACAATACATAACCAAAACGGCTGGAATTCGCACTGGCCTGGCATAGTTCCACCATGAGCGACGCGACTGCGAAAATGCGTGCACACTTGCACAGACAGTCTCCACCAAAAGCCAAGGCTTAGTTCAGTTATTGCTGCTGTAACCACAGAACATCTATGCTCTGTTTCACCACTTTGGTTCAGCACTACCAAAGCTACGGGGTGTAGAAAGGCCACACGCTTGCGCAGAATAACGTAGTTCCACATACAAGTTCTTTAAAATTGATAGGGATGGCTAGGATTGGCGTTTCTTTGGCGTTTTTCGCCACATCAATAGATGATATGTTTACAGTTGAAAGTTGAAATAACGAAACCCCGCGAGTACGAAATCCCCGCGACAACGTAATATTTCCGGGTCCCCGGCGAACGTTCATAGAATCCCATGTATTACGTATCTCGCGGCAACGAGAAGTTTTTGAACAGCGATCCCACATTAACGAATTTTCTACCACAGTGCGGGCCTTATTTTACCCTCCCGCCAAAGGTTAACTGACGAAAATATGCTTGTATGCGTGTTTGCACACTCAAAACTTGTAAACGTCTGCTTTTGTCACGCTAGCGTGGGTACCGCCATTTTTGTTTGCTTAAATCAGTGATGGGGTCTGTGTTGGGCAACATGCCTGGCCACACTGCAAAAGGCGATGGCAAATGATCCTGCTGGAGTGCAGATGGCGCCGTCGGACGAGCTCAACAGGCCGAAGCAACACCAACACCATCCACATCCCAGATGAACTCACCGCATCGTTGATGCGTTCGTTCGCGCCGCCGCCGACGTAGTCGTGTACGAGGAAGTGATCGACGAGGCCATTATCGAAAGCGTGCGCGAAGCTGATGGCACCGAGAACCAAGAAGAGACGCACGCGGAGAAACTTGACCCGCGGGTTGTTTTGGATGCGCTGGACATCCTTCGCTCCTTCTTCAGCGCACATGACAACGACGTAGCAATGGACCACTTTTTCCAGTGTGAAGGCAGAGCTTTGAAGTTGTTGCATGGCAAGGGTCGGTAAAGTAAGTTGACCGACTTCTGGCAATAAATTTTCGTTCTGCTGGCCGTATAACTGTTTTTATGTCTCATACTCGCGGCAACCAAATGCTCGCGAAAACGAAATTTTTCAGTTTCCCCAGCGATTTCTTTATTGTGGGTTTCGACTGTATTCTTTTTGGCATTTATTTCATACACATTAAACAATTTGTGTTGGTTGCCACCAATAACAGTGTTTACAAATGGACATGGCAGCACCCATGCAAAAGAGACTGCACGCTTCGATCCCGACTTGCTCGTGAGACATGCCCACTGCGCTGGCAGCAGTAAACAAATGATGAAATCACCAATCGATTTGCTTCATCTTACTCTGGGACTAAAGCATCTAGTACGTTTTATCGATATTAGCAAGATGTGCTGCTTGCGTAGCCACACCTGCTAAGCCTAACGCACCAAGGCAGTGTTGGGACTACGTCGTCAGATCAAAAGCCACGGCCGCGGCAGTCTTGTTATTAAGTTCCGGAAATACGTCACGTCCGGTCAAGAAACAGACCACACTGAGTGGGTCTGAAGCACAGGTGGAGCTGTTGGAGGGCATCTGCCAACTACGGTGCACGCTGCAGAGGCATGACCCCGTTTCGCGTGGCCTCGTCCCTTTTGTTGGCTAGCGATGTTGTTGAAGAGCGGAATGTGAGAGCAATAAATCGCGCATGTGTGACATCCGCTAGTTGCAATGGTTGCAACCACTTGTGAATGAGGAAGAGGGAAAGCTTTTTTTTTGTATATTGGCTTTCCGTCTTGGCCCTGCCTGGTGGGCTGTGGCCTACGAATATTTTGGCTCTAATAGGCCACCGCTGTGAAGGGCAGGCTAAAATACAGCCACGTACCATTTTCACTGTTCTTGGCACTAGATATTGACGTGCACGATTGTGTCTGGGCAGTCTGGGATGAAGTCAGCGGTGCTGGTAGATCGGTGAGACTCCGTACCATGTACGTAGATCTTGTCTGGGCTGCAATCAGGGCGCTGGTAAACTAGTGAGGCAAGAGGCAAATACGATTTAGAACAGTCTGGCCTCTAACTTTCCTTAAAGATAGAAGAGTGAGACTGTACGTTTTTCCTGTGTTTGTCTTTGTATCGTTTAAGCTCAGTTGTATGTAGTATTTTCCGTTCCCATAAACGTAGTCGTCCATTCAACCTCCGGTGCTGCCTGCGTTGAGTTCGTTATCTCTGCAGATCATCGTTCAAGATCTACCTGATTGATGAAAAACTATCAAGAACTTTACAGAAGTGTTGCAGCGGGAGACACAAAGAAGCGTGTCAACGGAGAAACAGACATACGAGAGCCACAAACAGCACCAGAAAAAACAGCCACAAGGTGCAGTTATCCAACGGCATGAGATTCTACACATCTTCAGCAGAGTAAAAAATTCATGCTTCTTCAAGTTTTCATTGTAGTTGCTCATTTAATAGCTTTACTGTATTTTTAAGTTAATTATCTCGCCATAATAACTACAATTTGTTGAGCAAATGCCGTGAATATGGTGAGCAGACGACACGGCGCGAATGAATACATATGGAGGGTTTAAGTGTCTTTTCTATTGGCTGAGCGGCCTGTAGCCTCCACAGTGCTGAAGGGAACTTCTGAAACAGAGTATACATACTACCATTTAACCACACGAGCGCTACCACAGCACTCTGATATGGCTAAAGAAACGGATTGGATTAGATAGTTTGTTGGCTTAAGAGCATAGTTGCCAGCTGCGCAGAAAAATCCACTATATTGTGGCTGAAAGAACTTCCATTGAGGAAATTCAAGTGCTTTTAGGAACCTCAAACAAATGATAGGGTTTGCAAGGCGTTGAAAATGCCATATCAAAATTCAAGGGTTTTCAAGGGTGTTAAGGACTGCTACGTACCCTGGCTACCTTGTCGACAAAATTTATGTGGGAGTACATTTGCCTAAGCCGCTGAACCGTTACAAAATATATGCTCGCGATAAATACTCGATGCTAAAGAGCCTCTGTTTTTTAATTTATTTTGTGCTGAAGACAGACTTCTTGTTACGAATACAGCAGCGGACTACTTAAAGCTTAGCTTTCTAGAGTCAGCCAATGTGGTAAGCTTCTTTCTCTCTTGTTGCCATGGCTAAGTAACATCGGAATTCATGCCTTGCCAGAAAAGAATCAAATGTCCTTGATTTCTACTCGTAGTTTAGTTTGCCTAATGCACAGTTTCAGTTTTTCCGCTTGCCTCTGTTTGCTTAAAATAAATGTGTCTGTTCAACATCAATAACTGCTAGGCTATTATGCACCGAACAAAATATGATTTTGAGGTGCACTGTAGTGCGGTGTCAATATTAATTGTCACTGCTTGGAGTTCTTCAATAAGCTCATATATCTTGGTTCACGGGTGTTCTTTGTACTTCGCTCCCATCTAAATGTGGCTGCCATGGTTGGAAATCTATCCCGTTCCATCAAGCATAGCAGCCTGACATCACCCGCGCTATGCTATCACAGTGGTTTGCTTGATCACTTGATCAAAGTACAGGTGCATACACACCACAGACAAGGCATACATATGGCGCCAGAAAAAAAGATAATGCGGAATCTTCGACTTTTTTTGTTTTGTTTTTAAATACAGAAGTGGGCAGTGTGGTATCATCGCCACACGGGCTTATCAATGATGGCATATCAGCCGGCACTAGCTTACTACAAACTCTAGCATGTAGCCAGAAAATAATGACGAGCGAGTTGCCACCTCTGCACAGCACTGTCCCTTCGATGCCACATGCATAGACGAGGTCCACTTAGCAGGGCTTCTCCCCGTTTTCGAATGCTTTTTAAGTGAGAGTAGCCTTCGGACAGTTTTTTTTCCTCTAAACCGCGGTGCAGTATTACTGGCGCAATGGCTTTTTGAGCTCTTCGTTCTGAAATGAAGCATGGCAGTGGCGCACGCACGTGCTCTCCATGCAGTGCACTGTGGCCGGTCGTCTTTGCCCCATGACTCTCTGTCAGGTGCTGTTTTTTGGCGCGCCACCTAACCAGCGCTGGTCTCCTATCAACCCATTCCATGTTTGTAAACACAGGTTGGCCGATGTCGACATTATGGGTAAAATTATAGCGACGTCCCCACGTAACTTCCACCATAAGTGCTGAGGGCTGCGATGTGTGCCAACAAAACGAAGTTGTGAGACTCCATAGGCGTTTTGAAAGCCATAAGCGCTGAAGGCTGCAATGAGCGCCAACAAACAAAACTAAGTTGTGAGACGCAACTCGCATCCAACCGCGACGCAGCTCGTCGGCATACAGTTTTTTTTTTCTCATTGCTTGACTGAGAACACCACCTGCACCACTGAAAACCCAGCAGAAACTACAATAGGCAGAGTGCAGAGGGTCTTTTGCCTACCAAGACAGTGCCACCGCATTTTCGTGGTGGAAGTCCAGTGGAATTTCTCTATAGATGAGACGTAAATGCGCAAAGACTCACGGGATGCATGTGGTCTACACCGGCTTCCTGTTCAACAGCTCTCCGTCCGTCTGCTGCGTCACTCCTTGGTTGGTATGCGCCACAGTTAATAAATGAACGAGATCAAGCTTTTGTAATGGGTTGGAGCACTCGACGACATGCTTGTTGCACCATTAGCCTTCTGCGACACCTGGTTGTTCCTTTGCCATTCTAAAACGCTGCATTACTCATATTAACGAGATTCCTTTCTCGACATCAAGCTTGCCTAAGGCCACAGTTTGCAACGGAGTTCCAAGCATCGGCGTGGCTCAGTGGTAGAGTACTGGGCAGGCACGCAGCGGACCCGGGTTCGAATACCATTGCATCATTGGTCTTTTTATTTACTAAGTTTTTTTCTTATTTCGTGCTATAATCGTTATGAACACCTGTGACGGCGGTGGTGGCAAACAACTACAGTGCACAAGAGCCTTGTCGTGATCTCATAACAGCTCGGCGCTGTAATAACTGCTCGCTGTTGAACGAAAGCGGTGAGTAAAAACCAGCAATACTCTGTTCATCGGCGACACTCGTGAGCATTTATGCGAGCTTATCAAACACACCACAATTATCACTGCAACTCGTTTAGTTCCACGATACATTTGACTTATTGCGTCAAATGAGTGGTAAAGTTAGGCAAGTTGTTTTACGACGGCGTATAACACAGTGCGCGAACAGAGGACAAAAAAAGAGAGCAGTATTTTTTTTTCTATTCAGGCACCCTCTCTAAAACAGTCAGGAAGGTTCCTGTGACTTCTGGCATGGCCTGCATTGTGTGGTAATGCGTGCAACAGTTTTTTGTGACGTGCAGAACATTAAAACTTGTGGAAGAAAATGTACGCTCGTCAACCAATAAAGGACACAAGACAAGAGAAGCAATGGTTTGGCACCCAGTGTGGGTCCTTTGTTCACAATGAATGAATGAATGGTGGTCTATGTGCCGAAAGACACAACGTGCTTCCGCATACCTCCGGGAATGAGCCCCGTCTCCAATTTGTCATGTTAGTAGTTGCTGCAAGGTTCAATAAGCAGGCAGGATGATCATACTTCCTCTTTTTTGATAATGGAAGCCGACTGCCAGCCAAGACATTGTACAGTTTTTTCATAATGCTCTGCCAGGGAATTCGAACCATGCGTGTCCTTTGGCTACATCATTATGATGCTGCTGTAGCTTTCTTTTAAAGTTTCTACTCTCATCTACATAACATGCCTTGCAGTCCTGGCGCAAAATTTTGGAGACATTACCAGGACTCTTTTAGTTGGCAGGTGTACATTTTCTTCAACCATCAGTTTTTCTAACCAGACGAGTTTTCAACGAACCCTAAACTTCACATGAAAACTGAACCGACATTCAATTTTTGAAACAGCTCTCTTAAATGTAATGAAGCTCTGCACCTAACTTCCTAGAGATAACAACATGTGCGCTGACTGAAATAGAATTTTGTGTTCCCGCCTGCTCAAATAAATGTCCTTATGTCAAGTCTTTTTTTCCCAGGTCTTTCAGACAGCACGATTGTGAACAATGTGCCTTACAATTCGTGAAACAGGATGCGTCTGGTTTTTTGAAAGCTGCATGTTGGCGTTTGGGCGCATTTATGTGGGCCACTTGAAAATTAGCAAAATTCATTTGAAACAAGAACAAAACAATTGAAACTGCTAGAATTAAGTTATTGGCTCGTGAAACTATCATTTGAGCGATTGAGCCTTTTTGCCAACATTTTTCAATAAAATACTGAGTTAAGTAAATGGCACCTTACCAGTACTACTTAACTTTTATACTAATAGGGCCGGCATAAACAAATGTAACAGGACTTTACTGACCTAGCCATATAATTACAACTCCAATCAAGCCTTCTGATTCCTAATATAGTGTGCTACAATCTGGCTCATCATCGTGATACTTACATGATGTCGTGCTTGTGGCGTGTCAGCACAGTGTTGAGACCAACGGCAAGCTGCTGAGGCTGGAAAACTTGATTTGGATTGGCTGGCCGAAGGTCCACGTGTGCTGCACTTTCGAATGCATGAACGCCCGTGTCAGTTCGACTCGCAAGCACCAGTACTGGATCACCCAGGCAGCCCAGCTGGCACAACGCGGCCTGCGATCGAAACCACAGTGGTTGTACAACTGCACGGATGAGACCTGGATAAGTATCATGCTACTTTCCCATTTACGATGTTTTCACGCAGTTTTCCAGAAAGCTTTTACGACATTACAACTAAGGTCGATTCTGGCACCGTAGCTTTACACCCCTACCGCCAATGTCGGTAACCACTATCACATGAAATAAGAAAAAAAAGCTAAATAAATAAGAAACACTGCAGACTGAATAGGAATCGAACCCAGGTCCTCTATGTGGCAGCCCAGTACTCTACCACAGAGCTACGCCAGTGCTTGAAACTGCGTCGCAGACTGACCCTGTGCAGGCTTCATGTCAGGTAAGGAATTGAGTTAACATACGTAATAAGTTGTTTTAGAATAGTGAAGTAACAACCAGGTGTCGCACACTGTGAATCACATAAGGAGTGGGTCGTAAAATGCTCCTATCCTTTGCAAAAGTCTCAGGCATAATTGTTGATCGTCGTCAGCCACAGCATTGACAAAGTGCACATAATGAATGCCTTACAGGCATGTAGCAGGTACCTTGCTTTTCCAAATAAGGGAGAATAATGGAGAATAATGGCATAGCACACACTTTCCCACTGCATACAACTTCGATGATTTATGGCGTAGTGGGCACCAGGCAAGTGTGCTTGTAGTAGTTGCTCCAAGTGTTTTAGGAAATTTAGGAAAAACTTTTATTTAGGAAAAATTTAGGAAAAATGATTTATTCACAACGCATACAGCAGGCAAGTATTCGTGACAGAACTGCGCAGGCGTTCTGACCTACCAACACTAGAGTCCCGCTGTAAACTACGTCGTCTTAAAATATTACACAGCATAGTTAATGTTTATTCAAAGCTTGACTTCAATACTTATCTCGAATTCAACATGTCACGTTCCACCCGGAACAAGCACAACAGAACAATCCTAAGGCCTTTCACGAGAACAAACGCTCACCGTCTATCCTTTTTTCCGAGAACGATAGCAGAATGGAACACTTTGCCACGCGCCGTTACTAACTTAACTAATCAAAATGCTTTTTCAACGGCTATTCAAAATTGTGTATGATTGGAAGTGCTGGTCTTGTTTCCCTGTTCTATTGAACTAACATATTTTACGCGTTATCTTGCTACTATGCCACTAACGCACACTGCTTTTTGTTTTTGTTTTCACGCTTTCTGGTCAATGCGCATAGCGCACTTTGTATGTTTTGCATTAGAATAGCATTGCCGGTTTTATTGTACATTCACGTAGCTATCTGTAAAGAGAATTACTACTGCTTTGCAAATTGTGGGCCGTGCTACTGATTGCGCACGCTTGTGTGTGTGTCGTGACAATCTCAAAGCTTACTGCTTTATTGCTTCCCTGTATACCGTGGACCGTGGTACTGGTCGCGTGTAAACTTTGTATTCGAATTCTGCACTGTACCACTCCTGCCCTGGCTGCCAAAGGGTGGCTGGCAGTATTGAATAAATAAAAAAAAACTGCACTTGAGCCGGAATGCTCAACACATTACATGGGGAACTTGGGTGGTCACGGTTTCTCTCTGGCCTCGTTCGTGGCTCTTGCATGACTGCTTCTCTATCGACGCATTATTTTCAGTCTTCCACTGTAAAGCTTTTCACTTTTTTGTTTCTACCAAAGATGGATCCGGTGTACACAGAATTCTGTGCGAGGTTGCATGCCCGATACAAGGAGATGCAGAGTTGTTTGTCTGGCAAAGCAGCCTGAGCACCGCCTTGGCACGCTAGGCTTGGCAGGTGCGACTAAGCAAGCAGCATATCTCACCAATAACGATAAAACGTACCTGATGTTTTATACTCTGAGTAAGATGAAACAAATGCCGTCCGGTAATCGTGAAATTCGTTCCTTTAAAACGAAGCAGCTGATTCTATACCAGTCAGTGAAGCTCAGGGATAAAGGTATCGCCGTAAGGGAAGATTTTTCTTTAGAAACGCACCAAGCCAGGAAAAAGCTGCTTCAATTTGCAAAGAATCAGGGCTCGCATCACAAACTGAGGTACAACAAACTGTACATTAATGGTCAGTGCTATAGCTACAACGCAGCTCGTGATCCTGTTTTTATGGAAAATAATTTTCGGGGACAGGCATCGCGTCACGATATCGATGATTCTAGTATCTCTGTCTTGTCACATACTGAGCATTCTGATCGCTCTGCTCGTCCGCTGGTCCAGAGTCAGCAGTTAACCCGTGATGTCCCTGTTCTACCGCACCCTGCGCTGTAGGATTGCGGAAGGGGCAGTGGTTCAGCGCCTACTATCACAAATTCTGTCTCTTTTCTTTTTACAAATATTAGAAGTTTATTACCGAAGCGCGATGAACTTGACTCTATAAGCAATTCCTGTGGTGCTGATGTTGTTTTATTGTTTGAAACATGGCTTTCTTCTAAGGTAACGAGTATGGAACTGATTGCAAAAAGAAGTTCAACGTATTCCACTTCAACAGAGGCCAAAGATGTGACGGTGGTGTTTTGATAGCTGTTGCAGATAATTTTGTTGTGTCGCCCATTGATTCCCCAAGTAACCTGGAACTAGTCTGGGTTGAGCTTTGCGTACGTTTTAAGAAGTTGATCTTGGGCATATGTTACCCTCCCCGTCTTCGTGTCCCACTTTCCTTGATGAATTCTATGACGCGCTTAGCATGATCACTGTACGTTTTCCCAACACTCCTATCCTCTTGGCAGGAGATTTCAACCACCCCTCGATTGTGTGGAATAATGCATCGCCTTATCTTAGCCCTTTGTCGACTGAGTGTAACAAGTTTTGATGACTTGTCTGGACTTCAACCCGTCACAACTTCTCTCTGAACCTACTCGAACTATTTCAGCCACATCCAGCATTTTAGATCTCGTTCTAACTAACGTACCGCATCTTATCTCTTCACTCGTGTATCTACCTGGCCTCAGTGGTCCTTCGTTACTCCATTTTGATCTTGAAACTCCTGTCTGAAACCACATCAATCAGACAAAATACATTAGAGACTATAAACGTGCTGACTACAACGCGATAAATCGTGAGCTAGCTTTTTTTCTCGATGATTACTTGCAGGAGTTTTCAGTGCATTCTGTGGACACTAATTGGGAACTGTTTAAGGGCATTGTTGAGCATCTTATTGACGCTTTTGAGCCACTTAAATCCTTGAGGTGTGAGAAAGAATCACCTTAGTTTAATAAGCATTTGAAAAAACTGTTCATTAAAAAGAAACGTTTGTTTCGCTCTGGAAAGGTGATGAATTCCGAGGTGCAATGAGAATCCTATTTTTTCGTGGCTGCTGAGTACAAAGCCACATTAAGGAGCGCCGAGGACACGTTCAACAACCACACTTTGCCTGCTATGCTGATTAACAATCCTAAACAATTTTGGAATGTAATAAACAAGAAATACACAACCACAGTGTTACTTACATCTACTGATGATGTTGCAGTCCCGTCACACGAATGTGCTTCTGTTCTCAACAATGTTATTGCGGCAGCTTTTTCTAACGATGTTTCTTGCGATAATTTTAACTACCTTGCTTTTGATGTTCTTCCTATGGACCCAGTTATATTTGACGCATCCGGCATTCAGAAGATGCTAAAAAATCTTAAGATTTCTTCTTCTTGTGGCATTGACAACATTCATCCCAAATTCTTGATTAATAGTATTGTTCCATAATTCTTAATAAACTGTTTGAACGATCCCTTGAAACAGGTTGTATGCCCAACGATTGGAAAGTCGGGAGGGTGATTCCTCTGCACAAGTCTGGAAATAAACAATGCCCTAACAACTTTCGTGCCACTTCTCTCACTAGTGTACCTTGTAAAATGATGGAGCACGTCATATACTCTCATCTCGTCTCTTTCTTAGAATCAAATTCTTTTTTCACTATAGCTCAGCACGGATTCCGTAAGTCATTTTCATGTGAAACCCAATTCATATGTTTCACGCATGAACTTCATTGCATCCTCGATCAGGGATCTCAGGCAGACTGTATATATTTGGATTTTTCGAAAGCTTTTGACAAAGTCTTGCATGAACTTCTATTTCTTAAACTACGTAATCTTAACATTGACCCTAATATACTTGCATGGTTGATCTGTTTTCTTTCAAACCGCTCACAATTCGTAACAGCAAACAACTTTGACTCACACCCTTTACCTGTCCGTTCTGGTGTACCTCAGGGGTCCGTTCTCGGGCCCCTTCTGTTTCTAATCTATATAAATGACTTACCGACTATTTCTTCTTCAATTATTCTTTTTGCAGATGATTGTGTTATTTATCGTGAAATTACGACAATAACGATGTCTCTTGCCTTTAATCCGACATTAACAAGGTTACGGACAGGTGCAACACTTGGAACATGAAAATAAACATTAATAAGTGTAAGCATATGCACATTTCTCGAAATTCTAGCTCAGCTTCCACTTACCACATTAACAATGTCTTTCTTGAAACTGTGCTCTCCTATAAGTGCCTATAGTGCCTATAAGTGTTCATATTTCTTCTAACCTGTCTTCGAAAACTCATATTCATTATATCATAAATAACGCCGACCGCATGCGTGGGTATATTCGCAGGAACTTCTCTCATTCATCCAGTTCAATAAAACTATTACTTTATAAAACACTGGTTCGCTCAACATTAGAGTATTCTGCATCTGTCTGGAGCCCTGGCATTGAATCACTCATTTCCGATTGGGAAGCTGTGAAGAACCGTGCCAGCCGTTTCATACTCTCCAACTATCACCGAACAAGCAGCGTAACCGCCATGAAATTAAGTTTGTCCCTCCCTCCTTTTTCTCATCACAGGTCAGTAGCTTCATTATGTCTTTTTCACAAAATTTATCACAACAGCTATCTGAAACAGAAATTATTAACAAGGTCATCATACTTATCAGCTCGCATTGATCACCGCAATAAAGTTGGAGTTTCATCACGTCACACCAAATGTTTTCATGACTCATTGATACCCAGAACATGTGTCAGTTGAAATGATCTTCCCCATGATATCGCTTATATAACTGATAATAATATGTTTCGTAAAACCATTGATCTTCTCTAAATGTTTGTGTGTGTATATATATATGTTTGTTTATATGTATACATATATGTGTGTATATATAAGCTTATTATTGTTAGTATAGCTTTTTCCTTATTACTTCCGTTATATATATCCCTACTCCCCTCTGTAATGCCCTCGGGCTCTGAGGGTACAATAAATAAGTAAATAAATAAATAAGTAAAAAAATAAATGAATAAATAAATAAATGGCTGCTTTCACCATTTATTCATTGCTGTCAGCGGAATGAGCATGTTCAGATCAAAGGGGGCGGTGGCTCCTACATCGATGCTCCCATCTGATTTGTAACCACACTAACCGGTGGTGCCCGACACAAATAATTAGATGCATACAAAATAAATGCAAGCAAGAATAACCATAAGGCATAATAATGCGGTGCAACATACATCAAACAAACACCAGTCTAGCTAACCCTGTAAATTTTTGAAAGCCACATGCGAGCGCGTGTGCTTTCTTACATCTGGTAGTTTTGGTAGTGCTGAACCAAAGTAATGAAACAGCGTATAGGTAGAAATATTTGCGCCAGTTTTTTCGCATTGTCACATCGGTTCAAGGCAGCTACGTGCTCCAAGTAAAGCATCATTCTTCAAAGCCTTTGAGCTTTGTGCCATGAAATGTTGACTGTCGGGACCCGTGGTCTTTCAAATGTATACTGGTTCAACATTGCGCTTTCTAAGTGTATTGAAATGGTTTGAACAAAAGTATCCATGTCTGTGTAGGAACAGCATTGTCGAATTCCGGATGTTGATACGGCGGTTGGCCCAATGCATGGGAGTGTTGACTGACCCTGGTCTTGTAGGGCAGGAGGGTCTGTAACATCTGTGAGGGCTACTCCATGCATCCACCAGTCTTTCACAGGGCTTTAAAAGTACTGGGGTCTAATAATAACCCAGTGAGTGGCTGGCTCCTGAAAAGAGCATTAGTAAGGCTGCAGTTCTCGAGCAGATGACAGCCACAAGGTGAAAACCGCTCTTTTCTTCATCATGCAGGTGGCAATACGAAAAAGTACTGGGGTATATTAATAAACCACTGAGTAGCTGGCCCCTGAAAAGAGCATCAGTCAGGCTGCAGCTCTCAAGCAGACCATAGCCACAAGGTGAGAGCCGCTCTTGCCTTCAACATGCAGGTGACGATATTAAGAAGTATTGGTGTCTACTAATAAATCACTGAGTAGCTGGCCCCTGAAAAGAGCATCAGTCAGGCTGCAGCTCTCGAGCAGACCGCAGCCACAAGGTGAGAGCCGCTCTTGCCTTCAACACACAGGTGGCGATATGAAAAAGTACTGGGCTCTATTCATAAACAACTGAGTAGCCGGCTCCTGAAAAAAGCATCAGTCAGGCTCCAGCTTTCGAGCAGACGACAGCCACAAGGTGAGAGCTGCCCTTGCTTTCAACATGCAGGTAGCAATTACTAAGAAGTACTGGGGTCTATCAATAAACTACCGAGTAGCTGGCTCCTGAAAAGAACATCGGTCAGGCTGCAGCTCTCGAGCAGATGGCAGCCACAAATGCTCTTGCCTTCAACACGCAGGTGCCAATGCTAAGAAGTACTGGGGTCTATTAATAAACCACTGAGTAGCTGGCCCCTCAGAAAATCATCAGTCAGGCTGTAGCTCCTGAGCAGACCGCAGCCACAAGGTGAGAGCCGCTCTTGCCTTCACCACACAGGTGGCGATACGAAAAAGTACTGGGCTCTATCCATAAACTACTGAGTAGCTGGCCCTGAAAAGAGCATCAGTCGGACTGCAGCTCTCGAGCAGACGGCAGCCACAAGGTGAAAGCCACTCTTGCCTTCAAAACGGAGGTGCCAATATGAAGTACTGGGGTCTTATAATAAACCACTGAGTAGCTGGCTCCTGAAAAGAGCATCGGTCAGGCTGCAGGTCTCGAGCAGACGACAGCCACAAGATGAAAGCCACTCTTGCCTTCATCATGCAGGTGGCAATACGAAGAAGTATTGAGGTCTATTAATAAACCGCCGAGTAGCTGGCTCCTGAAAAGAGGATTGATCAGGCTTCAGCTCTCGAGTAGACGACAGCCACAAGGTGAATGAAAGCCACTCTTGCCTTCAACACGCAGGTGACAATAGATAGAAGTACTTCCTCTATTAATAAACCACTGAGTAGCTGGCTCCAGAAAAGAGCATCGATCAGGCTCCATCTCTCGAGTAGACGACAGCCAGAAGGTTAGAGCCGCTCTTGCCTTCAACACGAAGGTGACAATACGAAGAAGTGCTGGCTCTATTAGTAAACCACTGAGTAGCTGCTCCTGAAAAGAGCATCGGTCAGGCTCCAGCTCTCGAGCAGACGACATCCACAAGATAAGAGCCACTTTTTTTTAATTTTTTAAAATTTTTTTAATAGCATACTGCAGACCAGAATTTGGTCCTTGGAGGAAGGGCACTCATACTACACTCAAAAAAGAAATACTATACCAATATATCAGTACAGTGATTACAAGGAACATGCAAATTTTCAGACTCAACATAGTAAAAGTCCTCAAATCGCGTACGATAAAAAAAAGAAAAAATGCAATACTGTAATTACAACAGAAGTAAAAAAATGAAGTAAAACATGCAAAATGGGAACACAACACCTAACACGTGTATTGTGGTAACTTAAAAAGGGTCATTCATTATATGCCGAGAATTCCACTCTGACATACAAAATCATACAAAATCAAAACACAACACCTAAAGTGGGTATTGTGGTAACTTAAGAAAGCTCATTCATTTTACCATTAGAGTTCCACTACGACACTGCCCTGGGAAAAAATGAGTATTTGTAAGTATCTGTCCTAGCAAAATGAAGGGTTAAAGCATGTGTGTGATCGTGACATGTACGCCTTGTGGACAGAGGTGTTACATATAATACAGGGTCGATGGATAATTCACATTTAATAGATGATTGTAGGAAATTGAGGCGGAGATCTGCCCACGTGTTTCGAGGATGGGGATGTTATTTTCTGTCATCAGCTGTGTGAGGGAATCGGTGTGCTTGAACTTAAAGTAAATAAAGTGAACAGCTTTTCTCTGGACTTTCTCTATTACATTAATGTTGTGTTTAGAGTAGCTTTCCCATGTAATGCAAGCATACTCAAACTTCGGTCTAATGAAAGTAATGTAACTCAGTAGTTTTATGTGGGTGGGTGAATTTTTAAGCTTGCGTTTCAGGAAACAAATTTTCGGGAAAGCTGAGGAACATATTTTACTAATATGTAAATTTCACGAAAGGTTGTTTGAGAATGTTACCCTCAGATATTTATAGTTTTCAACTTCTTTTAGCGGTGAGGTGGCCAGTGTGTAGGTATATTTTAACGGGCTTTTTTTCCTTGTGATATGAAGACAGACAGTTTTTTCTTTGTTTAAGGACATGCCTGATCTGTCACACCACACCTGTATGTTGTGCAAACTAATCTCGAGGTCGGTTTGGTTATGCACTGTAGTTATTTCCTGATATAAAACGCAATTGCCTGGAAACAATCTGATTTGTGTGCCAGGTGTAACAACGTTGACAATGTCATTTATGCCTTCAACACGCAGGTGACAATATGAATAAATATTAAGGTCTATTAATAAACTACTGAGTATCTGGCTCCTGAAAAGAGCATCGGTCAGGCTGCAGCTCTTGAGCAGACGACAGCCATAAGGTGAAAGCCGCTCTTGCCTTCAAAACGCAGGTGACAATACGAAGTACTGGGGTCTATTCATAAACCAGTGAGTAGCTGGCCCCTGAAAAGAGTATCGGCCAGGCTCCAGCTCTCGAGCAGACGGCAGCCACAAGGTGAGAGCAGCTCTGGCCTTCATCACGCAGGTGACAATACGAAGAAGTACTGGGGTCTATTAATAAACCACTGAGTAGCTGGCTCTCGAAAAGAGCATCGGTCAGGCTCCTGCTCTTGAGAAGACGACCGCCACAAGGTGATAGCCGCTCATGCTTTCAACACGCAGGTGACAATATGAAGAAGAACAATAGACTACTACTGAATGAAACCTGAAAGGACCAGGAAAATGTGTTTCCTTTAAGGGGAGTTTCGTTTATTGAGGGATAGACAGGGGTATAATAGTCAAGTACGAAACCAGACATATTACGAGCAGTTGTTCCATTTAAGCAGCAATTTCATTTAAGAGAGTTTCGTTTAATAGGAGTCTACTACTGGGGTCTATTAATAAAACCCTTAGTAGCTGGCTCCTGAAAAGAGCATCGGACAGGCTGCAGCTCTCTAGCATACGGCAGCCACAAGGTGAGAGCCGCTCTTGCCTGCGACATGAAGGTGAAAATATGAACACCACAGACCAACGCCTTCTACATACACGTCCTTTACAGCGCACCAACAAAGAACGAGTCATGTTGTAAAGTTGACCACACTACATATTTCATATTGACATGTCGTTTTGGGCCAACACAGCTGCTTTTCATGACAACAAAGCTGCATTTCATGCTCCCAAGCAATACGCCACATTCAATAAGAGCAACATTATCCTAACATAGCTTGCCATCATAACTTTTTCGTAACCACGTCTATTTAAATCGATCACCGATGATCATGCTTCGGATTGTCAATTTTCGCATGTCGAATTTGTTTCTCGTGCACCCAGACCTTTCTAGTAGTTAGTCCAGCCACTCAACTTTCAGAGTGAATTAGGATTTGCTCATTTTGGCAACATAGTGACATTTGACAGACCTTTGCACGCACCAATGTGCATGTATTGTTGGGAAAATGCACTTGGCTGGCGAAGTTGACAAAAGTGCATGCCCCTTGCGGTCATGTTATAGTGCAATAAAAGTTCTGTAATCCAAAGAACCTTTGTCAGTCAAAAATCAGTTCATGGTGTCAGCTTCACAATCTGACAGCGTTCAGCAACAACATTTTGCAGAAAGGTATGCCAGCTATTCAATAGAGGGCTGTTGATGCAAGTATGGAAAAATTTATTCTACAAAAGATTATTTCCAAAGGTTTTCCGCCTGTGTAAAGTGTGGAGATGGTCTTCTGAGCCAGTTTCCAACAGCTTTGGTTTCGTTTGTATCAGTATATCAATCACAGGGCCGCATCAAGTATCACTAGTCGCTCCTATGGTATCTTCGTCAAGCCTGCATGGGTGCGCACCTGGGCTCCAAAAAACACATGCCATTTGAAACTGTCTTGTAACAGCATCTGAATTGAGTGAAGACCAGCTTAGAGTCCGAGGATGACGACCTCAGCTTCAAGTTCTATAGCGACAAGGTATCGGTCAGCCTAAGACATTCACAGTCGTTTATGTATTTGTTTTGTTTACGGCCTCAAGTTTTCTTCTTCGCCACAAGTGCGTAGCTGCTGACCTTTGTGCACAATCTTATAGCTACTCTGGTTATGTGCGAGGTCCACGCATCGCTTGGGCCCGGTGAGCTAACACGCGCTGCAGAGCTTCTCCTCTTGACAAAAGGCCACCGAAGAACACCTTGGGCCCGACTATGGAGCAGTCAAAAACATTTTAGGACCGGGCGATATTTTTCTTTTAATACGATGTGCAAAACTGCAATGAAATGTTCTTGGATGCATATATTGGAACACCAGCCTATGCAGAGTGATGTGGATCACGGAAAGAGGTGACACTAGGCGAAATAGCGAAGTTCATTAAAAATCTGATTTATAGAGAAATTATTCATATCACCTATCTATAAAGGAACACCTGCAGGCTCTTATAGAAAAAAAGAGATACTGAGAAAAGTCTAAACGTTCACTCATGTCTCACGAAAAATTATGTAATGCTTCACCGCATGGCCCAAGTAATGAAGAAGCACATTGTTTCCGATTTTCTTTGTGTGAATACAGACATTCTGTAGAAAAATTATTATTTTTTATACTGTTCCTGAGTCATTTATCTTCAAAATGTATATTCTGAATTTTCTATCTTTTGAATAATTTTGAAGATATAGTGTTTTTTATTGCACTGTTTAACAGCTGGCAATTAAAAATTACACACTTTTCCAAATTTGTATTTATTTCAAAATATTTTCTTGCTCTACAACGTATATTTTTGGAAAAAGCATTTCATTGTGCACAATTTGCTATGCTGCAATGTGTGCCGAAGTACTTTTCAAAGTGGCAAAAATGTTTTTCTCGAGACATACGAAGAACAGTCGTTTTTGTGCAGTAACAAAACAATTACTCTTTGAAAGAAAGCTGCTACTTGGTGGTCCAATTGCATTTGAATCTCACAAAAGACTTGTGAAAAAACTCTCGAGGCCTTGTGTAAATAATAACAGACTAGTTGCTATATACTGTTATATAAGTTAGAGGAGACAGTGGGGCATTAGAGAAGAAAGTTGAAATTTTTAGAGAAGAAAGTGAAGTGCTCCACTCACTGTGCGTTCTAAGGAATTGACCTTTTCCGCAGAGTGTCTCGATATGGTGTCAGAAGTGGGATCCTGCCACTACGGTGTATGATCTCGAGACCTCAAGTTCTGCTGCTCCTCTTGGTGCCAGCATTTCCCTTTGCTTCCAGTCCACCACCGTTCCAACAACACAGGTCAGTGGCTGGCATGCATACAACAGTTCGAAGACTTCTTCACATCAGGCCTAGTGTCTGTACTGCACGTGTCCCCAAGCTTGTCTTATTTTGGTTTTTCTCATGACTGACACGGACGGAAGCTTACGCCTCATGTGACGCAGTCAATAAAAAAAGTTATCGAATACTTTGTTGACCTAGTCAATAAAATCTATGAGTCCAGCGGATTCCACAAATGCAGTCAACTGCCTGGCGAGACTGTACATGCGTTTGTCATTATGCTCTTGAATGTGGTCAAGAAATGCAGCTACCCTCTCACAGTAGAACATCATCTCATACGCGACCATTTTGTCCTAAGTCTACTAAATTTTCACCTGTCGGACGAGCTCTGCCGCATCTTGAAGCTCACTCTTCAAGATGCGCTGACTCAAGCTCGCTTCATGATGATGCTGAAAAGGAAAAACAAGCTGGCGATTCTCAAGTACATCCTCTTAACATAGACACCCTTGAAAGACGCAAGTCGGTGCCGCACCTCAGACGCGTCTCAATGCTCCTCTTGTCCTCAGGCCAACCAGCATCACGTCTTATCGAACACTTTATGTAATTGCTGTGTCTACTTGGCACTCTTGCCTAAATTGCCCAGCAAAAATGACTACACGCAATTTATGCCACAAGTGAGGACACTTTGCTGAAGTTTGCCATTCCAGGGAGAAGCGTCTCAGCCACATTCTGCTGCCCACAGTGAATACTTCCCTCAAACATAATTTGTTCATCAGCATTGAAGTGAGTGAACACGCTCTTCCCTTCAAAGTAGACTCGGGTGCCAATGAGTCTGTTGTCCCTAAAACGTTCCAGGAGTGCCCAGCTTCTCTTGACCTGCCAGAAGGTGAGCCACTTCTTGGGTGCGCATCTAATAGACTCAGCCTTATGAGTAAGTTTTCCACAACTTTGACCTGGCGTACTCGCTGGATAAAACAGAAACTCTACATGGAGCATGGTATCGATAGCCTTGGTGGCAGTTTGACTTTATGTTATATAGCATCTGCGTTGGCCCCTGTGTAAAGTCCCATTCATTTCCCGTGACAGTCCACCTAAACTCCTGATGAGATGCTCTCGGACGCGAATCCCAGTTCGGAGCAAGAAGCTCAGGCCCAACTGGCTATTGAACAATTACTTTCAAGACAAGGACAGAAGACAGAGACAAGATAAGGCAAGTAGTTACAATGCCCACCATGCTTGTAAGGATCTCACTGCCCCGAAGGAAAGGAAAGAAAGGTGGGGCGAGAATTTAAAGTGTGTGTTACACTTCCAAGCCCTGCTCAAAGGCCGCCCTCTTATGTGGCTCAGATGCTCAATGGTGTTCTCTTCAGGAATTTCCAACATCTTGTCCCATGTCACTTCGCCTCCTACTTCTCCACAGGCACTGCGCCGTGCTTTCTACCTTAGGCGCCTTCTTCCTCTTCTAACCACTACTACCACCACTTCTCCAGCTTTGGCTACTTAAAGAATTTCATCCAAGACACCTTCGCCAATGCAACAGTCATTAGCCAGTATGAATGTTCGCCAACTAACAAGAGGTCTTCCTGGTCTGCTGTCAGATATTGCGGTGACCTTCACCAAGATGGACCAGCCTGCAACGGATACCCAGCATAAAGAAACCGTACAAGTTCCGGAGTTTCCCGGTGCTCAGTGTTCACATTCCAGAAAACATGTGAAAAGATGCAGACTGACATTCTGGCTTTATTGATAACGTGTGCATCTTAGACTGTCAGGTGTTCTTATGTCTAATACATTCATGCTCCAAAAAGGGGTGTAAAGGACATGTATAAATGATGACTGACTAAGTGTGCCCTCATGTTATATAATGAGTGTTGGAGAATCAAGTGGGGCAATTTAAACGGTGTTTCTTACGAAGTGCTGTGCTGTCAGCGCTTTCTAGGACACTGCCCTTCTCAATAGAGCATTTCTACAACAAAGATAATCACTGCCACATAAAACTTAAGGTTGGCATTAATTTAGCGATGTCACATTTATGCCTTAGTTGTACTATACATTCACAACAAAGAAAGAAAAATGGTGACAAAGCCCTGTCATTTGAAAATGACATCCTGTCGTCTTTTTGCGATGAAATGTTGTCAACCTGCTGGTTTGGTCATATTCTAAACTGAAGCAAGAGGCATTAAAACAATGAAGGAATACCTTGATAGAGAACGAGAGTTTACCGTCAATTTGATGGAGAAGGCTTGGAAATGGAAATGCCTAAGCTTTGCCACCATTTTGGCTTTTTTTTTATTAACACAGAGATGTTTTATGTTGGGATCCACCAAGGCTTCAGTGATGTATTTCTGTCAGGGAAGTGACGTCAAAAAATATGCCTGATCAGAAAACAAAGAGAAAAAGTTCCGTTAACGGGAGTCGAACAACTTTTTGGATAGCGACAACAAACACCAGGCATGCTACTCACTGCGCCACAGCCACATGCTTTCCAAGCTTTACAAACACGCTTTTTATATCGAACAATGTCCTCTCACAGCCCTCTTGCTAAAGTGAAGCAATGCATCATAACCATGATATCCGCAACTACCTCCTTCGACGTGAAGTTTCTGTGCGTCCATCTCACTCGGCACATTTCCAATAAAAGAAGTGCAAATCTGTTGACGCCTTAACAGACTGCCAGTTAGCGACCTTAGCCCAAGTGTCTACAAGAGTCAGCTTCGCTCATAGCATCCACTCATTTGCAATGCCCACTGACTGTTGTGCTGCCGAGGAGAATTCAAGAGCCTCCCGAATGCACGATAGTACGCTATATCGTGCGCAATATAGTTCACTAAGCATGCACAATAGCGCACAATTCTTTATGAAAGACTAATTTGGACCGATCACATTATTCATGTATGTTATAAACTCTCTAGTTCAGTTAGTACAATTGTGATGAGTAAAGAAAACGATGACGACAGAAGTGCGGGGTGGCGGGTGGGATTTTGAGCCAACTGTGCGCGTTAGGTGAGTCAATCAGCTGATGACCTGCGGTGGCCCAAAGAAGTGGCGTGCCACGATTGGGCCACGTGTGATCATGACGTGGCGGTAGGCTTTGTGGCTGGGGACGAGCCGAAGCAGCGGCAGACAGCGGGCCGAAGCGTTGGACGCAGACGATCCAGGGTCCGGCCAGAGAACGCGGCCGTCCACGCTGCTGCCGTCCAACCACCAGCTGGGCGGCATTGCCGGCACGAGTACTGCATCTCGGGGCGCGGCCTGGTCTGCTGTTCTCTTCCTTGCCGAGGGCATCGCGGATCACGGTGAGGCGTCTCCACAGTCAGCCGTTCGGCACAGCGATGAATGTGGCCTGGCTAATGGTCACGGTTGCGCCGAGCATCGCGTCTCGGCGCACGCTCTTCGCTGGACGGGCTGGCCATTCCCCGCATGGAGCATCGCGTCTCCGATGCGGGTTGACTGCTCCGTAGCCGCACCCATGCCATCAAGCGCCGGTGTCACCAGAGCGTCGCACATCGGGGACGAGCGAGACGTTCTGTTGGGCCGGACGTGGGACCCGTACGTGTCGGCCAGGTCGAGCTCCGATGTGTCTGTTCGAGGTCGAGTCCGTCGGCCTGTACAAGGTCTAAGGACAGGGCCTGCTGAACGGCTCCTGCCTGGGTGCAGTGGCCGGGAGCAGGTTCGTGGGCGAGGCCTACCGGGTGTGGTCCTCGTGAGCCGTGGCCTGATCCTGGACCTCGGGAGTTGCGACCCTGACTGCTGGGCTGGCCGCGACGTCCGACTCAACGGCGCTGCACACAGTAGCGCATCCGTGTGCCGGCAGCTGTTCCAGCCGTGTCACCTTTGCCCTCGCGCACGTCGACGACCGCATCATGTCGGGACGACGGGGACCCAAACTGTGAGACAGCGGTTTCTTCTTACGAACCGAGAACTATACGCGCTGGACACTGAGTTAGCATAGCCGCGAACTCTGCGCATATTAATGGCGGTCTGACTCTCGTGCATGTTGCGTGATGCTTGGCGTATAGGATTGGACATATAGTTTTATTTTCTCCTGTCACTTCCTTCTCTAGTGTACAATATAAAGCTTCTTTTGTTCGCTTAAATTGTTCATGTTAATCCTTTCTCGTCTGCTATAAACAAACATAGTGACAAACGTCCTTAACCATCACAACAATCTACAAAATGAAACATTTATTCCCATTATGGTTTAGTAAGAAAATGCACTATGCTCTAGTGCAACCATACCTAAGTAACTGTCCATTGGTCTGGGAAAGCACAACGCAATTTAAAATGCAATCACTATATGTTTTACACAAAAAATCCAGTTATGCCATTAGTAATTTCAAATATCAAGACAACAAAAATAAACACAGAAACAAACTGGGTATACTAAACACATGTAACTAAAGACCTTGTGGTTGGCTCTTAAAACATATCACTTACTTAACAACGACACTGCTTTTTCTCAAACTCTACACAACTCGCAAATGCATCTGCCTTATACATTTCGATATCTTAGCTATAGGAATATAACAAGATCAGGACAAACTATGGTTCAGAAATGCTGTACAACCAGATTACGACTCTCTTGAACAACAACAAGAGTAAAAAGAAATAATACGAAACCACAAATGAGGAAAAATAATTAAGTGTCAAATAGGTCAACTAATTCTTTTGTAGTTTTTGTGTTACTTCCAGTGTATAAAGCTCGCTATTTGTGTCTAATGATTCCCATTCACAAGAATAATACATTTGAAATTTTGTAAATTTTGCAATTACCTGCAAAACCATATTCTATCTTTTTATAACTATTCAAAGTTGTATGTAGACATTTACTTTTTATGTAAGCTTTCAATCACTTCTGTTTTTGTTACCGATGCTAGTGTCTGAACAGCAGTTGCTTCAGATGGGAGGACTTCATGTGGGAGGACTTCAAGTGGTAGTGCCAGTGCCTTTAGTCCTCTCTTCTTAAGCGTAACTTTGCACACTTGAATAAAATCGATTTAATTCAATTCTCCCTAGGTTGTCAGTAGACAAGACAATAACAGTGCACACAATCACTCCATTGTACAGCTGTGATTGCCTTAGTGTTTATGCTTCAGCAAGATAGAACACGACTTTGCGTATTTCCTGGATCAGTGGACAAACAGGGCATTCTGTGATGCAATAAATCTGATCCAAGAAAGTATATGGCAAGTTGCGCTTTCAATGCTAGCCCACAGCATACATGTCTCAGCTTCACTTTTTTTTTTTTTTTTGTAGCCACGTAGGTAGGTTATCTGATTGTTATCATCTGACCTTTTCTGTTAAAACTCATCTCGTTTTACTTGCATATAGCATTTGTCAGTTCTTTTATAGTGAATGAATTCCATAACATTGTATGCGGAAAGTCGCGGCGACTTCTGCTTCAATAATTAAGCAATCTGAAAGTGGCCAGCGTTTTGCCGCTTGTTTTTGTCAATAGGTGGCAACACACTGGGGCTCTTCAATTTTCAGGCCTCTGGCAGCTCTCTGGCAGCAAGAGCTAGCCAGACATCAGTCAGCTAGTTCTAGTCTGGACAGGAAATAACGTCGTGGTCACGTGTGTGTGGGGAACCCGAGACAACCTGAAGCTGCCCGAAGATCGCAAAATCGGACGCTGGGACAGCCAGCGTAAACGTAAACAAACTATACCGTCGTGGCAGCAAACAAAACAATGCAACAGAATCGATAGTTGGGCTAGTTGGATATGCATGGTATAACTATCAATTAAAGCGCACGAAAAACAGACAGGAAGAGAGGACAAGCGCTTTCTCGCAACTAAACTGTTTATTGGAGAGGGCAGAATATATATACAGGCAATTGAAAAACACAACACATGCGTGTGCAGACAAAAAAGTACATTTGTGGCACATCGAGAACACATGTTAAAAGAATACAGATTATCTCGGAACATAATCTAGAAAAACAAACTCTTTATCGTTCAGCAAAACCGAAGGCTGGCTGACGCATTGTTCCCATCTTTTTCTTATGTGAAAAGCTTCTGTCAACTCACGAGTTAATCTATTTTATTTTGTTGTTATCCTCTTTTTCAGGATACTGAAGTGGTTTTTCGGTCTAAAAATAAATTAACTCGTGAGTTGACAGAAGCTTTTCACATAAATAAAAGAGGGGAACAATGCGTCAGCCAGCCTTCGGTTTTGCTGCACAATAAAGAGTTTGTTTTTCTAGACTATGTTCAGAGATAATCTGTCTTCTTTTACCATGTGTTCTCGATGTGCCACGAATGTACTTTTTTGCCTGCACACGCATGCGTCGTGTTTTTCAATTGCCTGTATATATATTCTGCTCTTTCTAATAAACAGTTTAGTTGCGAGAAAGCGCTTGTCCTATCTACCAGTCTGTTTTTCGTGCGCTTTAACTGATAGTTATACCAAACAAAACAATGCACTGTGTGCACGTTGGTTTTTTTCTGCATTGTCTGCTTGGAAATGTGTAGCAAAGTTCGCCAAAAAGCTGAAATAATATCCTTGAGCGTACGCATTTGGGGTACGACTTTGTACGCTTGCACAATCACTCGCCGCGTCTGCGAACAAAACAACCAGCTCGCCCACGCCTCCTCGAGAACAATGCAAGGTGAGCTGCCACGACGCTGACGGCTTAACGAGCTCACGTCTTTTTAATACGTGTATCAGTCACTGCACAACACGACGCAAAATCACGCGAAAGTGATCATGTCCCCACAAGACCTCGAGAATATATACCTGCTCAGCTATCATGTAGAATGTGTCGCAAACACACGTTGACCAACTTGAGTTTTTGTCGAAAGTTTTGACATGCGTAGTATTAGTACCACGAGTTCAAGTCGTATATAAAATAAACCTATGCATGACACATTTCAACCCATTTTAAAATTGCCTGGACCTGTTTTCCAGTCCTAAGTGGTACTTTGAAATGTCATGTATATCAGCTTTGATTTGCCCTACTAGGTCATACATTGTCAAGGAGGTTCTATACTAGCCTCCGTATTCTAGAACGTCCCTTCGCTCAATGCTTCACCTTCACTTGAGAAAGCCAATGGGAGCGCCGTCTCTAGGCATGGCAAGTCACTGACTATCAGCAATAATCTGCTCCGATTCTCGAGTAGCGCAGTGTCATTTTGAGCCGAGCTCTGGCACAGTGCTCAACTCTGTCACGTGAAGGGTGAAAGTCGAGTCGAGGAGCGTTTGTGAATACAGGGATATGTCTTCTCGAGTGGAGGTGCGCCCCGAGAAGTGACGCCGGTCGCCGCCATATTGGAAAAGAAAAGACTGAAGCAGACAACAAAGTGCGCTTCATAGCTCCGCTTTCGTAGTGGCCTTTGGAGACTGTGAGATGCTTTTGTAAAGCAGTTAAAGATTTTACGAGGTCATGATGACTTCGTGCGTCACTTATGGCTGCACAAATCGCATCAAGAAGATGCCTGGGATCACTTTTCAGTAAGCATTCTAGCTTCGTTTGCTGATGATCGCCTGTTTTTTCGCGTATGCTGGTAAATTAGAAACAATATGAAAGGTGCGCATGTGTGTAATACATGCGTATAGCTGTATGGAAGGTAACTTGAAGCTTTAAATGCTTGCTGACACATTGTTCATAAGTTTTAAGTTTGTGAACGAAGCTCTTGCAGTCTAGGCTGCATGTATCAAACATTGAAACGAGTAGGACGTCTGAATGCCCTTTGAATTCCAAGTTTTCTGGTGTTGTCTTACAAGGCAAGACTGACGGCTTGCATGCATATTTTTTTGGCAAGTTAATATCACTTTGGTGCATGTTTATCAAGGAACTTGCAAAAGTAGACAATATTTTATGCCGTGAATATCCGTGTTACAGGTTTCCGAAAAAAAGTGCACTTCGTTCTGCCTTGGCACATGATGTTCCAAGAAATACCATAATCACTCGGATAATCCTCGCACTTTCTTTGGCGGAAAATCAATGCGAAGTTGGGGGGTGCGAGAATTACGCGGAGAAACTTTCCGCGAAAAGTACAAAGTGAAAAAGAAAACGAAGTGGCTGCAAATTGGGATTTTCACACCAACTCTAACAGCAAGCTTTGAGAAGTACTAATTAAAATTTACCTCAACACTAAAAGCACAGATTCAACACAAGGCAAGATTTATTTGAGACACAAAAAGTGCAAGCAAATAGCCGAGAATTAGAATACCGTACGCAAAGCTTGTGGGCGATGCAGGCGTGGCAGTAGCGTTCGTTGCTCAACACGAGCCCTCAAAAGATAAGCGCAGGACGTCAGTATTGGGCTGGTAACTATTTATCAGAACCGTCCGTAGTTTCCTCCTGAAGAAATAAAGTTTACCATCAATCCCACTTTTAGGCACACGGCAGGCCCAATGCATGTTGGTGGTTTTCAGCTGCTGTCACCAGTAACGAACACAAAACTTGTATGCTCCGAAAGACCTACCGACAGCCCCGTTGCCATTGCTTAGATCATGATCTATCACTTTCAACTTGAAAGCAGCCATGTAGCTTCAGTATCGCCCCATAAAGTGACAAGATTACTGACACAACCAACGCCTCCTAGATTTCCCGTGCCTGCCGAATGAGCGCGAAACGCCGGTCATTTATGGCGGCGCTGCCTACGTAGGGGTAAGGGTTCTAGTACTTGGCCTTTCAGATCGGCAATTTTGGCGTTTGCTACTAATTTCAAAGGATGCCTTGTATTAAAAAAGTTGCTTGTTGAATGGCAGCGTCAACTTACGTAGGGTTAATTATAATTTTGTTTACACCTTTTTAAAACTTTTTACGTTATTTTTGTAAGCTCCAAAAACGTAAAAACCTATTTGAAGATACCCCTACTTGAGTGGCGCCACCACTGTAGTTCCGATGACCGCCGCTTCTTAAGTGACCGCAGATAATCCAGCAGGCACAGGAAATCTAGGAGGAATTGACACAACATACAAAACACGCCGCAACGCACACTTGCCACTTTGGCTTGGCTTGGATTGGATTGAATCTCCGTGCAATAATAGTACGCTTGATGCTCAAGAGATGGTGCCAGATGACGCGCGTTATCATTATCAGAATTTTAACTTCACTGTTTAAAGGAGAAAAATATAAATTTAGTTGTTGGTTCACTAAATATTACGGCTAGGTGGCGTTAACCGCTGCCCGATTTCAAGGGTACAGCCACATCAATCCATGCAATCCATCTATCCATCCAGAAGCTGGAAGGAGCAGACGACATTATTGTGGCAGTTTTCGGGGGTGCCATAATTACTCAAGGAAAAAAGACATTGTATTTTTGTTGGGTGATGTGGGGGGTGCGAGAATTGTGCGAGTATGAGGATTACACGAGTAATTACGGTAGTTAGATGGCTACCACCTCTGTTCCATTGACTTCGAAAGATGCTGCTTTGGCAGAACAGCACAGTCAACCAGACTGCGGCCTAGCAATGCACCTTCAATTTTTCCCCATTTTCCAGCGCATCTGCAAAAACCTGTTAGTTTCTACCTCTTTGACGTAGGTTCAATAGAATTTAGTCACAAAAATAAGCAACTGCATCTAAAACAAGATGAGACACCTTGGAAATCCATTCTATTTTGCCGACAAAACCGAAACCAAAATGCTGATAGGTGAAGTTGCCAAACTGAGTGGCGTTATATCAAACATCGAGCTACCTCGTTTCAAGGCTCTGAAGGCTGCTCTTGCCATGACAACACACGTCGCCAATGGGATTGATAAATATTATGCAGAACTAACGCCACTGCAATTGTTCTTAAAAGCGGTTCATTTTGAATCCTGGAGTTTGTCGGCTGCACGCGACATCAGTGCTTCAGTTTTGGTTCCACAAGTAAATTGGTTAGAATTCGATAACTCTAGAAAAATTACTGGTGACTCTTAGTTTACTTAATAACCTCTCTTTTCAAACTTTAGCTTTATTAATTCAACTTCCTGATATATTCTCTGGCAATCTGCCGACACACACACAAGCGCATATATGAAAGAGGCGAGCAAATGTCGCGTTCCCCTTGATCTTGAGTATCTGCAGACACATTTCTTAAAACGCCCAATATACACTATAACCCTTTTGTACCGAAATAGTGCGCCTGCACGCTCGATATGCGAAGTATCCCTAGACAACAGATTGATCTGAAAGTGTGCAGCTAACAACGGGTGCATTAAATAATGTTTCATAAACAAGAATATGCATTTATTTGTTGGTCTAATCTAAAAGTACTTTCCATCTAATTTTTTTCAATCGTAGAAGTGCAAACCAACACGCGCAACGCGCGTATTCCATTGCGGTCTATGACGGTTCCGCGCTGTTTTTCCTCTAGAAATATGGCCGGCGGCGGCTTCACTTGCTCCCGTTGGCAGCGGCCGGGACTGCCACTCCAGAGGTTTTATAGAACCTCCTTGTACATAGTACATACTGCACGGCATTATTATGAAGAGGTGAAACTAGACAAAGCCAACGATGAAATGGGCAACGAAAGAATGTATACATTTCTGAATTCATTCTCCTTTTTTTTTCTCACGTCGTATCATATATTATCATACCACATATGCTGGCCCATAGATCGAAGTCGATTCGCACACCACTCGGGACTGGCAAACATCACCAACAGTCGCGATCTAAGGCCTTCTATCGTCATTGAAGATCAATCGAGCAAACAGGACAGAGGTTCACGCATGCTAACATACGACGGAGCGAGCTAGTTCGACCACAATCATTTTTGCTAAGTGCACAGAAAGCAGGCACAGCTCCACAAACGACTACCAAGGTCTCGACTACTATGAAAAAAAAAAATAACACCAAAGTTTTCTTTATGCGTGCATACGAACATTTAGTACATAACTTTTGAGGCCTGCGCACGACGCAGCCAGCAGGCAACAGTTCGCCGTGTTGTTCACAGGAGGAAGCTTCATGGGAAACATAACAAAAGCGATTAACAGTAGCTTCAAACTCTCGCTGCCACTCGTAATTGCCTCATCCGGCAAGGCGGAACAGGCTTTAGAAGATAACTCCATGCGTAATGACAAGCGAAGGCGCAGTCCTCAAGCGCACTCATTGCAATCTGTCGAGTCCTCCCAAAGATGGCGCCAAGCGCGTATCGTACCTTTTCAGCGTCTGCTAACCCGAAACCTGCCCAAAACTTTCTAGAGAGGATGATAGTTTATAGCGCGAGACCAGCACAACAACAAAGAGACAAGAAGGACACGAGCGCTAACTTCCAACTCTGCTCGTGTCCTTTTTGTCTCTTTGTCGTCCTGTTCTCACGCTATAACTATCGTCATGTCATACTAACTAGCCCAAACTGCCACACTTCGAACTTCCAGAGAGCTTTAACGACTAAATTGTCCTGGAAACATCTGGAGATCCTCGGGCCGTCCAACCCAAGAAAAACGAACGCCAACCGGAAGGACGCCAGAAGTGGAAAATCGAAGAGCCCCGCTGTAAGCGCTTTGCTTATTGACCGGTCTGAGAAAAAAACATTCTCAGCACCCTGATTATGTGGTAAACCCGGATGGAAACTTTTTAGATTTCTTTCAGCAGTGAGGTTGAAAGGAACAATATTGACGGCGAGAATTTTTCACTGGACAGAGAAAGCTGTGCAAGCACTGAGAGTGACATAGAAAATGAACAATTAGCTGTTAACTCACGACAAGTGAGCACTTCCCGTTCCCTCATGCATTAATCTTCTTTCACACTTGTAAATCACTTTATATTCTACATATATAATATCTATACATATAATAAATAAAAGCATAGTTTTTCTCGTGCACTGCATGTAGTTCCATTATTTTGAATACTATCATGAAGCGCTGCATGACGGGAACACAAGCTCGAACAGCGAAGCAATATGGTTAGAGTGATGAAACGTGCAGTCACGGCCACAATCTGCATCTCTTGGATAACTTTTCCTGTATCTCACTGGTCCTTTTCAAACGGCATTGTTCCACATTTTCGCAACATTGACGTTGCAAATAGAAAATGTCTGCATTCTTTTCAATATCCATGTTTCGATTGCGCTGATCGAAATTGCCACATACGAGTGCTGTGAATTGACATGGCTAGAGTCTGAGCAGAGCTGTGACACAAGCGCTACTAGAAAGGATGTTAAATGCGTGTGTTCCATTGAAAAAGCAACTCCATATTTCTGACTGCTTGACGACATAATGTGTTTGCATACCATCACCACGTTAAACATTCGGTCCTGTGCAGCAGTGCTGGCGCTACTCGCTAGAGGCCTGCTATTGCGAAAAATGCGTCAGGCAGGTTCAGCACATATCACCTCCGAATGCCATTCAGTTAATATGTCAATTATTGTTCGTGCAGTTTTCTGTAGCAGGCACAGGGTTACGCGAAGCATTGTTCATGCACGATAACAGATTTCAAATATAATCTTTCACACTGCGGCAAACAATTAGATGGCGAGCTTGCATGATCTGGGAAAGTATTCCAGTTTCATATCCACTTCAGTGCAGCTCATGACTTCATCCGGTGAAAGTAAAACAGGACGTATGTCCCCACATCCAATCTGTTCCTATGCTAACAAACGGGTTGACCTTTTTCTGGATTCCCTCTGAATTCCATCAGACGTATGTCACAAAAATGCAGTGGCGTATTCGCCGGGCATTGGATTTCCCATGATAGGCAAAAGCCACTGCACCTACTGTGGTTGCTGCTGTGTTTTTGCTCGTGCGCGCACTATTTGTCATCGTGCAAACAAGAAAAAAATTGTCTGCCAATGAGTTGTCACAGCGATTTGCATGGGCAGGCACAAGAAAGATGGACCAAGACTTTTTCTGTTCAGTTTTTTGTTTACGAAGACTGTTACGATAAATTGGCCACAGCTGTAGAACATGATCGAGAGGCTGTCTTCGACACCGGTTCATCGGTTATATTCAGGAGTGAACGAGAAAAAAGAGCTAGCTCCACCAAGCATTTGTCATTATAATGTGCCGCACCACAATTTTTGGAATAAGCCCAGAGTGGAGGCATAGCATGTTCACTTCAATTCATGCTATCATTGTAAATAGCATTGTCATATGCAAAGAATTTTCGATAGTCTCCATTGTTAATATAACTGGAGAAGACTTAGAGGTGTCAGAAGGATTTCATCACACTCGCATGAACTGAACATGTCCCTCAGTCACAGAGCATGTGTTTCTTTTTTCGGTTCAATAAAGTGGCAGCGAACAAAAGGATGACTATGCTTTTCCTGATTATATGCGGATACGAGGACGCACCTGACACAAGAGTATCGGGTATGGCTGTTTTGTCTGTGGTGTGGTTCACAAGGTTTTCACGTCTGTGGTTTTACGTCAGGTCATCACACGTAGCATCGTAATGCGTCAAAAGTATCGTTTTGATTCAGACAAGCACTGCATGCTCCTTGCCGATGAAGATTGGTCCAGCGTATATGCCGCAAATGATCCTGAAGAGGCCTTGACCAGGTTCTACAACACTGTTTATTCAGCACTTGAGCGTTCAACTACATTGCAACCATCTAACAGATGCTACTTTGCCCCACCGTGCCCTTGGTTATCAGAATCACTGATATTATCTCTTCGCAAGGAAGAGAACTTATATACAAAGACGAAACGCCAAGCCTTTTCATTCACGCTTGAAATCACGCTATATAACTTACTCCAGAACATCGGCTATACTTTTAAGAAAGGTGAAACAAAGTTATTATGAGAGGGAACTACAGAATTGTGGACATAACTCAAGAAAAAAATGGCAGCTTTTAAAAGAATTTTTTAACTCCACTGAGTCGCGCAGAAAAATTACCTCTATTCGTGTCGACAACGTCACCCTCACTGCGGCCAGTGACGTGGCCAATGCCTTTAATGTACACTTTTCCACTAGCCTTGCGGTCCCCTCCTCCTCAGACTATATACCTCTGTTTTCTCACAGTCCTCAGTCGATGTTCATTTTTCCTACTTCTGCTTCCGAAATTTCCTCAAATATTTCAGGATTAAAAGCTACCGTAGCTGGGTTAGACAACATTCACTCAAAGCACATTAAACTTGTAATATCTCTTGTAGCGCCTACATTAACCCACATCTTTAACCACTGTTTGAAAAATGATGTTTTCCCGAATAAATTAAAAGTAGCGAAGGTAGTGCCAGTATTTAAAAAAGGTGATCCCCTCAGCAAGTGCAATTACAGGCCCATATCTGTCCTTCTCTTCCTGAATAAAATTTTGGAAAAAGTAATTGAAATAAGGATATCTAAATATTTAAGCAAACTTAACATACTTTCTCCTTGTCAGTTTGGTTTTAGGGCTGGTCTTTCCACTGATACTGCAACTGCTTGTTTCACACTGACAAAATCGGATCATTCATTGATGATGGCAACATCACAGGATCTGTCTTCGTCGACTTTACTTTATAGTATTGAACATTTCATCCTATTTCGTAAACTTGAGTACTACGGCATAACTGGTCCCACATTACCGCTATTACAGAGCTTTTTTCTTAATATGTTTCAAATGGTCTCGGTCGAAAATTTTACATCCAGTCCCAACCCCATTACCAGAGGTGTTCTGCAAGGTTCAATTTTGGGTCCTTTATTATTTTTAATATTCATAAATGATTTACTACATTGCCTGAATCATTCTTCTTGTTTACTTTATACTGACGACACGACTCTCTTTTCTCATCACTTGGATTTAGCGACTCTCGTGTCAAGACTTCAAGCTGACATTGTCTTGTTGACAGGTGCAACTGTAATAGATTATTTATTAATCTTTCCAAAATATGTTTTATGCTTTTTCATTCACCAAACAAAAGACTAGCATTCATTCCTCACCTTTTGTGAACTCATTATTTATTCCTTTAATAGATCATACGTCATTTTTAGGAGTTATAATGGACACACCTCTGAAATTTCAGCAACATATCAATTATGTTTGTAAAAAGATTTCATACGGTATCAGGGCATTGGTCAAGTCATGAATGTGTTTTAACATCAAAACTCTGAAGGCATTGTATTATGCATTCATACATAGTCATCTCAGTTATTGCATTACATCACGGGGTAATTCATATTCAGTGCCAGCCTGACGTATTACCCATCTCCCAAATGTATGTTTATAATGTGTGTGCTTTGTTTTTCAAAATTGTGCACCGCACCCTCAATATCGACATCTTTTCTTTTGCCTTGTTGAATAATTCCGATAAAGCTAGAGTCGCCGTTGCCCATAACCTGTTATTACCTAAAGTTTGCACTAATTATGGAAAAATGACCATTGTTGTTCATCAATTTCATTATGAAATTCTTTATCACATGATATGAAAGACTCAATACACGTTCATGTTTTTAAGACAAAATTGATAGTCTCTATTAAACGTATAACTGCTGCATTTTGTTAATTTTCAATATCTTGCTTTATTTGTAAAAAAAAAGTTCGAAATATTCTTGTGATTTGCTCTTTCGTTATTCGTATTTTAGCGTTTTCTTTGTATTAACCTAGGAGGTCCCGCCTGTAGTTTACTACCTTGAGACCTCCTCCTGCAGGCTTACTCACAATGTACATTTCTGATGCTAATAAAGAAACATTGATTGATTGATTGATTGATTGATTGATTGATTGATTGATTGATTGTAGAGATTTCATAGGTCAACGAACTCACTCATTAGTCGACTTACTGGTTTTGAACCAATCATAACTTGTGTTCGAACGTACCATTGAAGAGGAGTCAAGAAGTGCACTGATTACATGAGATATCAGCATTAAGGAGCATTGATGCCATTGTCTTAAAGGCTAATTGTAGGTTAGCAGACTCATGAGTCAACTCACTCTGACTGAGATTGATCCGTGAGTCTGAGTGAGTCCGATTGAAGAAAACTTTCGTGAGTGTGAATCTGATGTGAGTTGGGTGAGCAATACTTTAGTGAGTCCAAAGAGCAAGATATATTTCTGGAGTGAGCCTGAGGGAGTCCCACAATATTTTGCTGACCCATGGTCTTACCTATGAGCCTTGCCTGGATTCACTCACACGTATTCCCCAAGCAGTATCATTCATACACTATGTCAATATTTATTGACCACAAGCATCAATTGCACTGGGGAAGGAGGTGCATTTACATACCCCCACTAACTCATCCAGGAAAGTTCTTGATAAATATATCTTTTGTTGTCACCTTTCTCAAGAAAAACACCTTGACTGGTTTGCAAAACACTCGTAAATAGTATTCAAACGTACTACATAAAAAAGTATCAAGATGAGCCCTTATTACGTGAGATATCGGTGTTAAGGAGCATTGACGCCATGGTATAAAAAGCTACATATAAACCTGATTACAACAAAGTTGCATCTCACAGCAAAGAAAGTTCGTTATATTAAGAAATTTGTTATGAAGGTATATGTCTAACACAATGTATTGCAGAACTATTTTTAATTTACTTTTCACTTTATTATAACCAATATTTTCTTATATCCAGGTTCATTACATTGAGGTCTGAGTGTAATTCTAGGCTAGTGGACTCGCGATTCCACTCACTCAGGCATACATCAATCTATGAGTCTGAGCCTGAGTGAGTCTGGATGAGTAATATTTTGCTAAGTTGGAGTGAGTCAGGTTGAAGAAAATATTCACAAGTGTGAGATCGAGGGAGTTTGGCTCAGCCAAATTTTGGTGAGTCCGAGCAAGTTCAAAGTGCAAAATCTATTTCACGAATGAGTGAGCTCAACACTGTTTGCTGACCTATGTGGAACTTGCAGAAGACAGCACCCAAGAAACTGACCGAGTCTGTTTACAAGCTATACGCATTTCATGGTCTCAAATTGAGTGTACAAAGGGAACCACGAACCTCACAGGTATGTAACCACACTGTCCATATCATGTAGTTGAAGCATTATTGCAAGTTTAACATACTTTCTCCTTGTCAGTTTGGTTTTAGGGCTGGTCTTTCCACAGACGTCAACTAAAAGCACGTTTACTAGTAATGCAACGTACCGCAAGATATCGGCTCAGTCACTTGATAAATTCCGAGAAGCTGTGCGCGAAACAGACTGGACTGGCATACTTTCCATTAGGGATGCCAATGAGTCATATGACAAGTTTATGAACAAACTGAAAATACTTTACTTTAAATCATTTCCGATTCAGCACTACCGAAATCAAAAGCCATCGTGCAAGCCCTGGATTTTGAAACAATTCATAAGACAAATCAACAAAAAAAAAATAAACTTTACCAGTGTTTTGTCGAGTCAAAGGACTTGTCAAAGTGAAAAGAATATAAACAACTTAGAAATAAATTGAACAAAGAAAAAGAAAAGGCAAAAAATGACTACTAGGCGCGTATATTTAATAATGATTGTATGCGCCGAAATAACAAGGTATGGGAAAAAATAAACGATACACTAAATCGCAGGCCAGCCACTACACGAATAGATACACTGAATATCGATGGTATTACTATAAGCGGCACAGAACTTGCGGACCTATTCAATGATTTCTTTGTGAAAGTGGGATGCATAGATCACGGCATTCAGACCACACTGCATCAAACCTCGTTAAGGGAGTCTATATTTCCAAAGCCTACTAACACTTCTGAGGTGATTGCAACATTTTCATGTCTGAAAAATAGCCGCAGTAGGGATATGGACGATTTAGAAATTAGACCAATTAAGTATGCCATAGACTTTCTCTATCCTGTTATAATGCACATTTTTAACGCATCCTTGTCGACTGGAGTTTTCCTTCGCAATATGCAAGTAGCCCGAGTAATGCTTTTACATAAAGGGGGTGATAAAAACAATATTGGCAACTATAGACCAGTTTCTATTCTTTCTGTATTATCAAAGGGCCTCGAAAAAATTATCAACGTCCGTATTGATAATTTTTCGCAGAAACATAACTTGCTAACCGAGTGTCAGCACGGTTTTCGAAAAAGACGGTCTACAGAAAGTGCATTAAATATACAAAAGGATCTTACTCTTTGGAACATTGAAAAAAAGCTTCTAACGTTAGGGTTATACTTAGACTTTAGCAAAGCATTTGATAGAGTCAACCACCTACTGTTGCTTACGAAACTAGAAAGATATGGCTTCCGAGGAATAACACTTGAACTTATCCGATATTATTTAAAAAGTTGACATCAATTTGTTGAAATTAATGAAAATAGGTCACAAACGAAACCTCTAAAAGTCGGTGTGTCTCAAGATAGCATCCTTGGCCCGATATTTTTTCTTTATTACATTAATGACATCGCATAAATTAGTGATATGTGTAAGGTTGTCGCTTACGCAGATGACTGCTACATTTTCTTTACAGGAAAAGACTTTGAAGAAATAATGCCTATAGCTAGCACTGTCTGTAACAAAATTCAACGCTGGTCAAAGGCAAACTGCTTGATTCTTAATGAAGCCAAAACAAAATGTGTAATTTTTCTTGCCGAAGGAAGTTCTACTACATTACCAGATAACATTGTTCTGGGTCCATATAAGATTACCATTACGTCCTCTATGAAAACACTCGGAGTTATATTCACCGAGCATATGTCCTAGAATGCTCATGTTGACAATTTGTGTGCGAAAGTGCGAAAAGTTATTGGTATTTTAAATCGCTATCAAAATACATTGCCCTATAAAATTAAGCACCTCATTTATCATGCTCTCTTTCACTCACACTTCACTTATTGCTCACTCATATGGGGAAACACCACTGCACAAAATATTCAGATGATGAAAACACTTCAAAAAAACGCAGTTCGAGCTATTGCGAATGTTTGCTTTCTCCGAACATACGGAAGAGCTTTTTCGGCAAATTAAAATAATAAAAGCTGATGATATTTGGAAACTGAAAACTCTACAATGCTACAAGAGTGCTATGCTAGGAAAGCTAGATTCATTTTTAACCCTCGCTGATCTACAAGAAAACAAAAGTACATATTAATTTTGCCGTCAGGCTCCATGGCAAATTCTTTTTTCTCATACAAATTATGGACAACAGCGCCTTTGTCATACACTGACTCCGCTACTTAACCATTTCAACAGACAAAGTGTTGATGTGTTATCGCTAAACAAAACTAAAATGTTGGACCTGTTCCTGTAACGGCTCATTAACATAGGATTAGAAAAGAAAAAAATCCCACCGGTTGTTGATAGCATGCTGCTGTTATAGTAATTTTCTATGTTATAAAAAAAAAGGTGTTTTACGGTTGTACTTTGTAGTTGCTGTATAGTTGTTTTTAATTTATAAATTTCTCTTCCTTCATCGCAATGTTTATTTTATATTCAATTGAAATGTTATTATTGCTTTAATGCTTTATACTTTGTAACATGCTTTCTTCTATTGTTTTGAAACAAACTTCACCAGTGTCTGCCTGGGGGACCGGAGCTTTGTCCAGCCGAAGAACTATCGGCTTTTTCTCCCGTTCTCCCTTTTTCACCTTTGTATGAAATGGTGAAAATAAAAGATTTTTTTTTATTTGATTTGATTTGATTAAAGTGCATCACAGATGAAAGTGTCACCGAGATCGCCCTTGTTGTTTACATGAATAACTTTTCAGGCACATTTGTTCAGTGTGAGAATTTACCGTAACGATTTGTAACTATGTATTTTTACTGTGCGAATTTGCTTATCATACCCAAGAGCCTCCTAACTCGCTTAACTGGGTCAGTCGTTCGTGCATGAGCTGACAAACTGAAATGTACACGTGCATCCTACACTGCTGTAACAGCAACATTTTACAACTGAGTCGCATTCGTGCTGTGCAGATAGCTAATTTTTCGATGAGATTCTTAGAGCTGGAGCTGCGTGTCAACATAGCTCATATGTTCATTTCAGAGTCTCTCTTACAGCCACTGCAGCTTTTGTTGCAGCTGCCGCTTGTAAACATGTGGGAGGTGCCCCAATGCACTCTACTCGGAGACAGCATTTGCACCTGCTTTGTGTAGTCATGTGGATATGGAAGGCAGTAGTGAGCTTTGAGCTGAGACAGCAGGGTGGAGCCAACGTACTGTGACGCCCTTACAAGGAAGCACATATCGACAGCACATGCCCCTATTTACAAACATAAAATAGGTCTACAGTTCGTGGGCACTGCAAATACCAAAAGTAACTTCGAAACGTGTGCCTACTTCACCTGGCTGTAACACCGTGCTTCCCACTTAGCTCACCCTATGAAAAATCGTGGCTGGCCAACAGGGAAGACACAATGCATGTTGCATTTCGTTTTAGTCGGGCAATGGCGTTTTGGTATTTCTGTAGTTTACGCCTGCAAATAAAGAATTGAATTGAATACCCTGAGATGCCACGAGTTGGCAACCTTGGCTGGTTTAACCAAAGTTCGGCTTCTATTCAGTGATGCTCTCTTGGCCGTCACATCGCTCTCACCTTAAACTACAGCTACCCTATGCTTCTATGACCACAATAGTTGTGGAATCTTTAATCATAAACTTTAGTCACTGAAATGCCAACATGAGTACATTCATGCCGTCAAACACTAAGAGACATTCTACAAGCACTCTTTGCACAATCAACATTCAACTACTTGTGTAAGATTATGGTTCACTATTGCACTATAGCAATTTCTATGACAGAAGGATTAACCAAGTTTTTTAGTGTGTGTTCTGGTGCCACCATAACTTCACATTCCGGTTCTCGCACAACAAAGTAGGTTTATAGATGCACTATAAGAGGGGACGACTCAGGAAAGTATTCCAAGTGAAATGTGAGACCTAGCACTGAAGGAAAGAAGGACTGTTGAACAAAAGGCATACCTCGATGGCACCCTGGACAGTCCAGTGCTCAGTGTGGGGACGTGTGCTCTGGCGCTGCATCCCTCTGCACAATAAAGAAAAAGACATCAGGCAAAGATAGCCTGCCCCGGCACATGTAAACACACTATTTTTTTAAAGTACACCTTGCGCCTAACCTTTGAGCGAACTTGACCTCTCTTGTTGGGTAGCACAACTCTAATGACTAACTGGCCAAAAAAGCACTTCTGCTGGCAATGAAACGCACATGATAACCCCATTCGCATTTCGGTTGCTCTGTAGAGAGCATCGTAACTTATTTTTAGTGCACACTGACCCACGGACAAATAAAAGAAGAGTATAACACCAGCGCTACTATCAACTTAAGGTTTTATTCAAAAAAGGAACATTTATATATCAATGTAGTCACCCTCTGACCCCTCCACCATGCGCACCGTCGTAATTTCAAATCCATGTCTATCGTACCATATCTCATGTGTTCATTATTCGCTTTAGCAGTGACACTTCTTTTTCTAAAATTGTCACTGACGGGTGGCTGATACAGGATGATTGCGTAACGTTGATGTGAAATGCTTTCACGATCTCTCCTGCGTTGCGACTGTGGTGCTTAAACAAAATGATTGTATTTGAAAAGTGTGCCCTCGCATCTGCATTTTGCACAGTGTAAGGCCAAATGCCTTAGCGGCCTGCCCTTTAAAGATGACTGGTGCTCCCTTATGCGAATATTTATGCAGCCACCAGTCTGCCCCACATACACTCATCCGCATGTGAGAAAAATACAGTAAACAAGATTCCATGTGCGTTTAACCTTGTTGGTTAGCTCCTCCAATTCATGCGCAGATGAGATAGCGAAAACATCTGTTCCCGACTGGGTTTGATCACTACCAAAGTGTCCCGACACATGCATAACTAATTTCCGCGAATGTGCTGTGCCACTTAGTCGATCTGCCTGACAATGTTCAGCTATTTTTTCTTGTTTTCTTTTTTTCATCCTTCAACACAAACTGTATTTGGTAATGCGAATGATGTGAGCAGATCCCACTGCATGATTTGCCCAACTCTAACGAAATTCTGCCGCAACATATTTTCACAGAACCTACCAGAACCTTTAGAGTCTTCCCCATTAGCTGAAAAAAAAAATTACCATCCCAGTTGGTCGCTAAGAGAATGAACAACACTAATGCCTATCGTGCTGAACCTAATGAGAGGCGCACCATCAGCCGTTCACTGGGTGCCTGCTATAATTCGCACAATGTAGAACACTACACAACGCACTTTCAGACATTCCTGCTAACGCATTAAACCTTTACGATTACCTAACGAGAAAAACTAGGCATCATCATTATTGCGTTTTCAAGCAATTCAATATTGCTTGAATTCAATACTAACACCGACGGGAAAAATTCATTTCATGTTACCAAAGGTAACACGACATGAATTTTTTGCGTGAAGCCCGAGTGGAATTAATGCGCGTGACTGTATTCCGTCCCAACGAAACGATAAAATATTGTATTCCATTATCTCTGTAATTTACCCCAGTCTATAAAAAGGAGAAAAAATTAAAGCATAACCACGGAGTGTATGGTGAAGATGATGAGTGGCCTGAAGAGTCCGTCTGTTCGTTCATGTGTCCATCCGTTCGTACATCCGGACGGACAGAGGCACGGACAGAGAGACTGATAGATGCACGGATGGACAGAATCATGGACGCACGGACGCTTCGCCCCCCTCATCATCATTCACTCCATAGATATGCTCTGAAAACCACTAACGCTATCTGTTGAGCAAGTCATAAACTAGAGGTGGCTACATACATATATATGGAGGAATGAACGACCTAAGAAGCTTCGCCCTTAAAAGAAGCTGACTGCACAAACAAAAGCTTCTAATAGTATGACACTTCTAAATTACAGTTTAAACATACACAAATGCGCACACATGCTGGCACATACACACACCCAAAAATAAATGCCCACACTCTTGTGCAAGGTAGCGCGTAAATACATGCACAAGCGCACGCAGGCATACAACATACGCAGACATATGTGCGAGTGCACGTGAACACACAGGCGTCGCTACAGACATAGCAAATGCATGCACTCACATAAACTTACACATAATCTCGCACACGCACACTCACCCGCTCTTAGTCACACATACGATTGCAAGCAAATGCACGTGCAAACCTACACACACAAACTCACATACATACGTTTACAACAACAAATTAGGAATTAATTTACACACATTAGCTTACAAAGCAAATGTTTTGAAAATTAATGCACGTGTGACACCCAACAAAGCTTTGTCAAGGCACAGAGAAAACAGCATAGCACAGTGAGTCACTCAGCAAAAGCTAAATTCACATATATATGTGCTTGTTATGGAACTTAACAGACAATCAGTCCGATTATGCAATGAGAATTCTAGTCTTCATACAACTTGTGGGGGTGCTAACACTCTCTGTAAAGTTGTTTGCACCTCGTGGCGCATGTGTCCCGCGCAGAAGCCACATTTCGGGTTCAAAACTATTGAGCGGTAGGTGGCGTTGTGCTTGCGAGCATTGATTATCACCGTCATCATCGTGATTAGTGCATAGCGCCGGTGGTGTGGCCTGGCGGGAAGCTTAGGTGGCAGCACACGAGAGGTCTCTTTGACAGGTGGCGGTTGGCGCGAATGGTTATCTCTAGCGGTGGATCCCCGGTGTGCAGCACCGCGGGTTGCGCGCCGGGGGCCGTGGTGAGTCAAGCGTTGGCAAAGCCACCTTGTGTGTGTTCTTGTGTTTGTTATGTTTTTGAGTGCTGTGTAATATTGTGTAAGGCTGTTTTAGTGTGTCTTCATAATTGATGTATAATAATTCAGCCGACGATACTGTAGTTCTAAAGGGAGTTAAATAAATTGTTGTTAGGTTCGTTCCAACCATATCTGCTGTGTCCGTTCACTCTAAGAGCTGGCGCTCTTCTCCAGATCAAGACCCCTCACTGGCTCCCTAACGTGAAGCTTTTGGAGCATCGGACGTCAGTTCTCGCGGTTCGGTAGAAGCTTTTGTTTGAGCCGGGGTAGAGGAGGCCTAGAGGGACTCCCATTGCTGGCGTCGGCGGTGTGCTTTGTTGAGAGCGAGGGGATCGGTTGTTGCGACGTGTTTGAACTTGTCGGCATGTTAAGATTATTTTTTTTTGCTTGCAAGTGGACTTTTTTTGTTTTTATTTCAAGAATGTTGTTGAGTTAGTAGGAGAGCCATGCGGTCGGCATCCTGGGGTAAGCAAAGCTTACAACATGAGGATTGTAGGCCAAGCCCGAAGCGAGCGAGTACGGAAGCCCCGTAGGTGGTTGGATTTTCTCAAAACAGCTTCTATCTCTTTGGGCTCGGGAGGCAGGGCATCGTTGCTGTCTGGTCTTGTGGCTCGACGCCGGGGCATCGTGACACCGACCGGGACGGTGGATGCCAATCGCTCGGTAAGCTGCTGTGTGCAGCGACCGAGTAGGGCTACCCTACAGAGTGGATGTCTCCTTGCAGCTGCCTCTTCTGTGCCTAGGCTGGGTGCTGGGTGGATGCCAGTTGTTGTCAAGCGACCCATTAGGACTAAGGCTCTGCGCAGCCGCCTGTCGCACGTGGCACAGCTAGGTGGATCGTGGCGTTGAGGTGTTGCACTCTGCTTCCCTCCCTTTTTTTTTTATATTGCAATGCACGAATTTGGAAAAAGTGACCTTTTTTTATTCTTGCTGGGCGTCTCGGCACCCGCCGATGTATTAGCTAGCAGTACTGACCATCGTACCATGTGGGCGAAGAGCCTGAAGCTCCCTTCCCTTTGACCTACTGCATTGTTCTTTCGAGTGTTTTGAGTGTACGCAGTGGGAGGGATGTAACCCACGGCTGGCTGTCTTCTGCGCATCGTCAGCGCCGCTGGCCAGGAATGCAGTCGTGAGATCGGGCGATGGACATGCCTGGGACAAGCGCAACTGCCTGCAGTCCAGCGCCCTCGTTAGTGCTCATCGCAACCAGATATGTCGGCGTAAGTGACGGTTTCTCACGCCGACGCCAACGTTGCCGTTGCGGGACCGGTACTGAGGTGAAGTCGTTGAGCCGGACAGTGCAGCAGTGCCGACAGGCGGCGGTGTCGCTGTGGACAGACATTCTTTGGGGACATGTGTTGTTATCTTTTGTAAGAGCTTGTGTAAATGATTTCCTTCAAGTTTTTTTTTTTTTTTTTTTCGGAATACGGTTTGAAGAAGGCACAACACGGCTCAAGCGGCTAGGATCGCTAAACCGCTGCTGCTACCTTCGCAGGCACTTTCTTGGATTTTCGCTGTGATTATGACGAGCAAACTGCACGGGCAGCCACCGATCCTGCTGCATGACTACGAAAACGAGACATCGAAAATCTTATCGGACAACATTCGATGGACGACAGTGACACAATGAGCACAGGCGTACTTATGTACAGACTCTGCGATGGCCACTGTTACAATGTTGGTTCAAATGCAGTGCCCCCACGCGGCGCTGATAGCGCTGTGCAAGCCTGGCACAGCGGCGGGGTGGCCGTTTTGGAAAGAATAAACCAAAGTTCATTCTGGGCTAAGGACTCAACATGTTCTCGTGTTCTTCGCGGGCCTGATGGCCTACTGTTCACGGTAGTCACTACCGCCTGGCCATCAGTTAATCTACACATGTAACAACTGGAGACGAGGATGAAAGGAAGTTTCATGTAAGTCTTCGTTCTCACAGCTCTCTGCCATCTGTTCACCATGCCAAGTTTCGGCAACCTCGAGCCATTCGAGGGGGGAGGAGACGACTGGCCCTGTTACGTGGACCAGCTCAAAGCATTTTTCCTGGCGAATGATGTCGCCCCAGACAATCGTACTGCCGTGTTCATCAGCTGCTGCAGGCAGAAAACGTATGCTTTGCTCCGCAATTTGGTCAAGCCCGCCAAGCCCAGTGATAAAAATCTGGACGTGATTCTTCAAGTACTTGGAAGCCATTATTGTCCGAAGCCCTCTGCCGTCGTGCAGCATTTTCATTTCAACTCGCGCGTTCGCGCGGAAGGGGAATCAGTCAGCAATTTTATCGCAACACTAAAAAGCCTGTCCGAGCACTGCACCTTCGAGGCTGAACTCGAAAACATGCTCCGCGACCGCGTCGTGTGTGGCATAAACAATAAGGATGTCCAAACAAGACTTCTGGAAAAACCGGACCTCACCTTCGACGATGCTGTGCAGACCGCCCTGGCAATAGAAGCAGCAAAAAGGGACGCAGGTGAGATAGCATAAGCGAACACAAGCAGCGCTTTCTCGACTCACCGTGTCTCGTCAGGTTCTGGGGGCGTCACCTGCTACCGCTGTGGAGACGAACATCTTGCATCAAAATGCAAGCATGTGAAGACAATCTGCAATTACTGCCACAAACGAGGTCATTTGGCAAAGGTGTGCGATTCGCGACGAAGGGACAGCCAGGCCCAAAGCAACAGCCCTACCAAGGAACGTTCGTTCTCGGCTTGCAGTTCAACGTCGTCGAGTAACCGCCATCGTGTTAATACGGTACACAAGCAGGATGCCGCTACCACTTCATCTTGTGAAGTTTTTGAAATGTGGCCAGTCGACTACGCCACGCCGCCTCCGCCTTTCACCGTCACTGTTGATGTTTGCGGCAAGCCGCTCCGCATGAAAGTGGACACGGGGGCAAGTGTCTCTATCATGGCGAAGTCGCGTCTTCGTAAGCTTTTGCCTTCGATTCCTGTGCAGCCGTAGACAAGTGCTTCTGCGAAGCTATTCCGGGGAACTAAAAAAAATTCAGGGCAAAGCTGACGTCAGTGTGAAGTTTCATGGCAGGGAGGCCAACCTACCTATTTTTCTGACCGGAGACGTTCTCGCCCACTCTTCTTGGACGCAACTGAATACGTGAGCTGGGCATTGGCGTCTCCGATGTTGAAGTAAACATCCACGCACTTTCCGACGTCAAACACCTAGTCCAAAACTACCCCGAAGTGTTTGAAAAAGGCCTTGGTACATTCAAGGGTGCTAAAGCTTCTCTACATGTTCCTTCAGATGCTCTGCCTCGGTTCTTCAAGCCACGTCCACTGCCGTACGCCTTTACAGATGGAGTAACTCAAGAAATTCATAGACTAAGAAGAGATTCCATTCTTGTTCCAGTCAAGACAGCAAAGTGGGCTACACCTATTGTTCTTGTGACCAAAAGGGATGGACGCAACAGAATATGTGGAGACTTTGGTGTCACCATAAACCCAGTGGCAACAGTGGAGCAGTAACCCATTCCAAGGATCGAGGACCTGTGGACTGTGCTTGCTGGAGGTGAGAAATTCACAAAATTGAATTTGCGAGATGCGTATCAGCAAGTTGTCCTTGACGGGGCCTCTAGGGAGTACGTCACAATTACGACGCATATGGGGTTATTTCTGTACACCCGGTTGCCTTTTGGTGTCTTATCTGCTCCTGTCATATTTCAGCGCGAGATGAAGAACTTGTTCAGGGGACTGCCCCATGTAGCAGTCTATTTTGACGACATTCTTGTGACTGGCGCAAATGATGCCGGGCACCTTCGCAACCTTCGTGCTGTACTTGGCAAGCTTCAGGAATCGGGCCTCAAGCTGAAACTTGAAAAATGCCATTTCTTCGTGCCGTAAGTTGAGTATCTCGGGCACATCATCAGCAAGGAAGGCCTTTTCCCGAATGTTGACAAGGTAGCAGCCATTCTGCATGCTCCTGTGCCTCAGGATGTCAGGGAACTTCAGAGTTTCTTGGGACTTGTAAACTTCTACAGGCACTTCTTACCCAATCTTTCGTCCCTCCTTCGTCCCCTGCACTTACTTCTCTGTGAAGAGAAGAAGTGGGAGTGGAGACATGAACAACAAGATGCATTCAATGCCTGCAAGCACTTGGTGACATCAGCTCCAGTTCTTGTACATTTCGACCCTGCCAGGCCTGTTTGTCTCAGCTGTGACACATCGCCTTATGGTATAGGTGCAGTTCTGGCGCACAAAGATGCTGATGGAGGGGAACATCCCATTGCTTTTGCATCAAGGAGCATGTCAAAAGCAGAACAAAACTACAGTCAACTCGACAAGGAGGCACTGGCTTTAGTGTTTGGTGTGGATCGGTTCCACCAGTACTTGAGGGGCATCTCATTCAAAGCACACACTGACCCCAATCCACTTCTTGGACTGCTGGGTGCCAACAAGCCCGTTCCCGTGCAAGCTTCGCCTCGAGAGGTCAGGTGGGTTCTCAAGCTGTCTGCTTACAAGTACGAACTTGTATACAAGCCTGGCAAAGAGCTCGGCCACGCTGATGTTCTTAGTAGACTGCCTCTCCCAACTGACACTACTGCATTACCACGACCTGCTGAAATCTTGCTAGAGGAGGCATATCCGAGACTCTTTTCACCAGGTGTTCTGGCCCAAGCCACACGAAATGACCCACTTCTGGGCCATGTTGTTCTTGCCGTTCTGAAAGGAGAAAGCCTCCCAGTAGGACCAGAGTGGAACCCTTTCAATACCAGGAGCTCAGAACTCAGTCTCCATGAGGGTTGCCTACTCTGGGGATCAAGAGTAGTGATCCCAAAGTCATTGCAGGCCCAAGTTCTTGGTGTTCTTCATGCCAGCCACCCGGGTATCGAGAAGAGCAAGATGATTGCCAGGAGCCATGTTTGGTGGCCAGGCATTAACAGTGATATTGCCAACAGCGTGAAGAGCTGCGCTACGTGCCAGACTGAACATCGAGCTGCACAGCCGGTTCAGCAGACGCCGTGGCCTTTTCCACAGCGACCCTGGTCAAGGCTTCACATTGATTTTGGGGGACCATTTCTAGGTCACACATTCTTGGTTATTGTGGATGCGTTCTCAAAGTGGATAGAAGTCATTCCTGTGTCTCCCACATCTGTAGAAGCTACCATTTCTGCATTGAGAATTGCACTCGCTCAGCATGGCCTGCCTCAAATGGTGCAGCTGAAAGAGTTGTACAAACTAAAGAGTTGCACAAACTGTGAAGAAGAAACTCAAGAAGTCTGGTTCTGGGAACTTCCAAACGCAGATCACCAGGTTTCTGTTCTACTATCGGACCACACCACATGAAGTGACAGGTCGGCCACCGTGTGAACTCTTGACAGGAAGAATGTTCAAGACTCCGTTGGATGTCCTCAGGCCAAGCCTGCAGGCATCTGTATTCCTAAAACAACTCAAGCAGAAGTTGTATGCTGACAGAGGGTCCCGGCAGGCTCCATCACTGCAGCCAGGTGATGATGTGTATGCGCAAAACTTTCACAGGGACACGACACTGGCAGGCACCCTAGGTGCCTGCCAGTGTCGTGGACGTCACTCCATCATCAGCCAGTGTCCGTTTTGAAGATGGCACCTTGGGAAACCGACACAGCGACCACTTGCGCCTTGTGCAGACAGAAACGTTGGCCTCTCCTGAAACTGCTATCGCTGCAGCTCTACCACAGTTGGAGCCGTTGTTTCATCATGCGCCAGCTGTTCCAGAAGTGCCTATCAGGAACAGCTACCTGGAACCAGCTTCTCTGGGAGTAGCTGTGCCACGGAGAGTGACGGGACTGCGCTCAACAGTGGTGTGCATGTGAACAGTGGCTCTGTCGTTCCTACGCCTAGCTCGCCGAAGTTGCGACGTGGCACAAGAACTAGGAAACCGGTGAATAGATACTCCCCGTAGTCTTCCTCCCAAGAGGGGAGGAGTGTTACAATATTGGTTCAAATGCAGCTCCCCCATGCGGCACTAATAGCTGTGTTGAGCTGTGCAAGCCTGGCACAGCGGCGGGATGGCTGTTTTGGAAACAATAAACCACAGTTCGTTCTGGGCTAAGGGCTCAACATGTTCTCGTGTTCTTCGCGGGCCTGATGGCCTACTGTTCACAGTAGTCACTACCACCTGGCCATCAGTTAATCTACACATGTAACAGCCACATCAGAGGGCATGGCATAGCTCAAGCGGCTAGGATGGCTAAACCACTGTTCCTGCCTTTGCAGGTTGATGTTCAACCTTATGCAGCTTGTTACAAAAGTGACAATAGATACTTGATTGCTGTGCCGTGCCCTCGGCGATGTTGGTGTACTGCACTGGACTGTTGGTTGGCATTACTACTTTCGTTGCCTTCAGAGGGTGTTGAAGAACATCTGGGTCCCAAGACTGTTGAATTGTTGTAACAAACTAGATAACCAGAAATAATGTGATGGGAAGACAATTACCATTAGAGAAGCTGCCAAACTTAATAAAAAAAAATGAACAGCCATCTTATTGTAATGCAGAGTAGCATTCAGGGCAGCAAGGCAGGTGCTGTCTTCAATGCAATCATCGAACCTTCAACCTCTGTACCGAGGTCGTGCTACGAATCACCTCAAAATATCGAGTGAAAACTATGTATATCTTTTAAAAACATGAACAGTAATTTAAGCTTAAAAAGGGAATCCCTACCAATGAACATGACAGGATGTAATAGCAGTTACTGTCGGTGGGATAACAGAAAGTGCTTTTTTCTTAGATAGTCGTACACATTGCACTGAACAAGTATATGGAGAACCGTAGGCGGTTCCCCACATCTCCCACCGATGGGTTGCTCGCTGCCAGACAACAAACATGCATGTGTGCTGTGTATGTGTCCTATTTGTAATCTTGTGAGTGTTACTTGTGTGTAGCGTGATCTGGACATTGTTGACCAATTACCAAGTCTCAGTTTAATTACATGTAATTTGTTTTGCGACTCCCTATCCTATGATTGCTGCCAACACGCCCTAAGCTCATATGGAAGGAAAGACTTCAGGTCGAGAGCAGAGACCGCTATGGGTGTATTGGCGACAGTGTTGCCTTGGGCGGATGCAGCAAGTTGATCCGCCGAAACATTTACCCCAATATCACGGTGCCCTGGCACCCAGCACACTACTATATGTGTTTCTTGAGTGTGGATATTGTGCATAAAAGAGTGTATAGTGAGACAAGGACAGGATTTTTATGTTTATGTAGAAATCTTAAAGCTCTTATGATGCTCAAAGAATTCGTGTAGTATATAACTACAGATTGCAGTTTACGATTCCTTAATCTCTTTAAAGGCCATCAGTAGCGCATAAGCTTCTACGGTAAATATGCTTGAATTGTGATGCAAAATAGAAGAATCACAAAAGCATGCTCTAACGGCAGCATAAGACACACCAGTGCAAGACTTTGGAGCGTCCGTAAAAAATTCAGGACAGGAATATTTCAGCTGCAATTCAAGAAAATGTGAACGTATATATGCAGTAGGGGCATATTTCGTTGCTTCAACAAAGAATAAATCACAGTCAATGAGCTGCCACTGCCACGGCAGTGGATATGCAGCAGGAGTCATTTGACAGCTTTCAAGAAGCGGCACACCGGTTTCTTCAGCTAGACCCCTCATGCGAAGTGAGAAGGGTCGTCTCACTGAAAGCCGGTTATCAAAAAAGACAAAACTGAATTAACTGTGGAGTGTGTCGGGCATTCCTTATCTGTATTTACTTTTAAGTAATACAAGAAGGACAAGTAATACAAGAAGTTCTCTGAAAGCGGAGCGACCACTCGTTCGACTCTACATATAGGCTTTCTACAGGGCTTGTGCGAAATGCATCTGTAGAGAGGCGAACGCCCAGATGATAAACAGGATCAAGAATCTTCAATGCGCTCGGTGTGGAAGACTGGTAGACTATGGCTCTATAGCCTATTCCTGTGCGTAGAAGACTTTTGCACAGGTTTAGGAGCCATTTTTTGTCACTGCCCCATGATGTACTATTGGCATCAAATGAAACGCAAACAGCAGAGCGCGTGGCACATAGTGCATGCTGTCGACCAGTCATTGGCACAGACAGGCCCGCACATCCGGTGTGGCAACACTGTGCTATCCCCCTATAGTGCAATATTTCTGCGTCTGTTCTAGGTATGGTATTTGAAAAAAACAAAATAAAAAAAACACAGGTCAAACGACTGCAGCCGAAGGCGAGTATTGCAGCACAGTTTGTCATAACGGAGTCCATCATCAGAAAATTTCTCGCTGTTTTTATTTATAGTAGACAAAAGTCAGTTTATAATGCTGGCAATTTCACGCTGTTTCACTTCGTGCCGGTAAAGCGAAACAATCTGCGGTTTCTCTTCCAAAGAAACGCTTGGCATTTCCCGCTAAAGTGACACCGTTTTTGGGTCGGTCTCTGAGAGAAGAGTGCAGGTAAAGCAACGCTGTCGAACGAGACACGATGATCGTTTGAGACTCAACCGCAAATTGATTATATTTCTCTTTTTGTTTTATCATGCCAAGTCACCGATCGCATTGCCATGCTGAAGTAAAAGCAAGGAATAGCGAGTGATACGATCAAAAACGCTTGGCACGCCCACGATGGGCACCATTACCACCATACGTAAACTAGAGCAGAAACAGAGATAACGCACTGCATGGGGGATCGCGCAGTGCTGCCAAAATGGATGTGCATGCCTGTCAATGGTGATTACTGGACGGCCAACACTATACTGTTTGTAATGCTTGAAACACGCGATCCGCTGTTCAAGTTTCATTTGACGCCGATACTACTTGACAGGACCTTTAAGACATTTATTGCTTTCATACACTTGTTTTTGATATATTTCATGTGTGGCACAAATGATAGCTTCATGTCAAAAATGAAGCCTAAAATTTCTGTTCTGTTTCTACAAATAGGCGTTGACCTTGTAGGTGTATATCAGGACTGGGATGTAGGCCTCTCTTTCTCATGAAAAGGACACATGTGCTTTTTTGAGCATTCAAGCGGAAATCGTTTTCATCCGCCCGTTTTGCCACCCTGTTCCAACCAAGCTGACCCTGTCTCTCACACGTTGCCAAGTTGCAGGATCTAAATCCTACCTGCACGTCATCCACATACGTGGAATAAAACATGTTCCTTAGGTGTGCGGACGCAGCGAATTCATTTTAACAATAAAAAGCATGCAGCTAAGGACACCACTTTGTGGTACTCCTGTTTCCTAAACAAATGTCCGTGAAAGCATGTTTCCCACTCGGACTCAAAAAATGCGATTCAACAGGTAACTCTCTATTATAGCCAACATTCTACCTCGTAAACCTAAGTGGGATAGATCCCTCAGTATTCCGAACCGCCAAGTTGTCGTATGCTTTTTCCATGTCAAAGAACGCTGAGAGAAAAAATTGCTTGCACACGAAGGCTTCACGGATTCACGCCTCAATACGTACGAGGTGATCAGTGGTGGATCGACCTTCTCGAATGCCACACTGATATGGGTCAAGGAGTTTGCCTGACTCTAGGAGATGTATTAGCCGACGGTTAACCATTTTTTCAAAAAGCTTACACAAGAAAATTGTCAGCGCGAACGACCTGTAACTTGTGATGAAGAACGAATCTTTGTCCTGTTTCAATATAGGAATCACAATGGCCTCTTTCTAGGAGGCGGGGATATCGCCGGAAAAAAAACAGATGGCATTACACAAGGAGAGTAAGGTAAGCGTTTCATCAACATTGCATATGCAATGCAATTCGAACCTGGAGAAGAATCATTGCAGCTGTTCACAACTGCCTGCAGCTCTGCTAAGCGGAATGGTTCATTATATGCCTTCCTATTTGAAGATGTTCAAACTTTTGTTGTTTACATGTTGTTTTGTGCCTTTAGAATCGGTTTGAATAGTATGTCGAGCTGGATATGGATTCGAAATGTGCTCCCAGAGAGTCAACTTGGTCTTCTAGGCTTTCCACCTGGGTGAACTGACAACCATGTTTTAATGTTTACACATCGCCAAACCATGTCTGCTGTAGGGCAGTCAAATACACGTTCTTTCGTTTCAGTGAGCACAGGCGCCAATTTGTCGATGATACATAGTAGAACAAATAAACAGTAATGAATAACAGAACCGCATGACGGAAACTGCCAGAACACAAGCGTGTTGGAGTGCTATCAGAATTTGCCAGTGCCCATAAAGAGGCTAATATGAAAATACTGAATGAATGGTTTTATTGTCAATAGACACATAAGCCAAAAGCTGGGTGCACTAGATGGAGGCAGAACAAAACTACAATAACAAATAACATGAAAAGTAAACAGAGACGATTATAGCAGGTCGTTTATGGCATCTTTTTTTTCCTACCGCAGCTCTTTCCAGAACGAAACTCCTGACAATCTCCCAGCTAGAGGCTCTCAATGTGTGTGTCGGCTGCCAGTATATATATTTTTCAAATATAAAATCTCATCAGCCCACCAGCTGCTTTCCGGCACCTTTTTGCCTTCGTATGTTTTGCAGATGTAAGTTTGAGTGTGCCGTTCCGCAAATGACCACAGACAGCCAAACTTCTTCACTGGAAGGGGTGCTCGAGCTGTTTTACGAAAACGAACATCAGTTCCACATGGCCTTGCGGGAGATGCACGACACCACAACGCGAAAGCGTTCGGAAATAACCAGAACTAATGACAAAGGTGCCAATTAAGGGCTTAATGGCAGACATTAGAAGAAAATTAGAGATAAGCCAGAAAGTAGAAAAAAAAACTAGAGATAAGAGAAAACGGGAAGGTGGTATCAGAACTCCTGGATGCAACAATGTTTGCAGCCAGCGGCTGTGGGGTAGTGAACATAAACATATGTTTGTCGGCTGCGGAACGGGGCACCTTTTGTGTGTATGAGTGAGCGTCGCAATCTAACATGAACTAACTAGGGAATTCTCCCTGAAAAATATTGCCTACCTAGATGTGAAGCAATTTTCAACTGGTTTATCATGCAAAGGTGTTAAGAACTAAAAAAAAAAATACAAAAATACCAGGATCAGGCTTAAATTGAAAATAAATAAAATATTTTCACGTAATTTGTTCCGATTATGTGTTCATTGTTGAATAAGTTGCATTATCAATAAGAACGTCATGATGGAAATAGGCAAAAACATTCAAAAGTACAGGAACGCAAGCGGTTTTGTTCACTTTTTGCAGTATTTCATCGCTCTTTTCGTCTCACAGTTTTCATATCATTCAGCTTTATAACTGCTCGCTCAATTTCCAGCATTCAAATTACAATCACTGAAATTTCAAAGAAGCTCGAGTCCAATGTTATGAGACTGCACACATGCTATATATCGTGGTTGTTGCATGTAATACTGTATTTTATGAATACTACAGACATGTTTGGAGGAAGTAACAAGTCTATCTTATTTTGTGTTAAATGAACAGTGGCAACAGCAATAGCTGAGGTTGCTTATTCTAAACAAAATGGTTAAATCTGAAGCAACGGTTTCTGAAGCGACATGCAAACATTTACTATAATGAATTTCGATGCATTAGGAAAGGTGTAGCTCTTCCAGATCAGTTGTTGTGATCTTGTAGGATCCGAGTAAAATGAGCTCACAATTCTTTCTTCTATGAAAAGTGATCGGTGTGCAAGGCTCCATGCATCTCGGGCCAGACAATGCAAAAAATTTGGAAGGGCTGCAGCTATGTGAAAGCAAGATCGGAAATTACCTGGTGGGCACACGCTAGACGGATAATAAAGGACGTCGCGGGGTGCACACAGATTCACTCAATTGCAACTACAGCAAGCGCTCGCGAAAACTGCCCCCCCCCCCCCCCTCCGGTGGCGCCACAGCGGTGGTTCAACTATGCTGATAAAGACATTGGGTCCGAAGTCCAAACAGACTTTGAGAGAGGCAGTGAGCAGAACAATAATCGATGGTGAAGTCCCTGATGGATGGAAACTTAGCAGGATGAGCATGATCTATAAAGAAAAGAGGGACAAAGCTGAAATAAACAACTACCATCCTATAACAGTGACATCAGTGGTCTACAGGCTCGCGATGCAGATCATAAAGGAAAGACTGCAGGCATGGATAGAGGATGAGGGGGTGCTGGGGGAACTGCAGAATGGGTTTCGGAAACACAGGAGGTTGGAAGACAATCTGTTCTCACTGTCGCAGTGCATTGAAATAGCAGAAAAGGAACACGGGCCCCTGTGGCTAGCATTTTCGGATATCAAGGGAGCGTGCGATAGCGTTGTTCAAGAGGAACTGTGGGGAATACTGGACACACTAGGCGTGGAAGATGTCGTCACTAATCTTTTAGAGGATATCTATAAAGATAACAGGGTACTTATAAAGTGGAAAAAACAGGTATCCAAGCCTGCAGAGGTAAAACGGGGGCTTAGGCAGGGGTGTCCCCTGTCACCCTTATTATTCATGATGTACCTACAAGGACTAGAGGCCAAATTAGAGGAAAGTGGACTGGGCTTCAACCTCTCTTTCATCAAACAAGGAAAACTCATTGAACAGGCACTACCAGCATTGATGTGCGCAGATGATATAGTGCTAATGACCGACAAGAAAGATTTTCAGAGATTGGTGGATATCTGCGGTAATGAGGGAGATAGGTAAGATTTCAGATTCAGTAAGGAAAAATCAGCAGTCATGATTTTTAATGACAATTGAAGATAGTGAGCTTAGAATACAAGAGGTCACGCTAGAGATAACAGATAAATACAAATATCTGGGCATATGGATAAGCAATGGGGCAGAGTACTTAAGGGAACACGAATTATACGTGTCGACTAAAGGTAACAGGAATGCAGCAGTGATGAAAAATATGTCACTGTGGAATTACAACAGGTAAGATGTTGTGAGAGGAATATGGAAAGGGGTCATGGTTCCTGGGCTGACGTTCAGCAATGCGGTCTTGTGCATGAGATCAGAAGTGTAAGCAAGATTAGAAATTAAGCACCGTGGAATAGCTAGGCTTGCTTTAGGAGCTCATGGGAATACACCAAATCAGGGAGTCCAAGATGATATGGGATGGACATCATTTGAGGGCAGGGAAGCTAGCAGCAAGATAAAATTTGAGAAGCGATTGAGAGAAATGGGGGAGGAGCGTTGGGCTAGGAAGGTTTTCAGGTACTTGTACATGAAGAATGCCGATATCAAATGGAGGAACCGAACCAAGAAATTGACTGTTAAATACTTAGAAAACAGCAGGTTAAAAAAGAACTATCGGTTAAGAAGAAGGTAAAAGAAGCTGAGACCGATATGTGGAGAATTGGCATGATTAAGAAGTCCGCACCAGAGATCTATCAAACTTTTAAGCAGGAAATTGTCAAGGAAAGGATCTATGATAATACTCGGGGTAGTTCTCTACTGTTTGAGGCCAGGACGGGAGTACTGCGAACCAAGACATATCGGGCCAAATACGAAGGGGTAGACACGGTATGCAGAGCGTGTGGAGAGGAAGAAGAAACTGCGGAACACTTGATAATGTTCTGTAAAGGGCTTCACCCTATAGTTCAGGATGACGGCGCCGAGTTTTTCAAAGCACTGGGGTTTAGGGACAGCGAGGGAAAAATAGACTTTAAGCGGGTAGAATTAACTAGAAGGAGGTTATCTGATTGGTGGCTAAAGTCAAGGCACGAGTGAAAATTAAACCCTTCACTGCAAAGTACGAATCAACCTCACTATTTAAGGCAAAAAAAAATTAATATAGTTTTTGGTTCATTAGGTATTACGGCTTGGTGGCGCTAGCCACCGCCCGATCTAAAGGGTACAGCCATATCTATCCATCCATCCATGTACATGAAGAATGTCGATATGAAATGGAGGAAGCAAACTGACTGGTAAATACTTAGCAGGTGGCCAAACCAAAAAGAACTATCGGTTAAGAAGAAAGTGAAGGAAACGGAGACTGACATGTGGAGAAACGGCATTATTAAGAAGTCCGCACTAGAGATCCATTGGACTTTTTAGCAGGAAATTGCCAAGGAAAGGATCTATGATAATACTCGGGGTAGTTCTCTACTGTTTGAGGCCAGGACGGGAGTATTGCAAACCAAGACATATCGAGCCAAATACGAAGGGGTAGACATGATATGCAGTGCGTGTGGAGAGGAAGAAGAAACTGCCGAACACTTGATAATGTTCTGTAAAGGGCTTCACCCTATAGTTCAGGATGATGGCGCAGAGTTTTTCAAAGCACTGGGGTTTAGGGAAAGGGAGGGCAATTAGACTTTAAGCGGGTAGACTTAACTAGAAGAAGGTTATCTGATTGGTGGCTAAAGTTAAGGCACAAGTGAAAATTAAACCCTTTACTGCAAAGTACGAATCCTCAACCTCACTATTAAAAGGAAAAAAAAAAGATAAATCTAATGGTTAGTTCACTAAGTATTTCGGCTAGGTGGCGTTAGTCGCCGCCCGATCTAAAGGGTACAGCCACATCCATCCATCCTTCAGCGACCACGGGAATGATGGGTAGTACACACATTTGCCTAGTCTTCGTACTTGCGGGCGGCGAATCATACTTGTGGCTTCGTTTATTGCTAGTTACGGTTTTGTTTTGAAAGAAAAAACGAACACTGTAGAACTTAGTGACGTGATTGAAAATGGTAAGCCTAAAAAAATAAGGTTGTGAAATGCAATCGCTGAACATTTACCGATTTTTGTTTCGTGAGAAAACAGTTTCAAGCCACACGAACACACACGGAGCCAAAAGCAGGCCAGAAGTACGAAGTTTAGACAAATTTGTGTACTACCCTGCAGTGTACTAGAAGAGGGCAGTGGGCTTACTCCACAGCTACTCTGACGCTTTTGGCGTCACATAACAGAGATGGCGCCACAGGCATCTTCAATGAAAGCTTCACCTGCAGAAGCTGCTCACCGATGGTCGCTTGTAAAAGTTGGAACGTGCATTTATTAGATATTTGTAATAAACTTGCATGATTTGACTGCCCTCTGATTATATTATGTGCTTCTGGTGCTCTCGCTTCACAGTGTTTTCCTTATCTTTTGGGATACAGCTTCCCCAAAATTAGTCCGACGGCAGCCGGTGCATTCTCCTTTTTAGTGCGACGCAGCTAACGCTTTTTGTGTGTGTGTGGGTTTCGGAGGGTGTGTGCTTGAGTTAGTAGAATATTCCTGATAAGCACTATATTTGTTCAGGCCACATCGTGTTTCCTCGAATATAACACCTAGTCGAAAAGGATGATGTATCCCACAAATTATATGGTTTGATACAGTGACCAAACGTATGGTTCGTGCTGTGTAGACCGAACCTAAAAAGAATTCGCAACAAGATTATGCCCGCCCTTTTACGACATAATTAGAAAACAGTGCATGTTCACTTCCTAGAAAAGCTTTAACATGCAGGTGTGCCGGCTGGGTTTGCGCCTTTATTATAAAGTGAAATTGTAGTGCTTAAATAATTTTTGTTCTGCTTCAGTTGTAGACCATGGCACAACAGTTTTCTGGGGGTTATTAATAATCATAATTATGCAGACACACGTATGTTAGACATATGTAGAGCGACATAGTGAAAAACTAAATAACGATACACACGAAGCTACTGCTCCTGACATGAAGCTCTTATTTGCAAGAACTGAAGTACACCATCTAGCCATTGATTTACACACCTTATTCACTTCATGTGTGACGGCTCATCTTCAGCTGCTTGGCCCTCTGCCGCTTCCCTGCCTAATTGTCAGTGTTCAGTCCTTTCAAACTGAATGAAGACGTGTGACAACGTAAAAGTAATTACTTTTGCTTTGAGGATAGCTGCATGCACACTGCAACCAACTTCAATCGAGAGTCTGCGCTGAACAATTGCCAGTATGTCCATAATGCTGTCAGAGTGCAGCTTACTCTGGCAAAAACATTCTGTGAAAATATCCTCGAGCTTTTTCATGAAGCTGTACAGCTGACTTGAGGGATGAAGGAGGCCTCCTCGGTCACAAAAGTTGGTCAGCCGAACAAGTTGAAAACAGCCTCGGCGTGGATAATGGGTGAGGTATGCGCACTTTTTTTTCATCAATAACATGCACAGACGCGGTTGCAAGTGGAGTTCGCAAACAGCGATGGTGTCTTCCAGAAGCTTGTCCGCTCTGTGCTGGTTCTTCTCGCATTCTTTCGGCCTGTTTTCATCTTCAGGACGCCAAACAATGACAGGTCCTGCTTACTCTTCACGAACACGTTTCCTGTTAGACACCCAAGCGCCTAACAGAGGTTTTGCCGTTGTCGCGGCATGGCTACAGTATGCACTGTAAAGTATACTGTCATCTTGCGTGGTGCGTAACACTGAAAGCTTATGGCGAAAACTCGGCGCAACAATGTCCACAGCTACACAACGTGGCTCAAACTCTGTTGCTCTGCAGGACTTAACAGGCTCACAACCGCCTCAGCTGCAACGTCCCTCCCAAAATTCTTCCATTGATGGCGATGAAAGCGCCGCCACTCGTGCGACCAGAAAACCACAAACGTGCAACATTTCTGGAGCCACCCCACTGCATACCCTCTGCCGGAGAGTGCCCACTGCCCCCTTCTAGTACACTGTAACTACCCATCATTCCCATGCTTGCTGAAGCGCCGTGCATTGCAGCTCCCATAGACACTAGCGCCAGAGTTCTCTCTAATGTACATTGGGAAACTCTATGGGTTTTGAAGCACGCGGCGGGCCGTACCCGTGCGCTCTTTTATCCAGTGGCCGTGGCCAGATTACACTGTAGCCAGATACATCCATCCATCCATCCTTGACGGCACGGTCAGAGTGAGACTAGGATGGCTAGAATTTGGAGGTGTGTAAACCGGCCTCTCCAAGGAGGCTCCCGCTCGCGAGCTTGCAGCGGTGGCGCTGTAGTCGGAGGCACTGCTAGTTTTCTCCGTTGCAATGTACTCGCGATGGTCGTTTTGAGTTTTTCGCCAGTACAAGAGTTTTTTCGAAGTAATTATAAAACTGCGATTTCACCTAATATGAATACACGCATCTTTCGCTGAACGAACATTCTATTAGAGCGAAGTTTTCGACGGAGCGTCATTCCGACAGCACCGCTCTTTATATGCTTGGTGAAACCAAAACAGTTTTATTTTCTATAACATCGAACTGCGCCTTCTAATCTAAATTCAAGTGAGAAGACATACATTTCAGGTAAATAAATGTATTTATCGAAAAGCAATGGCCGAGGTGTTAAGAGCGCCACAAAGTGTTCAATATCTTCACTTGCCGATGCCTTGCACACATGCACACGTCTTTTCTGACCTTAAGTTCAATAGATTTACCATGCATCGAAATGTTTTTCGCTGATGGCGGTATTTTCCTGGAGCGCTTTGTCCGTCCTTGCGATGGTGCGCTCTCTTTTTGCTAACCTGTCTTTGCATGCCAGAGCGCACAAAAAAAGGGAAAATTTTCAGCGCACGATCTGTATCCCGCGTTGCACCCACGAAAAAAAAAAAGTCCGCAGCGTTTTTTTTTCTTCTTTTTTGTGGGAGCCATTTAGTCTTTTAAGGGAAAACACAACAAAGTTGTCGCACCACGTGGAACACAAGCGATGCTGAGAAGCACTTGCCGCGAGTGACCAGCAGCCTCCCCCGGCATACACTGCACCTGCAGCCGTCTCCGCCGCGCTAGTAGCCGCGCTAGCAGCAGCGGCTACTAGTGCCTCCGATGACCACGCTAAATCACGACCTAGCGAAGATCTCGCGCACCGCGGCGCCGCTCGGCAAGGGAAACACGGCTCGCTTTTCACACTTCCCCATTCTAGCCACCCTAGTGAGACGGCGTAGATAGAGATACTTACGCGGTCTCGGAGTCAATCTCACGTTGCTGAAACGTTTTTAACAACTTTTAGGCAAGCACTGGGATTGGTTTTTCGTTATTTCTGTTAAATACACTATTTTTGAGACCTTGACCTTTCATTTGAACCCAGTTTTGAGCATTGCTTGTGATTGCATGTAATAAAAGCACTTTACTGCGAGCGTGATTCAATGGATGTACGACAAGCCGGGTCACTAAAGTGCTCCGCACTTAAGATTGGTACACGTTCGGGCCCAGACGCAAACGAACATACGTCCCAAAACCAAGATACGATTACGAGAGACGCCCTAGTAAAGGGCTCTGGAAACGTCGACAGTCAGGTGTTTTTAACGTGCACTGACATTGCACAGCACACGGGCCTCAACATTTCAACCCCATCAAAATGCAACTGCCGCGGTCGGGGTCGAACCCGCTACCTTCGGGTCAGCAGCCAAGCACTGTAACCACTAGCTGCGCCACCACGACGCAAAAACAATCATGTTGAGATCCACTTGCCTGTATCTGGTGCCGAGGTAAGCGAACCTTAGGAGGTACCTCGGCGAAGTCATTCCGACGCACTCTCTAACCGAAGACACCGAAGGACTCGACGAACAGAAACTGAAGCAAAACATGCGCAATTTTTTCTTGCTGGATTGACTTCGTTCCAAACTTGCTTCAATGCATTGTGTTGTTGCCAGATTTTATTATTCGAAGTCTAATTGTAGCCTCACAAAAAGTAATAGTTAGTAGAAATAAGGCAATGTGACCAAATCAAATTTATTACTTTCCAAAATAAAAAGTAACATTGTGCAAATAGGCTTTTTTTGGAATGCAACAGTGAAGAGGCTGTAGTTGTTGATGTCGATTTGGGCTCAGTCGAGGCGTGGAGCAGCAGCAGTTAATGAACGGAAGGTTGTGCCGCTGCGGCTGAGTTCGCTACGTGGCGTATGGGTTGAATAACGGGGCGATCGACCGTGCTGTGGTATTTCGCAGGCTCTGCAGCGGGGTTACGACAACGCAGCACCAAACAGTATTGAATCGCTGCTGCCTGTGCGGTCCCCCCAGACGATGATGATGGAAGGGGGCGACGCCGGACAGCCGTCCTCTGTGGCCATGTTCTTCAGGCGCGCCGGTCAGGTGGGTTGCCGTCGAGGCACGGCCATGTGTTGTACTGGAAAAGAAACGTAGCGCCTTGCTAGGGGAGCCTGAAATGCTACATTCGTCGTACTGCACGTGATGGGCAGTCGATTACCGGTGCGAAGCCGTGACATCCGAAAAACGAGCGGTGGGTCCATCCATCCACGGGACGGCAGTACGATAAGAAACCTACGTGATCAATGGTTATTAGAACTGGTGACTCTGTGCTGAACAGTGGTTACTCCCCGAAAAAAAAAAAGCGTCTGATGACCTGAGAATTCGCGTGTGCGAGCTTCCGCACATTGAATCCTCTAGTGTCAATGAATGGGTCTGCAGTGTCGTGGTTAGATTAAGCGGCCTACCATCTTCTAGAAAAACTGATCGCGTGCAATCACACTCAATGTTTCACGCTTGCCAAGCGAGCTTGGTGAAATGAGAACAGTCCAGCTACGACGATGATTGAGAACATAAGTACAGCCGAGTCGGCAGTGCACAAGCTGTGTGCAGCGCAACCAATTAACGATAGCCGTGACATACGTCAGTGCGAAAGTGGGTAGAAATATGCAGTCGGTCTAGAAATAATGCAAGAGTGGTGTAAAATTTGTCAAACGAAATTGACTCTGTTTAATAAACACCTTGAAGGAAGTGTGAGAGTCGACATGACAAAGCCTAACAGTGGAATCAAATTGTTATTCGTTTATATGTTGTCCAGACATCCAGTTTGTTTACTTAAAAAGACCTAACAGGCCTCTTCAGAGGCATTGGGTCATCTCAATAACACATGATCTTGCGTGATAAACGCGTGTCATACAGGATTGAATGGCCGAAAGTATACACGCAGCATCATGAACTAGTTAGTATATTGACCAATAATTGTAGAGGCAAAAAAATGACGAAGGAAGTAGTTTAATGTTTTGTAAAATTTAGAGGAGGAGTCAAGAGGTACATTCTGTGCCCCTGCACGAAGTTAAATGTTTCGGCACACAAGAATGAGTAAAAATAAATAACTCATAAACCAAATGGCTAACTAAAGCATGCATACTGAAAAAAAAAAAAAAAGGCGATATGCATATTGTATAGGTTATATTATGCTGTGGAATGTGAACTGATGAGTTGGCAAAATTTGTCGCAATTTTTTTCCAGGACAATAAAAGTGGGAAGAACATTCCGCAGCCGAGTGGCATGTGGAAGCGCCAATGAATAGAAGGCACGTCTGTTTAAAACTGAGGTTGTTGTGCAAGGTAAAACTGGAGGGAGATTTTGTCCGTATTTGTGAAGCAAAGTCATGGCAAATACCACAGAAAGGAAGCGAGATATCAAGTTTTATTCGTGGTGTGGTCGATTCCTAAGTATAGTTATGCAAGGTAAACTAACCATCCCAATTTCTTACTCATTTTAATAAATTCATTAGGTTGTCGTGGTGGGGTGATTATATTAGAGGCACATTTGAACCATGAGTGAACGAACAACATTGGCAAGCTAGCTTGCCAATGTTGGAGGGGGATTCTCACAGGGTTTGTCAAAAAGACCCAAGCGAATTCGAAGTGTTTGCACATAGTAGTAAAGTTTTAAGTTCTAAATAAACGTTTGATGAGAGAATAATTCCCGAGTACTGTTATGGTGTGGCTGAAAATATTGGGTTGTTAAATATGTCAGAATACAAATTAGAGACCCAGTATTTACAAGGAAAAGAGATTATTCTGCATCTAAATGAATTTAGTGTGGTCAACGAAGTGCTATGCCGATTTCAGATAAGTTCACGATCGTTTTGCAGAATTTGATAGTCACTAAATCCATGTACAGTGTGGTGTATAATGCAGTGAATAATTGCATGCAAAAAGCTAGGTTATTAGGTAAGTCGTTAAAAATAGTAGCTACCTAAGAACACTACTTTATGGTATGCCAGAGTGAATGTAGGATAGAGGAGAGAAAAGCTGCTGGTAATCTGAAAGAAAGTTCGGAGCCAAGTCATTGTCTGTGTGTATAATTTTAGAGCAGTTATTTGTGAAGCTAGGGGGCAGTGGGCTACACGATCAAACACCTTAGAAAAGTAGACGAAGATGCCATGTTACAGTTCATGTCAAAATGCAAGGTAGTTGTGAATTTTCAAAGCTGTGTTTCAGATTATAAACCCATCTTTAACCCATGATTAGTATTGAAAACCATTGAAATTGAAATGTACACTTTTCAAGCCCTTGAAGATCCTGGAATTGTATTCTGTCCTTGAAATCTCTTGAATTTTGGGGTCTGTGTAGCATCCCGCTCCGTCCTTTTTTCTGAAATAAGTAAAAAGAAGTGCTATTTTTTTGTTTTTTACACAATCGACTTTTGTTCTTTGAACAAGAATCAGATAATTAACTTAGTTTGTAAGGGCCACAATGCCTTCGATAGAAATTTCGATAGATGCCGTATACTGATGGTTAAAGTTGGGAACCTCGGGTATGGTGGAGTGAATCTTCTGTACAGAAAGGTGTATTAAAAATGTTATGAAAAATGCATGAAATGTGCTATTGCGTTAAAACATCTGTCTCGCATATTCACGAGCTTGGCTTTATTTTGACAAGGCCACCCACATGCATGGAGCAGTGGACAACAGTTGCACCCTTACGTACCAGATGGCGCCATTAGTAGTTTATTGTTCCTGTCAATCCTCCCACACAAGCACTCTTTATTTCATTACTTATGTGACATGAGTTGATCATCTCGTCGCCTGTTCTTTGCTTGCCTTGCTCGCATAATTACTGCAGTTGTTCTCCCCGCCTTTACATTACGGCTGCATGTCACATTTCACATGACTGACTTTATCGCCTGGACCAAATACACGAGGCTGAATGTTCGGTACAACTGAAGGGACTTTGCACGAGCACACACGGTTTGCTGGGGAAAACGATGCTATGGCAGATTTTAGGTGTCTCTGTGTAACAATTTTAGGTTCCAAGGCACGAAAAAACCCCCTTTCTAGATTTCGCAAATCTCTCAATTTAATAAAGTAGCTTGAGCATGGTCGTGACTTTGTTGAATTATGTTTCAACTGTATGTGTATGATTGTGATAAATTTAGTCAGAATTTGGAACATTGTTATTGTGCAAAAGTTGAATCATCATTTCAATGCTGTATTTTTTACTGCTTAAAAAACTCGACAAGCTTTTTAAATCTCTAAATGTCTTTGAATTATTTCCTTTGAAACCTGCACGAACCCTAATTATTGAAAAAAGTTATAGTTTGGCATTAGTATTGTCACCCTTGCTGTAGTTATAATTTTTTTTTTGTACTTGTCCGAATAACAGAATATTAGTGGTAACAGAATATTAGTGGCTAATTGGAGCAGATCACGGTTGCTAAATTGATGTAGGTAAGTTATTTGCTCAACTGTTTCAAGATTGCTTGTAAGTACACTCACACCTGTCATTAACCTCAGAGGAGACGCTATCTCGATGTATCCCTAACCTCATTGTTTGGTAAAGCGCTAATGCTCAGACCAAGTGATGATGTGATCAATGCTCAATCAATAAAAATGAAGTAAAGAAAACGCACTTCACGTACAAGCAAAGTCATTTGCTTAATGTAACATTCTCATTTCAGTCTCTCTGATTAAAAACAAACCGGGCTCTCCTGTGCGCTTCAGTTCTGCACAACTCACATTCGTAGAGTGCTGAAATATTAACTCACCACTCAACTGTATATTATATTCAAAGAACCTAAGCTCATCCAGACATGCGTCTCAACTTGAATGTTCACGAAAACCAACACGCAAAGAAAATATTACTTGATTCCGTACACATTAGAAGCACGTGATAAAATCTGTGTTGGTTTTTGTGCTAAAAACCTCGAGAACCCCATATTAAATGCTTCTCAAACATGAACATTCCAAAAAAATCCTTTATTTTACTGCAAAACTTTTCTTGGATATGCTCATTTACTCCCTTAAGACGGTATACTGCTTCGTGCTGCACGCTCGACAAGCACTACCATGCTTTCAAAATTATTGGCCATACAAATCCTCATTTATGACCAATGTGCTCTCACACCAAAGAAAACACATTTCCTAGATAGCTTGTTCTGATACGACCACTGCTTTCGTACAACGCTTAACGAAGAAACAACTTGAACAGCTGTAAGAAAAGCAAAAGTGAAGAACTGCGTGCCTAGACAAACTAGCTGTGGAGGTAACATACGAATGTTATTTAAAAAGAAAAATCCTTTCGAGGAATTTTTGTGTTGTCTTCCCCACAAAAGCTTACAACTGTCCCCCATTTCTCAATCGTACACGCGACAGTCATGGTTTTTGTGGATTACCACAAACATGCACTACCAGCTGAATTGCGAAGTTATTCCTTATCTGCGAATCAGGCCGGGTTTTATGAGGCGATGCCAGGAATATGGGGAAAAGAGTGGCCATGCCATTTTTGTGCTTGCTGTGGCGCAGTGCTTAGGTACTGTTGCCTTTATTTTAGGACCACTTCGACAATCTTGTGTTTGCTTGACATTAATCTTCACCATACATTCCGTCACGAGAATGCGTGTTGTGGTTCACCACTTGCGCATTCACTTCACCACTTGTGCCTCACTGTATGCCACAAACGCCTTTTATTTAACTGGCCGATGACCTATCCTCCTTTCTTTCGCCCGGCAGTTTGCCACCTCTCACAAGCCCTCACTTTGCCACACAAGTTCGCTTTTTTCTTTTGCGGGGATGTTTGTGATCAACCTTTTCCTTACTGCTCCAAATGTCACTTCGGGTTGCATCATCGCTAGTTTTGCACCTCAAGGGTGCACCACCCCTTCTGCACTTTGATTTCTCAGCTCTGTTGCCTTGTCAAGCCGATTCACGAGCGCTAATCTCTTACTCGTGCGCCCCATGAAATGTGCTGTGCATATAAAAATGGGAGAACTGGTGCCTTCTACTTGATTGCATTCGCGAACAACCTTCCTTTCCTTTTTCTTTTTTGCCGCTCGGACGCATGCAAAGCAACTTTGAGGCCGATGACAAGCACCTTGTTGTACTTACTACGCTCAAAGGGTTAAGAGCCATTCTTTATACACGTAGGGCTGTTTGCTTCACTGGTGGCTTTACGGCGTCTCTTTCGACGGCGCTGCCTTTTACAGCTTATTTTCAAGCCTCCCGCTTGCATCTCGTGCTCGTCAGCCCTCCCACAGTTTCTCGGTTAGCTGTCTCCCATGTGCAGTCTAAACGATGTAGGAAAAAATCATCTTTTTATTCTAAAGACTAGGGCAGGCGCCTTAACGTGATTTGGAACAGTGCAGCTGTTTTCCTTTAAACAATCTATCTCGCATTACTGGGAGCTGTCTACAACTGTGCTGTTATCATCACTCTGTACTTCTTCAGTACACTCTGCTGGTTTTCTTTTGGTGTCTTTGCCTATCGAGTCAAATATCCGTGGACATAGTTTGCAAGATCTATGGTCATGACAACTTCACTTGAAGTCTGTGCCAGATCGTGTACGGCTCACCTCACTGATTAAACTGGCACAACACCTTGTCGCACTCATTATGGCCTTCGGCGGCCTCTTAGTGTAGCATCTTTGTCAGCACCCAACATTTATTCATCCTTGAACCTGCTGCTATCTTCGTGTGCTAAGCTTCTCTACGGCTCTGAATTGCACTTCACTCATTTGTTTCTCCAAATTCTTGTGCAGTATACTTAAGGACAGCTGAATCCTCCACTGTATTGCCTCAATTCATCATGCTGCTTTACTTTATTGCTTCATAATTCCTGTTTTACTTTGGTCCTGCATATCACACATAATTGCGTGACCCCTATGACTCATTCAAAAGTCAATACTCATAAATAGGTGATTTACCTAATTCGCAATGCAGCAGTGCAACCCAACACTCACAAAATTAAGCTTGAAAAGTTATAGCAAAGACCAAGTACTCGCCACAACACAGCACAATGTCACAAGACTCATCTCACCAGTGTCAACAAGTTGTAGTGAGGAATAGGGTTCGGCGGGTCTCGTGATGGCAGCTGGCTCCCGCCGTCATCCGCATAGCCAATGTATATTCTTGTAAAATTTTAGCTGTAAGTACAGTGCGTGTCCCGTCTTTTCTCCTCCTTGTATTCGTTCTAGCGCTGCCCCATATAATTTATTACGAACCCTAACCAACTATAGCCCACCTTTCCGCTTTTCTGCAAGCTTTCTCGAACCCAGAAGAAAACTCTGATAATATCAAAGCAAAGTGAAAAAAATAAATGATCCAGTTACAGTACTTTCTATTAGTGTGGCATTATAGCGAAGCCAGTGATCCCGCTCTTGCATCAACTGAGTCCAAATCAAATTTACTGTGTAATCTTGATATCAATGGAAATTGCACCAAACTGTGCTAAAGTTAGATTTGCAAGCATTTATTACCAGCAATATTCACGTCGCTGCGTCAAAATGTGCACCTTTGTCTCAGAGCCACCAAGGTCAAAATCACGTACCTAGAATTATTCCACTTAATCAGCAGCGGCCGTGCATGCGTCCTAAATAATCCACGATGTTATGTTTTGGTGCCTACGCAACTTTGTTGTGCTAGTCCACTTAACGGCAAAACGTGCTTCTGCAGGGGCTCGTGGTGGGTGGCGTGAAACTGTGGTGGGCATTCATCGGCGGACATCGTCCGTTCCAAGAACGCTGCTGATAGCTCGTTTGAAGAGTTGCGCAGCACGAAATAAAGGATTTTCACTAATAACATCACACATGTCGTCAGAATGTCTGTCATGTCTACTTCTGGACATAGCAATCTAATTTTCTGTGCTTAGTGTTCACAGAACAACATGTGAATGGTGGCAACGCATTGACACTTTTCTTTTAATACGCTTTATTTATAGATATTCATTCAGAAGATCTTTTTCCTTATGTCGTCCACCAGTACATCCGCATTTGTAATGGCTGTTGTGGTAAAAGCCCCCAAAAGACCCAGCCCTTTCAAACTTGATATTGCTAAAGTCCAAATATAAAATTTTCCTGTGTTTTTTTTTTTTTTAATGTTATCTCGTTGAAACCACGCCTCCTGGTCAGAGCAGCCGCAAAGTTTCAATATGTGCAGCTTTCAGTAGTAAGGCCATCACTGGCAGCTTTGGTGTTGGAAGGCCCACTGTGAAGCGGCTACGCCATGTTACACTTAGGCCCCTCACTTTCCAGAGTTAGTAGTGTATGGTCGAAAAAAAAAAAAATTGACATCACGGGATAGCAATCATTTCTTCGTGTTTTCTTGTTTTGTTTTGTTTTCTGACTTGTAGGAGAGGCACTCGCTGACGGGCGAGGCATAAGACTGTTTGCAAACTTTCTGTGCTACTAACCTCTACGTCACGTTTTTGATAACTGACAGCACGAAAACCACTTCGGTAGCTGGTGTGATCAATCTCCCTTTAGCCAACGGTCTTTCGATTTGCACAATATCAGGTCCAAAAGATACAATTTGTTAGTGTTAGATGAATGCGATACCTGCAAGGAGCACCAGCAGGGGGCTCTCATTTTGAAGGTCCGCACGCAGGCGCAGAGAACTTTCTGCATGTGCGGTGTTCAATATATACAGCGACTTAGATGACTAGAGACCTCCAAAACACCTCTTACGCTGACCCACGCACAGATAGCAGACTTGTCTCGAGCGCCCAGCTGGCTGCTCCAGCTGTCATACCTTTTTTTTTTTTCTTTTTTTTTTCAGAAATATGTCAGGAAAGACACTGTAATAATACCAAACATGGTCATACTACGTGTTGAGTCCTTGTGCTATAGTGTAAGCATGAACATAAGCTTGTAGGCAATGTGAGATAAAGGCCGTGGTCAACAACAGTATCGACAGGCACACTCTGCACTGCTCCAGATAAGTGTGATTCTATCTGTACAGCACAAATGGCGCGTATGAATGGACCTCTAAAATGGCACGACTATTGTGGGGGCCGCCTTACGATTAAGGCTCAGTGCACACTTCTATATGGCCGCTCCAGAAAGCAAAGCACTTTCGCCCAGTCACTTAGCGTTGAGAGTAGAAGATAGAAGCAGCGTATACCAGCTGTCATTAATGCTTGCAGAAATAGCGAATGCGCTAGTGATCAGACCTTTAGTGTCAGAGTTCATATAATAAGCCCCCCCCCCCCCCCCCCCCTTACGGTCCTAGTTCATTCCTGCTCCTTGTGCTCCTTAAAATGGGCGGCGCGTTCCTCTTTCCTTGAGTGACAATTGATGGCAGGCCTGACACGTACTAGGATTTTATCTCATCTGTTCTCCGTGCAAGGAGACAGGTCGGCTCTTTTTATCTCTGCTTTAGTCACCTTCGTCGCCCCCGCTCACGTGCTTCTTCTACCTGCGTGTAAATCACACGATGCGGAGGGGGGTGTTAACGATTGAGACAGTACACATCATGATGGTGACGGCCAGTAGCGTAGCCAGGGGGAGGACACATCGAGATTGTCCGCCCTCCCCCGAATTTTTTTTTGCCGTGGCATATGTCGTGCAAAATGACCATTTGCTTGCCCCCCTCCCCTTCAAATCAAGGTGCCCCCTCCCCCCTCCAAGAAAAATATTTCTACCTACATTCCTGGTGACGACAAAATTCAGTCGGGAGTGTTCGTATAATTGCTATCACAATAAAAATGAAATGGCTCTTGCCTTCGAGTTGTCTTAGTAGTCTCAAGGGGCATAAAGTACCCCTTGAGGTTTTTTTTTTTTTGCGGTGCTTTCTAGAGGACACTTTAGGGGTTTTTTAGTGTATAGACAGAACGCTCTAGCCACATAAACCAACACTGCAAAAGGAAAACAATGTTTGTTGAATTGTGCAGTTTCAGCACAGAGAGATGAGTGGTGGACGACTTGTTTACCGAATCTGCTGATAACCACGTGGCTGCATTTAAAATGTTATTTCATCATCATCATCAACCTGACTACGTGCACTGCTGGACAAAGGCCTCTCCCATGTTCCACCAGTCCACTCGGTCCTGTGCTTGCTGCTGCCAATTCATACCCGCTAACATATGTCCACCCAACCTTCTGTCTCCCCCTAACCCGCTTGCCTTCTCTTGGAATCGAGTTAGTTACCCTTAATGACCAGCGGTTATAGTGTCTACATGCTGCATGCCCGGCCCATGTCCATTTCCTCTTCTTGATTTCAAATATGATATCCTTAACCCCCGTTTGTTCCCTAATCCACTCTGCTCTCTTCTTGTCTTCTAAGGTTACACCTACCATTTTCCTTTCCATTGCTCACTGTGTTGTTCTCAATTTAAGCTGAATTCTCTGCAAGTTTTCAAGTTTTTGCTCCATAGCTACGTACCGGCAAGATGCAGTTGTTATATACCTTTCTCTTGAGGGATAGTGGCAATCTATCTGTCATGATTTGAGAGTGCTTGCCAAATGTGCTCCACCCCATTCTTATTCTTCTAGTTACTACAGTCTCATGGTTCGGCTCTGCGGTTATTACCTGTCCTAAGTAGACATAGTCTTTTACAACTTCAAGTGCACCATCACCTATCTCGAAGCGCTGTTCTCTTCCGAGGTTGTTGTACATTACTTTCGTTTTGTGCAGATTCATCTTAAGACCTACTTTTCTGCTCTCCTTGTCTAACTCCGTAACTATGAGTTGCTATTCGTCCCCTGAGTTACTCAGCAATGCAATGTCATCAGCGAAGCGCAGGTTACTAAGGTACATTAACTCTTATGCCTAACTGTTACCATTCTAGGCCTCTGAAAACCTCCTGTAAGCACGCGGTAAATAGCATTGGGGAGATTGTATTCTCATGCCTTACACCCTTCTTGATTGGTATTCTGTTGCTTTTTTTATTAAGCACTATGGTAGCAGTTGATTCCCTGTAGATTTGTTCCAGGATGTTTATATATATGCTTTGTCGACGCCCTGATTCCACAGTGTCTGCATGACTGCTAATATTTCTACTGAATCAAACGCCTTCTCGTAATCTATGAAGGCTATGTATATTGGTTGGCTATATTCTGAGCATTTCTCTATTACCTGATTAATAGTATGATTGTGTTTGATTGTTTAGTAGCCTGTTTCTTTGGTTGATTGTGGTCGATTGTTCAGTGCTTGTTCCTTTGGTTGATTGAATTCTAGTGTCTTAATTCTGTTAGCAATTACCATTGTAAATAGCTTGCATACTACGGAGAGTAAGCTGATTGGCCTGTAATTCTTCAAGCCCTTGTCATGTCCTTTCTTATGTATTAGGATGATGTTAGCATTCTTCCAAGATTGAGGTACTTTTCCCATCGGGAGACCCCTCGTAAGCAGGGTCGCTAGTTTTTCTAACACAATCTGTCCTCCATCTTTCAGCAGGCTTGATGTTACCTGATCCTCACCAGCAGCTTTGCCTCTTTGCATGCTCTCCAAGGCTTTTCTGACTTCTTCTATCCTTACCGGTGGGGTGTCATCTGGGTTACTACTAGTTCTTATGTTAAGGTCGTGGTTGTGCTGGCTACTGTACAGATCTCTGTAAAATTCCTCTGCTAATTTTATTGTCCTATTCATATTGGTAGTTAGTTTGCCTTCCTTGTCCCTTAGTGCATACATTTGGTTTTTGCCTATCCTGAGTTTTCTCTTCACAACTTTGATGCTTCCTCCGTTCTTCAGAGCGTGTTCGATTCTCTCTATGTTATACCTTCTTGCATCGGATACCTTACGCTAATTATTAAGCAACTTTGAAAGCTCTACCAACTCTATTTTGTCGGTTGTACTTGAGGCTTTCATGCTTTGACGCTTCTTAATGAGATTCTTCATTTCCTGGGACAGCTTGCCAGTGTCCTGTCTAATTACAGTACCTCCAACTTCCAATGCACACTCCGTAATGGTACTCGTCAGATTATCATTCATTGCGTCAACGCTAAGGCTGTTTTCCTCGATAAGAGCCGAGTACCTGTTCTGAAGCAAGACTCAGAATTCTCGCACTTTCGCTCTCAGTGCTAGCTCATTCATTGGCTTCTTGCGTATCAGCTTCTGTCGTTCCTTTTTCAAGTCTAGGCGAATTCGGGACTGTACCATTCTATGGTCACTGCATTGTACCTTGCCAAGCACTTCCACATCCTGCACGACGCCTTGGTGTGCACTCAGTATAAAGTCTAGTTCATTCTTATTTTCGCCATTAAGGCTCCTCCATGTCCACTTACGGTTCCCTCACTTTCTGTAGAAGGTATTCAAAATCCGTAAATTATTGCGTTCTGCGAATTTTACTAGTAGCTCCCCTCTGGCATTTCTAGTACTGGTGCCTCCCATTGTCTGGTCTCCAGCCTGTTTCTTTCCTTCTTTTGCGTTGAAGTCTCCCATCAGTATAGTATACTGTGTTTTTACCTTACTCATGGCCGATTCCACGTCTTCATAAAAGCTTTCAACTGACGCGTCATCATGGCTGGATATAGGCGCATAAGCCTGTACCACCTTCATCTTGTATCTCTTATTGAGTTTAATTACGATACCTACCACCATTTCATTAATGCTATAGTATTCCTCTATGTTGCCAGCTATGTTTCTGTGGATAAGGAACCCCACTCCCAGTTCTCTTCTGTCAGCCAAGCCCCGATAGCAAAGGACGTGTCCATTCTGTAGCACTGTATAGGCCTCATCTGTCCTCCTAACCTCACTGAGCCTTATTAGATCCAATTTAATGCCTTCTAGCTCCTCGAATAGTACACCTAGACTTGCCTCACTAGATAAGGTTCTAGGTTTAGACGTTGCCAAGTTCAGGTTCCAATGGCGGCCTGCCTGGATCCAAAGATTCTTAGCACCCTCTGCTGCATTGCAAATCTGACCGAAGCCGTGGTCTATTGCTTCGCAGCCGCTGGGGACTGAGGCTCGTGAGTTAGTTGATGTATGCATGTGTTATTTCATGAAGTACTATTTTATTCTAGTATTCTGTTTATTTACTACGAAAATAATCACTGAACAAGTTTCTTTAGAATGTTTAACAGAATGACAACATTATTTTTGCATCATCAAATGTCTGGCTGGCTTCACAAGGTTTGCAATGAATCAACATATTTATAGCTCTTCATAAGAGCCCCAAAATAATTATTGATGTCCTTCAATGTAACTGCAACATGCTTTTCCTTTAGTATGTGAAGTTAGCTGCTCCAGATTGCTCCAAAATGAGAAATTTTGCTGCTCCAAAGTGCTCCAAAATGCATTTTTTTCTGCTCCAAAAATTGCTCAAATCAGCAGACCATGATAGCATCTTTGCGAAGCTCACAAATGAGCATGTGAGCAGTGCAGTTTACAGTTTCATAGAAAAGGCCACTGGATGACGGGCCACTTGAGTGAGCTTTAGGCCAACGACAAGGCTGGCTTTGATGGAAATGTAAGCTAATAAGGACACTTGCTTTGCATATTTTGCAGAGCTATCAACGGATGCTAGATGTGTGGACGCCATACACACTGGCACGGTGGCTGGGGGCCCTGCTGCTGCTGGTGGCATTTCTGGGGCGCATCCTGTACCTGCAAGGCTGGTACATCATCACGTACGCGCTGGGCATCTACCACCTCAACCTCTTCATTGCCTTTCTCACGCCCAAAGTGGATCCAGCCATGGGCACCGACGACTACGGTCAGAGAGCTCGACCCATGTTAAAATTAACGAACAAAGCTACAAGTCATACAGCTCAGCTGCATTGGCATCACTAGCTAGCTTAAGTAGGCTTTGAATTGTGTCAGTGCAGGAAATGCCTACATGCATTTAGCATCACCAAAGAAGGAATAGACTAGCAGAGAGCATTTGCGTCTTGCATCCCAACTTGACCAAGTGGTCGCAGTGGGAAGTGCAACATATTAGGCTTCTAACATGTTGGCTGAGCATATTTGCACATTAGCTGCATTAGCATCATCTGCATTGAATGCATACCTAGATAAGACACTTTTACGACTTCATGTTCAATACTCCTGCCCAATTTTTTTCCTCTGGCTTCACATCCCAGCATCAATACTGCAGCAGCCAAGTGTTTCTTGACTACAAAACAGTGTGAAAACCAAAAACGCAGGAAGAAGAGCTGGCGTCGACTATCAAACAATGCGATCATTTGTACGGGTTATGTGGGAGAGAAAAATGTTTTCAAAAAATGTGCGTGTGTCCGAGGCACATATTCACCAACCAACCTTATTCTTGCCTCGAGTTTTCTTTATAGGTTTTAGGTGTTTATTGCGCTATATACAAAGTTGGCTAGTATTCGTGAACCAATCTTGACGTTATGTTTTACCGTGTTACCATTTTTGTGCCCTTATACCGCATGTCAAAGAAAAATTGGAGGTAAGGCCAAGGTTGGTCTGTGAATATGGGCCTCACTCTATCGATGACACAAGGAGCTTCAGACCACAGACAGTGTATCTCCTTGTTAATTAACACTATTTACGGTGAACTGACACAGGCTGATTCCATGCAGTGCATTGAAGAAGGCTTCAGAATGATATGCATGAAGTAGGCTTCAGAGATCTCTCGAGTTTGGAAGTTGCAGTATCTTGTAGCATTACCATGAATATTTATTTATTTATTTCTGTTACCTCAAACGCCCTGGTTTAAGGGTTTTACATGAGGGCTGGTCAAAAAAAAAAAACTCAACAAATTCTTGACAATTTCTGTTTTGAAAAGTGCCCAGCTGGAGTGGCGCACGGTACCAGCAGAGAGAATGGTGCAGTCTTTGGGGCGTCAGCACGAAAAAGGACGATGAGTGAGCTACGGTCCGAGCATGGGGCTGGTGAACGGGTGAACAGTGAAACTTCACTAACTTAAGGTCACCAGGTCACTGAAAAATCTACTAATTAGGTGGGTTGTAGAATGTACGAAACCTTCAAAAAGTGGGGTGAAGAAACATTAAAGTGCTGAAAGTAATCAGAGACCATGACTAGTAGTCTGTGGCTCCAAGGGTTATATAATCCAGCTTTTTGCCCCGAGACCGGGCTATAGGTGGCAGCACCATCTCTAGTGTGGATAGGTGGCCGGCGGTGCGCATACAAATGTACGCAGTTTCACTTTTTTGTGTGTGGTGTGAACGGGTTGTAGGCGAATAAAATGTGTTGAGTACAGCCAACTCATAATGTGCATGTCGTCCATTGCCGAATGGATGCACGAAGCTCACCGAATGTTACTATTACTTGAAGGGAAAAGCGATCTGCCATTGAAAGAGATGTTGGGGCTTGGGGCTGTGATCATTTTTCCGCTATATTACATTTATTATAGATTAATTTATAAGTGTAAAGCTTGTGTCCCACCGACTACACACTGCTGTAGTGCACCTGAATTAATTTTCAGCTTCATGCATGCTGGTCTTGGATACTAAGAAAAAGAGAGAGAGAGAATGAAATGTCATATTCATGGGCGATGAGATAAAATAACTGCGAATATGCATCCACATTTTTTTTCTTATTCAGTTCTCTGTGAAATGAATGTGGTACAGTTGAAGAATTTATTCACGAAGGTTAAAAGGCTGACGGCGCTTCAGGACACTCATTCTTACTCCTATTACAGTATAAAAAGGTTACAGTAAAAAAGGTTAGAAAGTATACAATGTTGCAGTTAAAGGGGCCCTGCAACACTCTGTGAGCATGCTCAGAAAACGCTGCCGATTGGTAGTAGAGGCTCCTGAGAACATGTGCACCAAATGTTATACAGTTAAACCTGGGTGTAATAACATAATTGATTTTCTGAAAGAATTCATTATAAAAAGGTTTCGTTGTATGCAGTTTTGACACGAATATTTGGAATGTAAAGGTGTAAATTAAACAAACGGGGGGGCTGAAGGCAGAGCTAACCCAAAACACTTATTATACGGTAAAAGATCTGTGTTATTATTGCGATAGCAATTATATGGACACTCTCGGTGGGCTTTTGCCGTCGCCGCCATATTTTGCAACAAGTCTAAATTAATTGATAACATGCCCCTGCGCATAGTAACCTTTACAAGCAGGTAAAGGCGCACGAGCGTTGCTGAAGCACCGATCAAATGAGTTGGCCCATCTCTATCGCCTGGAAAGTGCATAAGTTAGCGTCTCCCGCGTGTTAGCACTGCTGTCGAATCCTCAAACAGAAAGTGAACCACTCGTATTGAACGAGCATGAAACAACCTGTGGAGGGGAATCGCTTGAGTAGTAATAATGAACTTAGATATCAAGGGCTAGATTGTTCGTGGGGAAACTTCGTTATATCAAGGTTCTCTCCCATTGTTACTTTGTTACATAGAGGTCGCAAACGCATACGCTTCTATGGAGCAATGGCGAGGAATCGAAAAACTTCGTTATATAAAAGAATTCGTTATATGGAAGTTCATTATAAGCAGGTTTAACTGTAGTGCAGCACACGGCTTGGAATTCACAATAAATGATCTAAGTCCGCTAGAAATCGCTTTCTCTTTCCTGGACAAATGATGGAAGATGCTCAAAAATCACTCATATAAGGCCATCTATCACCCATTGGCTAATTCATACATGGCGTGCTCGGTCGTTACAGAGGTCGTCAAGGAAGGTCGTGACTTGTCCACGCGTGCAATCGTACTGAAAAAGACGCGTATTTGAAGGAAAGAAGTGCTCAAGGTCACGAGACTCGCAGGACCTATTTTTCTTGCTCCTGCCACACCTCCTTGCTTAGCTTCCAGCGCTTTCGTCGGGGCAGGAGAAGAGAGATTGTGATTGCAGCGTGCTTCAAATCTTGTAATTCCGGTCGTACTGGACAGATTCTTAAAATTTTTGCGGCTTTGAATTTGTGAGGCAATAAGCTCTTCCAGTGAGTTCATCCCATGGTTACTTAAAAAAGTGTTTCAAGGCCCATTTAAGCTTGCCGCTTTCTTCTACTGATTATCTGTATGACAGTGATGCAACAAAGGTTCGCTTATATCATGGGACCAAAAGCGCACAAGTTACTGTAAAAAAGAGGGTGTTATTTTGCATGACATTATACGATACCAACACTATTTGGGAGGCATGCTGTCTGGATTCATTTTTACCATCTGAATTCTTGAAGGCAAACCTTAAGATAGGCACACAGATGTATCTGCATAAATTTAACTTAATATAAACATTGCGCACAGTGACTCCACTTGTAATCAAATTAATGTCATTCCATTTCCTGTTCTTTTCAAAGGGACAATTTATGTGCCAAAGTGTCAGAGTTTTCGAGACAAATATTTTATTGTAGTGTGATGACTACTGTACAATATAAGCTTACCTCAAGCACAATTAAAGCTTATCACGTAATTGATAAGCAACAGTGCTGCAGCTAAACACCTAACAACACTAAAAAACTTTATCACTGAGTTGCTAAAACGTTGCATTACACAATATATAATATTCTTCAAACGACGACAAGTGCACATTACGACATGCTTCAGCGAAAATGCGGCACCTACACCGACATGATTGTGGGAGACAAAGAGTTCGATGACAATACACAGCACTCCGGGCAAGTGCCTGAACTGATCTTATGCAGCATATACAGCCAACCAAAGCAAAATCTGTGCTGGGCAACCGTACAAGCAAACATACTTGGGCTATTAGAGTGGGACAAACCGCGTTTTGAAAATGAATGCTGTGGGGTCTCAATTGGCGAGCGCCACGCCACGCTCTTGAAGTGAACGGACACAGTGGACACGGTCAGTACAAACGAAACAATACATACATTTATGTAACTAATTTAGACGACGATATTGTCCGCCGAATCAATACATCAGTTGTTATCAACACACTAGGACATCCGTACCCACTATTTCCGTACACCCCAAAACACGACAAACACACAATAACATGACAAACACAATAACACACCAAGGCGGCGGCGCCAACGCTTGACTTACAACGAGGGGTCCCCAGCACGAAGGCCGCAGTACCATGCACCGAGGACCCACGCTGGAGACAACCGTTCGCGGCAGTCGCCGCGCGCAAAAGACTCGCTCTACTCTTGCCCACCAAGAAGGCTTGCTTCTGCCAGGGGTCACTGCCGGTGCTACATCATGATGATGATGACGATAGTGGTGGCCAACTCTCGCGAACACGCCACCTATCACCCGGTGGTTGTCGCCTCCGAAATATGGCTTTTGTGCAAGACACGTGTGCCACCCGGTGCAAACAACTCTACAGGAGGTGTCAGCACCCCACATTCCCCCAACCTTGAATGAAAGCATATTAGGAAAACAAATAAGTCAGCTACACAAGCTATAAAAAAAAAATTACAACACATGTCTCTGCATTATGCCCGTGCACTACGACACCGCCGCCGGTCAACACTGCTGCACTGTCCGGCTCGACTTCACCTCAGTACCGGTCCCGAAACAGCAAGGTTGTTGTCGGCATGATGATCCGTCTCTCATGCTGACCCGTCTTCCAGTTGCGACCAGCACTCACGAGGGCGCCGGACTGCAGGCAGCTGCGCAGGTCCCAGGCATCTCCAACGACCTACCTTATGACCTCATTCTTGGCCAGCGGCACTGATGATGCACAGAAAACAGCCAGCTGAGGATTACAACACTCACTGCGTACGTTCCAAACACTCGAAAGAAAACAATAGAGCAGGGCCTAGAGAAGGGAGCTTCGGGCTTCTCGGTCACGTGGTACGATGGTCAGTACTGCTAGCCAATACATCGGCGGCGGCCGAGACGCCCATCAAAATAAAACAAAAATCACTTTTTGCGAACTCGTGCATCACAAGATGAAAAAAAAAGCACAGCGCAACACCTCAATGCTACGATCCACCTAGTTGTGCCACGTGCAACAGGCGGCTGCGCAGAGCCTTAGGCCTAATGAGTCGCTCGGCAACAACCGGCACCCACCCAGCCTAGGCGCAGAAGTAGCAGCCGCGAGGAGACATCCACTCTGTGAGGTGGCCCTATCGCTCGCCGCACACAGCAGCTTACCGAGCAATCGACATCCACCGCCCCGGCATCGAGCCGCAATACAAGACAGCAACGACGCCCGGCTCTGAGCCCAAAAAAGATAGGAGAAGCTATTTAAAGAAAAATCGGACCACCTACGAGGCTTCCGTACTCACTCGTTTCGGGCCTAGCCTACAATTCACATGCTTTAGGCCTTGCTCACTTCAGGATGCAGACCACATGGCTCTCGTCAATTGAACAACGTTCTTAAAAAACCAATCAAACAACGAAAAAAAAAAGCACTTGCGAGCAAAAAAAAAAAAAAACTCGACATGCCAACAAGTTCAAACACGCCACAACAACCAATCTTCTCGCTCTCAATAATGCACACTGCCGACGCTAGCAATGAAGTCCCCTCTAGGCCTATTCTTCCCCGGCTCTAACAAAAGGTTGCACCGAACAGCGGAAACTGTCGCCCGATACTCCAAGAGCTCCACGTTGGGCAGCCAGTGTTGGGGTCTCGAATTGGCGAACGCGCCACGCCACGCCACCCAAGGCGGCATCGCCAACGCTTGACTTACCACGTGGGGCACCCCGGCACGCAGGCCGCATTACCACGCGCCAAGGACCCACGCTAGAGACAACCGTTCGCTGCAGCCGCCACGCGCAGAAGACTCGCTCAACTCTCGCCCACCACCAAGGCTTGCTTCCGCCAGGGGTCACCGCCGGCGCTACACCATGATGATGATGACGATAGTGGTGGCCAATGGATGGATGGATGGATTGATGTGTCTACCCCTTTAGATTCGGTGGTGGCTAATGCCACCTAGCCATAATACTTAGTGAACCAACACTTAGATTTATCTTTGTTTTTTCTTTAAATAGTAAAGTTGACAAATGGTACTTTGCCGTGAATGGCTTAATTTTCACTCGTGCCTTGACTTTAGCCATCAATCAGACAACCTCCTTCTAGTTAATTCTACCCGCTTAAGGTCAATATTGCCCTCCCTGTCCCTAAACCCCAGTGCTTTGAAAAACTCTGTGCCATCATCCTGAACTATAAGGTGAAGCCCTTTACAGAACATTATCAAGTGTTCGGCAGTTTCCTCCTCCTTTCCGCATGTACTGCAGACCGTTTCTACCCCTTCAAGTCTGGCCCGATATGTCTTGGTTTGGAATACTCCCGTCCTGGCCTCAAATAGTAGAGAACCACCCCGAGTATTATCATGGATCCTTTCCTTGGCAATTTCCTGCTTAAAAGTTTGATAGATCTCTAGTGCAGACTTATTAATCGTGCCAATTCTCCACACGTCAGTTTCCATTTGCTTCACCTTTTTCTTAACCGATAGTTCTTTTTTGTTTGGCCCCCTGCTGTTTTTTAAGTACTTAGCCGTCAATTTTCTGGTTCACTTCCTCCATTTTGTATCAACATTCTCCATGTACAAGTAGCTGAAAACTTCCCTAGCCCAACGCTCCTCCCCCATTTCTCTCAATCGCTTCTCAAATTTTATCTTGCTGCTGGCTTGCCTGCCCTGAAATGCTGTCAATCCCAGGTCACCTTGTACTCCCTGATTTGGTGTATTCCCTGATTTGGTGTATTCCCGTGAGCCCCTAAAGCAAGCCTATCTATACCACGTTGCTTAATTTCTAATCTTGCTTGAACTTCTGATCTTATGCACAAGACCGCATTGCCAAACGTCAGACCCAGAATCATGACCCCTTTCTATATTCCTCTCACAACATCATAGCTATTGTAATTCGACATTGCCCTATTTTTCATCACTGCTGCATTCCTGTTACCTTTAGTTGTTACGTATATTTCGTGTTCCCTTAGGTACTCGGTCCTATTGCTTATCCATACGGCCAGATATTTGTATTTATCTGTTATCAATAGCAGGACCTCCTGTATCCTAAGCTCACTACCTTCATTATTATTAAAAATCATGACTGCTGATTTTTTTTTTTTTTACTGAATCTGAAATGTAACCTATCTCCCTCATTACCGCACAAGTCCATCAATTTTTGCAAATCTTCCTTGTTGTCGGCCATTAGCACTATGTCATCTGCATGCATTAATGATGGAAGTGCCTGTTCAATGAGTTTTCCTTGTTTGACGAAAGAGAGGTTGAAGCCAAGTTCACTTCTTTCTAATTTGGCCTCTAATCCTTGTAGGTACATCATGAATAACAAGGGCGACAAAGGACACCCCTCCCTAAGCCTCCGTTTTACCTCTGTGAGCTTGGATACCTGTTTTTCCCACTTTATAACTACCTTGTTGCTTTTATAGATATCCTTTAAAAGATTAGTGACTCCATCTTTTACACCTAGTATGTCCAGTATTCCCACAAGTCCTCTTGAACCACGCTATCGTACGCTCCCATGATATTTAAAAATGCTAGCCACAGGGGCCTGTGTTCTTTTCTACTATTTCGATGCACTGCGTCAGTGAAAACAGATTATCTTCCAACCTCCTGTGTTTCCGAAACCCATTCTGCAGTTCCCCCAGCACCCCCTCATCCTCTATCCATGCCTGCAGTCTTTCCTTTATAATCTGCATCGCCAGCCTGTAGACCACTGATGTCACTGTTATAGGACGGTAGTTGTTTATGTCAGCTTTGTCCCCTTTCCTTTATAGATCATGCTCATCCTGCTAAGTTTCCATCCATCGGGGACTTCACCATCGATTATTGTTTTGCTCACTACCTTTCTCAAACTCTGTTTAGACTTGATAAAGACCCAATATCTTTATCAGCATAGTTTGAATTCCATGTTGGCTTGTTGATGTACTACTAGGAACCCTCTTGTCAGCCCTTTTCCACTCTCGTGAAAATGGAGCCATTGTGCCACTTGATTTATCCTTGTCTATTATGATCCATCCTTGTCTATTATGGTGCATAAGGCACTTTTTTGTGTAAATTTTTCTGTCACCCTTGTTCTTATATATTCAATAGCTTCATCCCCTTCCAGCCTAGCACTTAGAGCTGTAGTTATAAACCTCTGCTCTAGGCCTGTCTGATTTTTTAGGGAGTTTAGATGGTTCTAAAATTTTGCAGCTGCTTTTACTATTTTTATGTACTTCTGCCAGTCACTGAGCCTCCTTTCTTCTAATCTTTTCACTGATCAGAAGGGATGCTTCCCTTATACAGCTTAAAAAGATGTCCCATTTTCTTTCAACATCGTCTGTCGGTTCACCCCGCTGCTTAGCATGTCTGTGTTCCCTAGCGGCTTCCTGACGTTTTGATATGGCTCTCTTAACTTCCTCATCCCACCAACTCTTGGGCTTGTGTCTTCTTTTCCGGGGTGACTTCTCATGTGACTTAGCAAGCTCTAGCTCAAACAGTCTAATTAAATTTGTGTATGTCCACATTGTTTTATTATCGTCAGTGATTACTGTCTCCATTCGTTTAGTAGCTATTTCTTTTTGCCTTTCTGAATAATAATTTTCCTGTAGCTGCTCATCCTGTTTCCTTCCCACTTTCACTGCTCTTCCAAAACTTGGCTTGATACGTTCGTGATCACTACTCAGACTTCTGGAGCCACATTCATCTATGTGCATTCCCCTGAGCCTATCATACATCCTATGTGACATCAGTGCATAGTTTATGGTCGACTGCAGCCATCCTACTTCCTATGTTATTTGCCCTTCACACTTCTCAGTACTGTTGCAAATGATCAAATCATGCCTTTCACACATATCTATGATCATTTCGCCTGTTGGGTCAGTATGCTCATTTATATCTTCTATGTGTGCATTCATATCTCCTAGTATAGTTATCTCACACTCTCCTCCTGATTCCTCAATGTCCTTTGATATACACTCCACCATTGCCTCGTTTTCCTCTCTGGCCTTTGCTCCCGTCCACTAGTATACCAAACCAAGGAGTGTCATCCGCCCAGCTACTTTCCCTCTTAACCATAAATGTTCCATGCATCCCTGCTTGACTCTTTGCCGACCCATACTTTTATGTATGAAAGCCCCAATACCACTCCCCTTTCTGCTGCCTTCTGTTCTATAACAATATTCCCATACGTAGTCCGGATTGCAAGATGGCTGTTCCATGTCCTGAAGATGTGTCTTCACAACCACATATACAATCAGCTCCTCCTGTCTCAACTGCTCTTCTATCTCTTCCCACTTTAATCTATTCCTGCCACCCTGCATGTTAATATAGCCTATGTCGGGTTAGCATGGCCCTTGTGCTTACGTCGATTTCTTCTCCCACGGACTCCCTGTGGCTTGAATATTTGGACCCCTTTAGGTCCGTCTTTGGCTACACTGTTGGCCTCAGGGCTCTGGGTCCCCCTAAAAAAGCTGTCGCTTGACTACCCATCCTATTACCAACCCTCCTGCCTGTCGCACTTCTGTAATGAATGCCATCCTGTGCAAAGGGGCGAGCGCCGGGCTCATACACATCTTGGTCCATTTCCATTACGCTGTATACGAGTTGCCGGCTCTTACCCCTGATCACACAGTTGGCCTCCACTACCCTCCTTTCAATCCCACGAGACTGCCCCCAGACCTTTGGGACTGTGCATATGGTCACATGCACACTCCCAGAGGCTTCTCTGAGCTTACGCATCCCATCCTCTGTCCCGGAAGGTTCTGATCCTTGCCCTTCAACACATCATTGAGTCCAGCATGAATAATGACGAGATTTCTGCCCTGTTTGCTGTCCTCTACAACCTTCTGAGCTTTGGCCAGTGCATCCACCATGTTCTTCTCTGACTGGGCCTCCACCCTCACTCTCCCATCTTCCTTCACTGTCGGGAAAATGCCATCCCTAATCCTGGCCACATTAGAGTCCAGCTCTCGCGAACACAACACCATCTATTGCCTGGTAGTTGTCACCCCCGAACTACGACCTCTGTGCGAGACATGTGCGCCACCCGGCGCAAACAACTCTACAGGGAGTGTCAGCATCCCACAACGTGCATATGCCCACATGCTAGCCTTAGGTAGCTGGCAGACGACCTGGGTAGCACTCCACACTAGGCGCTCTTGAGCCAGTGGCCACCAGCTGGCGACTATACCTGCTGCCAGTTTGCTGCAAACCTGGGGAAACAGCAAACCTCGCTGCTGCTATCGCAGTGCCGTTAGCTGAAATACGTGCCTGCTGAAAAGTAGGCGTGTTTCACTCTAACTCATTTGTGGCGTGCGAGTAACTTTTCACACACTTCTGTAAGGACACGGTTTACTTTCGTGTTATACCGATTCTTATGACAGAGTTGTCAATCATGTTTTCTCTTTACAGTTAAACCTGAATATAACGAAATAATAAATTCCTGGAAAAATTTGTTATAAAGAGAATTTCGTTATATGCAGGTTCGGTACGAACGTTTGAAAAAAATACAAATAAACAAAAGGGGGACTGAAGGCAGAGCTAACCCAAAACGCTCATTTTACATTAAAAAACTGCATTATTATTGCGATAGTAATTACATGGAGGCTCTTGGCGAGTTTTTGCCATCACCGCCATGTTCCGTAACAAGCAGGGATCCCATTCCTGCGCAAGTGTGTACCAAATAAGGTTTGCTGCGCCAACCTGATAAAATCAGCTTAAATTGCGCCAAACTGTGCCAAACCATCTATCTCAACGGTCCACAACCTGTGACCCGCGGGCCGCATTAGGCTCGCAGGGCAGTTTTATGTGGCTCTCGGAACGTCAGAAGTCTTGAAATCGCTAGACACTGCAATTGCGGCAGTATTTAAATAATATAATTGATGTTTTAATTACCGGAGACAGTGCTTGAGTCTAATGAGAGAATTTTTTACCTTCCTGCAAACAAGCCATTGCCGCTGCTTTCAAAAATTGGCCGCCAGTACTTCTGTGGAGCAGGGAAATGCAACCTCATTTCGTGGTGGGACTGCAACCAAAGCTCTGAAGAACACAACTGTGTGTGCCTGTGCCTGTTTTCTGTGCCTGATCTGTCCGCATTGACAAAAAAGCAGCTAAATCCGCTCCAGGCTTTTCGAACCTACCACATTTTATTCTAAATGAGTTTAAGAGGCGTTCATGTAAACGTACAGTATAATCTCAGTGATGCGAAACTGCAGCAGATATGTATTTCTAAATTCCCCAGCCAAATTTTACTATGTTCATTGGGCCTCAATTCGAATGTTCCGAACACATTTCCTAATCGTGGCGGGTGATATGATCTTTAGTAGCACGGAAACCGCCTAACGAAGGCCGAGAGCAGCGTACTCAAAGCTTTGGAAGTACGCGTTCGACTGGCACACTACAGTGCGTGTGATTGTCATTGCCACAACTGCTGAGGACGAAAGCGCTGTTGCTCCGTACACGATCATGTATGGTGACAACGTAACTGAGAAAACCCCAAAAGTGTGCGCTCGACCAGTCAAAGCAACGCTGCTATTCGTAAACTCTGCGGACAAACCTGTGGCAGATGCTATCGTAGATGACATAAAACAACTTAGTTTTGAAGGCGCATGCGCAGCCAAGTGCATGGGGATACTAAAATGAACTACTGTTTGCCGCGACCGTTGTGCACAAAACTATGGTCGCGGTGACACGATCTGCGAGCTCCGGGGGCACACAGCGTTAGGTTAAAGGCAGTAAATACGTAAAAAATAAAAGTTGCAGTTGCGCCGCAAGGGCCAAGCAATAAGTGCGACAGCAACAACTTGGAATGTAACGCTCAGAACGACAAGCAGATCGAAACGTGCAGCACGCTACTTACTCAGAAATGACGCACGAAAACTGTACTCGCTGTACGAGAGCAGACTAACAGGTTTTACCGCTCGACAGGTAACGCCATGTTCAAACAAAAACGATGCACAATACATAATCACAGGTGCAGATGAGTACAAACTAACAAGTGTAGTGAAAGATTCTCCCACCAAGATAAGCACGTGTCTGTGCAGGTGGCTTTTTTTCTGTGAGTGTTCATATATAATAGATACCTATACATATTGGGTGAAGGACGTTGGCGGTGGCGACGGCAAAAAAACAGCCTGGACTGTCCATATGATTGCTATCGCAATAAAAAGGGGCCAGACGCGTTTTGGTGTTCCTGTCGAAAGAATGTAGCCGTAAGGAGAACTTTGACCTGCGCTTGTACGGCAGCCAGCTGCGCTGTCCCGTCCGTTCAGCTGTGTCCCAGGAATACACACGCGAGTTGTTTTGACTGAAATAGCTTCTGCTAGTTGTGTTGATCCTTTGAGACTCTCACCTTTGTGAAAAACTCTACCCTCGTGTGTTCGGCTACCTGTAGCCACCATAAGGCCGCAACTCTGATGTTGGCGTTTGTGATTGAGACCCTCCTCCCACCCCCTTTTGTTTTTCGCGATGTTTTTTGTTTGTTTGTTCTTACGTTTTTATTGCCCCCCCCCCCCCCCCTCTTGCGGAAATCTCCTGGATTCAGAATTCCATAACATGGCAGGTATGTAAAAGCGTTTTGCGGATATCTTTTATCGCAACAGTGGTATCTGCTTTGATTGCCAGGGGCGCCCAAAAGCGTGCGCTACGACGCACTTTGCCAACTTCGCGGCAACCTCGCACGCCGCCGCCATTGTCATTATAGCTAGTAACAAACACTGTAGCAAGCTACCCCCGAAACATCAAAACAAACCATCGATAACAAGAATAACGATAAAATACGGCCGCCGCCTCACTTCCGCACGAGAAGTTTCTGTATGCGTGGCGAACAAGTGAGGCAAGAATTGAGGGTGCTACTATGTTGTGAAAATCATCACAATATTTTCTCGTTTTCCAGAAACCTGCTGTGTTTGAAAAGCGCACTCTTTTCGCAAACGACGCTTGTCCTGCGAGCGAAGTGATCTTTGTGCACCCGGCAACCAAATGCAATAGTTTCGGTCAAAGTCGAAAGCACGCTATTCTATCCACCCCCCACCCTATCCGCGGGTCAAAGTACACGTGGGAGATAAGCGCAAATGGGGCATCGTTACGAGCTGGGCGCTAGGCGCAGGCGGCTTTTTTTTTCTTTCTGGAGCTTTTATATATATATATATATATATATATATATATATATATATATATATATATATATATATATATATAGATACGTATACATATGCGATGAATGGCAGCGGCAATGGCAAAAAAACAGCGGAGAATGTCCAATATTTTGCTATCGTAAAAAAAAAAAGCAAAGCTAAACGTCGTCGGGGACCACAGCATGCGCGTGCAGTGAAACTATACACCTGCGCATGGCTTCGCAAATGAAGAGTGAACAACACAAACAAGGATACTGCGGAAAACTATTTGGTAAAGCGCCTCCATATGCAGCGCAGCCCCGCATACGTGACGCTAACTTAAAGTGTGGCACTGCCAACACGCTAAAGTAGTTCTCTTTTTTTTATTTTGGTTTGGAGTGGCGGGCACACCCGCAGCAGCGCCGGCTTGCGGGGTACAAGAACACTTGCTCTGAGCCTTCTCTGTAGAGGGTACTTGTTTGTAGGAGTAAACGAACCCTTTGGAAAAGGGCGTCGTTTGCTCGTATAAAAGGTGCGAATGGCAATTGGACCATGTTGTTGCAAGCACCCACATCAGTGATTCTTTCTGGTCTAGCATGTCATAGTAAAATTCATACGAATGTGGCTTGTTAGGTTTAGTCTAAAAATACAAGCTTAAAGCGGCCCTGCAACACTTTTTGAGCATGGTCAGAAAATGCTGCCGATCTGAAGTAGAGGCGCCGACAACACTCGAACCAAATATTATAGCGCAGCATGCAGCCTGGAATTCACAATAAGTTATCAAAGTCAGCTGCAAATTGCTTTCTTTTCTCTTGACAAATCATGGAAGACGCTCAAAAATCACTCGTACCAAATCACTCGTAGAAAGCCCATCTATCAGCCATTGGCTGATTTGAACATGACACGATCGGTCGTTACACAGATCGCTGCGGGAGGCCACGACTTATCCACGACTTGTCCACGCGTTCGTGCACGGTCACACTGAAAAAGCCACGCAACTGAAGAAAAATAAAAAGAAAACAGTGCTCAAGGGCACAAGGCGCATGTGACGTATCTTTTTTTCGCCCCTACCATTCCTCCCTGCCTAGCTTCCAATGCTTTCGTCGGGACGAGAGAAGGGAAAATGCGTTTGCAGTGTGCAAAAAAATCTTTGTAACTACGCTCGTACTGGGCGGATTCTTAAAATTTTTGCTGCGTTGAATTCAACGAGGCAATAAGCTCTTCCAGCGAATTCATTCCATGGTTACTCGAAAAGGTTCTTCAGGGTCCCTTTAAGTATACACTTAAATGTCACTATAACACAGCTGCATCTTGCACGATAATAAGTTTGTTATATTAGAAAATTTGTTATGAAGGTATATTCCTCACCCTGTATTTATTGCATGACTATTCTTTACCTACCTCATTACAACCAATATATTCAGATCCGTTTTATCAACGTTTGAGTCTACTTGCTTCTTTAAGACGTACTGGTATCAATGTTGGCAACCTTTTTATGGCAAGGGTAGCCAGTCCCATAGTGACCAGAAATATCTTTTCTCTGCTAATGAGTGGAGCTGAGCATGACACTGCTGCAGGGCATTGAAATTGGGGCCATTACCCAGTCCACAAGGTAAATGGCACCATTGTTTTGTGGCATTGAAATGAGTCATTCTCTGACAAGCCCTGTGGTTGTCATTTCGCTTTCTATTTTACAGAGGACGGTCCTGAGCTTCCCACGAGGGTCAATGAAGAATTTCGACCGTTTATTCGTCGGTTACCAGAGTTCAAGTTCTGGTGAGTTGCACCAAAACTACCAAATGTTGTCCTTACCAGCTGCTGAGATGATTGTAGTTTCATGCACACTCATAGTTAAACCTCTTTAATTGGAACTTGGTAATACAGTAAATTTTGTTTGAAATAATTTCTGTGATCTCGTATTTTATGATGTGAGGGGATAAGTTGAAGTGGCTGTCGGCACCAGCCCAGTTAGTACATTTTGTGCACTATGTGGCAATTTCTGGTCCAGATTTTGCTGCAAACCCATAGAACTGGTGGCCCTTTGGAGTCATAAAGCAGTGTGGGAGACTCGTAGGTTGAAAAAAAAAAAAAAAAAATCTCGTGGTTCTCTTAAATGCATGCCAGCAAAGTAGAAGAAATGCAATGCAATCATTCGACCATTTTTTATTATAAAAATTGTGTTGTAGCGCAAGGACAGCAAAACAGAGACACAGCAACACACACCACAGATGCTGTGGAGTTTGTTTTTGTGTCTCTGCCTTGTGTTTTTGCGCCTTACTATGATTAGTAGTAGGCACCAACTAGACCAAGGGCAATTATTTCTGCAGAGCACTTTTCGTACAATCAATCAATCAATCAATCAATAATTTTACAGCTGAGTCTCATTAATTCAAACTCAAAGGGACCTCTGACTTTTGTTTAAACTATCAAGAAGTTTGAATTATCAGAAATACAAACATAAGACTCGGTGGGAGGAGTGTGGTGTAGTATAGTGAAGTGGTGGTGTCGGTGAAGTGTGGTGGCACCGTGGTGTTATGTACAACGTGCTCGGAGGCGACGGCAGCGGTGCTTCTCAATTGAGCTGCGGAAAGATGATGGTGACGTTGGCGCGAAACGTCACGCATGAAACTGCGGCCCGCCAAAAGGAAGAGGAAGTGTGCGCGAAAGGTTGCACTGCCAATGCACGAGGGGGAGAAGAAGAGGAAGACGAGTCGGGGGCAGAACGACATCAAGCTGGCTGAAGTGCAGATCCTGGGTGTCGCGCGACTGCGGTGTCGGGTTCCGGACCCGACCGCGTGAAGTCAGGCAAGGCCAGGACGCTCCAGCTGCCCACGGTGTACTCGGAGGTACGCGGCCTTCCAGAGTTCCGGCCTTCCAGAGTTCCGGCCGTGACTGTTCAAGGTCACGTCCCAGGTGTCCGGGCTTCGACTCCAATCCCGAACCAACCGTGGAGGGTGGAACCTTCCGCGTGGTGATCATCTCCTTGAAACGAGCCAGCATCAGCAAGCGGCCGCAGTTCTTGCTAAGGCAAGGGCTACCTCGTCTTCCGCCAAGCGTCGCCGTGCTGGTCAGCGCGTGACTCCAGCTGCTGAAACATCACCAGCATCCGCCGCCTCAACCCACCATCAACGCCACCGGTGACTGTTGATTTTCATAAGCATTATAGCTGGACAACTTACATCACTTGTTTTAGTTTGTCAGCTTAGACTAGGTGTATGTACATTGCAACTTAATCTTTTTTTGTTCCTCTTAATTATGCTTAAAGTTTCTACTTTTCTTTTCTTACTTTAAATGGCTTCATCATTTCTCGGCTCTGAGGCTTTCTCTCCGAGCAACAATTTATGAAACCGTAAACCTGCATCACAAGGTGACACCACACATTATGATTAGGCATTGATTTTATTACATTTAAAAATTTTTAAGCATTTTCAGACCCTGAGGCCGCGTTCACACTTGGCCTTGAAAAGAGCGAAAGAGGCGAATGTCTCCGAAAACTGGCTTGTTTCGTCATCCAAGCGGCCAGAAAACCACGCCGCACAGCCGGCATGCAAAAATCGTTCTGAGACCGATTTTCACGTGGCCGGAAAATCGTTCCGAGACCAATTTTTTCGCCATGCGAAAGCAGATTTTGTTTCCGCTTCACGGCTTTGGTGCGCTACATCAAATCACGTGATCTAACCAGCCGGCTCCAGGTTCAACATGGCAGCAAAGGTGTTAGGAGTGGCTCGCATCGGCTCAAGTCGCAAACTACCCGTGCAGCACAACGAAGCTTGACCGTCTCAATGATGACGCGTTCATTCAGATCCTGGCTTGGATTACGATCGCCAAGAACTCTGGAATTAGATGGTGCAGCAGCAGCGAGTCGGCATGTCCCGTGTATCGCGTTTGTGTACAGCCTGCTGAATCCACCAGTGCATTGACTCGGGTCGTTTCTTCTGGCTTATCTCCCGAAACAACATTTGAAAAGGTGCGAGCTGCTTCATTTTAGTACTTTGCATGAATAACTAGAACACAGTACGAAATTTAGTGCTCAGAAAGCAGACAATATTGAATTCATTCCCAAGGTTGCGACTGCAGCAGCCGGGTCAGGGGCAGACGTGTGCGGTCGTGGTTTTCCGGTCGCTCTTGCGTTTTAGTTTTGGCTTCACTTCTCAAGTGCGAATGCTAACTGCACGCAATGAAATGAACAGAAAAGTGTAAATTCTGCAAGTTTATTGGCCATTTACTGCTGATCAGACCTTTTATAGAAGTGGTAAATGGCCAACTGCTTCTTTGCTATATGTGCCTTCAGCACAAAGCTCTCTCTACCAGTTGAGAAGCATCCCAGTTTATTATGAGTGGTCTTCATTTCAAACATTTCTTTATTAGCAAAGTCATTTTCCTTAAAGGCCTAGGGCGTCTATTTTTTTATTTTTAGACTGGTATGGTTATATATGCATGCACATTTTTAAATAGTAGTGGGAGAGCAGCAGATATTTTTTGGTATAGAACAGCAAGAAGTATGAATTAACTGAACGGTGGAGTTTGAATTAAGAGGCTTTTAAATATATGTAAAGGATAGAGGGCCAATAAAAAAATTGAATTGTGCTTGAATTATCGTGAGTCTGCTGTATTTCATTGTAGTAGGAGAAGTACAGGACTAAAAACTAGAGAGCTTCACGAGATGCCGATTTTGTTATATGTCGGTAAAGCAGCACGAATGACAGACAATCATGTAAAATAATAGCAAGTAAACTTACATGCACAACATCACATGAAGTAATACAAAATTTATGTAACAAGGCAGTGAATATAGAATAGTTGAAATGTATAGTCCTGAAGTACATGAACATGAAAAAGCAAGAATCGATGAGAAGAATGGCCAAAATTCCGCATAATGTATTATTCAGGAAAAGTAATGAGCTGGGCGAAGTGTTTAATGTGTTAGTTTTGTTTAGACGAAGAATTATATCTTCACAGTTTAATAAGCCAAGTAGAGAAGGTAGCCTATAGGACAATGATTGTTCATCATAAAACAGTTCTAGGGCCGGGTACAGGCCAAACTTTCTTGTGCCTGGTTTGTCGAACACTCAAGTTTACGTCAAGTTTAGCAAGAGTAAGGGGGGTATTGGTGCCATGCTTGAAGGGATGCTGAAGAACTTTTCTAAAAGAAATGACTTAGGAGCGTCTAAAGGCAGTTTGATCCCTTCTGAATTAGAAAAGCGATGTGAGAGTTCTCAAAAGTGAACGCCAAAAAGCTCCTGATGCTACAACCGCGAAAACACTTACGACATCGCCAACAATAATGTCGATCCTTCCTAAACATGAAGTTTGATTGAATTCTAAAATCCCTTCAGCTTCCCTTTAACAAGCTTTTTATAACACAACATCAGCCTGTAATTGTACAAGGAGAAAACTGGAATAATATGATATTTTTTAAAAAGAAGTTTTGTAGAGGACAGTGTATAGTAGCAATATGTTCTATGGCTCTTTTCTGTAGCTTGCGCAAGTTCGTCACTCTGGTAGTGCACCACACTATGCTACAGTACGGTAAAAAAGATACCAGTGCGTTGGATATCATAATTTTCACTTTAGTAGAAAGAATAGATCGCGAACGTGCAAGGACACCAATGGCCGATGGCCCCGCCACTGTGGTCTAGTGGTTAAGGTACTCGGCTGCTGACCCGCAGGTCGCGGGATCAAATCCCGGCTGTGGCGGCTGCATTTCCGATGGAGGCGGAAATGTTGTAGGCCCGCGTACTCAGATCTGGGTGCACGTTAAAGAACCCCAGGTGGTCTAAATTTCCGGAGCCCTCCACTACGGCGTCTCTCATAATCATATGGTTGTTTTGGGACGTTAAACACCACAAATCAATCAACCAATGGCCGATGACATCTTATAGTGAAGGTTATCGACACGTACATTCCTCCTAAGGTGCCATGAAAAATATACTCCAAGGATACCAACATTTCTACATATATTCAGTTTGTTAACTGGCTAGGAGAGGCGGCCAGGTTTTGTCGACCTTGCAAGAGGTGGCGCTGGCGTAGCGTTGAGATCGGGTTAGATGCAGTATGATAGGCGACTCTTGCTTCAGCCGCGTGTTTTGCAGCATTGTTGCTGCATCGCTCGCGTGTTGGGCATAAGTGTATTCTGAGGTACGCATTCTACAAACGGTTGAGCTCTTTGCAGTGATTGTGCATACATATTTCTTGAGATACTGCGAATTGTCAGCTCGGATTCTCGACATATTCAGGTGTAGTGCGTCAAATTCCGTCATGCGACATTGCTTCATGGGATATTTTCCTTGTGTTAAGAGGCTTTCAAGCCAAGTTTTCAGTCGAGGAGCAAAAGATCTGTCTGTTTGAAGGCTTATTGACACACTTTGGGGCTGTGATGACGCAAGTGTCAGTTGTCCCGTTCACAATGACACGCAAATAATATCTGCAGTCTTAACATGTCACAGCCACCGTTGATATGATTATGAGGCACGCCGCTGTACAGTTGTCTCCAGAAATTTAGACCTTCGGGTGTTTATTAGGGAGTGACGACGTTGCACACTACACGGTCCTTTTGTACATCCACTGACCAAACCAGTGACCTTTGTGTACCCACTGAAATTAGTCACAAATATGAAACAGCCGTTCTTACAAAAATGTGAAAGTGATGTTCCTGTGCCCGTATTCATAACTTTAGTACTTACTTATTTATTTATTTTACTAGAAGTTTCAAAACAGGAGAATTGAGTAAGCAAAAAAAGGTCAGTTAGGACAATGTCAAAAATGTGTCCCCCCCGCCCCCCCCCCCCCCTCTTTTTTTTTCTTTTTTGGAAGAATACTGCAGGTTCCTCACGACCTGTGCAGGGGTGGTTACATGCATGAATACACGCAAGTGATATCTACAGTGCCGAAAATTCATGGTGATCATTTAGGACACAGCGCGTCAGTCGTATTACGACATATAGTGTGTTAGGTGAATTGTTCCAGTGGGAGTTACCAGATGGGAAAATGGAGTGTTTGTGAGAGTTGACAGGACCTGATGGCTGCATGCTTTAGAATGGCATGTCATCAAAAAACGCATGGATTGCAAAAAAGAACTGTATTTATGGGACAGAGCAATATGTAACCTAAATAACTTTATCGTGTTAAGTAACATTACCGGCCAAGCATTACGTGTCAGAGAACGAATCAAAAGGTGCATCCCCGATGTCCACTGCTGCTTTTATCACCACAATTCACTAAAAATTACTCTAAATTAATCACTAGTTACGGCTGAACAGAAATAGTAGCTGGTGGTTTCGGCTCTCGTGTTACTTGTTAAATTCTTATTGGACCGCGAATGAGTTGTGCTTCTTGTTCAGTTTCTGTCCAATATGAGTGCTGGAGGTTTTTGTGCACATGGAATGGAGGAATTTAGGTTTTGTGTATACGCATATACAGCTAAAAGAAGGTCAATACGTATTGTAAAGGGTACATGCTATAGGTACACATCGTTTGTATGCGTATGGCGAAAAGGATGCACAGGAAGGATAATTTTGCTTGTGAACAGTGATTAAGAGCAAGTAAATAATGTTAAAGCACTATGCAGGATTTCAGTAAAGAAAGCATCTGGAGGAATAAGTAAATATTTTGTATTCATATAACTGTTCAGAATGCGTGATTGCTTATTGTGTAGTTAATAAACTGGCATTCCCAAAGCGAAAAGTAGCTGCTCTCATTACATTAGCTCGCACCATTCATAGTGCTAATAAGCCGATGGGGCTTAAGTTATCGTACATCTGCGTCAGTTTCATCCTCACTTCGGTGCCGTTGACATTTTGAAATATATTTAAAGTATTCGAGTTTATAGATGACGGCTTTCAACGCAATTATACAATCGATGAAAGCACTGCTTCATTTGAATATCAATTTTTGAATATTCGCACACACAACCCGTAGATAGGTCGCTGGAAATGTACTTGCTGCATTCTCTTACACAAAATCGACTGAAACTGACCTGATGTTTTTTTTTTTTCCTTATATTTCCCAGTGCAGTTTGACATTGTAGGTTTTTCAGCAGGCCGCGTATTGTGCATTGAAGTGAAGTTAAACTATAATTGTGCATTACGGGATCGCAAGATCGCATTTACAGACAAAAAATAAATGCGTGCATAATGCGGAACAAAATGAAGATATATGCAGTGCTTGCCTTGTCATTTAATCATTTATTTTTCCATGAGCTGCTTGTACAAAACTGAGATAAATGAAAGCAACTCCCACAGCTAAGCGTTGTAGTAGTCACTAGTCAGCTCCTTGGAAGCAAAGTGCAAACTGGACGACCCGCCGAGGCCAATCCTAACGTGACTGCGATGCCCCCGCCTGGTTGGAAATTGTGGCTCCGCGCTACAGGAAGGCCACACTCTTTGCCTACTAAGTCAATCTAAAAATATTGAAGGGTACTAACAGAATCAAACATAAAACTGCAGAGAGCCCAGAAGTAAGTTAATTTTATTTGTTAAGGCTTTTCCTTTAGGCAGATATAATATAACTTTTATCTTTCAAGGGTTTAATTTCCATAAATTCGCTGAAACCCATGAAATTAGGGGAGACAGTGTTTTATTAGTCATTAGTTATATCTCTGTTTCCAAGCTCCCTGTAAATAAAACTATTGTGTCACCGGCATAAGAGACAAATATTGTGTTATCTTTTGCCTACATTCTGCCTACTATATAAGTACACAAAATGTTCATGGGGAGACAACCTCTCAGAACATGCATAGGGACAATCCCACAAAGGGAGAGATTGTCTGTTGTACTGGCTAAAACAAGCCCTGTTTCGTTACATGCAAACTTGTATCTTTATTTTATGTCATTACTAAAATGACGACGTGCCAAGCAGCAAGCAGGCAACTAACTTGAAATGTGTCTTCATTTATAATGCTCCTCCATAATGCTATGGGGAGAACTTGCCATGTTGCCGCAGCAGCCATGCATTGAGGACAGCGTCTCGGTGCAGGGGAGCCCAAAAATTCTGGCAGCATTGGAGTTGAATTGTCCTTGTTTTCTGCAAATAGCAACTTATGGGTGCGATGATTGCATGCAAGGACAGGGTGGGGGTGCCCAAGGCATGCTGTGTCCCGGGTTGTTGCTCTGTCCACAAATGTACAAGTGAAAAGGTGTCGTCAGTTTCTTTATGGAGGGCGATGAGGTGAATGAATGGGAAGGGACAATACTGTGACAGAAAGCTGTTGGATTTAAATACCTTTGATTCTCGACACGTTAGAGTCGCAAATGTACGAATAGGGATTTATTGTGAGCAGTTTCTTTCCCTTTGACTGGTTTGTCCTTTTAGCATGATTCTGAACATTGCATTATGACACTGTTGTTTTGGCTACTTGGAATTCAATAGGTTTTTTTTTTTTTTTTTGATTGTGTCGGTGCCTTTTTGTACGTGACATCATTGTTTGTATATCCTATGTACCACTCCTCCTTGGACCGAGAAGGTCTCTAGTATACTTAAATAAAAAAAAAAGTGTGTGAAAAAGATTTTGATGCCACTGACGACTTCATAGTAAATGGAGAAAAATGTGTCTCTGTAACGCAAGAGGGAAAGTTGCCATCTGGAGCTGTTTCTTTTTCTGTTTTTTAGTGTTTCTTCTTTATTTTCAAATACTGTTGGCCGTCCTGGTTGTACCAGGAGGGATACAGTAAATGTTAACATAAAACAAAAGCGAGTATAGCGTATTTTAATGAAGACAGAACTATAGCAATGCATTTTTTTTAGAACAAAGAAAAAATATTTTTTAAATGCTGTAGAAAAAAAAACGATGCATATAGATATTGTGATAGTAGTATAGTATGCAATGTTGTCCCAGGGCCATTACGTGGACAAAAAGAACACACTAAATGTTCAGATCAAACTGTTTTTTTTTTTTTTTTTGGATGAACTTGGGGCCAGGAAACTGAAAGTTAGATTGCAGCAACACGCGGGCACTGATAGCAGCAAACAGAGCATCGGCCAACGATCTACGGACAAGCGGTAAAGCATGTTGGCATTTTTTTTATTATTTACAAATACTGCAAGCCCCATCCAGCCCAAGCAGGAGTGGGTACATAACTGTCATTGAGAATCATGAAAAAAATCAGTAAAAGTTACAAAAGTTGCGAAAATTTGCATTATGAACGAGGAATGTAATAAATATACAGCAATACAAAAATACAACAATTCACAGCACCAATGAGAAACATAAATAAGATATAGCAGCATTTTAAAAATCAAGAGATTGATAATTGACGAGATGGGCGAATGATTGTGTCATGTCAACATTAACCTTTTTTTCCGGTAACTTGTTCTATAATGAAAGAGAATGATGGAATAATGAATACTGATGTACGTTGAGGTGAATGAACGGTTTCCTAACTGTCTTGTTATGATGAATACGATCAAAGCATGGGCATGGGCGGGCAGGTTATGTAACGTTTGGGTGGTATTTTGAAGTGGCCATGGTATAGCTGATAAATGAATTTTAGACGAGAAACTACAGTGAGCGAGTGTCTTGAGCTTTGCTTTCTTGCAAAGGGCAGATATGCTCACAAAACAAGAATAGCTTGAATAAATAAACCTCAGAGCCAGGTTTTGCACCCTCTCTATTTTTTTAATTAAATATTTCTGATACGGAGCCCAAACAACGTCTGTGTACTCTAACTTAGGCCTGATAAGTGCTTTGTAAGCTGTTAGTTTTACAGAAGGTGAAGTATGACGTAGTTTGCGTTTAAAAAATGCTAACCTGTTTAGCGCCTTGCTACAGATGCTTTTTATATGGGGTTTCCTACTTAAGTTACCTGTGAGCATGACACCCGGATACTTGACTTGCGTAGTTTTTTTAACACATGCATTGTTAATGGTATAATGGAATGATAATGGATTTTGTTTGTTTGTAATTGTAATGGATGCCGTTTTTGATGCGTTAAGCTTCAAGCCCCATTTCTCACACCAAGCGTAGAGGGAGTGCAATGCATCGTTAAGGCTGGCTTGATCAGTATGCTGATCAATGCTGGCATAGACAACACAATCGTCCACAAAAAGTCCGTTTTTCACAGGTGATGGAACTTGAAATTGAAGATCATTTATGTACACTAAAAATAATAATCGTGCAACTACTGACCCTTGTGGCACCCCTGAGTGTACATCTAATCACAGAAACGTGGCTCACGCCTGATGTTTTAGATCATGAATTTACACCACCCAACTATTCCGTGATCCGAAAAGATCGCCCCACACGTGGTGGTGGGGTGGCAATATTGATAAGAAAAGGCCTCTCTTTCGTGGCCCTTCCAGAGGTACAAAATGCTGAAGCGGTTTTTTGTAAACTACTTTGTGACGGTACCAGCATATTGTTAGGTTGTGTTTATCAAAGCCCAAACTCGGGTGACGATTCTATCAGTGCAATTCATGACTACATGCAACGTCATGCTTACGGTTCACGTGTTGTACTCATGGGTGATTTTAATCTTCCAGACATTAACTGGGATAGTATGTGCTATACGTCATCAGCTTCGGATGTGTTATTCGACCTCATGCTAACCTTCAGTCTTCATCAGGTCGTTTCACAGCCTACACGCTCGCAGGGAGTAACTGAGAACATACTTGATCTAATATTTTTCAGTGACCATTTCGACATAAACCGCATAAGAATTGATGTAACCCGCGGAATATCTGACCACGATGTACCAGTGTGCGTAGTTCCTCTTGGTGGCACCATGACCACTCATTCTTCTGTGTCCGTTGTAACAGACTTCGAAAACGCTGATGACGATAGCATACTAACTCATCTCGCTCATGAATTCCTGTATTTCTCAGAAATAGGGTTGAATACATCAGTAGATGTCGATTCCCTTTGGCTTCACTTCAAACTTGTCGTATGTTTTTGTATCGCTCACCACATACCTACAAAAGTCAAACGCTCGCCGAAAAATAATCCATGGATCACGCGCGAAGTTATTCAGGCGAAGCGACGTTTGAAAAGGTTACGTAGAGCAATAAAAACTAAAGGCGGAGGAGAATCCAGAATTTGAAAGCTACCGGATGCCATCGCGGAATTTAAGCACAAAGCTAAACTTGCTAAACAACGCTATTTTGACGAGACACTACCTACGTTCCTTCTAAATAATCCCTGCAGGTTCTGGAATCACTTTCGCGCCACTAAAACAGCAGCATCGCATCTCCTTCCAGAAGAAAAAACTGTTAAGGCCAACGCATATAACGATTTTTTTCGATCGGTGTTTACCGTTGATGATAACGTTATTCCGCCAATAGAAGAGCAACATCGTACGAAAGTCGACCAATTAGACATCGCTGATGCTGGGATTTTCAACCTGCTACTTAAGCTCGACACCAAAAAAAGTAGTGGACCAGACGATATACCGAACAGTTTCCTGAAAAGATATGCAGAATGGTGTAGCAAATATCTTGGTCTCATTTTTCGAAAATCACTCAGGACTTCACAACTACCTAACGATTGGAAGATTGCAAAGGTGATACCGATCCATAAAGGAAGAGACGCAGCACAATTTTCAAATTTCAGACCTATTTCATTGACCAGCACATCATGTAAACTACTCGAACACATAATCTTAAAACACATGACAGTATTTCTAGAGCACATAAATTTTTCTCCCCTAACCAACATGGTTTTTGAAGTGGTTTATCGACGGTAACTCAACTTACTGAACTAGTTCACGACCTTGCCATTACAGTTAATAATCGTGGTCAAACTGACTTAATTCTACTTGACCTATCTAAGGCTTTTGACTGTGTATGCCACAGCAAACTAATAGCTAAAGTAGAAAATGTTTTCGGAATAGAAGAACTTTCCGCTTGGATAAAAGCTTTTTTATTTAACAGGTCACAATTTCTAACACAGTAGCAGTAACATCCGGCGTTCCCCAAGGCTCGGTACTTGGGCCATTGCTTTTCTTGCTCTATATTAATGATATCACTGCTAACATCACTTGCAACATCAAGCTATTTGCGGACGACTCTGTGATCTATAGAGAAATTAATCATTACAGCGATCACATTATGCTTAATGATTCTCTAGCTGTCGTGGCTAATTGGTGCTCTAAATGGCAGATGAAAATAAACACACAAAAATCAGGGATAATGACCGTAAGCAGAAAAACAAAACCATCCAACTTCCTATACACCATTAATAACACACTTCTTAATAAAGTTGAGGAACATAAATATCTAGGAGTTACACTGACTTCTGATCTCAAATGGGACAAACACATCGCTAATAGAACTTTGAAGGCGCTACGCAAACTATTCTTCTTAAAACGAATTCTCGCGCTCTCAACAACGCCAACGAAGCTGCTAGCTTACACATCATTCGTAAGACCAGTTTTAGAATATGCAAACACTGTCTGGTTTCCGTATTCGTTGACTAATATAACCAAACTAGAAGCAATACAAAGGAAAGCTGTAATATTTATTTACAACAAATATAGATGCACAGATTCCCCAACACATCTTTTAACTCAGTCAGGTTTACAAACGCTGTCCACAAGAGCGAAATACGCTCGCTTAAAATTCCTTTTCCAGCTAGTAAAAAATAACTACAAGATAGATTCATCCAAATACCTTTCATTTTCACAGGCTCGGCAAACTCGCAATAAACATGCGCGCACGTTGTCAGAATACGCATGTAGGAATGACACGTTTAGGTACTCATTTTTCCCGCGCGCGATAGCGGAATGGAACCAACTTGATGCCACTATCACAAACTCCCAATCGCTATCAGAATTTATTGCACAGATAGAAAAAACTGGGCGCGCATAACAATTTATACTCATGCAGGCGCACCGGTCCAGATCTGCTGTTCGTTAGTTAAAGCAACACCTTTTTCAATGTCCCTTTCACAGTAGTATAGCTATTTTTGAAGTATGCTTTTAGTGCTTGCTATTCCTGTCACAACTGTTCCATTTATGTTTTTCCTCACGATACCAATGCTAACATAAGTTCCTTTCTTCAATCTTGTATTTTATTTCTATCGCCTTTCGGCATGGTTTCAGCTCTGTATAATGGCTATAACTTGCTTTGTATCTTGTGATTTTTGCATACATTGTGTATTAATAACATAACTAACGTTAAACTTCTGTACTGCTCAATGGTTATATAATCCTCATGTCCTGTTATTATGCTTGCATGTTTTTACGTCTACATCCTTTTTTTGTGTGTGTGAAAAATTACTGTATTGCCCTACTGCCACGCTCTCGAAGGAGAGTAGCAGTATTGTAAATAAATAAATAAATAAATAAATAATGTGTCAGAAACGCAATCATCAACCATCACATATTGGTTCCTTGTAGACAAATAAAATGTAATCCAGCGGAATGTTGTGGCCAATACCAATAGCGTACAGTTTCATAACCTAATCATAATGTGGTACTACATCGAATGCTTTAGAAAAATCTAAAAACACTGCATAAATCTGGCCCTTAGAAATTAGGGAAGTTACAAAATCATGAGTTATCTCAGTTAATTGAGTAGAAGTTGTTGAGACGCCTACATATGCTGACATCATCCACGTACCCCATGTGCCGCCCACTATGCAGTTATATCAGCAGCCGGCTCGCCCATCGCGTTCTGCGACATGAATGGGACCCACGAACCGATGGCGCACTGCTGACAATCGCCCCATCTGCTTTGCTTGTGGTTGTGTCGGTCACGTAGCACGCTATTGCGATCGTGTGCAGCTACCGCAGGTCGCCTCCAATTTTCCTAGCCAATCGAGCCGCTTTTATGACCAACCGCCGCCTACGTCACCGTCGTCCCGCCCCACTCCATCTACCCGCCGTTCACATTATCCGCGACGTCGCTCACTGTCGCCGATGCGGCTTTGCCACTAGAGGGTGACCAGGAAAACTAGTCGTCGCAGTCCACGAGGCAAGGGCTGCGATGCTGTCGAACTGCGGAAGCCCACAGGAAAGTCCATCGAACGTGATAGACGTGCTTGTGGATGGTGTTCGTGCATCTGCCCTTGTAGATACTGGAGCCGCCGTATCCGTCATGGACGCAAAACTTAGCCGATTACTGCGCAAAGTGACCACGCCACTTTCCGGGCTCTTCCTCCGTTCAGCCAGCGCCCAAAGCATTCACCCTACAGCGATGTGTACAGCCCGCCTCATGATTCAGGACGTGATGTATGCCGTCAAATTCATCATAATTCCTTCATGCTCTCATGACGTCATCCTAGGGTGGAATTTTCTCTCCCGCCACGACGCCGTCATTCATTGTGCACCAGCTGAAATACAGCTGACACAATTCTCTTCTTTGACGCCGGCTGACAGTCTATCTGCTGCAAGCAAGTTACTCGTCAGGGATGACACGCAAGTGCCTGCAAACTCGTCCGCGGCGGTGTCGATCTACTGCGCAAGTCTTTCCGACACCGCTGCACTCCTCTCGCCATCTCATCGTGTTTTCACCAGAAAAGGCTTGCTGGTTCCTTTCGCGTCACTCACAGCAGCACCACTATTTTTGTTCTGAACTCATCCCCATACAGTGTTACGTTGGTGCGAGGAGAATGTCTCGGCAGCATGGAACCCATCGAAGACACACAAGTCATGGATCAACCTGAAGACACGCACTGCCAAAGTTCCAATACGCTTAGTGCTGTTTCTACATCTGTTTCATCATCCGCTGATGTATTTGGTCCTTCCATTGCCGACAACCTTACGCCGGTCCAGCGCTCCCAGCTTCTGGCCCTGTTGCGAGAATTCCGCTCTTCTTTCAATGTCGCTCAACCTTCCCTCGGCCGCACATCCACTGTTACGCATCGCATCGACACAGGCGCACAACCACCACTATGGCAACGTCCATATCGCGTATCTCGCACAGAATGCCATGTAATCAACCAGCAAGTGCACGACACGCTTCGCCGCGATGTTATTCGACCCACTGTTCGAAGGCTTCGCCACAAAGTGGATAAGCCAGACCTAAATTCATGTTGGTTGTCGTGAAAACTATCTTCCAGATGTGTTATAATCACCTTCAATATTATATATTCCAGTAGCTTACAAGCTGCGGATGTTAGGGAAACTGGCCTGTAGTGTTTAATTCCAATGGTGACCCAGATTTATGAATTGGGACTATCCTTGCAGAGTGCCAGTCATTGGGTATCACACAAGTTTCTAATGAGGTTACACATATTTTACACAAATATTCTGACACATAGACTGCATGTCTGCTAAGAAAAACGTTCAATATATCATGAGGTCCTGGTGATTTCTTCGTATGCATCTATATTGTCGCGGTACAACGTGAATAAAACACAGATACATTTTGGGACGACGAAAGCAGCGTGTCCTCTACAGCTGAGCCACAAGATCGTCTTCTTCGGCCTCGAGAGAAGCTAGAGGCCCACTACCTCGTGCCCACTAAATGCCCCATCATCGTTATCGTCCACATGAAGACACGTGTTATTTGCCTCTCTCTCAAAAGCATCGCCCCGATGCGCAGTCTGTAATGCACTTTTTTTCTAAAGTAAAGTATCACGCAATCACTCGCTGTTGTAAGGTTTCATGCAGACTACATGAACGAGTTCAGGATGGTGCTGGCGACGCCTTGTACTATACGAACAGTCAGGAACAACTTCGTAAGTGACATCGCTCAGTCGTCACGCAACTAGGTACGGTCCAAAGTATCTTTTTAAGAGTTTTTCGGAAAGTCCTCGTTTTGGTATGGGTGTCCAAACTCATACTTTGTCACCAGTTTGGTAGACGACTGTTCTGCGGTGAGGATTGTAGCGGCCTGCATCGTAGTCTTGCTGCTGGCTGATCCGTAAACGTGCAAGTTGCCTAGCTTCTTCTGCGCGTTCCGTAAACGTGTCGGCGTCCAGGACGATATCGTCGCCTTCGTGCGGTTACATTGCATCTAGCATGGTTCGTACTTCCCGTCCATGAACGAGGCTGAAAGGTGTCATGCGGGTCGTTTCTTGCTTGCCGTGTTGTATGCAAACGTTATGTAAGGCAAGATTGTATCCCAATTTTCGTGTTCGACGTCAACGTACATCGAAAGCATGTCTTCAATGGTTTTGTTTAGAAGCTCTGTCAGCCCGTTCGTTTGTGGGTGGTATGCGGTGGTCTTACGATGCGTTGTTCCACTCAGCCTCAAAACATGGTCCAAAAGAGCTGCTGTAAATGCGGTTCCTCTGTCTGTGATTATGACGGTTGGTGCACCATGCCTCAGTATAATATTCTCGATAAAACATCTTGCCACCTCCACTGCTGTACCTCTCTGGATAGCCTTTGTCTCGGCATAACGGGTCAAATAATCCGTCGCGACGATAACCCATCGGTTGCCTGCAGTAGACACAAGAGGTTCAGGATGCCATCTTTACTTAAGTGTACTTCAGGCATCTGTTCGGCGAGCGTATAAGATGGCATGTGCGCGTGTGAGGCCGTCAGCGTAAAAACCGACTGAAAAAAGGTATTGAAGCTTTGAGTCGTCACTAGTTCCACCAGATGTTTTTATCTTTAGATAAGCAATGCTAGAATTTTTTGGGTTGATCTGTCATGAAGGAAGACAAAGTGGGCGAAAAACATTGGTCTCTTGCTGCATGACTCTATTCTTGTAAAGTGTGTATTAGGCTTTGAAGCAGTTTCTTGTCACCTTGCTTATGACAGCGTTTGATTTTGCACTTCGTATGAATCAAATCACGATTAATTTATTGGTACTCTTTGTTAATGCGCTTCTTTTTTTAATGGCACATAGGTATGTTGACAGTGAAATATTACAGCTTTAAAACGCTACCACAACTCATTGACATTATTTAGTTCACTGAAAGAAGTAAATGATGATTCCATGTAACTTAGCACTGCGTCATCTTGTTCATGCATGAAGTCCCTGAAAAGTGAGTCGGAAGGTCTAATTGTTGATTGGAACCCTGGAATGGGACACTCTATAACAAGTAACTTGTTATCAGATACCGTCTCCGAGAGTGACCGAACACTCTGCGAGGGAACTGCTTGCGAACGCAGGGTCTAAGACAGAAGAACTGGTCATACTGGTAGCGTCGGATACCAATTGGTTTAAAGAAAAAGTAAATGCAGTTAATAACAGTGATTCAGCATATCGAGAATTCTTGCCGTCATGAGAAAGATTGGGCCAATTAATGCTGGGTAAGTTGAAGTCGCCAGTTAAAAGAATGTCTCAACGCGAGTCCGTATTTTGCAGCAGGTGATCATAGAGTGCTTCTAAGCATTCTGGAGGTGCACTTGGAGGGCGGTAGACACCATCCAAAGTTATATTCTTACCGAAAAATCTCAGTTTGCACCGCAAGCTTTCGTGATTATCGATGCTGTCTAAGCGAGTAAACTGGACGTTTTTAATAGCAACTATGATGCCCTCTCCCCGTGATCCTCTGCCCCTATAAATAAGGGTGTTAGAGGATGGCACTATTTCAGAATTTCGCATGTCAGATTGCAGCCAGATTTTCGTGATCACCAAAACGTGTGGTTGGTAAATTTAAATATATCTTCAAGAAGCTGTATCTTATTCAGAACACTACGTGCATTGAGTGAAATAATCCGAAGTGTTTTTCTAACCTGTCATTTGTTATCATGCTTACGAGCGGACACACGAGTGGAGCAAATAAGGAACAACTGCTTGGATGGCGCAGGTGCAGTAGATTGAGACACCTCTACCCTGCAGTTACGAAGCGCATCCCACACGAACACTTTGCCATCAATTTTCACTTTATCGTAAACAAGAGAAACCTTAGAACTGGTCTTTCTTTCTTCAGCAGTGGAGCGCCATAATTTTTCTCGAGTATCCCGAATATTCCTATAAAAGTCTTCTGATATGGATATTTCGGTAACTTTTAATTTGAAGCATGATGACAACACCTTAGTTTTGTCTATGTAGTTGCAGAGTCTCAAAATCTCCGGACAAAGGCACTGGGTGTTTTTTCGACCTGTTCTGTGAATCCGCTCCATGGAATTGACTTTCACATCAAGAATTTTCCTGAAGAATCAGTCGATCCAGTGATAAAATGCGCCTGCCAGGGGATCTGAACAAAGAGAAGCGGGGTGAGCATTCGTCTGCTAGCAGTGTCACCAAGCCCCCTGAAAGGATCCTCCAATGGGCTCCGGCATTTATGCTTGAAATTATTGGCACTTGATGATGTCACAGAGCTGATCAGATGATACGCCAGGCGCAAATAGGGCGTAGGCTCATGGTGAATGGTGAATCCATGGCATTGCTGTGCCGACGAGGTTCATCTGCACATGCTCCCAGTCAGTTGCCACGCATTTGTCACAGGAAGCCTGCTTGAAGGCAATGCCAGTCGATTCAATGGTAAAATGCGCCTGCCAGGTGATCTGAACAAAGAGAAGCAGAGTAAGCATCTGTCTCCTAGCAGTGTCACCAAGCCCACTATACACATGGTATCAAACAGTCTAGCGTTATCGCTAACGGCCGGGTAGGTTTCAGAATAATTTGCAATGTCCGTGAAGTGGGCGTAATCTTAACAAAACGATTTGCTATAATTGTGAACCTTCTAGAACAATGAGGCGCAGTTTGTGCTGAGCGTTCTAGACAGGCTTTGTAGCCAAAGATCGAATAGAAGCCAAGTGTAAATAAGAAACGCACCTTGAAACATGAAGTACGCGATTTATTTTCTAACAACATGGCAATGTACGTATAATACTAGCAATATTCACTGTTACGATATATTTTAAATGCACTCTTCAAAGCTTTTCGATGCTCTTCGAATTCAGTACAGGTGCTGACAACTGATACAGGTGATACATACACAGGAGTACAGGTACTGACAAGTTCCGTCGAAAGCCATGCTGATTAGAAAAAAAAAGGCCTTCAGGTCGATAGTTTCCGACGTCTTGCTTTGCACCTGATTTATGTACCGCAATAACTTCTGGGACTAGCCAATTATCTGGTATCTGTTTCTATGCTGGCGATGCCTTAAAAATAATTTCAATATAGTGGCCTACCCATTCAGAATACCTGCGTAAATACGCATTTGTTACTATACGGTCAGGACCTATAGATTTGTAATGTTCATTATTAAACGAAAGCGCTACAATACCTTCATATGGCACCTCTATATCAGGCATTGGCGAAATGTATGGGGATCGCAGAAGAAAAGGTTAAAAGCCACTTGCAGAACTATCAGTAAAGACAGATCGGAAAAAATTATTAAAACAAGTTGCAATACGAGAGCATTCAGTGATAAATTCATCATGAACGACAATGTCTCTAAGACCCTCGTTATCCAGTGACAAATGACGCTAAAAATGTGGATCGTTCTTCATGAAACCAGTTAATGTAACTTCATGTTCTTGCCAGTTTATTAGGTGTTTTTCATTCTTGTTTGCTGTCAAAAAAAAAGTTTTTGCTTTTCCTATTTTCATTGACTATATGTCGACTAAGCTCATGTCTTTTTTTTTTCTTTTTTTACATCAGTTTCCTCTTTCTTTCTTGTTTCTTTTTTTTAGGGGCGAAGCTCCTTAGGGCGTGGGCTGTGCGTCCCCTGTAGCCTGTATGTAGCCACCTCTAGTTTAGTTCTTGCAGTGTTCACTAGATGGCGGTACCGTCCCCTGTATGTAGCCACCTCTAGTTTAGTTCTTGCAGTGTTCACAGATGGCGGTACCGTCTCCTGTATGTAGCCACCTCTCGTTTAGTTCTTGTAGTGTTTACTAGATGGTGGTACTTGTAGCTGATGATGAAAAGATGCAAGATGTTATAAACTAGAAAGCGGTACTTGTAGTTGATGAAAGACGCGAGATCTTATAAAATAGGAATGATGTCACTTATGGCGCGTGTCATTGGTTGAAGGCAATCGTTCGATTTAGTGCGGCGACGTACGCTAGGGGGAGCGATGTAATAAAATCGAGTGGGCAAAATGTACAGAGGATTCATGGTTTACCAGGTTTACCTCCGAAGCTTCGCCCACTCATCATCATTCACTGCGTGGATATGGCGGAATTTTTTTTCCCAGTAGCTTGCTGCCTTCATTTACTTACTTTTCTCAGTGGTTTTCTATGCTAGAGAAAGTGAAGGTAATTCATAGCTTTTTATTGTCTGATTGAATTTTTCCATACTTTTTCTCTTTCAGTCGTAGCATTCTTGCTGTGTTTACTGCAAATTAGTGCCTTGACAGGGTGATGTTCTTAAACATATGTATTGAAATAAGCAATTATGAAATTGTATACACTCCGTGGGCGTTAGTGCATCCTCGGCTTGGCACATTTTTGAGTATTTTCACCATGCTGCGTTTGTCATGTTCTGAATAAATTGAAAGCGCAAGAGAGCTCTGCTTTGAAACATGTGCGTTTGTTTTCTCTAGAATATAAAAATGGCTTCATTTTATTTAAACAAGTCTACACTGTGGAAGACTTAACCAAGGAATTTTTTGTGTCACGTGGTTCAAACGTAGTCCATCTAAGCAGTAAAAGTAACGCACGTTGTGATTTGTGAAAGTGCCACCATATCCGACTGCATTTGTGACGCTGCACGATGTGCAGTATTGTCCATGTAACATGTAGTTGTCGAAGTTGCACATCAGAAATGAACTGAACGTGTTTGCTAGCTCGAAGTTAATGCTAGGCTATAGGCCCGAGAGGTCAGCATGTAATGATGCTGCACACGAACATTACCTTGCCGAAGTTTTGTCAATCCCGATTTCAAGTGGTGCAAAATCATTTGTGTTAGGCAGCAGCAAAAGAAAGCTGGCTTTTGTAAACTAAATACACAAATGTAAAGCCCTCCCCTCCCCCCCTTTTTTTTTTTCAAATGTGGCTATGTACTGCGGTGTAAATGTTCTTATTCCACTGGCTCAACACTGTTGGCACTGGCTCGACTCTCATTATGAGACCTCATTTTGTGAGTTGGTGGGTTTACAAGGATTGTGCAGTGTCTGAAATCTTATTAAATATTGTGTGCCTGAATAAATACTATTGTGCTTCACAGCGAGAGGTAAGGAAATGCGATGGAACAACATATGCAGCAAATACTGTTGTGTCCAAAATCACTGGATCCATTGCAGCTTTTATATCTTTAAAAAAATATGCAAATGTAAATTTTTCACGTGCGTATGCAACAGCCGCATCCTATGTCAATGAAGAGGGTGTCTATCAACCTGGGAAACCTGGAAAGTCAGGGAATTTGGACCCTTCTGGAAAAGTCAGGAAATTTATGAAAAATCTGGCCTGGTCATGGAAACTGACTGTAGCCTGTGGGACCGTCATGGAAAAAAAATTGGCCTCGTATCTGGATGTTTTATTGCCAATGTCGTCGACAAATGATAATCTTGCGTCGGGAGAGAGTGAACACAACGTTTATTTTCTGTTCTGCACGAGAATATCGGCAAATTGTATTCTGGAGGCGCTGCGTTACAGAGTCTCGATCCATGCAGTGAAGGCGAATGAGCACATCGTAAGCAGCGGAAGTACATTGTTGGAAGCGTCTCATGACTTCTGTTCAACATATGTGCAGTTGTCTGCTTGTGCTGGTATTTCAGATGCAGGCATGATGCAAGCTTTCCTTTGGCCAGAGCACGCACACTTGACCAGTCAGTTTGGTGGCCTGTAGAATCCACATGTTTAGCGAGAGCATATGAGGTCACGTAGTTTCTTGACATCATATTATTTTTTTTTAACTGCGAGGAACATAAACTTTTTGTAGATGGTCTATTCTGGGTGATAATGAATGAGAAGAGGGTTTTAACTCTTTCCTTGAAATCAGTGGTCTCGCCGATGTACTGGTTGTCACAGTTGTGTCAGCCTAAAGTACAAAAGACAGTGGAAATTTTCGCTTGGCAACTTGTCCTCCACGTTGTCTAATGCCTTCCCTAGTTTCCATATTCGTACATACACCATGTGGATGTCTGTTGCTTCTACATATCACGCAGCATATCTGACTTTCTAGCCACAACATAATTTACGTCATTGAATTTGCGCATAATTGTCATGACCATGATTTGGCTCGGTTTGAAGCCAAAACTGCCATTAGCAGAGGCTTGCCGAGCAATGTCATGTCTTCTCTTATTATTATGATTATTATTACTATCATCATTACTAATGGCGATGCAACAGCAAACCTCCTCAGCTAGGCACCTATTGCTTGTAGCAAGTGTTTCAAGAGTAGAATGGGGTAACTTCATTCAAATTTTTCATTTCAGTTGCTTGAGATGGTATTAATAAATCTGTGATTGCTTTTTAGCTTTATAACCATAGAAAAGTACACAAACGAAGATAACCCGCCAGCATCTGTGATAAATCTATGGAAATGAGAGAGTTGTTGCCGGCATCTGTGATAAGTCTATGGAATTGAGGGAGTTTTTGCGCTCCGACAAATTCCTTCTTGCCAGCGCATGTTCACAAGAGCATCTATTTAAACACTGCCCCTAGCTTTCATTGCTGGCATCTGAGGACTTCGTAGAGCTCTAATCATCAGAGCCCAGAGAAATAAAACATCAACATGCATGTGCTCGTCATGGAAAAGAATGAATGAAAGGAAATTATGCAGTAAGGCTTCGTTCTTGCGACATTGTTAGTGATTGTTCTCTGCAAGGTGCACAGAATACACGAGTATTATGTTTTTTTTTTTTCTGGAAAGTATGTACAAAAAGTGTGCAATTTAGGTGAGGATGCAAATCAATAGTAATTACAGAAATCCATGTCGCATCAGCTCCAAATGCACATCCTGAATAGTTTAGTCAGTAAATACAGGTCAATCTAGTCCAATCCACATTCTAAGCAGCCTGGGCTGTAACCATTATAGTGAACTAGAGTATATTCCAGTGGCGGAACCGGCCGGGCTCCGGCGTCCTCCTTTTACACAAATTCCATGAGATAGTGCCACTTCTGCATTTTCTAGCAGCTTTAGTTACATTGTAGGATTGTCGTGGGCTCCTTTGAACTTTTAGCTGCAGTTAATTTTAGCTTGTGCGCTTTCTAGTTTTTCCAAACATAAACAGCCAGCTTGCTTACTCTCTCACTCGGAGGTTTCATTTTGGCCAGATATACATATTTTTCATATTTACCGCACGTGCTCAGAACATACTGAATACTTCTGGTACATTTATTTACTTATTTTATAGGAGTGCCTGATTTTTTTTTATCACTTGAGAGTCTGTTTTCAGTGCACAGAGTTTTCTAAGCAGCAGACGTAAAGGTCATGGAATTAGCTTCAAATGATCATGAAAAACCTTGAAAAGTCAGGGAATTTTAAAAAAGCAAATTGGTAGACACCTTGATGAAATATTAATGCAACAACAGATGCAGAGAAGATAAACCTTTCCATTCACTCTTCAAGTAGTGCAGTGACTGCCTGGCAAGAATCTCACTGGCCGCTAAACCTCCCACGGAATCTCGGCTTCTTTTCCCAGGAGTCTATAAACCAGGGTGGTGGTGCCAAAAACATTTGTGATGTTGTGGCAACCAAATAGCTGAAAGTGAGTCCACACCTGCTCGAGACACTGTAATTTTTTGTTTTTTCTTTCTAGCAGGCCCACTTTCACCATGTGTCTGCACAAAGTGTCAAGGACATACAAATGCAAAGAAAAGACACAGGGCAGCTCTTCTCAAACTGTCTATCTAATGTACATTTCCATTCAAAGGGGCCCCACTCGAGAAATCGGGAAGCCGTGACGTCATCGCGCTCTTGACCAAGTAGTGCACTGCGTCTGCATTACAGTGTGCTAGTGCTCACTTAGCACACTTCCAGCATCAAAACTACGTAGACAATCGCAGAATACCTTAAGCAAACTTGAGAAGTCTGTCCTTGCATATGGTGATGTCCTAGATGCTTGCAGGAAGTGTGTAACAACCTTCACAGGTGCACAGAATAGGAGGCCATGTCAACCCTTCACTGCGATATTTTTCGTTTCGTCAAAAGATTATTCTTGGAGTTTCAAAGGAGCATAACCATAGTAAATAATTTTCTTGGGTTTTCACATTTTCTATAAAAACGGTATGTTGCATATTTGCAACATCAAGCAAATAAAGAACAAGTTGGAAGGGAAACGTATTCTAAACCGGATAGTTATCGGCACACTACAATGAGTGGGGGCACTCGTGTTGCAGCGCAGCACAAAATAAAGCTGTGGGCCTTTTTTTTTTTTTTTTCGTAAGAATTACGTATGTGCAAATACGGCATAGACGAAGATAAAATTCACACACAAGGTGTGTGTGCCTTATCTTTGTCAGTGTAGTATTCGCACCTAAACTTCAAATACTTCAAACTTTATTGTCTCCTCAAATTGAAATATTCACGTAAGAATGTGGTGATTTGCCTGTTCGTACATAACTTGAAAAATTTTGCTTACAGATATTCATACAAGCTTAGAATCAACTGTTGCCAGCTTGATAAGCATCGAGGAGGGGCTTTTCATTGCACCATAATATACTGGTTCAAGGTAAATCAATTGTCGATCTGTTTCAAGGTAGGTCTGACCAAATTTCTGGTGTGTGCAGACCTCCAGTTGGAATTACTCTGGCAGCGTATGCACTGATGCGGCTGGTTGTTGTCTCCTGCTGTACCTTCCTCAAAAGGTTCAGTGATCGTTTTTTCCAACCCAGAATATGTCACATGTTCTGTCTGACTCGTCTTCTTTTTTCTAGAAAGAATAAGGGAATAGTCTTATCATGACAGGCTGACACTGCAAGTAGCATGAGAAGCACGTCTCCCCAAATGTACATTTCGAGCTTTTTTTTTTAATGCCGAAGTGCCTTAGAAAAAACTTTGAGTTGCACAGTGTTCATTCGTTCCCTGGAAAGCTCAGTCAGAGCACAGGCATGAATCAAGCATAGAATTTCATACAATAATACCTAGAGAGGAATCTGGCACTGCGATTGCTGTACCCCTATGTTGGGAAGTACAGGCTTCGAACTGGATAGTGTTAGTACTGCGATATCATTTTCATTCTTTAGTAGTGCCTTTATTATTCAAAGAGGCTCTCTTGATTTGCTTTCACATTGGAGCTTTGCAAGTTGTATTTGACACTTTGACCCTTTGTTGCTCGGTGTTGCGAATTCGCGGCATACCGGAAAACTTTGAGCTAGCAACTCACGAAATGCATGTCACCTTTATGGCCGGCTGTCAAGTACCTATGGGGAAGATTGCTTTCATTTAAAAATTGTAGCACCGTCTCGTGTAAGATGTTCTATGCTAGAACCAAGTGTTCTGTTATTAATAGTGGAGAGCGCGAAGGGCATAAAACAGCTCTCACTTATTCGTTCTTTATCGCTTGGTTGACTAATTTCATTTTGTTTATATGGTGTGTACACACCCATGAGGTGGCACACGACATTTCATGTAGCTCTGCAGTACATTTCTTGTTTGCAAGGTCCTCTCTTCTGTAGTATATTGAGAATTTGTGACATGCCTAAATGTATGCATTGAAATTGCATTTTGGATCACTTAACTGCAGAATCAATTAAAGGTTGCTATTTAAAGCTGAAAAGTGAAAACAATTTTTTAATTGTTCAGCCATTTCATAATTCAGGCATTATAAGCGATGCATCGTCTATCCACTGCTGCGCATAGATGTAACGTCAAATGCAAGATATTGCATCAAGTGGATGTTTTCTCATAAGCGTGTCTTGCCAAAGCTCAATCAAATTGGTCTGCTGAACGATAGCGAAACTAAGTAGACGCACAATCATGCTCTTCTGACTCGACTTGAAAACGAAACGAGGGGTGCGTTGGAGGCGGACCACCTAGACAGACACACCTGGCATTGCAGCGCTACGTTGAAGGGACACCAAAGGTAAATAATTTATTTCAGAGTGAAAGCTCAGTGTATGACAACCATTTATAACAACAATATAATCAACAGCAGCGCCCTACTTACCGAGAAATTAAGGCAAATGCACAGGAACACATGCACCATGAGTAGAACAGCCAGTTTCAATTGGAAATGACTTCATATCACTTTGGTTTACACTCGGCCAACAAGTGTCTCAAATCTCAAGAGCGTAATTCATCTGAAGCAGATCCGAAACCTGTACCTTCCCATCATTCCTAAGGGGGTACAAGTGCAGCTGAAGAAGTCCGCGTAAATACTAGCACCAGATTTCCTTCTAGGTATTATCGTATCATATGAAACTGTATGACAGCAGGCACATAGTGCACATATGGTTTAAAAATAGACTGTACTCTCTGTGCGTCTGTTCATTGGTGCATGCATCCATCCATCTGTCTGCCGGGCCATCGGGTTCGTTCATTTATGCATCCGTCCATCTGTCGACTTCAACGTAGTCATCATGGGCCCTAGGGCTTAGCTTCGCCCACTCGTTACTTCGTGTAGATGCACTGGCACCGATGAGGCTGCGTTGCTTCACCTATAAATCTTCAACAATGCAACGTGGCATTGCCATATGGCTTCAAAGGGCCACCATTCACCCGAATTAGTAGAAAAATTGATATCGAAAATAGCTGGCAAACATGACAGAGCTAACTACTGGGCAGCACTGTCTATTACGTTCAGTAACCTAATGTTTTTAAATACTGAAAAGCTTGAATTAGACATGACACCAGGAAAGAACACAGAAGCACAAGACACATGCTATTCGCAACTAAGCTTTATTTTGAAACATTTTATATGCACAGCTCTGTTAGCACCCACACTGCATGTTACGTTCTCACAACAACCTTCCAGATCCGAAGGTCATCGAGACGCATGCTAATGATGACTATCTGCGTAAGCGTTCTCTCTCTTTGCTGCACAGCGCAACGAACATGTCTCTGTTCCTGTTTCTCTCTTTCTTTTTAATATAACGAGCTTCCATGAGTTCTCTAAGCAAGTGCATTCTCCCTTCCGCCCAGATTGTGAATATTACTGGTCTCCTCTGACTCACAGGCACAAGTCGTGCAATGCATAGCTAAGTGAAAAGACAAGTCATTACGAGCAGATTGTTCGTGTTTTAGGGCTCAATTGTAGACTCGTCAACCAATTTGCTCGATATCAACCTTTTTGCTAGGTAGTAGAATTTCGTTCACAAAACCTACGGCACATGTAACGTAGGATCGCACATGCCTTATGTCACTCGTGGGTTTCTTGGGTGGCACTGAAATTGATGGGCATAGCCCAGTCATTTCATGTGGCACTGAAAAAAACTATGGGTACATTGTACCTATAGAAGAGAAGAGAACAGCACTTTGAGATAGGTAGCAATGCACTCGAAGTTGTAAAACAGCACGTCAGCTAGTAACCTCTGAACAGAGCCACTAGATTGAAGTAACTAGAGGAATAAGAATGGGGTGGAGCATATTCGGCAAGCAGAGGAAAGTATATAACAGCTGCACTTTACCAGACACTTTAAGTTCTTTTATGTATTTACCTACCTAGTAGAATCGAGCGATGGAAAGGAAATTGATTGGTGTAATCTTAAGAGACTTGAAGAGAGCAGAATGGATCAGGGAACAAACGGGGTTAAGGATATCATAGTTGAAGTCAAGCAGAAAAAAATGGATTTGGGCCGGGCATATAGCACATAGGCGCGATAACCACTGGTCATTAAGGGTAACTGACTGGATTCCCAGAGAAGGCAATCGGGTTAGAGGGCGACAGAAAGCTGGGTGGGTAGATGAGATTAGGAAGTCTGCGGGTATAAAGTGGCAGCAGCGAGCACAGGAACGGGTTGACAGTTGGAACATGGAAGAGACCTTTGTCCTGCAGTGGGCGTAGTCAGGCTGATCATGATGACATTGTACCTATTGGCCACATTTTTTAGACTGTGCAACGCTTAGTGCGCACAACGCACCACTTCTGACCTTGTAGCTGAAAATGCAGGGTCGAGCTTCATCTCCTTGCCCTTGAGTTTCTGAAGGAAAGTTTCAGGCGCAGCACTGAAGTCTAAATGGGGGAATCCAACCACCTGTAAGCGCCCAATCTGGCTATAAATAATTATAATACTGTAGCCATTGCAGTTTCGATCTGATTTCACGACCTGCGGGTCGTGGGATTGAAGCACCATAACCGCTAGACCATTATGGCGGTGTTCAGTCTGGCTACTAAGACTATCCTGAGCCAAGGAAAGGCGCTACTTTGCCAGCACTGTTTTAAGGCATTGTGATGCAATAGTTTGTTTGACTACACTGCCATGAGCAGAAAGCCTGTTTGAAAATGAATTCCATCCAGGCGAATACTGGTGCTGTTGGGGATATTTCAAACTTGTTTTGATGACGTGGAAAAGGCTTAGCCTTCACCAATGAATATCCAACAATGATGCCTTGTAATTTTGATGCGTGTAAGGTTAGGCAGCACTGAGGGGTGTTTGAATGACGTTGCCAGCAACAGCCTCAACAACTAGCATGCACTAATCTCAAAGCTCGTGCTTTTAGAACTGGGAATGCCAAGAGGTGAGAAACACAGCAAAAGCTGTCATTTTTATGCAGTTAACACTCATCATTTCAAACTTATTCCCAGCACCCGGTAAGCACACAGATTGCTTAGGGGCACCTAATTCCTCCGAACTATCATCGGAGTGAACTGAGTGTAAATCATCCCAAATTTGGGATGTAAAAAAGTGTGAAACCACTTTCAATCGAAACTAGGGGGTGCAGTCCACATTTCTCTTGTCATCAGCTCGATCCTTGAGGTAATGACAGAGAAGCAGGAAAGCCAAAGTGCCAGTTCCGTTCACGGTTCATACCGATGTGCATTTAACACTGAGTGTTACACAGTGTTGGTCGCAGGTGTTTACAAAAAAACTGGTTGTTTTTGCTTGGCACACACAAACTGCTTACACATCAACAGCACACGGTGGTTTCATAAACAGTGTCTACAACAAACAACAGTTTTGTACTTGCCTCAAGCCTGCAGAGTTACATGGACACTGTGGTCATGTCACTAACAATCATGGTTTTATTCGTTGATGATGCGACACCCAAAAGTTTTGTTTCAGCTATCTGTGCATAGGCTTCCTTAGATCGCATGAACATTTCCTATGATTGCATCATTAGGATGCATGATTTCTTTCACACGGCACTCAGTACTAGTTTCATTTTAACTAGGGACAGTGGGCATGCTATATCACAAAATTTGTGGAATTGTCTACAAATCACACTGAATTTTCAAGGCACTATGAAGATTCAACAAAATTTCATGGCTAGGAAGCAGCCGTTTGGTGAACCTTGGACCCGAGTCAATGGACGCAACCTTTTCTTTTTTTTTAATGTCATTCGTGTGGTCTTCTAGCCGTCATTTAAAATTTACACTCTGCCCGGTGCAAACAGTTGCAGTCTGTGCACAGAATTCTATAAACAATAGCTGGGAAGTTTTCTTTCTTGTGTAGGCCTTTCTTATGTGCAAGAAGGGTTTCAATTTACGAGCAGGGGCATGCACCACGTGTGGGCAGGTACTTCACTAATACCCCCCCGTAAAGGTTGGCTGCCTGAGCTTGGCGCTGCACTGTGCACTATGAGGTCTGGTTGCATGTGCATCACTTTGGGGAACTTAAAATGTATTAGTTTTGTTCATGTGGAACTTGTCCGAAAGTTTGCTGCGCATGTTATACTGGTCAGAGGCTGGGCCATCTTTGCTGGAGCAAATCCTCTGTGCTCTCTCTATCAGGGAGGCAGCTACTGAACACTTGTAGCAGGCTGGCTGGATTGACTCGTCAAGCTAGCATGGGCACCGGCAGGGGACTGCAAAGGGGGCACTCGCCCCCTTCAAGTCTCACCTAGCTTCGATGCAACACAGGTTTGCACACACATCCCCCCCCCCCCCCCTCCCAAGAAAAAATCCCGCCGACGACCACGCATGAAAATGACGACTCGGTTGTTTCGCCTTCCAGAAAACACCGAAAGAAGGTCGCCTGTTTTCTTTCGTTTCTCTCTACAAGGACGCCCTGAAAAGGGAGACCTCCGTTTCAGCTGTGAACTGAATGGATGTCTCTGCGGTGTTCGAATGCACTGCTTTCAAACCTTCTCTTCTGATGACGAAGAAAACAGTTGTCAATATATCGCAGGAAAATCTTGGGCAATTGAAGAAAACCCATCTCCAGTGACTCTATAACAAGATCATAAATGCACAACATTTACAAGCGTGACTAATATTTAAGGATTTGTTTGGGTGCTCTCGATATAGTCCATTGATTGATTGATTTGTAGGATTTAACGTCCCAAAACCACCCTATGATTATGAGAGACGCCGTGGTGAAGGGTTCCAGAAATTTTGACCAGCTGGAGTTATTTAACATGCACCCAAATCTGAGTGCACGGGCCTACAACATTTCCTTTTCCATCGGAAATACAGCCGCCACAACCAGGATTTGATCCCACGACCTGTGGGTCAGCAGCCGAGTACCTTAGCCACTAGACCACTTGGCAGGGCCTCGATATAGTCCAAACTAAAAGCATTTTCTTACAACGAATGGCCGGTAAGCAGACGTCTCGAAGTGGCGTATGAGTTGTTTTATTAGAGTCTTTTACTACAATCAACATGTCGGCTCTGTTCTGTTTGACACTGTTTTGTTTCTGTGGGAAATAGGAAGTGTGCCAAGACACATCAGTGTTAGCAAACTTTTTGACTACGGCTGCACTTGCCATTTTTTCTCATTTTTTCTATTTGGTGGACAGCATCAGGAAAGTGTAGATGTGGTTTAGAGGGATGCATATGAAAAGCATAAAAAAAAATTGACATAATGCTTATAGTTTGTGAAAAATATGCTGTCACATTGGAAAATATTGCAGTAAACAAAAATGAGACACCTGTGCTGCCATGTGAAAAATATGCTGTCACATTGGAAAATATTGCAGTAAACAAAAATGAGACACCTGTGCTGCCACCTTCAAGTATTTATTATTAGAATGCTGGGAGGGTTTTCATGAATAAAATTTTGGGTTCTGTGCACTTTTGATATGCCCATATAACATAGTAAAAAAAATCAAATAAAGTAATGATATCTTCTAGACGTTCAATCTCTCAGGGGTTCACTCACTTGCTTCATCGTGCATTGCATCTCAGTGCTTATGGGCGTTTGAGTGTTGCAGGCTCAGATCTCAAGTGACGGAAACGGCGTGCTTTTTCATTCATTTCAGTTCCTTTCAATTGGGTCATTTTCTTTATACGGAACACAATTAATGTCTCCTGTTTTTTTCCTTGGCTGAATTTCTGTTGGTTTCATAACAAACAAACGAGCCCCTTGAAGTATGGGGTGACACTGGAAGTTTTGCTACCATGTCACTATAATAATACTAAATAACAAAAAATGAAAGCATCTCCGGGCAATGTCTCATTTGGCGCTGTTTAAAGTGATGATTCCAGAGCAGTGCTGCCACACATCTCAAATTGTATGTGCAGGTATTCGGCCACCAAAGCAACGCTGGTGGCAATAGCGTGCACATTTTTTGACGCATTTAATGTGCCCGTCTTCTGGCCCATCCTCCTGCTCTACTTCATCACACTCTTCTGCCTCACCATGAAGCGCCAGATCAAGGTATGAAGCACCTCCTAACTATAGTAGTACAATCTCGATGATACAATTACGGTTGATGCAAATTTCGTAATGATACAAGTTTTAAGGTTCCTTCAGATGGACTACATTATATAAATACGCTGTGATTCGGCGTTATAAAAAAATGACTCCATATCCACGAAGTCAATGATGATGAGTGGGCGAAGCTCCGGAGGTAAACCTGGTAAACTATGAATCCTCCGTACGTTTTACCCACTCGATTTTATTACAACGCTGCCCCTAGCGTACGTGGCCGCCCTAAATCGAACTATTGCCTTCGACCAATGACGCGCGCCATATGTTACATCATTCCTATTTTATAGCATCTCGCATCTTTCATCATCAACTACAAGTACTGCCGTCTGGTTTACAACATCTTGCATCCTTTCGTCAGCCTTATCGATCCGGCGACTCCGAGCGCGCCAACAGCGGACGGATTTTATTACAACGCTCCCCCTAGCTTACGTCGCCGCACTAAATCGAACGATTGCCTTCAACCAATGACACGCGCCATATGTGACATCATTTCTATTTTATAAGATCTCGCGTCTTTCATCAACTACAAGTACCGCTTTCTAGTTTATAACATCTTGCATCTTTTCATCAGCTACAAGTACCACCATCTAGTAAACACTACAAGAACTAAACGAGAGGTGGCTACATACAGGAGACGGTACCGCCATCTAGTGAACACTGCAAGAACTAAACTAGAGGTGGCTACATACAGGGGACGGTACCGCCATCTAGTGAACACTGCAAGAACTAAACTAGAGGTGGCTACATACAGGCTACAGGGGACGCACAGCCCACGCCCTAAGGAGCTTCGCCCCTAAAAACAGTTTCCCCAGCCACCATGGATGCAACACGCAATTGACCGCTGCACGCGAGCAACGTGACACGGCTTGCTTGTGGGAGGAAGGCCCGTCCACACTTGGCCTCAAACGGAGTGAACACGACAAAACTTACAGGAATTTCTCTCGCTTCACCGCATCAGTGGCCGGAAAACCACGCCGCAAGGCCGACAAGAAAAAAACTGTCCGAAAACAATTTTCCCACCACAGGATAGAATATCGCCTTTTTGCTTCATGGCTTTGGCTACACCAACTGCACTAGCTCTCAAACCATGGGACGTAAACTACCAGCCCCGTATTGAACATTGCGGCAAAGGCGTCGGCGGAATTGCGAACTACCCGGGCAGCATGACAAAGCTCAGTTTACACCTGCACTAACAATGTTTGTGCAGGTGTAAACTGTTTTTTTTTTTCAGTGTTTTGCATGTATACCTAAAACTTGATACAAAATTTAATGCTCAGGAAAGAGACGAATTGGAGTGAATTCTCAAGTGGTGAAGGGAGTGGCAAGTATGGGCGGGCCAGGACAAACATGAACATTTTGGACTAGACGCCGTGGACTAGACGCCGTGGCTGAATTAACCGAAATTCAGAATTAACGGGGGTTGAATTAGCGAGATTTTACTGTAACTAATATTTGGGACGCAAGTGAAGGGAGAGCCTCAGCAATTTGCGTCTGAATACACGGTGAAGTGAGTGGTCCAGTGCTTTGGGGGACTCGTCGATGGTGGCCACAAGAGAGAGCTGTCGAGCAACTTCCTCCCGAATGTACTGTTGAATTTGAGGTATCAATACGGTGTAGCCGGGGCGACTGCTTTTGCACCTTAAAGCCGAAATATTCGCTGCTTGCGCAGCTTATCAAAACTTTGACGGAGCTGAATCACGGCCGTGACTGTCTGTGGGTCTTTGGCCACAAGCATATAAAAATCGCTGTCATCTATGCTTTATTCTTATGGCCTCCGTCATGCTCGCATCCACTCGCTTACAGAGGCCAACCGCATCCTCAGTGTAGCTCGCGAAGCTCTCACTATTTCGCTGGAATCGTCCTCGCAGGTCAAGTTCAGTGCGAAGCTTGCACATAGCTGGACGACCAAAAAACGAGGTCATGGCCCCTTTGAAAACCGACGAGATTAGGATGTCAGCTTGGTGGTTGGTGAACCATAGGTTGGCCAAGTCTGTGAGGTAGAAGATAATGTTAGTCAACTACGTAGGGTCATCCCACTTGTTAATCGCCCTGGCATGCTCGTACTTTGCCAGCCAGTCCTCGACATCATCATCATCAGTGGCTTTGTAGACTCGTGGGTCACGCAGACGAAGTACACTAGGGCACATGACAGGCGGCGGTATGGAAGAAGCTTGTGAGGGATTGAGGCGCTCAGTCATTGCGAAATGAGATAGTAGCTTACGACTGTGGAGCTCCAGGACGTTACGCAGCACGTTTCGACCAAATGCAAGGAGCGAGTTCACATATAAACACTTGTTATTATTAATGAAGCGTTAGCCGCAGCAAGCTGGTTCCGGCAGGAACCCGGCAAGCACGAGGCACACGGACGTCAACATCTTTCACGCTGGTGCCACTATGCTCCAGTACAACACACACACACACAGTCGAGCCCACATATCACAGCCCCACTTAAAACGAACAATTTTCGCGTGACAGTGAAAATATACATTGGTTCAATGGCACAAAATCGCACTTACAACGAACATCACCGAGCGCCACTGGTCGGTTACAGCGAACGGAGTCAGTGGTCTGCCGGCTTCTCAGGAAACTACTTTCAACCACCGATCAGGTATCGGCGAGGTGCCCATACATTCTTATTGTTAAACGCCAACCCTGCCTCCGCGACCCTCTAGTTGCCGCTCTCACATACCCATGGAGGAATGTAAGCTGTTTCATTCTTCCATGCCCCGACTGTTTTTTGTTACGCACCCCTCTGTCCTTTGTTGCCCCAACCACCCCGCCACTCTGAGCACCCCACATCATCAGACAAAGCCCGTGTTTTCACACTGCCACCAATCTTTCGATGGCCGGTCAGCCATCTACCCTGTTTTTGATCGCTGGTACTGTCGTTGGCGTCGCCGGCCTAGAGTGACCAGACCATTTGCCAACATCGTCGACCACCGACTATATCCGATAGTCTGTGTCTAGTGCACGCACGTACGCTACCCCACCGACTCTGATAATTCCTGATTCGTTTCGTGTTTAGGACTTGTTCTCACTCACTTCGCACTTGGCTGAGCAGCCTTCCGCACGAGTGCAGAAGCGCGAAAATGGCTTTTAATTTGCCGGGAACGAATCGTGAAATATCGTAGTTTGTGGGGCCACACAAACCCCCCGGCGCAACAAAACAATTTTTTTTTACCACGGCAGCTGATTTTTCGAAAACCGCCGCATGCACCGATCCAGGCGACCGCGCTTTGACTTCTGCGCGCGTAGGCACTCCTTCCAAGTTTTCTTACAAGTGAGTTTCGCAGACCTTTCAAGCAAGCTACCCAGTCTGCCTCCTTCCCGTGTGTTTTGGTTTTTAAGGTCGCCCTCTCACCGCATCCTTGCCCTTCTCTCAAATCTGCTCTCCTCTCTTGATCACAACCCCTTCGCCCACGGAGGAAAGAAATGCCTGCGCTTGTTTTCACCGCTCCGCGACGCCCGCCGCGCTGGCTGGAATTAGTTTCGTTTTCTGACTGGAAACAGGCCCAGAGCTGTTCGACGCGTTCTGGCATGTGTGTCGCATGTGCGTGTCTTGCTCGCTTCTGGTGTGCATGTGTGGTCATGATGGCCGACGGGAGGACTAGCATGCTTTTTTCTGTTGCTCAACAAAACATCGAAAGTGTGACCGCTTGGCCTGAGTGAAATCCACGCGTTAGGTGACGCGGTGCGGAGCGCTTGCTCATAGCTGATGACCACCTAGCAGCCAACTTGCCGCTTTGGGCGTCCCGGTATTCAGCTGTGGAGATGGTCAATATTTCGTGAGCGGCGGCGATGGCTACATGCGGACAAAACTATTTTCGTGAGGCCGACTTCGTTGGCGTCGGGCCCTATGCCGAGCCTGAAGCTTCCGAACAAGACTACTGCGGCAGCGATTTGTGGCATCGCGTCGTCGACTCCGACTTGGAAGAGTGGGTGGGACATCTGTTGCGATGGTTTAATTACGGCTGATGATGATGCCGACACTGCTGAACCATGCACGGATAGGGGCATTGTAAACGAAATACGTGGCGAGAGCAATTTGAAGAAATGGAATTGCGAGAACGACGAAACTTCGGAGCCAGTGGCTCATGCAGCTTATGCCACGGACCTCGGTGAATGAGCACCCTGCCGTTTTAAATTAACTCGAGATCGCCTTTATCGCTTGTGCTCTTCGAAACACGTGCATCACGGACTTTTTGAGGCAAGAAAAGTTTGTGTTTTCGCTCGCAACTTTTTTTAAAAGCTATGTTTCATTTACTACAACCTTCGGGATACAGCGAACGAATGCCGCGTCACGCTCAGTTTCGTTATAAGTGGGCTCGACTATATATATATTGTAACGGGGTTTATTTGCAGAGCAGAACGCAGAAGGCAAAGCAGTCAGCAGCGTCCGGCCAAGCGCAGCAAGCACGAGCTTATGCTAATGGCGATGCCCCTGAGGCCCCTCTTCTTTACTACAATCGCCCTCCGCAGAAAAAGACGCCATCCTGGCGGAACAGGGAGAAGAAACGACTAATGGGTCATAATATGGCTTGAGGCCAGAGCCGTGGACAGTGTCGCGACCGCGGTGGCGTAGGTCTGTGGATGGGATGATGGGCTCCACGATATAGTTGACTAGTGACGTTTGTTCTACAACGCGGAGCGGCCACGTGCAGTAGCAGGTGCCCGAAGCCATACCAATGAACCAGGCGGAAAGTTTGGAGCCGAACGGTCCCCAGTCAGGCAGGATCGCTGCTGGCACTGGTCCTCGGTAGAAAAAGAGCTGGCAAGCTGGCGGCATTCTTCAGCATGTCGAGCAGCTTCGGACAGAGTTGTACTTTCGGACTGATAAGGTTTATATGGGAGAATAGTGTCTACTGTATTTGAAGGTTCTCGTCCGTACAGAAGAAAGTATGGCGAAAACCCAGTAGTAGCTTGTACGGCAGTATTATACGCATAGGTGACGAACGAGAGAACCTGGTCCCAATTTGAATGATCAGAGGCAACGTACATCGACAGCATATTGCGAAAAGTATGGTTGAAGCTCTCCCTCATGCCATTTGTTTGAGGATGGTACGCTGTACTTGTGCGGTGTACGATTCGGCATTCGTTGACTAATGACTTCGAGGCATCAGAAAGGAAGGCACGGCCTCTGTCACTTAAGAGCTCGCGAGGGGCACCATGACGCAGAATGAAACGTTGCAACAGAATCGTTCCAACGTCACAGGCTGTGGCAGTCGGCAGAGCGGCTGTTTCGGCATAGTGTGTCAGATGGTCTATTGCAACAATAATCCATCGATTACCAGCTAGAGCTGATGGTAGTGGTCCGCAAACGTCAATGCCGACGCGATCGAAAGGTCGACTAGGACAAGGAAGAGGTTGTGACGGGTAGACTTGCCCGGGAGGTAACTTTTGTCGTTGGCACTGAGCACACGAGCGAATAAATTTCCGCACGTAGTTATACATGCCACGCCAATAAAATCTGAGTCGAAGCCTAGCGAATGTCTTGAAGAGGCCTGCGTGGGCCCACTGTGGGTCTGCGTGAAAAGCTTTGCAAATAGCACCTCGAAGATGGCGGGGTATCACAAGGAGACACTTGCGACCGTCAGAAAGGTAGTTGCGTTGATAAAGAAGATCATCCCTTAGGCAAAGGTTGCTAGCCTGGCGGCGGAGAGTGCGAGACGGCGAAGGAGTGAGAGGATCAGAAAGAATGCTTATGAGGCCACTGATCCAGGGATCCTTTCGTAGTTCCACGGTCATATTGCACAAGGCGGATGACACAAGTGCAGGCTCGAGGGAAGAGAGGCAAACACCTTCATCCGATATGCGTGAGCGAGAAAGGGGGTCAGCGTCCGTGTGCTTACGACCGGATCTGTAAATAACGTGAATGTCGTATTCCTGAAGTTTGAGTGCCCAGCGAGCAAGTCGTCCGGAAGGGTCTTTAAGTGTGGATAGCCAACAAAGGGCGTAGTGGTCAGTGACGACGTCGAATGCGTGACCATACAGGTAGGGGCGAAATTTTCCAAGGGCCCAAATAATAGCTAAACACTCTTTCTTGGTCACGGAGTTGTTAACCTCGGCTTTTGTCAAAGTTCGGCTTGCGTAGGCGACAACATATTCATCAAACCATGCCTTTCGTTGCACGAGCACAGCGCCAAGTCCAACACCGCTGACATCAGTATAAACCTCCATGGGAGCGGCAGGATCGTAGTGGCGGAGGATGGGTGGTGAAGTTAGCAGGTGGCGTGATTTGGTGAACGCATCGCGCATGCTGGTGACCAGGTGGAAAGGTCCTTGTCGCAGCTAAGAAGGTCCGTAAGGGGCGCACATACGGAAGCAAAATTTCTAATAAAGCGTCGCAAGTATGACGACAAGCCGACAAAACTTCTAAGTTCCTTTAAGTTCTTTGGCTTCGGAAAATCGGCGACTGCTCGAAGCTTGGCGGGGTCGGGAAGTATGCCATCCCGTGATACGACATGGCCGAGAATGGTGAGCTGCCGGGCACCAAAACGACACTTCTTGAGGTTGAGTTGAAGCACGGCGTCGATGAGGCGTGTGAGGACGGGCTCGAGACGATTTAAATGGGTGTCGAAATCGGTGGAAAAGACAAGTACGTCATCGAGGTAGCATAAACATGTGTTCCACTTGAGGCCTCGTAAAATAGTGTCTATCATTCTTTCAAAAGTGGCTGGAACATTACAAAGGCCGAAAGGCATAACGGTAAATTCGTATAATCCATCAGGTGTGACAAATGCTGTTTTCGGCGGGTCAGATGCTTCTATAGGTACTTGCCAGTATCCAGACCGTTAATCCAGCGAAGAGAAGTATTCTGCTCCCTGCAAACAGTCAAGGGCGTCGTCTATTTGCGGTAACGGGTAAACGTCCTTACGGGTGATCTTGTTTAAACGTCGATAGTCCACACAGAACGGACTAGAGCCGTCCTTCTTCTAAACAAGAACAACCGGTGACGCCCAGGGACTGTTAGAAGGCTGTACACTACCCCGCTGGAGCATGTCAGCAACCTGGTCGTCAATAACACGGCGCTCCGATGCTGAGACTCGGTTGGGGCGCTGCCGTAGAGGCGTATGGCTTCCTGTGTCAATCTTGTGAGATATGTTCAATGTGCGACTGAGGCCAGAAGCGTGGCTGTCAAAAGAAGTACGAAACTTTTGCAGCAGGTTCACCAACTGGCTTCGTTCTGAAGCAGACGTTGCGACATCGATGGAGCGGTGGAAAGCGTCAAGGAGTGACTGGTCAACAACAGAGTCAGAAATGAGTGCACAGAGGTCAGTAGAAAGTAAACTAGATGGAGCGTCAAAAATATGACGGGCGTCGATCGGATGCACGTGACCGAGACATTCACCATACAATAAAGGTAAAGGCCCTTCTAGCGTATTGTACACGAGCGTCTTCGTGATGCCATGGTGGAGAGTAAGGAGAGCAACGGGCAGTGGAGAACATTTGCGTTGAACGAACAGGGCAGAGGGCGTAAATACAACATCACCGTCGGAAATAGCGTCACACGACACAGTCACCGGCAGAGAAGAGCGCGGTGGTACGGTGGTGTCGTCGAAACAGACAGTTTATAATACGGCAGGGAGGCTTCGACTGCGTCAACATCAGGAAGTCCAGATAGCTCAAGTTCAGCGCGACAGCAGTTAATGACGGCATTATTATTTGCAAGGAAGTCCCAGCCGAGTATCATGTCATGGGAACACGAGAACAGCACTACGAATTCGACGATATACACAATCCCTTCGATGACGACTCGTGTGGTACAGGCTGCGGGAGGTGTTACACTTTGTGCGTTAGCCGTTCTGAGAGAGAGGCCGGATAATGGCGTCAGAACTTTGCGGAGTTTGCGGCACAGGTTGATGGAAAGGACGGATAGAGCGGCTCCGGTGTCGACAAGCGCCATGACGACGATACCATCGACTGACACTTCAATGACGTTAGCTGGACAGGGGCGAGGACTTGTGCATGGCGACGGGGACGTAGTTCATGCCTCGGGAACTGCGACCGTTAGTTTTCCTGGTAGGTGGGTTTGGAAAGGCGACGCATAGGGGAAAGCGAACGTCGACGTGAGGATAGGGGCCGGCGGGTGGGACCGTGTGGACGGTCAGAAGGAAAAGAAGAGGAAGGAAGGCTTGAAGGCGTAGAAGAAAACTGAGGGTCGAAAGAGGGCATTCGTCGAATGTTCTGAGCAGCCTGGCGACGACGACAATGATGTGCCACGTGGCCAACACCGCCACAAGCAAAACATATCGGACGGTTGTCCTGGGTCCGCCATTGGTCAGAGTAGACTCCGACTTGCGGCTGGGGGGCAGAAAACTGCGGCCAAGGTGGTATCGGCATAGGCGGTGGTGAATAAATCGGTGGCGAAAAGGGCGGCGGCGAATACATAGGTGCTGGCTGGAACACAGGCTGTCGAGGTCGAGCAACGGCCTCAGCGTACGTGAGAGGTGCGGCGACTGGCGGCGGTTCACGGGCGGGAGGAAGAACTTGTGCGACCTGGTCTTGAATGAAGTCGCGGAGTGTAGACGTCAATCTGCGTGGTTGATCGGGTACGCAGGACATCAAAGAGAGCTGACGAGCGACCTCAGCGCGGATGAACTCTTGGATCTTGGAGAGAAGAGGGGCATGGTCTTCTCCTATGCCAAGGGTGGACAGGCTGGACAAAGAGTCGTCGAGCACAGAGGGACGTCGGATGGAAAGGCGTTGCCTGCGCAACTCGTCAACTCGTTGCCTGCATAACTCGGTCAGTTCTAGGACAGTGGGAAGACTCTTAGAAAGCAACATTAGAGGCGCCGAAAAATTCCGCTGGGGCCCCTCTTTTTCACTACAATATATATATATATATATATATATATATATTGTGAGACGACGTCAGGTACGAAGGAGCGACCGTTTTATTGTCAACCCAGACGCGCGAGCCAGCAACCGAACAAGCAGCGAGCCGCTACGATGATGATGATCACGGTGCTTTGTATGCGCAGGTGAAAGTGAAAATGATGAGCAACACAATCAGCGCTCACACTATTTCCCCCCTACACGAAAGCGGTCTGCAAGACGTTCATTTAGTAAGTGTATGAGCGCTGGATATAAGGTTTCAGGCGAGACACATGGACGATCTCGGTCCCGCGACGACGGCGATCAGAAGCCGAAGTAACCGGCGCGACGCGATAATTTACGGCCGATGTTCGTTCAAGCACGGTGTAAGGACCCAGGTATCTGTGAATGAATTTTTCACAGAGGCCGGGTGTGCGAACAGGTGTCCAGAGGAGCACTTCGTCGCCTGGGTAGAATGACACAACTCTACGTGTCGCATCACAACGAACTTTTCGCTGGGCCTGAATGGTAGAGGTGTTGGCGCGGGCGATTGTGCGGCAGTGGTTGACACGGGCAGCGAATTCTTCCGGAAGGGACGCAGATGGGACAGAAGGCGTGGACAAAAAGCTGGTGTCTAGAACAAAAGATGGTGCACGGCCATACACAAGAAAAAACGGGCTGTAACTTGTAGTGCGTTGTATGGCAGTGTTATAGGCAAACGTGACGAAAGGTAGTATTGTGTCCCAGTTCTTGTGATCGGGTTGGACATACATAGAGATCATGTCTGACAAAGTTCTATGAAAACGCTCAGTAAGACCATTGGTTTGCGGATGATATGCCGAGGTGGTCTTATGGATTGTGTCAGAGGCCTGTAAAACTTCAGCGAGCACACGAGAAAGAAATGTCTTGCCACGGTCACTCAGGAGAACACGAGGGGCGCCGTGGCGCAGGATAATGGCACGCAGAACAAAGTCGGCTACTTCGCTGGCAGCTCCAGTAGGAAGAGCTGCCGTCTCAGCGTAGCGAGTAAGATGGTCTACGGCAGTAACAATCCAGCGGTGACCGGCGGCGGTAAGCGGAAGGGGTCCGTATAAGTCTATGCCGACGAACTCGAAGGGAGCGGATGGGCACGGGAGAGGCTGTAGAGGGCCGGCGGGAAGAGATGTCGAACGTTTTCGGTGTTGACATGATGAACAGGAAGTGACGTACCTGGAAACACTAGTGGAGAGGCCAGGCCAGAAGCAGCGAGTCTTAATGCGATCGTAGGTTTTATGAAAACCCAAGTGGCCAGCCGTCGGGTCGTCATGAAAGGCTTCTAAGACTTGGAGTCGAAGTGAGCGAGGTATGACCGGGACCCATCGGCTACCGAGAGGATGGTAAGTTTGTCGAAGTAGCGTTCCGTCATGAAGTTTGAAACGCGTGAGTTGTCGTCGCAAGCGGCTGTTGGGAGCACGAGATGAGCCGGTGAGCCGATCGATGATTGTACGGCAGTATGTGTCTGCACGTTGGAGCGAGGTGAGGTCTGCGGATTGAAGGAAGTCATCCGGTGCAGTGGGCTCGATGGGACTAAGACTGGTCATCTGCGTGGTCTCTTGGCTGGGAGGTGCTGCGCAGCAGGTAGATGCGTCATGATTTTGCAACAGCGGACAGCGTGACAAAGCGTCGGCATCTTGGTGTTTGCGGCCCGACCGGTATGTGACACTGTAGTCATACTCCTGCAGTCGGAGCACCCAACGACCGAGGCGTCCTGACAAGTTTTTTAATGATGACAACCAACAGAGCGCATGATGATCCGTGACGATCGTGAAGCGGCGGCCATACAAATAGGGGCGAAATTTTTGCACGGACCATACGATAGCGAGACATTCCTGTTCAGTGATGCTGTAATTGCGTTCCGCTGGGGAGAGAGTACGGCTCGCGTAAGCCACGACTTGCTCTTGTGAAGCCTGGTCACGCTGCAGCAGAACAGCGCCGATTCCGTGCCCACTTGCGTCAGTGTGTAATATAGTAGGGGCTGTGGGATCAAAATGGCGAAGAACTGGCCCTGACGTGAGGCATCGCTTCAGGGTCTGGAAAGCAGCTTCACAGTCATCTGTCCAAAGAAATGATGCACTTGTGGTCAGGAGTTTGTGAAGAGGAGCCGCGATAGTGGCAAAATCACGGACAAAACGGCGGAAGTAAGAGGCTAAGCCGAGGAAGCTGCGAAGGTCTTTGAGCGTGGTGGGCTTAGGAAAGTGCAGCACAGCGGCCACTTTGTCGGGATCAGGTTCGATGCCAAGCTTGCTGACAACGTGGCCTAACACTTTGATGCTGCGGCTCGCAAACCGACACTTCTTGGTATTTAGCTGGAGACCGGCTTTGGCTAGACATGTGAGCACCTCGTCTAGACGTTCTAGGTGTTGCGAGAAGCTGGATGAAAAGATGACGATGTCATCCAGGTAACAAAGACAGGTCTTCCATTTTAGGCCACGCAGCACCGTATCGATCATCCGCTCAAATGTGGCTGGGGCATTGCAGAGCCCAAAAGGCATCACATTGAATTCGAAGAGACCATCAGGAGTAGCAAACGCTGTCTTCTCTTTATCAGACTCATGCATCGGGATCTGCCAATACCCAGATCGTAGGTCGAGACTTGAGAAATATTCTGCACCCTGTAAGGTGTCAAGTGCATCGTCAATTCGAGGCATAGGATATACATCCTTGCGCGTAATTTTGTTTAGTGCCCTGTAATCAACGCAAAATCGCACTGATCCGTCCCTTTTCTTAACTAGGACAACAGGAGAAGACCAAGGGCTTGTGGAAGGTCTGATAACGTTGCGTGCGAGCATGTCATTGACTTGTTCCTCGATGACCTTGCGTTCTGAAGACGACACGCGGTAAGGGCGACGGCGGATAATACGAGAACCGTCTGTGGCGATGTGATGAGAGGTCACCGTAGTTTGACCTAAGCCATCCGAACAAACGTCAAAACAAGTCTTGTGTTTTGTTAAAAGGGCCATTAAGTCATTAGTTTGCGTTGGAGTGAGATATGGACTCAAAGTGGCTTTAAGCGCATTAGATGAGCCTCCTGGTGGCGTACACTTAGCGACTGACGGCGGAGACGATACAGTGACGACACATACCGGTGCTATGTCGATAAGGCTGGCAACAGTGGACCCCTCTGGCAGTAGTTGTGGCTCTGTTGTCGTGTTGTAGGCGGTGAGACTGGCATGACCACGCGAAAACCGCACTAGACAACATGCGATGGCGATTCCTCGGAAAATGCAGCGCTGATCGGGGACAACCACTGCGTCACCGTCAATGGTATCGCTGGATCTAATGGTGAGGATACGTTCTTGGGCCGGGGGCAGTACAAAGTCTGCAGCTGCAACAAGGTGAGGCGACGAAAAATCGTAAGCACTAGAATTTTCAGTGTCCGTAATGCGAATAACGGGCGGACCACACGAAATGACAGCGGAAGCGGCTGACAGGAAGTCCCAGCCCAATATAATCGGATGAGCACATGAAGAAAGCACAGCCAATTGTATATGGTGACGAATTCCGTCGATCAGAACACGAACAGTGCATTGTCCAATAGGGTAAATTCTATTTTCATTAGCACCACATAACACCGGACCAACATATGGAGTTTGCACTTTTCGTAGACGATGACATAGTTCGCGATCAATGACCGAAATGGCTGCTCCAGTGTCCACGAGTGCGTCAACCGAAATGCCTTCTACACAAACAGTTAGTAAATTTGCAGGGCGCGCAGGAGGAATTGGGACACTTCGACGACAGGCAGTTTCTCCTCCAAAAACTGCAGCTGCTAGTTTTCCGAGTGGCTGTCGAGGGGCATCAGGGCAGAACGTAAAGGCGAAGTAGTACGGCGGAAGGGCGATGGTGAACGACGGCGGGGTGAGCGGGAAGAACGAGGTTCACCGTGGGACAAAGGAGGCGAAGGCGAACGTCGTGACGAGGGAATGTAGGTTCCTGGAACGTAGGGGTCAGACCTCGCAGCCCGGTCACTCTCGTACGAAGAATAACCTCGTCGTTCATCTTGCTGGCGCCGACGGCAAAAGCGGGAGATATGTCCTCTTATGCCACAGTAGTAACAGACGGGGCGCGTAGGGCGCCAGGCAGGGAAGTGTGGTTGTGGTGGTGCCTTGGCTGCCATCGCGGCCAAATGGTCGTATACGACGTCCGTAGTTACAGGTGGAGTAGGTGGAGGAGGCCGTGACACGACTTCGGCATACGTAGGCACATGTAAGGGCACAGGAGGCGGGGTACGTGCGACGCTCGTCATCGACGCCAATTCGTCCTTTATAATTTCCCGCAGGTTAGGAGGGGGTGAGCGGGCAGGTGAAGTCGGTGCGCTGGCAGGAACAAGGCTGTGAAGTTCCTCTCTCACTATGGTGCGAATTAGAGCTCGCAGCTCATGCTCGCCAGTAAGACGAGTGTCATAGGAGGCGTGTGGAAGGCGCATTGAGTAAAGTGCGTCCAGGCGCTGGCAGGTGGTAATAATGTCCTGAACTGTTGTCGGGCTCTGCATGACAAGAGCATTAAAGGCGACGGAGTTGATGCCTTTCATTACTTGCCGAATACGATCGGCCTCCGGCATGTCCTTTTGGGCGCGGCGGCAGAGGGCCAGAACGTCTTCAATGTACGATGTGTACGATTCGTCAGGCCCCTGGATGCGGGTAGCGAGCTTCTGTTTAGCTACCTCAGAGCGTCCTGTAGAAGTGCCGAATATTTGACGCAGCTGCACCGTGAATGCTGACCAATCAGGAAAGTCGCGTTCGTGGTTATGATACCACGTCTTAGCAACCTCCTTCAGATAAAAGGGTACATAGCGCAGCTTATGTGCCTCATCCCAGTAATTGCAAGCACTGGTACGGTCGTAACTGTCCAGCCATTCTTCTACGTCCTCACCGCGAAGGCCAGAAAACACTGGAGGGTCTCGTTGCGAGGTACTCACGGTGTGGTGAGGCCCAGCAGGCTGAGCGGGTGGTGCGAAGAAGGCGGTAGGGGGTGGGTCGTTTTGCGCCATCACTGTTGGCAAGCACAGCCGTCGACCTGATCGGAGCTCCAGGGGTGACCGGTAGTGCACGAGGACTTGGGAATCACAGCACGCTCCACCACTTGTGAGACGACGTTGTCAGCGCTCACAATATATATATATATATATATATATATATATATATATATATATATATATATATATATATATGGGAAAGAAGTGTATACCTAAGGGCTCGTTTTTCTGTGTTTTGACATAATATTAATTTCATTTCATTTCATTTATTTTCTCTCAATGCACAAGGCGTTACAGAGAGGAGTGGTAAAAAAAACAAACAAACTGTACAAACAAATGGAGCATGTTTAAAAAGGGTATGCGTTTATGGTATTCTTGAAGTTGGTCGGGTCAGTGATGGATGCGATGGAAGCGGGAAGGTGATTCCAGTCCGTGCTTGTTTTGGGCACGAATGAATTAAAATGGAGGTTTGTACGGCTGCTTGGAATTCCAACTTTGAAGTGGTGATCGCTGCGGGATGAAATGTAGGATGGCGGCAAAAAAAGCGAGTTACTCAGTGAGTGCATGGTATGGTACAACTTGTGGAAGAGGCACAAGCGCGAGATTTTGCGGCGAAATGATAGGCTGGGTAGATTTAAGGTTGACTTCATATGGGTTACGCTTGCTGTACGGGAATAGTTCGACAAAATGAAACGAGCGGCGCGATTTTGAATTGCTTCGATGCTACTGATATGGATGTTTACGTGGGGATCCCATACAGATGATGAATATTCTAGCTTTGGTCGGACTAATGTTTTATAGAGCAGAAGTTTCAGTTGCATCGGGGCAAGGGAGAAGTTACGGCGTAAATAACCAAGTGTGCGGTTAGCATTGTTTTTAATAATGTCAATGTGAGACTGCCAGGAAAGGTTGTCAGAAATTGTAATGCCAAGGTACTTGTATGAGCTAACTTTAGTAAGGAGAGAATTATTAAGTACATAGTTAGTAGAAATATTACATGTTCGACGTGAGACTCTCATTACTTTGCATTTAGTAACATTAAGCTTCATTAGCCAAGTATCGCACCAAGATGAAACATTGTCTAAGTCACACTGAAGGGCAAGGTGGTCAGAAGAGGTTTTAATTTCTCGGTAAATAACACAGTCATCGGCGAAAAGTTTAATAGAAGAAGAGATGTTATGTGGCAAATCGTTAATGTAAATCAGGAAGAGTAGTGGGCCAAGAACGGATCCTTGGGGGACGCCAGAGGTTACGGGTGAAAGGGGAGAGTTGCATTCATTCGCAGTTACAAATTGGGAGCGGTCTATTAAAAAGCATTCAATCCATTTTAATATGTTAGCATCAAGATTAAGTTTGCTTAGTTTTAGCAGTAGCAGTTTATGCATACCGTGTCAAAAGCTTTAGCAAAGTCGAGAAAAATACAGTCAACAAGGGAAGAAGTGTCAATGGCAAGAAAAAGGTCATTAGTAAGGCAGAGAAGTTGGGTCTCGCATGAGTACTGTTTCCGGAATCCATGCTGGTTATCACTAAGGAACGAGTTGTTTTCTAAGAAAGTGATTATGTGGGAGTAGATGACGTGTTCCATGAGCTTACACGGTATACTTGTTAACGATATGGGCCTGTAATTGCGGGGGTTATGAACGTCACCTGATTTGTGAAGAGGAACCACCTTTCCCGCTTTCCAATCGCCCGGGAGGCAATGACATTCCAAAGACTGTGTGAAAAGCTTACATAAAATGACAGATGAGTAAACAGAGGTATTATGCAAAAACTTTGCACAGATACCGTCTTCACCTGGAGCACTGGCTAATTTCAAGTTTTCTATCAATTTTTGTATGCCAACACAGTCAAATAAAAGGGGTTCCGTGGCAACAAAGTTGTGGGTGGGGGTATCGGGAAAGGAAAGCGCTGTAGGTTTAACAAAGCACGATGAAAACACAGAGCTTAAAATGACACAACACTCTTCTTTTGGTACACGGCTGTTATCATCATGGATTAATTCTATCGCCTTTTTTTCATTTCCCCTAATCATCTGCCGAAATTTCTGAGGGTTAGTTGCAAGCAGAGAGGGAAGCGCTTGTTGATAATAATTTTCTTTTGCGACGGATAATGCGCGAGTGTACTCGTCAGCTGCGTGATGATAAGCGGACCACCTTTCCGCGTTGTTAGTTAGCTTTGCCCTTCGAAAAATTCGTTTCTTTTTATTCAGTAGTCGTTTTAGTGTAAGCGTGAACCAAGGGGACTTTGCGCTTTGCCTAATTCTGCGGAGCGGAATAAAACGATTGGTAAGTTCTGCTACCTTCTGCTTAAACAAATTCCAGTTTTGTTGCACGGACCTTTCCAGAAATTGCGAAAGGTAATCGTTTAGGAAAAGCTGAAGCTCATTATTAATTGAAACATAGTCGGCTCTTTTGTAGTCCCTAAAAACTTTTGAGCTATCATTTCTTTTAGTTGTTTTAGTCATGTTAAAATGAATAGCTAGATGGTCGCTTATGCCCGGAATAACTGATAGGGATTTAATTAGGTCGGGATGCGTGGTCAGCACCAAGTCTAGAACTGAGGAGGTGGACGAGGTAATGCGGGTTGGAGCGTTAACCAGCTGGGTAAGGTTAAAGTCTGAACACACATCAAGAAAGGCAGCACTGTCAGCAGAAGTTGATGAAATTATTGGGAAAGGGGGAGACCACGAAACATTAGGGAAGTTAAAGTCACCTAGGAGAAACATAGGCGCAGCCGGAAACCTTACTTACAACTTATTTAGTACATCGTGTAATTCATTTGCGAAACCGGTAGTAAGGCTAGGAGGCCGGTAGCAGCCACAAACAACGATATCTTTGTGGTTAATGCGAACACACACGACAACAATTTCAAGCGGTGAAACAACAGGCACGCTGAACGAGCTACTCTCGTCGCTAATGGCAATCAATACGCCGCCCCTGCGCCTCGTACCCCGGTGACAGCGGTAGAATTTAAACTTTTTTGAACAGTTAAAAATTTCGTTATTTTCAATTTCCGTGGACAGCCAAGTTTCAGTTACTACGACGACATCAGCTAGACATGTATCTATTAGCGCAGATAGGGCATCACGCTTGTTAGTAACACTTCGAGAATTACATAGCAAAAAAAGAAAATTCATGAGCTCGAAAATGCTTATCTAGCTATCGATGTGAAGGAGGAGCGCTGGCCCCTGCGCATTCTGCATTGCTTACTTCGGGAGCAACGTGGATGGGGTTATCATAAATAGGTCCTGCCTCGGTTACACGATCGGTGACCGGACAATAAACGTAGGCTTTCTTGTTGATTAGTATCTTGTTATACTTCAAGTAATATGGCTGCCCAGTGCTTTTCGCGAAATTTGAAAGCTTTTTCTGCACGTGGCGCGTGGCCTTGCAGAAATCTTCGCTAACTGACACGGGGGTGCTGCGAAGCATCGATTTCTTAGTAAAGACACTTTCTCTTGTTTTAAACGAACTGAAGCGAACAATAACAGGTCGACATTTGTTCTGTACATATGTTCCAAGCCTGTGTGCACGGGAGATGGCTTCATTAGGAAGTTCCAGTTTAAGAGACGCAGACAGGATTTCACGAATTTTTAGCTCCGACTCGGCCCAGGTTTCTGAGGCAGAATCCAAAATCCCATAAAAAATTAGGTTCTCCCTACGAGAGCGATCCTCGAAGTCACCAAGCCGTGAACTGAGAGCGACACTTTCGTGTCGCACGGCCGCCGTTACAAGACCTTGTATCTGTGCATTGTCGGGAACGCTCTCGAGGGTAAGAACCATCTGTTCAAGTACAGTTAGTCGGGTGGTTAAATCTGTTACTTTGGCATCAAGTAGCAACTGGTTTTCTTTAACTTCGTTAAGTCTTCTGCAAGTTGTCATGACGCTCATCCAAGTGTGCGGTTAGTTTGCTGATGGCGGCTAATACTTCGCTATTCGGACCAGGATTCTGTTCAATATCCCCGCAAAGAAGAAGTTCCTTTATAACAACAAAACACTCTGCGACTATATCAAGCAACACATGTGGGCATGGAAGGAGCAGCAGACAATAGTTGCTAGATCGCTTAGCGCTATAATCTTGGAAGGGACCAACCTGTACAAAAAGCAAAAAGTGGTTGGATGAGAGCATGGTGGCGGCCGCTCCGTTCCACTGCCCACTGAGGCGCGCGGTGCAAGGCTGGCTGTATTTGTAGTTTTCTGGGTGGCTTGACGATGTCGATGCGGTTGGCTTGGTGGCAGCGTAAGGGGTTACCGGAACGGGAGGTTGAAGTGGCTCCGGGCAACAACGGCTTGGTTCGGGCTGGGGAGGGCACGTGCCGTTTGGCGTGCCAGGCGCATGTGGTTCCACGCAGTCTGGCGAGCTCGTGCTGATGACTGCGAACAACTGTACAAAAAGCAAAAAGTGGTTGGATGAGACCATGGTGGCGGCCGCTCCGTTCCACTGCCCACTGAGGCACGCGGTGCAAGGCTGGCTGTATTTGTAGTTTTCTGGGTGGCTTGACGATGTCGATGCGGTTGGCTTGGTGGCAGCGTAAGGGGTTACCGGAACGGGAGGTTGAAGTGGCTCCGGGCAACAACGGCTTGGTTCGGGCTGGGGAGGGCACGTGCCGTTTGGCGTGCCAGGCGCATGTGCTTCCACGCAGTCTGGCGAGCTCGTGCTGATGACTGCGAACAACTGTACAAAAAGCAAAAAGTGGTTGGATGAGACCATGGTGGCGGCCGCTCCGTTCCACTGCCCACTGAGGCGCGCGGTGCAAGGCTGGCTGTATTTGTAGTTTTCTGGGTGGCTTGACGATGTCGATGCGGTTGGCTTGGTGGCAGCGTAAGGGGTGACCGGAACGGGAGGTTGAAGTGGCTCCGGGCAACAACGGCTTGGTTTGGGCTGGGGAGGGCACGTGCCGTTTGGCGTGCCAGGCGCATGTTGTTCCACGCAGTCTGGCGAGCTCGTGCTGATGACTGCGAACAACTGTACAAAAAGCAAAAAGTGGTTGGATGAGACCATGGTGGCGGCCGCTCCGTTCCACTGCCCACTGAGGAGCGCGGTGCAAGGCTGGCTGTATTTGTAGTTTTCTGGGTGGCTTGACGATGTCGATGTGGTTGGCTTGGTGGCAGCGTAAGGGGTTACCGGAACGGGAGGTTGAAGTGGCTCCGGGCAACAACGGCTTGGTTCGGGCTGGGGAGGGCACGTGCCGTTTGGCGTGCCAGGCGCATGTGGTTCCACGCAGTCTGGCGAGCTCGTGCTGATGACTGCGAACAACTGTACAAAAAGCAAAAAGTGGTTGGATGCGACCATGGTGGCGGCCGCTCCGTTCCACTGCCCATATCTAACAGACAATAATGCCAAGAAATGTATAGGGGAAGTTGTTAGAACAAATGTAATGTAAATAAGAAGAAAGAAAAGTGGGTGAAAAAATAACCTACCGTGAGCAGGAATCGAACCTACGACCTTCGAATAGAGCATCGAACGTGTTATCGAAGGTCGTAGGTTCGATATATATTTATATATATATATCGCCGCGCGTATGTGCCAGTGGCGGTGACAACGAAGCAGCGCGAGTGTTCTTGGCCGAGAGCAGAGACGAAGAAGACGTTGCAGTCTCTGTCCTATGATCGATAAAGCGTATTTGTTCGAGGTTCTTTGTGTGCTGGCCGATTCCGCGTCGTCACACTGGTGGAGGTGCTGGGTAGTCTTAATGCTTGGCACCCCTTCACGGACCCGAAATTCGAGCCCGGAATCGCAACCGCGCGTCGACACACCAGTCCACCGTTTCAGTCGCCGTCTGCTAGGCCTGGCTCCTGAGCTCAATCCCTTGCGAGAAACCGCCAGCAATCGCTTGCCTCCTTCAACCACCATGGCCACTGCAGCTCCAGTGCGCATGACACTACAAAATCCCATGATTCCAGATTGTTTTCATGGTGAGACTTATGAAGACGCCCAAGACTGGCTGGACCAGTTCGAACGCTGTGCCAAGTACAACCAGTGGGCCACCCCAGAAGACAAGCTCGCGAATGTGTACTTCTACCTGAAGAACAACGCTCAGACGTTGTACATCAACGGGGAAAGAAGCTTGGCTATGTGGGACGACTTTTGCAACCATCTGGTTGACACGTTTACCAGTCTCAACAGAAAGGAAAATGCGCAACGCCTTTTGGGAGTTGGATTTCAAATACCGAATGAGAGCGTTGCTATGTTCACCGAGGACATGACCCGTCTTTTCGGCAGGGCAGATCCCGAGATGCCGGAAAACAGGAAGCTGCGATATTCAATGCGAGGCGTGAAGGAGCAACTGTTTGCTGGGCTTGTGAGAAATCCCCCAACCACAGTAGCTGAGTTCACAAAAGAAGCCACAGCTATTGAACGGGCCCTACAGCAATGGTATCGCCAGCAGAACCCGGTCAACTTTCGAACGAGTAGTCCTGTTGCGGCTGCGGCGAGCCTCTCCGACAACGACGCCTCTGCGGGAAGTCATCAGGTAGATTTTGAGGGAGGAGCTTCGGCAGCTTGGTTTAATTCCAGCAACCGAACCGACGCCGGCACTGTCTTTTGTCGCTGATGTTGTCCGGGATGAGGTCCGTCAGGCTCTCTCTTCATCCGGCTATGGTGATGTGCGACGGCATCTTACTTGTGCTGATGCACTTCGACGCCCCGTCGTCGTGCCTTCGGCACAGCGAACTCCAATGACTGGACCATCACCAACCCTGCAAACACAGCCACTCTCAGCGCCGACCACTTTCGCAACCTCACCGATTCCTCCGACAAAATGAATGCCATATAGCCAACATGCCCCACAACGTGGCCCCACAACATGGCCCAATAGTGAGTCTCCAATTACCTACCAGCGTCAGAAAATCGATTTGTGGCGTATCGCTGACCGTCGACCGGTATGCTTTCATTGTGGTGAAGCTGGGCATGTCTACAGAGTTTTCCGTTATCGCGACACTAGGTACTCGAGATTTCCTCGCTACCCTGATTACATTGCATACGACGATCGACGCATGTACAACGACGCTCCTGTGAACACACCGCCGCAAAATCCAGTAATGCCCAGATCACGTTCTCCATCTCCTGTGCGGCCCAGTTCACCTAATTGCCGCAGTTTTGCCGACGTCACCAGGGGCAAATCCCCTAGCCCACAACGGAGAAACTAGACGCAGCGACCACGGGGGGTGGGGTTGCCAATAATCGAAATCCTGAACAGCTCCTATTGCAGACAAATGACAGCTCGAAGCCATCGATACCGAAGAAGACGACAGCAACGACTAATTCGACGAAGGAGACAACTGCCGACGTAACCGACGTTATTAGCGCTGACCTCGTCGTTCACAGCCCCGCCGTGGTGGTCTAGTGGCTAAGGTACTCGGCTGCTGACCCGCAGGTCGCGGGTTCGAATCCCGGCTGCTGCGGCTGCATTTCCGATGGAGGCGGAAATGTTGTAGGCCCGTGTGCTCAGATTTGGGTGCACGTTAAAGAACCCCAGGTGGTCGAAATTTCCGGAGCCCTCCACTACGGCGTCTCTCATAATCATATATGGTGGTTTTGGCACGTTAAACCCGACATATCAATCGTCGTTCACATTGACGGCCACCAAGTGACGGCTCTTGTGGACACTGGCTCCCACTTTTCTATAATAAGCCTACAGCTAGCCGAAAGACTAAGGAAGGTGAAAATGCCATGGCATGGACCCAATATAAGAACTGCAGGAGGTCAGTTGCTGACACTGGTTGGAAAGTGCACGGCCCGAATTTTCATCGCTGGTTCCGCCTTTGTCGCCACCCTCGTCATTTCTCACGGGTGCTGAAAACAGCTCATATTGAGAATGGATTTCTTGCGCGAATACGGGGTTGTGATTGACCTCCGCGACAGAAGCGTAACGCTTGCACACTGCTACTGATGAGGAACACCAGCCACCTCGTTTCCGTATTGACAATGACGACGTCATACTGCCGCCACGAAGTTGCTCCCTCGTATCCGTGCACTGCGACATCTTACAAAACGGTACTGGCACCGCTGAAAACATCAAGGGGCTCGTAATCACTAGCGGCATTTCTATTGCCAGGGCTGTCGTCACTGCTATTGACGGATGCACTGAACTCTTGTTGACAAATTTCAGCAGAGAACGCCGACACATAGTTAAAGGCTCACAGGGTGTCTGGCGACCGGGAAAACCGGGAAAACCTGGAAATGTCAGGGAATTTTTAGCCACCAGGAAAAGTCAGGGAATTGTCAGGGAATTCGTCAATCGAGCGAGACAAGTCAGGGAAAACTGTCTTGGGGCCTGCCCACACTGCCCACACATTGTCATTTTTTAAAAGCCCGACGGACGCCTCGCCTAGCAGTAGCGCTGGATCTGCGCCTGCTGCTACCGAAGTTGCAGTGACTACAGCTCCTGTGCAGGTGTCAGTGGGTGGTTTTTTTGTTTAAGAACGTGACTAAAGCAGAAATATTTTGGTGTCTCAATACCATAATGACACATGGATCCTTTCGTTCTGCGGCACTTTTCCACTGATGTTTCCCACTTCTGAGGTGGCTGCAAAAGTTCAGCTAGGTAAAGACAAGGTAGGCTACACTATTCGCCATGGCATTAAGCCGTACTTTCACAATATGTTGCTGTCGAGTCTCGTCATTGTGCCTTACCTGGTAGTCTGTTTCGACGAGGTGCTGAACAAGGTCACCCAGAAACAGCAAATGGATGTTCTCATTAGATACTGAGATGCTGCTGACGACAGCGTGAATACTCGCTACCTGACGTCTTGTTCCATGGGTCATAAGTGCGCTGAAGACTTGGCGTGAGCGTTTCGTCAAGTGGTTGAGGAAATCAAAGGATCCAAAATCCTGCAAGTGTCCATGGACGTGCCAAATGTAAATTTTAAGTTTTTGCTGTCTCTGAAGGAAGAGCTTCGCGATTCAGATGACAGCCATATCCTCGACATAGGAAGCTGTGGCCTTCATGCAATCAATGGTGCTTATAAAGCTGGTCACGTGGCATCTGGCTGGGATTTGGTATCATTTCTTCGAAGTGCCTACAACCTGTTCAAATGCGTTCCTGCACGTCGCGCCGACTTCGTCAGCCTCACAGGGTGCTCTAAATTCCCCATGAAATTCTGTGCAGTGAGGTGGCTGGAAAACAGTACTGTAATCTGTAGGGCACTGGAGATTCTACCGCATCTCATTGTATTTGTGCAGCAGTGTAAAGAAAAAGCACACAAGAGGCCAACATGCTCAAGCTACAAAGTGGTTGAATAAGCTGTGTCTAATCAGGTCTTGTCAGCAAAGCTAGCTTTTGCTCTTTCGATTGCCGAGGGATTGGAACCCTTTCTGCGTGAATTGGAACCCCTTCTGCGGAATGGAACCAATGGATAAACCGATGGTTCCATTCCTATCAGCAGCACTAGAGAGCATTCTGCATTCACTGCTGTCGAGAATTGTAAAACGGGAAGTTCTCGATGCTGCCGACACGATCGCCAAGTTGATGAAGATAGACCTAAGCATACCAGAAAATGCAGTAAATGTAGCCGCATTCGACGTTGGGTTTTCGGCAAAAAACGAGCTCTGCAAGAACAAGTTGTCACGGCTTGCAATAATGAATTTTAAAAAAGGCTGCATATCGTTTGTCAAGGCTTGTGCACAGAAAGTGGTGGAGAGATCGCCGCTTAAGTACAAGTTGGCCGTGGGTGCAGGCTGTCTGGACCCTGTCTGTGCATTGTCTTTGGAGGCTGGTCCCAGGCGGCTTACGCTGGCACTTGAAGTACTTTCCGAGCACCACTGGATGACCGGCTTGCAAGCAAAGCGAGCCCATCGCTCCTACGTGAAGGTGTGCTCAGAAAGCAGTACACGGGCACAGCTGGCAAATTTTGACAGGAAGAAACAGAGGCTGGATACTCTGTGGACAAACATATGTTCCCAAAATCACAAGGAGCTGCAGTTTTTTGTGAAACTTCTCTCGTGCTTGTCTCACGGCAATGCTGCGGTAGGGAGAGGCTTTTCTGTCAACAAGGAATGCCTTGTTAAAAATTTGAAAGAAGATTCTCTTGTGGCACAGAGAGTAGTGCATGATGCAATCTTGGTAGCAGGTGGCATCGCTCAAGTAGACATTACCGACAGGATGGTGAAGACAGTTCGCAGTGCTTACAGCGTCTACGGGGAGCAGCTGCAAACAAAGAAGAGAGAGTGAGATGAAACAACACAATTAGAGAAGAAGAAAAAGAGAGCAGCAGCTCTGATTGAAGAGCTACAAGAAAAAAAGCAAAGGCTGCTTAGTGAAGCGCAACTTGAAGCTTCTATTCTTCAAGACGAAATAAACTCTGTCAAACCCTAATTGAAGTGCATTTCGAGAATGAGGGCAGTTGCAATAAATGCTTTACTCTACAATGAAATGTGTTTTCTGTACCCTTTTAATATGCTTCACGGACCATTTCCACAAAATGGTGTCTGTTGTATAGGTCAGGGAATTTTAGCTAAAATGGTCACTGAAAACCTAGAAAAGTCAGGAAAATTTAATTCTGCAATTTGCTAGACACCCTGGCACAGTTATTGCCTATTTCGACGAACTCGCTCAAGTAGAAGATTGTCATCTAGTGGAAGAAGCAGCAGCGTCTACTATCACTACACCGGCATCTGTCGACGTTAGTCCAACGTTATCTCCCATTGAGCGAGACCGCCTTGTCACGCTGATCAACAAGTTCCACAGCTGTTTCTCATACACATCAAGAGTTCGTCAAATGGCCCTAACGAAACACCGCATCATCACAAATTTCGACGCCAGACTCATCCGGCAAAATCGTTATCGCGTCGCCCCAAAAGAGCGTGAAGCAATTCAAACACAGGTGAAAACGATGCTGGAAAATGGTATTATTCGACCATCTAACAGTCCTTGGGCATCACCACTAGTACTCGTCAAAAAAAAAAAAAAAGAACGGCAGCTTGCGTTTCTGCATCGACTATCGGAAGCTAAATAAGATCACAAAGAAGGACGTCTATCCTCTGCCGCGTATTGATGATTCATTGGATAGACTACCAAACGCACTCTACTTTTCGTTCATGGACTTGAAAAGCGGCTGCTGGCGAATTGAAGTAGATGAGAGAGATCGCGAGAAGACCGCCTTTGTTACGCCCGATGGACTTCATGAATTTCAGGTACTTCCTTTCGGTTTGTGTTCGGCGCCAGCAATATTCCAGCGTCTGATGGACATGGTTCTCTCAGGACTTAAGTGGCAAACCTGCTTGGTGTACCTCGGCGACGTGATTGTCTTTTCGGCGACTTTCGAGGAACACTTACGAAGGCTTGAAGCAGTTTTCGAAGTTATACGCTTGGCCGGTCTTACTCTAAAACCCGAAAAGTGCCACTTTGGCTTCCACGAACTTCAATTCCTCGGTCACGTCATGAGCAGCCAAGGGATCCGACCCGACCCGGATAAAACTGCCGCCGTGGCGAATTTCCCGACATCATCGGACAAAAAATCAGTGCGACGTTTTTTGGGACTCTGTGCCTATTACCGGCGGTTTATTGCCACTTTTTCGCGCATCGCATGGTCATGAACACAGCTTACTCGAGAAGATATCCCCTTCACATGGGGCGAAGACCAGCAGCAGGCATTTCACGAGCTTCGTCAGCGCATGCAAACACCGCCCGTGCTCGCCTACTTCGATGAAGACGCGCCAACAATACTACATACGGACGCTAGTAATGTGGGTCTTGGAGCAGTGCTCCTACAGACGAAGGACAACATGGAAAAGGTGATTGCCTACGCCAGCAGGACGCTGTCCTGATCAGAAGCTAACTATACTACGACGGAGAAATAATGTCTTGCAATGGTGTGGGCAGTGCTGAAGATTCGTCCTTATTTGTACGGCCGCACATTCACCGTTATTAGCGATCACCACTCGCTCTGTTGGTTAATCAACTTGAAAGATCCATCTGGCCGTCTTGCACGCTGGAGTCTTCGGCTCCAAGAATGTGACTTCATTGTTACCTACAAGTCGGGAAAACGACACACCGATGCCGACTGTCTTTCTCGATCTCCTGTTGGGATGGCATCGCCGGATGGCGACGACAACACGGCCTTTTTGGGAATTTTGGACACTGCCCCCTTTTCTCAACAGCAGCGCGACGACCCTAAACTACTACCACTCATAAATTACCTACAACGGCGAACGAATAGCGTGCCGAGGTTATTTCTGAGAGGGCTGCCGTCGTACTGCTTGCGGAAGGACAATCTTTATAAGAAGAACTTTCCACCCACTGGCAGCAGCTACTTTCTCGTCGTTCCTTCTTCGCTTCGCCGTGAGGTACTGCAAGCATGCCACGACGAACCTACCGCTGGTCACTTGGGTTACGCAGGAACATTGGCGAGGATAAGGCAAAACTATTACTGGCCAAGACTTGCCGGAGTTGTCAAAACTTACGTGCGGGCATGTCTAGATTGCCAGCGTCGCAAACCACCATCCATCAAACCAGTCGGCCTGCTGCAGCCTGTTCGAGTGCTGGTGACACCGTTGGCTCAAATTGGCATGGATTTTCTGGGCCCTTTCCCAAAGTCTGCCACTGGAAACAGGGGGATAATTGTCGCCACAAATTACCTGACTCGATACGCGGAGACAGGCGCTCTGCCACGCGCAACAGCAGCTGAAGCGGCGCAATTTTTCATCGAAGCCATCGTTTTAAGACACGGTGCTCCTGCAACAGTCATCACCGACAGAGGTACTGCGTTCATGGCACAGCTTTTAGACACCGTTTTCCGACTAAGTGGTACAACTCACAGGAAAACAAGGGCTTATCATCCCCAGACCAACGGGCTCACCGAACGTCTCAACAAGACACTAGCCGACATGATAAGTATGTACGTAGATGTAGAGCACAAGAACTCGGACGACATATTGCCCTACGTGACGTTCGTGTACAACACGGCTCGTCAGGAGACCACTCAGAAGACACCCTTCAGTCTCCTTTACGGACGCGAAGTCATGACAACGTTAGACGCGATGCTCTCTCATGAAAATGATGGTAATGAGACGGATGCCGAAAAGTTTATCCAGCGAGCAGAGGAAGCCAGACAACTTGCCCGGTTGCGAATAACCAAACAGCAAGACGATGACGCCAAACATTACAACCTCCGGCACAGAACTGTCACATACAACGTGGGCGACAAAGTGTGGGTCTGGACACCTATTCGTCAGCGTGGCCTCTCCGAAAAGCTGTTGCGAGGTACTTCGGACCCTACAAGGTTCTGCGACACATCAGCGACGTCAACTACGAGGTTGTTCTGGACGGCATTCAGTGTTCAAAGCGCCGCAGACATTCACCAGAGATTGTCCACGTGCTTCAGATGAAGCCTTACTTTCAGTGACTAACGGTGCAGTTTTGGTTTTACCTTGCTTTTGGAAGGTTTAACATCGAGGCGATGTTTTTTTAAAGGGGGAATAATGCGGCGTATGTGCCAGTGGCGGTGACAACGAAGCAGCGAGAGTGTCCTTGGCCGAGAGCAGAGACGAAAAAGACGTTCCAGTCTCTGTCCTGGGATCGATAAAGCGCATTTGTTCGAGATTCTTTGTGTGCTCGTCGATCCCACGTCGTCACTATATATATATATATATATACATATATATATATATATATATATATAAGGGAAAGAAGTGTATACCTAAGGGCTCGTTTTTCTGTGTTTTGACACAATATTAATGAGATCTAACTGACAATATTGCCAAGGAATGTATAGGGGAAGTTATTAGAACAAGTGGAATGTAAATAAGAAGAAAAGTGGCTGAAAAAATAACCAGCCGTGAGCAGGAATCAAACCTACGACCTTCGAATAACGCGTTCGATGCTCTAACCACTGAGCTATCACAGCGGCTTTCCCTCCACCCACTGTTTTTGGGTTTATATGTGAATTATATATATATATATATATATATATATATATATATATATATATATATATATATATATATATATATATTGTGGGAGTAATAATTCAATTGGCCAGTTAGTCTGCGTGAAGGTATGGGATATGGCACAACGGGAGCGTTGTCAACAAGGATAAATATATTTATTTCCCAACAGTTTCGGGAGGGGTCCTCCCTTCATCAGGGGTGTAATGTAAATAAGAAGATAGAACAGTGGATGAAAAATTAACCTGCCGTGAGTAGGTTCCTGCTTTTCTTTCTTTCTTATTTACATTACATTGGTTCTAATAACTTCCCCTATACATTCCTTGGCATTATTGTCTGTTAGATATCAATAATGTTGTGTCAAAACACGAAAAAACGAGCCCTTGGGTATACACTTCTTTCTCTTATATAAATTGCGTGTGTGTAGCAAGCACGAGTCACACAGACGTCAACATCTTTGACGCTGGCGCCACTATGCTCCAGTATAATATATATATATGATATTGTAAAATAGACAAAATCCAAATGAATATCTCATAGAGACACCTGCATTTAAAACCTTATTTCAAAGAAGTAAAATAACCCCATGAATGGATTTGACGATCTAAAATAGTGCCCAGAACTGAAAGAAACTCGCGCATTCTCACTGAATATAACCCTTTGTGACTGACTTATGTTGTCGCACGTAGCTTTTTGCAAGTACTATCAGCATGCTCACCGTCTCAAATTTTCCGTGCTATTGCCGTGCCATTGAAATGCTCACCATTTGCGGTGGTCGGGGCATGGACTCTGAGGTTGCAGCAGCTAAACCTGATCAAAGCCTGGCCTTCGAGACAATTTAGAAGTGTGACAGCTTGGGCTAGTTAGTATGACATGACGATAGTTATAGCCCGGGAACAGAACGACGACACAGAGGCAAGAAGGACACGAGCGCTAACTTGCAACTGAGTTTATTGCGCAGAGCGCGAAAACATATAGAGGAGACAGTAAACCATGTGACAAAAACCAAGTGGCACTAAAGCAATACATGAGTAAAGGAAAAAAAACAAAAGCACAGAAAAAGGCAAAGAAAAGTCTATAAGGAAACGAAACAGAAAAGTAAAAGTTGTTTGTTGTTGTTGGTTTGGCACACCCGCGCAGGCGACCGCGGCGGGGAGAACGTGGGCAACGCCTGCTCGTGCGGTGCAGTCCCGCCTGCCTGCCTCAGGCGTACGTGGGCCGCGTGCCCGCTTCAGCGGCGGCGGGGCAGCTGCGGAAAATGCATGCTCGCAGCAAAATGCCAAAATACGGAGCAAAATTCTTAGATTGTCCATGGAAAAAATTCGTTATATCAAGGTTGTCTACCGCAGTTGCTTTGTTACATAGAGGTTGCAAATGCATGTGCTTTTATGGAGCGAAGGCAGAGAATAGAAAAACTTCGTTATTTCGAGGAATTCGTTATATAGAGGTTTGTCTTAAGCAGGTTTAACTGTACTGCATAGTGTGCCGTGAGCTCGTCTCTGTGGGCAAAAGAGATTCACGGTGACGCCGGGACAACAGGGCCCAAACGCTCGAGCGAGGGAAAAATGTGCTCGCAATGGCTTCGAGAGATACCGGTTGGCGTAGTACGACCAAGTGCACAGACACCGCATCGTTCTTCGGCCTAGCGTTTGAAAAGGACGAGGAAAAAAAGGGCGTTCGCCACGGGCGCAAGGTGTCGTTGGCGAAGTCTGATGAGCACCAAAGAATAGGAGCCGATGAACGGAAAATAAATGCGTGCTCACCCTAAGTCATCCCAGACTCACTCCCGACGCGTGCGTGCGGAACATCCCGAGAGACTCCATGCAGGACGCCACAGTCCACATCCGCTACCGGGTGAGAGGGGTTCATCGTCACTCTTCGCTCCCCCAGAGCGACCGACCGCTGAAGAGGGGAGAGTCATGTCAGGGCATGAAAACGGCAGAAATAGGCAACAAAGCCCGCACAATGGCAGCTGGCTAGCCTCAATTCCCACTAGGTTTTGATAATTGTCTTGATTACTTTAAATTTCTGAAGTATTTGCACTCCCCTTCGGAGACTTGCACCTTAGTTGGAACACCCTACCCCCCATCTGTTCGGCCACTCCAAGCTATTATTGACTGCAGTGCTGATGCAAGGTAATTTACGCTTGTAAGGTAATTGGTACCCCCCCCGCCCTTTTTTGTTGTGGAAATCTACCAGATTCAGAATCCTTGAACTTGGCATGTATGTATACAGTGAAAGCTTTTTGATTTGAACTTTAGTAATTCGAAGTTATGAATGATTGGAACTGTAAGTTATGGTCTGGCCAAGCTCTATACAAGTCAATGAATTAAAAAAGCCCATTAATTCGAATGCGAGTAGGTTTCCCCACTGATAATTCAAACTACACGCTACCGCGCTGGCAGCTTGGGTAGTCACTCAATAGAGCAGCTGCCGAGTAACGATGCGGTGTTGACAGGGAGTGGAGAAAAAAGCTGGCGCAAAGGCCAGAGCGCAGAAAATAGCACCTCTTACTCTTCAAACGCCCCCCTCCTCCCCATTATCTCTCTCTTTCTTGGCGGCTGCCTCCTTTCTGGCCTACGTAACCTCCAAGATTTGTTTTTTTTTTTTTTTTAAGCGCCGATCTCAAAGCTTTTACAAATCTTTCGTAGCTATTGCTGTTAAACGACAAATGGCATGACCAGCACATAGCAAATTGGGTGCGTCGTAGCTTCGCCCAGCCTTTATCTCTGCAGTCTCTGTGTCAGGCGTATGTCGTACGCCTCGGTTGTTAGCGCCGGGAGTAGGTTCCGTTTGTCGCGATTCTTTGTGTTGGTGTTAGGTCTTGGCTAACGTTTGCTGCAGTAGCGCCGGGAGTAGCTTCCGTTTGTCACGATTCTGCTGCTATGACTTAATAGCGTGTGCGCGCAACAAATACCATGCCAAAACACTTCAAGAGAAAGCTTATATCCTGCCGGTAGTGGACATTGAACTACTGCCTAAGCAAAAAATTGTGAAAAAGTGTATATATTTAAAGCGACGCTACTTATGTGAAAATTAAGAGGACAATTGAAGACACCTTACAGGCAGAAGTTGCAAGCAAAAGAAGGAGGTTGCAGCCCTCGAGTATCCTGACCTCGAGAAAGCACTTCTCAATTGGATGAAAGAGATACATTTGCAGGACATACACTCTGAGTGGCGCAGTCATACTGCCAAAGGCAGCGGACTTCGCCCTGCAGCTGGTCTACGACAACTTTGCTAATTCAGATGGGTGGTTGGACCATTCTTGCAAGCGCTATGACTTCATCTTCCGGGCTGTGTCGGGTGAAATAACGCCGTCAGCGTGGAAGCGTTTGAAGATTGGCGCTCCGAGGTGCTTCAAGGCTACATGTAAAAGTATTCTCTGCAGGACATATTGAATGCGGTTTGAATTACCTCATTTTTTAAATCGCTGCCCGCCAAAACTATTACGTATAAAGGTGACAAGTGCATACGGGGGGAAAAAAAGTAAAGAATGGATAACTGTGATGGTGGCTGCGAACATCACCGGCATTGAGAAGTTGCCGCTGTTCGTGATAGGCAAATCGAGAGGTCCTCGTTGCTTCAAGAACATTCGGTCCCTCCCATCAGACTACGCAGCCAACAAAAAGGCCTGGATGACGGGGAATTGTTCGCGCAGCGGCTAGGGAAGCTTGACAAGAGGTTCGAATGCTGTGGCCGCAAAGCCCCGTTTCTTGTGGACAACTGTTTGGCTCATAATGTCAACGTTGAGACGAAAGACATTGGGCCAGCCTTCTTTCCAGCTGACATGCCAGCAGTACTGCAGCTCATGGCCCAGGGTATAATTAGAAATTTAAAATTATTTTATCGGCGTCAAATGTTGGAATGAATTATTTTGTGCAGTAGCTACCAAGTGACGCTGGTAAGTGCACTACGCATGCTTGTGCGTGCTTGGGAGCAAGCGACAGCCCTTACGATAGCAAATTGCTATCACCACTGTGGCTTCAGCACCGAAGCTCTGCAAGTTGTCAAGCCACCAGTGCTCGAACACAGTGTCACCGCCCCCATGCTGGACGTTTTGGAAGACGTCTGTTTTGCGGACTACATCAATGTGGACTCAAGTGCAGTGGTGTGTAGTGAACTCACGGATGACGACAAAATATGTTAGGTCAGAAGTGCAGAACCTGTCGCTGCTAGTGACGATGATGAGGAGGAGGACGAAGCACCAGTGCAGCCCTCTGCTGCAGAAGTCATGGCTGATTTGAATGCGGCCCCGTCTGTTCTTAAGTTTTGAAGAAGGTGAACAGGCCGTCTGCCAAATTTGCACGTTAGAGCAAAAAGTGCTGGGTGTCGACTTCAAGGAAAAAAGGCAAACCGCGATCACAGACATAGGCATATCAGCGGGGGGGGGGGGGGGGGGTGACAGACCTCCTGGTGAGAAAGGTTAGGGGGAGCGGAACCCCCCCCCCCTCACTTTGGGCAGTGCAACATGGTCACTTTCGGCTGCACGCTGGGGAAACCTGCAAGAACGGCGAAGTTTTCCGTCACAACAGTAATTACTCAATTTTGTTCTTATGGGAGAATTAAAATGTTATTTATTAGGCAAAGTTACAACACAGCAATATTTCGCCAACATTGCCGCTGTGATTTTTTCTTGTAGGCTCTTGGCGGTGCGGGTCGCCTGTGCGACGCTTTCGCATCTTGTCCTGTAGTATTGCAGAGTAGGCAAGACCTAAACAGGGGCCCTATACTATTACATCACTTGTTTATGCTTTTATTCTGCTGTGACTTGTTGATGCAGTTACTGAGAAGAACAAGCAAGCTGTTTATGGACCGGTCAAAGCATTTGCTGCTTCCGTAAAAACCGGAAAATAATTTTCTTCGAAAAGGGTTTACCATCACCGCTGCTCTGTCGAAGCTGTTTAAAGCCGATGAGTGTCACGAATTATTTTTTATGTTTAAGTTTTTCCGTACTGAAAGGCCAAACATTCTTTCTGCTTTAGTCTATGATAAACCTTATCAGCCTTGCTTATGGTAACTTGGAGCCATAGCGGCAGCTTGCAAAGTGGCCACGAATAAAGCAGTGGACTCGAGCTCAGTAGGAAGCTCAGCTTTTAAGCATGGCTCACAACTTGACCCACTTGACTAGGGAGAAGGTTAAATACCATGGTTTTTAGCACTATGTAGGCTTAGTTGGGAATCAGTGTAGCTGGTTTTCACTCGACTTAAATTGACTTTTACAGCTCTAAATACATCTTGGACAGCAAAAAAGCACACACATGCAGCACTGCCTATTTCTCTGTATTTCTCTTTCTCTCAGGAAGTACGAGCTCACAGAGGTGTATGTATACATGCACAAACTACTAAACATCATTGTGCTGCATGTGGCAATATTTTATTGAACTCATAACCCATCTCGCCAGTTGCTATATGTAGCCACAGCTTATGAGATTGGCAGCTAGCCTACTTGAATTATATTTAGAAGGAGATTCTCTCCGGCTTTGTTACGTCATATAATAAGCAAGTAATTTCATGACATCCAGAAAATTTTAAATGCCGGAGAACTAAGGGCAAATAATATGCCATATTGAAAATAGTTTATTCTCTTATTTTTGAGGGGCTAATGGCCTGGCAGAACGATTTAATCGAACACTGGGTGATATGCTGGCAATGTACGTTGATTCCGCTCACTCAAACTTGGACCACGTTCTCACCTTCGTGATGTTCGCACACAATACTGCAACTCAGACCACCACGGGATTCTCCCTATACTGTCTACTTTATGGGCGCGACGAGCCCTCCTGCATGCTCGACACCATTTTTCCATACCGTCCTGACGCAACTGAGTCGACAACCATTTCCGAAGCGGCTAAGTACGTGGAGAGTGTCCCCAGCTTGCTCGATTCCGCACCACGTTTGATCAACAACGTCAAAAACACCATCGAGGCAGCTCGGAGGCTCTTGCGTCATGTTCCTGGTTCACTTGTGTCGCTCTGGATCCCTTCCACCAGCCCGGGCCAATCATCAAAATTTGTTTCGAAATACCATGGCCGTTACCGCATAGTCCAGCAATCATCACCAGTCAATTATAACGTTGAACCGCTTGCAACGTCTGCTGATCAACGACGCCGCGGACGTGAGACAGTGCATGTAAACCGGCTCAAGCCTTACTACGACCCTACTGTAGTCTCCTGTCTATAAGTCGCCAGGATGGCTATTTTTCAGGAGGAGAGATAAATGTAATGAAGAAGATCAGCGCTGTTCTAAAAGGTAATGGGGACCACTCTCAGGCAGAAAAACTACGTTCGTGGTTGGTGCATCGCGGCGCTTGTGCCTACTCGACTGTTGCCCCCGACGTTCTGCGACGAACCATACAATTCATTAAAGACGTGCTGCGCCGGAACGCCTTTGTTCAATTATATATATAGGTATTTGTGTGTGGTGTCCCGGCTGACGAGTGAGGTAGGTTTGCGCCCCCCACTCCTGAACGAGTTGGTACGCCACTGGTCACAAATTGTTTCAAAAAATAAATTATGCCCTACTGAGTCGCAGTGTCTCACGTCGTCTCATTGTAATGGCTTCTTATTTTCAAAAATAGTTGTAAAGCTCGGAATAAACATGCTTAAACATAATTGCAGGAACTCCTGTGAAAGCAGAGCAACAACAGCATGCACAAGTTGCCAGAAAGGCTACGGCATAGCTATCAGTTCTTAGCATTGCTGGATGAAAGGGCACGTCTGTGTTCGGAGCCTGTCAGATAAAAAAAGTAGGGCTTATAAAATGACTACGTGCTTTTGGGATTAACTACTGCAGCTACAAACATTATGAAGGGTAAGCGTTTGTCGTGCCGGGAAAAAAAAATGCTTTGAAAACAATCAGTTGTAGGTCCCTTTAATATGTTGGCCGTTGGCATCTCCATCTAGGTGACGAGGGTTTGTATGGACTTTAATAGAGGACAGTGGTTTGGTTTCAGCAAAGAGTGGTCATGCTGCAGTCTCCTCATGCTGTGGCTTGGTTATTGCTTTCTGAGAACTGACAACACTGCTCAGGAGTACAGGACAGTGCATAGGAATGCGAATAAGTAGTCCAAGTAATCAGCTGGCGTGGCTGTTCCCTCTACAGGTTTCTTTTTTCCTGTGTTGTTTTGTTTACTTCATGTGAAGCCATTGGCAACCTTTCGATGTTCCTAACAAAGGGTGGTTTCCTGTTCAGTTGTGTGCAATGGCATGAGTCGCATGTTTCACACATTTGTAGTTTATTTTTTGTTTTTTATATTTGGTTAGGTTGTTGAGGCTGTAAGTGGTGCACTGTGTAATTGAACAGCAATGCTAAAAAGAAATGTTTTGGCACTCTTTGATGCAGCACATGCTGAAGTACCGGTACCTGCCGTGGACTCATGGCAAGACACAATACCGGGCACGGGACATGGCTAGTGGCCCGCTCAAGTGAGGACTTCTCTTGCCTCCTGCCGGTGAGGGTCTGGCCGCCACTCGGTCTGTGCTCTCTCCTTTAATAGGGCATTCATCTGTTGAGAGATGTGTCGTAAACTACCAGGACAGCAGTGAGCAATGGTAGAGACAGTAAAAGGTCACCACATTCTTTTAGACTCAACAAGTACTTAATGATTTTTCGCTTTGACTGATGCCGCTGTTATTCGATGTAGGTTAGGTCATTTGCCATAAATAGCATTCATATTAAATCTCATTGAAATCACGCATTTCTGGTCTGCCCAGGTATACACATTGACTCAAATGATGTCTATGTGTGTTGTCAATCTAATGAGTGTAAAGGAAAACTTGCGCATGCCATAGAAAAAAAAATGAAAAAGTTCACAAGGACTGTTTTTTAATGTCTTTGTGTGGTTGTGTGCAGATTTTCTACTGCAGCCAAATCAACTAGACTGTGCCTACAGTTCAGTGAGGTTTTTTGTTCATATTATTCTTCTCTGACAAAACTGCTCCACAGTTGAACCTGGATTTAACGAAATTGACAAATTTCTGGAAAAATTTGTTATAAAAAGGATTTCGTTATTGGCAGGTTCAGTATAAGATTCACAAACTAAATGCACAAGTTAAACAAATAGGAAACTTGAGTGGGAGCTAGCTCAAAACAGTTACTTAGCAATAAATACTACGTTATTATTGGGATAGCAATTATATGGAAACCCTCGACAGGTTTTTGCTGTCGCCGCCATGTTTCGTAACAAGTCCAAATTGATAACATGTCTTTGTGCATTGTAACTTTTAGAAGTGGGCAAAAGCACACAAGCGCTGCTGAAGCAGAGATCAAATGAGCCGGCCCATCTCTATCGCCTGTAGGGCGCATAAGATAACACCGCTGCAAGTGTTAGAGCTTCCTTCGAATGCTGAAACAGAAGGAAAATGACCCGTCTTGAACGAGCATGAAAAAAAAAACGGTGGACGGAATGGAGGTTGCTCGATTAGCAACAGTGAACTTTGATTTTAGGCGCGTGCCATCTCAGCAAACATCAGCGCGCTTTAAATGCAAAGAGACTGTGTGAATATAGCACATCTTTCCGGAGCAGTCGTATTTGCTCACACCAGTGTTTTGTAGGAGTTCTGCAATATCGAATCCAGAACCCAGCCTTACTTTGTATTATTACTATTAGTATTAATAATGTTAGAACATTGTATAATTTAGATGTGTTCTCTGGTCCCCGCAAGCTCATGCTTTGTTCAGTGACATCTAATTCGAATTAATTCAGTCATATTTGACTGCAAGATGTTCAATCCCGACAATAGTAGAGCTCGCCAAGCGCTTAGTGCAGCAGGTGTGCAACATCAAAAAGTGAAAACTGAATTAGTGGACAGCCATAATGAGACACATCTGTCTTGAAAAGGGCAGATTTGTTGTACCCATGTCAACTAGGCTTATGCGAGTTTCATTTATCTGCTTTATCTTTCAGTTCTAAGTCACATGGTATCCCATACGTCGAGTAAGTTAACAGAGCATTTCACAAAAAAGAGATCAGTGACCTCCCTTAGTGCCGAAATTGAGCACTCTCTCCCTTAGTGCCGAAATTGAGCACTCTCTTTCCCGGTAATCTGTAGTTAGGAAAAAACTGCAAACCAAAAACGGAAACAGTCAACGCAATGATTATCATCATTGGCCTTACAACGCCCGTGCAGGGCAAAAGCCTCTCCTCTATTCCTCTATATAATCCTGTCCAGTTCTCGCTACTCCAATATTATACCCACAAACTTCTTAACCTCATCTATCTACCCAAATTTCGGTCCCTCCCTGGCATGTTTGCTTTCTCTTGGAATCCAGTCAGTTCTGCTGATCACCAGCATATATCTTGCCCATGCACAATATATTTATTTCGTCTTCATTCTGGTTAGGGTAACACCCAGATTTAATATATATATATATGTGTGTGTGTGTGTGTGTGTGTGTGTGTGTGTGTGTGTGTGTGTGTGTGTGTGTGTGTGTGTGTGTGTGTGTGTGTGTGTGTGTGTGTGTGTGTGTGTGTGTGTGTGTGTGTGTGTGTGTGTGTGTGTGTGTGTGTGTGTGTGTGTGTGTGTGTGTGTGTGTGTGTGTGTGTGTGTGTGTGTGTGTGTGTGTGTGTGTGTGTGTGTGTGTGTGTGTGTGTGTGTGTGTGTGTGTGTGTGTGTGTGTGTGTGTGTGTGTGTGTGTGTGTGTGTGTGTGTGTGTGACGCTGTGAGGAATGGGAGACGTGGCCTGGCTCATACACCTTGTTTATTCCATTGTGACTTCTTCTTCATCGGCTTCTATCTACCATCACTTCATACGTCACACAATTCCCCCTCCCCCCCCCCCCCCCCCCCGAAAAATGGCACCGTTTATAACCTACGAAGAATTGAAGAAGCCAATAAACAGACAATGTCCAAATTCACAGTATCACGTCCCGACAGAGTTCCACAGTCTCTTTAAATCTTCAAGCCCGAGGGAGCAGTCCGGTGAACTCTATAACAACTCTGGTGGGCGAGGCTGACTGTTGCGTTCCGGACAGAGCGGTATACATGTGGATACTGACAGTACTGCTAGAACTCTTGTTCGGGCTGACCAAGGTTGGAACGCCTTGTTGCATCGGAAGCTCGGGTGTCGTCGGGGTTGTATTTTTCGCCGTGAATGGCGCAATTCCGATGCTTCTTGCTTGCGTGCTTTTCGGCAGACTGTGATGGAGTGCCTGAGTGCTTGCGGTTTGCAAGCAGTGCTTCCGCGTCTTTCTCGGCGCTTTCTGTGGTGTTGCAGTAGACGGAATAGCAGGCGCTGGAAGCGTTTGTGGCGACTTTTCTTTGTCTGAAAGTGTCTGACGTCTTGTTGGTTTGGAGATCTTATTTTTCGATGTTCTTCAACTGATGAATGCGCTTCCATTGAATTTGGCGTTCGCCGATGCCCTCGTTGCAGTCTCTTTCATTGTTTTCTGAGTTCGTGAACTTCGTTTTGCTTGCTTTGCTGGTGCTGCTCAAGAGATGGCTGTAGTGGCGCCCCTTCTGGAATCGGGCATTCATTTCCTTCGAGGTTTGACGCGTCCTGTAGACAGCTGATGCATGGTGAGCTGGTGTCTTGCTTATCGGGCATAGTTGGTAATGTGCCATCATTATGCTCTTCAAAGACTTCGGTAAGGTGTTCCAGTATGGACGCTTCGGGCAGAAAGCTGCGTGCGAGGTTTGGTGTATGTATTACTTCTGCATTTTTTCGGTTCTTGGAGCTGTAAGCACTGTATGGGGATACCACAGGTGACGTGGCATTACCAGGTTTTAACTGCAGATTTTGGCAAGTCTGTGGTGCCGCAGAGATGACATGAAGTTCTTCAGGGGCTTCTTCGCAGTTCACTGCGAGTAGTTCTTGTGCCTGGTAGCTTGCGGCGTTCGATGCGTCTGAGCCTTCTGCTTTGCTTCGACTGTCCATTGTGTGTGCACCGCACGGTGATGAATGAACATGTCCGGAAAGAGCCTGGCTTGACAGGGTATTTTCGTGAAGCGTTAGGTCGTCTACCGAGGTCGCAGTGTCCTTATGAGGCGAATGGTGAGCGATATGAGCGCTTGAAAAACCGAGTGACGAAAACTCAGGTGGTGGACCACGTATGCGAGACGAAGAGTGCAGGGCATCAGGTGGTTCAGCAACGTCTCGTGCCATATGCTGAAGTGATGACTTCGGAAATGCCGACTTTCGTGTACAAGGGAGACGCGCTTGACGATTGGGTTTTTGGCCAATGTATGCATGGCCTTCTGTAAGTAAACGCATGTGCCACTTCGTCTTGAGGCACTTGTCGATTCGCGCTGGACTTTCGAATGCTTGAGGACTGTTTAGAAAATTGACGATAGTCTGCAGTTGTCTCTAGATGGTTGGCAATGAGTAAGTCTTGGTCATAATCATTAAAACGGGTAATCATCTCCTCTTCGATTTTTTGCCATGACTCGTCGTTCTCGAATATGTGAATCAGGTAAAATTTGAATGCCTCACCAGTGACGTAGTCGCTGAAGTTTGTAGCCATCTCCCGTTCCGACCAAGATGCAGCGGCGGCATGGAGCTCGAACAGGTTGAACCAGTCCTGTACGGGTCCGTCGTCCGCTGATCCAGTGTACTTAGGGATGTCAAGGTCGTCTGATGCTGCTGTCATGATGCTTGGTGGTCTTGGTGGTCCGCGTTTTTCTGTGATCCGCGTCCGGTCACTGCGTCTCGCTGAGGTCTTCGATGATGATGGCCGGGCGATGAAGTGGTTGCGAGGTCTTCATCCTGTCGACTCGTGTAACGCTATGATGAATGGGAGACGTGGCCTGGCTCATACGCCTTGTTTATTCCATTGTGACTTCTTCTTCATCGGCTTCTATCTACCATCACTTCATACGTCACATATATATACAGGCGAGCCCGCTTATGACGAACCTGAGTCTGACGCGCCATCCGTTCGCTGTATTCCGAAGTTCATAGTAAATGAAGCAGCTTTTTAAAAAGTTGCTAATGGAAACGCTAACTTTTTTTTCGCCCCAAAAAGTCCATGATGCACGTGTTTCGAAAAGCAGAAGCGATAAGAGCGGTCTCTAGTTTATTTCAAACAGCAGCGTGGCTCGCTCGCCGAAGCCCGTGGCATAAGCTGCGTGAGGGAGGGGCTCCGAAGTTTCGTCATTCTCGCAATTCGATTCCTCCAAATCGCTCTTGCCCTGTACTTTATACACAATGCCCTAATTCATGCACGGTGTCGTGGTGTCGGCATCATCAGACTGTCGCAACAAATGTTCCACCTGCGCTCCCATGTTGGAGTCGACGGCGCGCTGCCACAAATCGGGTTTGACGTCGACGAACTCGGCCTCACGCAAACAGTTTCGCACGCATGTAGCCGTCGCCGCCGCCCACGAAATATTCACCACCTCCACAGCTGAATACCGGGACGCCCAAAGAGGCAAGTTGGCTGTTACGTGGTCAACAGCTATGAGCAAGCGCTTCGCACCGTGGCACCTAACGCGTGGATTACGCTCAAGCCAAGCGGTCACACTTTCGACATTTTGTTGAGCGGCAGAAAAAAGCTTGCTGGTCCTCCCGTCGTCCATCATGATCACACACGCACACCAAAAGTGAGCAAGACGCGCACACGCGACACACGCGCCAGGACGCGCGGAACAGCTCTGGGTCCGTTTCTAGTCAGAAAACGAAACTAATTCGAGCCAGCGTGGTGGGCGTCGCGGAGCGGTGGAGACGGGCGAAGGGGGTTGTGATCGAGAGAGGAGAGCAGACTAGGAGAGAAGGTCAAGGAGTTGCGATAAGGAGAGGGGAGGTTGCGGCGGGAGGGCAACCTTGCAAACTAAAACACACTGAAAGGAAGCAGGTTGGGTAGCTTGCTTGAAAGGTCCGCGAAACTCGCACGTAGAAAAATTTAGAAAGAGTGCATGCGCGCGCAGTAGTTGAAGCATGGCCGCCTGAATCGGTGCGCGCAACGGTGTTCGAAGAATCGGTGGCCGTGGTAAAAAAATCATTTTGTAGCGCCGGTGGGCTCGCGTGGCCTCACTGACTTCAATATTCCGCGACTCGTTCTGCTCAAATTAACAACCCTTTTCATGCTTCCACGCGGGTGCGGAGGGCATACTGAGCCGAGTGCGAACTGAGCGAGAACAGGTTCTAAACACAAATATAATTGAGAATTATCAGAGTCTGTGGAGTAGCGTACGTGCGTGCACTAGACGCAGACGATCGGATACAGTCAGTGGCCGACGATGTTGGCAAATGGTCTTGTCACTCCAGGCCGGCGATGCCAACGACAGTAGGCAGGTATAGTATACCGGGCTTACGGGATACCGGGCTTACCGGGATACCGGGCGTACCGTGATACTGGAATCGAAGCGCGTATATGCAGATACATACGTTACCCGTACCACTTACCGTACGCGCAGTATTTTTCAAATTTAAGGTTAACGTGGTAGCGTAAGCGTACATAGTGTGCGTAAATATGGCGGCGCTCTCGGACGCCCGATTCGAAGAGATTTTGGCGTAGCTGTTGAAAGATTCACCTTGTTCGCCACAAACAACTGCTTAAAGTGGCTTCGCTTACCTTCAGTTAGCTTCGATGACTGAGTATTACAAAAAAAGTGTGCGTAATTTTTGAGATAGCTTCCCACTTCGAACGCGTCTAGGTCTAACTACAAGATTGATGTAAACAAATCGGCAACATAATTTTTCCCCCATTTGGTGCGTGGTTCATATTTATTTCCTTTTAATATTAGTAAAATAAACTTGTAACAATGCTTCGCACGGTGGCATAGGCAAACATTTTCTTTTTCTTTATCTTTTCACTGTCCTAACTTATTAACCATCCGATAGGTGGCGCCACTGTCTCAGTTGGGGCACGTAAACGCTATCCCTCTATACTATAAGACGCTGTCCACAACGAACATTTGCTGCATGGTAACGTCATTATTTTAACCTCCACTATCATGTTAACCGTAAGCTATAACTGTCTATTAGATTTGGCGCTACCGTGGTAGTTTAGGTGTACGTATCTCGTAGCCTCCTATATAGAGAAATGAACTGTTTTGCTTACACAACCCCAGGTGTCGCACAACCCAACATCGTCTTCCTTTTAGAGAAATTGGTAATTTGTACATTTGTAATTAAAACCCTGAAATATACACAGAAAATTCAATCCGCCCGGCATGTACTGACTTGCATTGTTCTCACAAGACGCACACACTTGCACACATGCTAAGTCCTCTGCGGCTGTGCTGTGAAAGCACGACAGCACTAGAAGACGCACCGACTGCTTTACTCTGTGACATAGTCCTTCAAGTGGACTGGGTGCTTACGCGCCCTCTGGGAACGATGTGGCCCAGGCTCTGTAGAAAATTGAAGGTTGCAGCTGTCAGGAGCCAGCTTTTGCAGTCCTGTCCCCAGTGCTTCCGTGCTTCCTTTCCCTGCACTGGAAATTTGCACGTTTACCAAAGGGAAAGAGGAGTACCCAGAATTTTCTTTTGGAAGTTCCGACCGATGATCCTGGGTTGCAGGCAATTTAGGGTGCACTTCAGCTGGTGGGTAGTCGCACTGAGCAGTAACAAGTGCCGAGCCGCATTTCAAAGCAGGGCCACCGCAAATGCCTACGCTGGCAACACCTGGTTGCTCAAGTGTAATGTTGAATGCAGCTATCGAAAACGAGGTCCTTTTTTTTTTCTCAAGCCGGCACGGCTAGCTGGTTACCTGTTGTCGGAGCGCCCGAAGCAGCCAATGCAGGTTAGTGGACAGTAGCACGATATCCTGCTGGTTGTTGACCTGGTGGACGTAGTCATTGACACGTCCCATGCAGGTCCTCGCCAGACAGGTGCTGGAATCCTGGAGGTACACCTGGAGCAGGTGATGTTGTTGGATGACACATTAAGGTTTCATCATTGATCTGAAGTTGTAGTCGCTCGATCACGTCAAGCCCCAGCAGCAAAGTCCCGTATGCAGTCACGTAGAATGTAATGTGAGCCTGCTTCCTTCAGTGTTGCACGTCTGTCTGGAAACAACCCAGGTTGTGGATACGACTTGTTAAGAAACCTTGCAAGCGAGCCAACATCCATAGCAGACGATGCCCCTAAGAGAAAAGCATGTCAAAGTCCTTTTTCATCAGTAGCGATGCAGTGTCGGTTCCAGTATCATCTAACAACATGTGGATATGTTCACAGACGACAACGAGAATACGCAAGTCCTTTGGGCTGGTCGTCGCAGTTCGCGTGGACAGAACAGCGGCAGTGCCGGAGTCGGTGTCTTGGATGGGGGTAACCTTATGGCAGACTGCTGCAAAGTGCCCTTTGATATTGTGGAAATGGCATTTCTTATTCTTTTCCATTCATCTTTTTAACAGATACTGCCACATTTGTACAACTGTCTTGTTGCTTTTTTTTACTGTTTGTTTTCCTCTCAAAGCTACAAGAGCAGATTTTTTTTTAATTTCTGTTATTGTACTATACAAGCACTATTTAGGTTACACTCTAAAAAAATATGTGGAGTAAAAAGGGTGTCTTTTTGTCCTGCAACAATAATTGTCATCAGGCTTGCGTGCACTTCCTTTCTTGAAAACTCGGCGCTGGCCACTTTCCTATCGAGAATGCAATGTAACCGTGATAATGGGCATGTCGACTGTGGCCGCAATATACCGGGCGCGGGGCGATAACGCAAGGATGGAACGCAATATAGATGATTATTGTTGTGGGACTAAAAGACACCCTTTTTACTTACTCTTTTTTTAGAGTGTATGTTAAATTGGGAATCACATCACGCACTGCCGCAACTGTTGTCTGGGTGATGGCCTAGTCAGACACCTTTCGGGCCGTTTGCTACGTTTCTCAAGACAATTGTAAATTGTCTCAATAAATTCCGGATTCTTAAAAAATTGATTTCTGGGAAATCTCCAAATGTCTTGACTTGCCGCTGTGAAAATGGGGGCCTACTCAATGCCTGAGTGCGAGCTTGTGTGCCTGCCGGCAGCAAACGCAGTCTTGCAACCCACTGATGAGCCTGCGCAGCCATCTTTGACGCAGATGGCCAGCTGACGTAGCCGCCAACCCACCATCTTGCACCACTAAGGCGTGCTGGATGCTGCTGCCGGAATTGGAGTGCGAGCCGAGTAGCCACTTATTCTCTTCAAACACTGCATTGGCTTTGTGAAGCGCCTTCTAGTCTTGACAAACTTCTTCCACTCTTTGCAACGTGAGGCCGTGCCTGTAGGGTAGCAACTTGGGCCGAGCATGTGCATTGGCGACCCCTTGAATTATCTGGCCACGTTTTTGCTCATCGTATGCAAGTTCAAACTTTCATGACTGGGCCTTTTCTTTGAGCGCCATGATGACGTGAAAAAGTTTCACTGAGCAGTAGTTTTTGGCTCAGGAAAAGGTGCTACTCACCTACCACATTTGTTATCGTGGCGGAAAGCCCATCTAGCAATTGCAGTAACCTGTCGTACTCCGTCACTGCCGCCCGTCTGTCAATGGCGACGCCGGCATGATAGTCATATGCTTGCGACACTTTGTGCATCGAGTTGTTCCTGCCCCACAAAGTATTTGCTGGTCCCTCGATGCCAAGCGCACTGAAGAGCACCGTCTTTCGGCAGCCGCTTCTGCTGGCTGCTTTTGGGTGGATAAGGAAACTCCATAAATTCCATAGAATGGAAGGCTTGCCAAGCACAACGAAAAAATGAGGGAGGCTCTCGAAAAAGGCCATCATGCGTGCAGGAGGTAAGTGGTAGGCTCTAGCAAAAAGGTGGCATTGCAGAGGGAGCCTAGTGGGAACAAAGCAACCCGACGTCATTGTAGCGTGGTGGAAGGTTGAAGCACCGACGTGTGGCAGTAGATATGGCTCGCAGGATAAGTGCCACTCATGTGCTTCTGCTGCTGCTATTCCCCTCTGTTGACATCAAGTTGCTGCAATCTGGAGCAGGACTGTGGTTGTACAATTGCTTGAAAGTCTGCCTCAATAAAAAGTTATTGAAAGGCGATTGACTTCTACAGTGGCAAACCAAGATGAGGTAAGTAAGAGGTCGTCTGTTGTGCACTGATGCTGGCGGCTGGTGGCGAAAAATGTATAATTGCAGCCCTCAGGCTATTCCAGATGATGCAATTATGCCATGGTGGCAAAGTAAAGCTAGGGGAGTAGGAGGTCATCTGTTGAGCAATGAAGCTGGCTTTTAGTGGTGAACGGCGTATAGCGACGGCAATGAGCCTATTCGAGGTGCTGCAATCATGGCATGGCCGACAAAGCAAGTTTAGAGTGTCATCAGTTGTGCATTGAGGCTGGAAGTCGGGCGGCGAAACATGTATAACAGCAGTGATCAGCCCATTTCAGACGGAGCGATCACAATGTGGCGGCAAAGCAAGTCTTGGGCAGTAGGAGCTCGTCTCTTGTTCACTGATGGTGGCAGCTGGTGACAATCAGTGCGTAACGCCAGTGGTGAGCCTATTCCTAGATGAACGATGTATTGAGGTAGTGATAAGCCTATTGCAGACGCACCGTCGCAACAAAGCAAGTCCGGGACAGTAGGAGGTTGTCAGTTGTGTAATGAAGCTGGCACTTGGTGGCGAACGCTGTATAACAGCAGCAATGAGTCTATCCCAGACGCAGTGATTAGAGCATGGTGGCAAACAAGTCTTGGGCAGTAAGACATCATCAGTTGTGCTTTGAAGCTGGCAGTCAGGGGGCGAAAGGTGTATAACAGCAGTGATCACCCTATTCCAGGCGGAGTGATCACACTGTGGCGGAAAAGCAAATCTTCGGCAGTAGCAGCTTGTCTGTTGTTCACTGATGCTGGCAGCCGGTGACAAACAATGTATAATACCAGCGGTGTGCCTATTCCAGGATGAGCAGTGTATAAAGGCAGCGATAAGCCTACTCTAGACACACTGTCGCAGCAAAGCAAGTCTAGGGAAGTAGGAGATCGTCAGTTGACCTGACTTCTTTTTGTTCCCGCTTTGGCTCCCTCTGCGATGCCACCTTTTTTCTAGAGCCTGCCCCCTACCTTCTGCACACATGTACCCTTTTTTTTGTTTGTAAACCGAAAAGAAAGGAGCCCTTCTATTAAAATTGAAGCTATGGTCTTCTTATCACTGCATACACTGACTCAGGCATAGGTTAATTTTGTAATCAAGGGAATGCCATGTGTATTCAGCTTATGAGAGGACAACAGAAATCAATGGCATATATACGATTGGCAGCACGACTTGCAGCACAGGGTTACCTAGAAACACTGTTAACGCCCTGCCTGTAGCAGTGCTGCAACGCAGCACGCAAGTGCTTGCACCTTAGTTGCCTTTTTTAACCTTGGCGTCGCTGTCCAGGTTCTTCAACTTGAAGTAAGTCTGACGACGTTCGCCGAAGAAGCTTCATGTTGTGCATTTCGACTTTCAGGCATTTGTTTTAACAAGGGTAGTTATGAACAGTGCCCACGTGAATGGAACATTATTGCTTGTGAAGCGGTCGTTGATTGGACCAGCAGTTGATGCGAATCAGGGTGTACAACCACGGGATCTCAGATGACTTTACACGTCCAAGCATACTAACATATCAGCACTTCAACCATTAATTGTGTGTTCGGCAGTTGTCTTGACCATCCGTATAGTGATGCAAACCAGAGGGATGCTCACTTACACTCTACTGTTTGTCATTGGCCAAATGTGAGAAAGAAATACACATAAAAAAGTCTGTCAGCAATGTTACGACTCTAGTGTGGTTCGAATTCGACATTATTTAACAGTCCGAATAGCAACCTGATTTCGCTGCACATAAAAAACAATAAATTTCTAATTTATTTTTGTTGGTGACAGTTGGGGTTCGAAGTAGCACTTGACACTTGCTGGAGCCCTCGCTGCGTAACCGGGGGAGTGACTTGACACCAGAGAATGGAGCTTAGCCGATGTGAGTTTGGTCCAGACTGAGTCACTGGGCATCTTCCTTTCGCCCAAGCCAAAATTCGACTGCTTTGAACTCACATGGCCTTCTCACAAGATTCGTTCGAGTTCAATTCTAGGACAGGGGCCTTTCTTGCGGCCGCACCAGTGCTCAAGGTGTTTACACTGAACTTAGCCCAGTGCTGGGACTGCTGGGCCCGCGTTGGGGACAACTTCTTGCTTTATGCCGGGCTCTCTTTACTGGGCACAAATTGGTTTCCGAGTTCAACTATTGAACTATATGTTATTGAATATGCACAGCCATGACTGCAATATTATTTATTTTAAAGGAGCACTAACATCAAATTTACTCATGTCAAGATTTTTGCATCAACGAGTAGCTATCGACCCCTAGTAGCGATTCGCGACCTAAATCGCATCTGAGGTATGAATGAATATTTGTAATATTCATTAATCTATCTGCTCTCGAATGCGGTTCAAAATGGGTCGAATGCCCTCCAAATTGTAGCGCTGTCAGTGCTACCTCGCGGCCACTTCGAGACCGCTGCACAGCTGATGCTGCTTTCACAAAAATGGTAACGTCACGCACACTGGCATTTTGTCTGCTAGGAGCACACGGGCAGTCAGTCCACCTGTGTCTCTAATGATGTCGACTAAAACCCCTCCATGAGTTTTCTGCCGGTTAACTTAAGCAGCGCCAACTCATTCTTCCCCTCTCCCTTTAGCCCCGGCCTCGAGAAGGGGCCTCGTACTGCCAGTGAAACCCAACAGGTTCTCCAACACAAGATTTATCCTGTAGCAGCTCGGTGCAAAGTGAAGCGAGAAAATGCAGCTGTTTTTCACAGGCGTCCAGTCCTCCTTCCACATCGGCGCGTACGAAGTCAATCCACTGGCTGCGTTGAGGTTCGGGGCTTGGAAAGACATGAAACACCACACACTTTTCGCTTTTTTCGCACCTCGACATGCAGCTTCTCACTGCGCAGCGGTTCCCCAACATTCTAGCACGCATTGTTACTCTAATGATCATGCTCACGCTGTGGAGCACACCTCAAATTAGTCGATGCGACAAAATGAATCGCACGCACGCTTCAACACAGCTAGGAGAGCCATTAGTGAGATCATGGGCGGGAGTCGGCTCCAAACACACACACAGATCATCGACGTCATTGTTACTAGAGCATCGTCAGTCAGAATGGTATCTGTGGAATGTATAACACCAAACACGTAGCACTAGTGTCGATGTCGCAGGGCAGTCTATCTTCTGTTTTTTTTTTCCTTAGCTTTTTTACGCTGTTTGACATCGAATTAAAATAACTTTCAGGCGACGGATGCCATTCAAATATGGCTAAGAAGACGTATGCATACCAAGCATTGAATGATGGGCACATCTCGGTCTTCAAATTGGATGTCAGTGCTCCTTTAATGTTCCAAATATGTTCAGAAATACCTTGTGATTTACATATTTACCTAGAGTACCATGTAGCAGGAAGCACAATTCTGTGAGAACATCTAGATTATCTGTAAAGGTAGACAAAACTTGTACAACAAACTGTGATGTAGTTGGTGAATAGATATCCTTGTTAGTTAATTTTTAATACTTTGGGACCCATTTTGAAGTTTAGAGTCTAAGCCACTGTGTAATGGATATGTAAATGAGCGTAAATGTTTTCGTAGCACCTATTCAGGGAGTACGCAGTAAAAACAACTAACGCCTGTCCACTTTGCATCATCATTTTCTCATTGAATATCCCGTTCGGATGGGAGTTTGATCATTATGAACTCTTTACTGCACCTATATTATTCAAACTATCTATAGCTTACTGAACTATTCCTAGTAGTGAAAACTTTCACCTTGTACCTCAGGAGATTGGCACCGCAAGAATGAGCAGTAATCATCGTTATATCAAAATAGTGGGTACTCAATGGGTGCAGAACAAGACGGGGCGGGCTTTGGCCGCAGAGCAGGAGAGTCCTTGCTTTGACATCACATCAACGCAGTCGCAGCGCCGCCAGTGTTCATTCTAGGGGCTAATATACTCCACCAAGGTCTGAAGGAAACTGAAAAGCAAGAAAAATAAAAAATGTGCAAAAATGATCAGCTTGCGCAGAGGTAATAAAAATAATCAATGAGACAGAAATGTTAACTTCTTCAGAAGGAGGGAAATCGAGGAGAGGCAGGCACATGCCTTGCCGTCGTTTTCGATATGACACACTTCAGAAATGAGACAAAAAAGTTGAATCTGTGCAAGCCGCAATCATTAAAGAGAGAGTTGACTACCCCTAGTCAATGCTGTTGTTTGTGTCCTTTGTTTGTCCACTACTTTTTCACTGGAGATCATGAACCAGCAAGCCCAAATGCATACCCTACTGCAGGAATAAAGCAGTAAAAACCAGCTTATCTAATTCAATTGTCATTAACACTTAATTTGTTCACTTAAAATAATTGTTACCCTTAACATAGGTACTTTTTATATGACGGCACTCTTCCTCACAAATTGCTGTGTCTATGTGAATGCAGTGGTGTGAGGAATACACAAGCAACCAATATTACAGTGGTGGTGTCTGTCCTGGAGTGTTGCTTTCAAAAGTAGACAAATTCAAATCCATTTAAACTGCTTGCCCACAGTGTTCATTGCAATCAATTGCAACCAGTAGTAGTCTGAGATGACTATGCTATAACATTTTTGCTTGTAAGGAGAAATGACTCTGTGTTGTGCTTTAGATCTGTCTTGATGCTAAGAGCATCATGTACTGTGTGCAGCAGCATCCAGGAGCTGTGACAGGCGGCTGTGGGACCTGCTTCGCTGGAATCGCACTCCCGTCGTTGAAGACGGGACCGATCGGCAGCATGTTGCGGCTGCGCCGCACACTGTTGTGTGTCAATAAATTGGAGTGGGCGTCCAGAAAAGCCACACTCCCACTTTGTTTTGCTGTATCTTCTTTCACTACTTTTCTATAACCTATTTTATTGTGATAGAAATTCTATGAACACTCTCGGCTGGATTTTGCACCGGCCTCGACATCACTCTCTGTATATGTATACATATCTATATATGAAAACACAAAAAAGAAAAATAATTCAGTAAAAAAAACTTCGGCGCGTGGAATCACACTTGGGACTTCTAAACGCGAGTGCGAGGCGTTAACCACAGAGAGGAACATCCTTCAACGTTCAAACGGCAAGCTATTTATATGTACCACTTACCGCTGTTGACGGGCATCTCGGGGGCAACTATCGTATTTTCAGCATTACCAGCAAGATGGCGCCATGAGTGCGTCGTCACGATGCGGCAGCGCGTGCTCTACTCCCATGCGTAGTGTGCCCCAGAGAGAGGAGAGGAGTGGACACTAGCTCGCACACCCTTATCTCGTGGTGGAGAGGATCATGTCTTGGCTGGCCTTGGGATTTGACCGGAATGATTCTGTTGTAGTAACTGGGCACACAAAGGTCACTGCAATTGTTACACAGTCTCAGTATGCGAAAAGGGCACGCTTTTCAGACACAGCGAAATAACGGAAACGCTTGTTCGCGTTCATCTGTACCTGTAAGTACGTTTTGTGCATCATTTGTGCGTGAGAAACGTGGGGCACGTTTCGATCTGTTTGCCATTCTGCGCGTGACCTTTCACTTTGTTGCTATTGCGTTCATTGCTTATATATATATATATACACTCATATATAAACTGGTGGGGCCCGACAGCATGCAGCCACGAGAAAATAACATTAAAGATATGCCTATGCTCGAATAATGATGAGATAGCAGTTGAACGTGGTTCATCTGCTGTGCGCTGATGTAGTCTCGACCGCCGAGTTTTTCTAATGGGAACGCGGGCACTGCCAATGATGCTTCGGAGGTCGCCAGACAGCGACACTCTTGAGGCGCGTTTGCACTAGAGAGACACGACACTGACATGACCCCGATGAAGACGCAAACTATCGACCGACGAGTCACCAGGCCCCATGATCACACTAGGCCGACGACGACGCTTCAAAAGACACCATTTCATCGTAGTGTAACATGATGGCAGACCGAAAACACCAGCAAAACGCATCCGCAAGCCTGCCGTCAGCTTGTCTTTGGGAAATGTACAGCTTAAGGAAAATAGGCCCTATGTCTTTGCTTCAAACCAACGTGAAGTGGGCAATCTTGAAAGAGTTAACAATGCCCTCTCCGAGGCCCCCGCGGCGTCTGACTAGGCAGCTTGAGCACCCATGTCCTTTCTTCCTTTCCGTATTGTGTCCACCACTCCCATCGCTCGTCACCATAGATTATGGAGGGGGCTGTGCTGAGTAGCCAGAGAGAGACAAGGGCAGAGCAGGGAGCATGGCTGAAAATAAGCTGCCGGTGTACATGTTTGGTCAGTGTCCCTGCATGCGCCTTCAAGGTGACTACAAAATTGACCAACGAAAGACTGTGAACATGACAAGGCGCGGGCGGAGTCTTCGAGAGACCACTGGCGGACTGTTTGTGTCTGCAGTGTACATACGTCGACGACAAAAGACACTCCCAAAGACAGCCCGCAAACCAAAATCGATGTCTCGTCTCTATAGTGCATACGCGCCTTTAGGGACCGTGTAGAATTGCGGTATAGCTACCTTTAGGTAGCAGAGTTTCGCCACTGATAGAACTCGCCGCTCGCGCTCCAATTCGTCCAGCGCGCTCACGAGCTCGAAAAACGGCCATTTTAGGGAAAGCCAACTTCACGGCCGCGCTACAGTGTACTAGGAGGGGGCAGTAGAGTGAACGAGGCGGCCGCGCCATATCTCGGCTGATTCTCCGGCGAGTGACATTAGCGGCGACGCTGTAGTCTCATGGTACTCAAGATCTCAGGAGCGTCTGCATTGGGAGCGCGCACGCCGTAGACTGCTAAAGCGTGTATTTGCTCGTTCTAGCGCGTTTAATGCGTTTCTGATCCTTCGTCACAGTATGCACACCTACTAAGCGCCAATGGTGCACGAGTGATTATGCAGGCATGCCGTAATTGCGGCGAGACATGCACTCTTTCAAGATCCTGCCGACAAAAAAAAAGGAAAATGTACAATCGGAATTTGCACAAACCCACCTAGCTTCTCACCCAAGCAGCGCGTTGAGCTGCGCTACATCATAAGTGGCTACTGGTGAACTACAAAGAGATAAGTATCGAAACCGCGATTAAATCATGCGCTCGTTTTCTCATATCAAGAATACTGTTCCTCATATAAGTCCACATGCGCTCGATTGTTTCATGAGAAACCGTTGTCACAACATTTATATCGGTTATATCAGGCCACATTTGCGGAAGATAATAAATAATGCTTTCTGAAAGGCTTTCTTGATTTAACCACATGTTTTCGTGCTCACTTTGCTTCTTTTATGCAAGCTCCAGGAGGCCGAGCCAGGGAGTCGAGCTTAAGGAACGCCCTCCTAGTCAAGAACTCTATGCGAAAGGGGTTATCTTAAATATATATTAAAAGTGGCAGTTGTATATATTGTCACGCAGCAAAAGACGAAACAGTTGTCTATAACGCAGCAAAAGACGAAACAGTTGTCTATAAGGAAAACAAGTTTATTGGAGCGAACCTGTGCTCCCCTAACAACTGAAAGAATACACAGGCGGCGAAGCAGCGGCCGGCAAAACGACGGGCATGCTAGTGAGCGTCGGCGATCGAATGACGCGGCATCGGCTGTGCGGGAATTTATATCTCTCGGCGCGAGGGTTTCTCGAATAGTCGAATTGTATCGAGAACGCCGTGATAGCGTTTGTTAGAAACGCTGTTCGTTCGAACAGCGTTTCTAACAAACAACGCTTGAAGCGTTGTTTCTATCGAACAACGGCTGAAGCGTTGTTCGACAGCGTTTGTTCGAAACGGTATAGTTTGTTTGAAACGCTGTGAAAACGGCGATAGCACAGGCCGGCGCAGCCAGGCCGAAAACACAAATAAACAAACCCAATGCATGGTTCGCGGCATTACCCCCCCCCCCCCCTCTAAGAGTGCATCGACCCGATGCTGACATAAGGGACAGTTCACACAAATTAAAATAAAAGTTCGTCATCGTCCGTAGAAAGGTTTTAAGCGAACCACATGGACGACTTCGGGCCGCGTGCGTCGTCGTGATGTACGGGAGTCCCCATCGGGGATCACTTCGTACGTTAGTTCGCCAACACGTCGTAGAATCTGGTAGGGTCCGAAATAGCGTGGTAGAAGTTTCTCACTGAGTCGACGTCGTCGAATGGTAGTCCAAACCCACACACGATCTCCAGGATGGTACTCGGCGTCGGAGATTGTAGCGTCCGACATCCACCAGTTGCTGGTCCGTTATACGAGCTCGAGCAAGCTGGCGGGCCTCCTCCGCACGTTGGAGGTATCCTTGGACGTCGGCGTTGAGGTCGTGGTCTTCTACGTGCGGAAGCATGGCGTCGAGCATCGTAGTCGGCCGTCTTCCGTAGACGAGCTCGAACGGTGTCATCTGCGTGGTTTCTTGAATAGCCGTGTTGTACGCAAACGTGACGTACGGGAGGACTTCGTCCCACGTCTTATGTTCAACGTCGACGTACATAGACAGCATATCCGCGATTGTCTTATTGAGCCGTTCCCTTTGTCCATTCGTTTGGGGGTGGTACGCCGTCGTTCTTCGGTGATCTGTGTTGCTGTAGCGTAAGATTCCTTGCATGCGCTCCGCAGTGAAGGTCGTTCCGCGGTCCGTGATTAGGACCTCAGGGGCTCCATGTCGCAGCACAATTTGGTTAATAAAGAACTTTGCAACTTTTTGTGCAGTTCCCCTAGGAAGAGCGGTGGTCTCTGCGTAGCGCGTCATGTAGTCTGTCGCTACGACAATCCATTTGTTCGCGGATCGGGATGTAGGGAACGGGCCCAGAAGGTCCATTCCCATCTGTTGGAAGGGCCTCGTTGGGACGGCGATCGGCTGCAGAAGTCCGGCTGGTCTCGTCGGTGGGGTTTTTCGTCGCTGGCAGTCACGGCAGCTCCGGACGTAGTGAGTGACATCGGATGTAAGGCGGGTCCAGAAGTATTTCGCCTTGATTTTTGTAATCGTGCGAGCTGTTCCGAGATGTCCGGAAGACGGGTCGTCGTGGCACGCTTCCAAAATTTCGTCACGAAGGTCTGCGGGGATGACAAGTAGATAATTCGTTCTCGTTCCGGGGTTGAAATTCTTCTTCACTAGGATGGAGTTTTTGAGGCTGAACGCTAGTAAGTTGCGCTTGAACGCCCTAGGCACGGCGACGTTGCGTCCTTCGAGGTGACGCAACGTCGCCGCGAACCATGCATTGGGTTTGTTTATTTGTGTTTTCGGCCTGGCTGCGCCGGCCTGTGCTATCGCCGTTTACACAGCGTTTCGAGCAAACTATATCACAGCGTTTCGAACAAATGCTATCGAACAACGCTTCAGGCGTTGTTCGATAGAAACAACGCTTCAAGCATTGTTTGTTAGAAACGCTGTTCGAACGAACAGCGTTTCTAACAAACGCTATCACGGTGTTCTCGATACAATTCGACTATTCGAGAAACCCTCGCGCCGAGAGATATAAATTCCCGCACAGCCGATGCCGCGTCAGTCGATGGCCGACGCTCACTAGCATGCCCGTCGTTTTGCCGGCCGCTGCTTCGCCGCCTGTGTATTCTTTCAGTTGTTAGGGGAGCACAGGTTCGCTCCAATAAACTTGTTTTCCTTATAGACAACGTTTTCGTCCTTTGCTGCGTGACATCTGGTGGAGGTGCGGGGTACATGAACCCTAAGCCATTGCCAAGCCGACAAGCAAGCCCAACACAAAACACAAATAAACAAACCCAATGCATGGTTCACGGCAATATATAGCCCTTTTGTTAATTTGCGTTAATTCACTGAACCCATTTCTCATTTTGTATCGATAGCTTAAGTTGTGCTGCTTTCTAGATATTCTGTTGACGTGACGCCATTGAAAGCCAGCAAATTTATGACGAGTTTAGTATAAAAGGTGTAGTTCTTATTAAGTGTCAAAAGTGTAGGCACAGGCAGTGGTGCATTTTGTTTTGAGAAATTCAACTTGTGTATATGTACAGTAACCTCACACGCACACACACACACACACACATACATATATATATATATATATATATATATATATATATATATATATATATATATATATATATATATATATATATATATATATATATATATATATATATATATATATGCTCCTTAGAACAGCCGCTATTTTTAAGCGGTGCATTTCTCGTCCGACTACGTTAGACTAGAACTAGGTTGAGCTTTCATACTGTCGAAGAGGTGAAATTTACAGTGCACTTTTGTACAGAGGCATGCTATATTTAGCTTCGCCAACTGTAAACGTTTGGCGCAGGGCTACCCAAACTTTTTTTCAGAGGAAGGGTGCAGCAGAACGACTAACTTTGGCAATTGGTGGTCACTGTGAATACGTGTAAAAATTTTAGTATACCCTAAAAATTAAATTCCGAGAAAGTTTCGTTGTGTAGGGGCTTCAGATTCTTTTCCTCTTCCCTCTTTACTTACGGCCTCCTGGTATGGTGGCTAGAAGGGGCAGTGTGACGGTCGCCATATGCACGCCGTGGGAGAGAGTCGCACAAAGCGCGATGACATTTTTTACGCCGCTAGGGGCGCGGCGGTCGTCGGGAGTGCGCGAAATCTTCGCCGCTTCAGTCATTGCTACAGCTGCTACACTCACGTGTGTTTGGCCCTGTGAGCAAACTTCTGCACGTGCAACTGTTTTTGTGTGACTCCTGGACGCGCACCATGTAAATGATTGCGGATAGCGACGCACTATTACCATGCCAGCGAAAGCAGGTACGTGTTTAGTACCCGGTTGTAAAAGTGGGTACAAGTCGTGTCCAGCAAGGGTGTCGTCGTTTCGAGCTCCCAAGGATGCATTGAAACGGGAGCAGTAAGCCCGTAATATAAAACAAGGCGATAAGAAGCTAACCAACGACTGCGTCGTTTCGAGGCAACGTTTATACAGAGAACTTATCGTCATGTTATTAATGGTGAGGTGTGCTGTGTTGGGGGCTGGCTGGTCCCGACGAAGCAGAAAAAGCAGACGGCCGATGGAGACGTACGCGGCCGGCGGGGATGCCGACCAGCCGAACACGCGGATTGGCGCGAAGCGCCGAAGGAAAGAACAACAACCGCACTACACGGTTACCTAACACACACTCGTTTTATTTTACAGTCGCCTTGAAATCCTGGATGCCAGAGCGGCGTCCCCTGGCATCCTCACATGCCATTCCGAAACCGAAACCTAGAACACAACATCATCCCCTCCTCGAAAGAAGTACACCTATACACTGCTTATATTTATACATGATCGATGTACGTTATAACACAGAAAAATTCAGAGCACGGCACACCGAACTCACACACTACGAGTCCTGAAAATGCACTGACAAACAAAAAAAAATGTTCACAACTGTTCGGAACAAGAGTTCTACATCACGTAGTCTTCGAACCGACGCGGCTTCTGCCGCTTCCGCTTAGGGCGGGCCCTTTTGGGTGTAGAATCAAGTGTCTGCACCTTGGTCACTTGTGCTCTGATGTGACACATCAAGAGCAGTAGAAGATTGTGAAGGCTCTGAACGAGCATTAAAATTCGCGGTCTCATCAGAGCTCGCAGTATGAGCTTCGGAGGAATTTTGCGGGCCGGAGTCCGGTTCAACGGTCTCAGCCGTATTTGAAGGTTCGAAGTGAACCGGAAGACTTGGTGTACTTGAACCAGCGACACCGACTGGTAGCTCGTGCCCCCTGGAAGAAGAAATGCCTGTACATGGAGGCCACATGTAAAAGTCTGATGTGTAGTTGAAAGGCGTGGACGGAACGTGATGAGGAAGACTTTTAGGTGTTGAAGGTGAATCCGTATAAAAAATAACAAGGCGCGAAGCATTCCAGATGTTACCATCACTTAAGCGAAAAGAAGTGGGGCTAACCTGGCCCAAGACTTTGTAAGGACCCCGATACTTGGGGCGCTTGCCTGGCACACGAACCTTGACTAGATCGCCAGTGCGAACTTTGGACTGCTTTGCACCTCGACGGGTGTCGACATACTTTTTCATTGCTTGTTGATGAGAAAAAACTCTGGTACGGATTTGATCAGGAGAAGACACTGCTATGTTACGAGGCAAAGAGACTATGTCGAGAGCAACTCGCGGTTGCCTACCGTGGAGAAGTTGAGCAGGAGACACTCCAGTGGTGCCTTGTGGTGTGAACCTGTACGAAGCTAAACATTCAGTCAAGACTTGCTTGAGGGGACGGTGCTCTAATTGGGCGATCTGGATATGTTCCTTCAGAACGCGATTAAAGCGCTCGATTTGCCCATTTTATTGGGGATAGAAAACTGATGACCTCAAGTGCTGAATTCCTCGTTGTGAAAGAAAAGCCTCGAAATGTTGGGACTGAAACTGTGGACCATTGTCCGTAACTATGGCATCAGTAAAACCTTCCCGGCTGAAGATTGAAGACAGAAACTCAATGATAACCCCAGAAGTAACCGTATGTGTGAAACAAAGCTCTGGCCATTTGGAATGGTAGTCGATGAGAGAAACAATAAACCGGGCATTTTGCGGAACATTACGCAAAGGACCGATGATGTCCATGACGAGTTTCTGCCAAGGCCGATCAGGCCACTGGACTGGCTGCAACGGAGAAAATGCAGGTTTGGCTGACTTGTCAGCTGCCTGACATATATGGCAGTTGTAAACTGCATGCTCGACCTGCTTGTCTAAGGCTAGCCACCAGTACCTGTCTCGGAGATTCTGTTTGGTGCGGACGATGCCTGGATGGGTCTCATGGGCAAGCTGTATTAGCTTGTTACGGAAAGAAGCAGGTGGAATCACGCGTTCATCGCGGAAAAGCAAGTCCTCGACACAAGACAGTTCCTGTCGGATTGTGAAGTAAGGCAAGAATTCAGAAGGAAGAGCACATTTGGAAGGCCATCCTTCACGTAAATATTTGAGAACTTGAGACAAAGTGGAATCTGCAGCTGTAGCTGCCTGAAGCTCAGCTTTAGTAATGCAGGAAGTAACTAATGAAACAACTTCCTCATCCTGCTCTTCAGTAACCGGTATCTGAAGAGGAAGGCGCGACAGTGCGTCAGCAACCATGTTATTAGAACCCTTACAATACTGAACACGGAAATTATAATACATCAGTTTGGCACACCAACGGGAAATGCGAATGAGGCGGCGGTCTTCGGATCCTGCAGAAAAAAGAGCAACTAGTGCTTGGTGATCTGTACGTAATGTGAAGTGCCGGCCCCACAAGTAAACATGCCATTTCTCACAGGCAAAAAGACACGCGAGAGCTTCACGCTCTCCTACTAAATATCTGCGTTCAGCAGGGGTCAACGTACGAGATGCAAAAGCGATAGTGATCAGCTGATCACCTCTGAGTTGTTGAAACACTGCTCCCAGTCCAACATCGGACGCATCCGTCGTGATGACGATGGGAAGCTTCTCATTGAAAATACTAACAGCTGGCTTTGAGGCCTGTATTGACTTAACTCGAATGAAGCTCTGCTCAGCTTCAGCTGACCAGTTAAAAGGCTGTGCTTGACGAAGTAGAGTACGCAGTGGTTCAACAACATCAGCATAGTGAGGAACAAACTTGGCATAATAACCAACAAGTCCTAGTAAAGATTGCAAGGTTTTGGCATCAGTAGGCTGCGGGGCATTGACAATGGCCTGAACTTTATTCAACGGGTGTCAAGCCGCGGGAACCGACATTATGTCCTAGAAATTGTAACTCATTCACAGAAAAAAAAATGCACTTGTTATTAAGCTTCATACCACATTCACTGATGCGGTTAACATTGCTGTGTTGGGGGCTGGCTGGTCCCGACGAAGCAGACTGCCGACGGAGACGCACGCGGCCGGCGGGGACGCCGACCAGCCCGAACACACGGATTGGCACGAAGCGCCGAAGGAAAGAACAACAACCGCACTCCACGGTTACCTAACACACACTCGTATTATTTTACAGTCGCCTTGAAATCCTGCATGCCAGAGCGGCGCCCCCTGGCATCCTCACATGTCATTCCGAAACCGAAACTTAGAACACAACAAGGGGGTTGAAATTCCACACGATCGGCCGCTGCTAACAGAAGACGCCGTTCCTACAATCTTCCCGGATGCGCCAAAATACCTCACAAAGAAAACGCCGACTAGAAGGAAGGAGAGAAACCTGTGTGAACAAGGTGAGCCCCCGACTAAAGAAAAAAAGACTACTGTAAAGCAGCAGGCGCAGGAAGAAAGTGAACAAGTAATAGAAGCACAGCATGCTGCAGAATCGGAGTTTACTGAAGCTGTTCTGACCTATCTGTCCAGCGGCGAAAACAGAAACACCTCACGTTGCGAAGGTGCCAGTAAATTTTGTGGGTACTTTCACTTAGTATTCTCTGCTGTGCTGACTGATTTGTTTTAGTGCATTTATTCGCACTGTGTTGGAACTGATGCATGAGCATGTCAAAAATAAAATGTTTCTGAAGAACCAGCTGGATGCACCGTACAAACTTTTTTTCATTTCCAGAAACACTTGCTCAATATACTTAGTGGTAGTAGAATGACCAGAGTGTTGTAGCCTTGTGACACGCACAAGTTGTAAATGTTAAGGGAATGTAACGCCCCTCTTCATAACATTCAAGTTGCAGCTGCGCAGTTAGTATAGTTTCCACGCGAACCGGAGCTTGTTTATTTTATTGAGTGCGGGGCGTAACTAGGGAGCGACAAGAATAAAATAATTTGAGGAGCACGTCGTATCCGGGACGAACGTCTAACACAAATTTACATAACATGGGCGACTGCCAACTACCCATTCGCCGTATGTATTGCATATCTCGCGCAGACTGGCAACTCAATAAAATTGCTCATTTGCAGCATACATGGGAAGTTTAGCGTGCAACAAATGCATGCCGCATAATGAACAAATATGAAAAGAAACATATATATATACATACTTGGCCCTCAGCCACGCTCTAACACCACTGCACACGCTCCTGACGCGCGCAGCGCCACCTAGACGTGCCGCCGTGTTTCATTGAACGTATGTGCACCTTCTGGCCCCTGCCTGTCACACTGCCCCTTCTAACCACCATACTTCTGGTTCTACGCGCGTTTGACATTGTTATGCCAGCGAGTCCTCGTCAAACGTCCGTGCTTCTGAAAAAGGCAATCTGGGTCAAGGCCAGCCCGCAGTCTGCCTGGCGCGATCAACTCGACGGAGTGAACACGCGCGGCGCCTCCCTGGCCCACGTGCATTGAGTCAGCTGCGCGCGTGACAGCGAGCCGGCGTCCGCGTGTCTGGTGGTCTGACGCATGGCGCGGCGACCCCCATTGGCGGAATCTGCCCTGACGACCAGCGGCGCTTCTGATTGGACCTTTTTGGTTGGACCCGGTGTAAATAAAAGAAGCCCTGCGGCGCGTCGCGATCGGAGGTCCGAGGAGAGGAGTCCCCGTGTCGGAGTGCCGACATGTGTGTGAGTCAGCGGTCTTAGGCGAAAGGCTGACCTATGTGTTAGAGAGGAGAGCTCGGCTCTTCGAGTCTCTGTCGGCCCCAGTGCCGAAATTGTAACGCCTCTGTAAATATGCTGTACATAAACCTTGTTTAACTCACCGTCGTCTCGTCCGCTCGTCTTATCAGCTCTGCGCAGAAGCAGTCGCGAGCTGATAAACATACGCTACCAAACGGCTGGTGACCTTCCCGGCGGAGTTGAAAGCAGTGGCGCCTCCGGGGCCGTGTTGGCGTCGCCGTCTTTCGCAACAGTGGTGGCTTCGGCGGGATCGGTCCGTCGTTCTCAACAGTGGTTGGCAGCTGCGGGATCGGCCGGCGTCAGCGACATCGATGCGGTGAGTGCCTGATGTTTTCCCCTCAGTTCACCAGACTACTCTAGCTCAGGTTGTAGTAGTTTAGAGAAGGGCTGTGTGAAGCATTAGAGTGAGCTTTGATCGTTTCAAGCAAAGTCGAAGTGCTTTGAAACCAAAGTTAATGCGGAGGGGGTAAACACGGGAGAGTGAAAAGTTGCTTGCGCGTCTTGCTAGTTGACTTATAGTGGGTACGGCAAGTAAATTGTTAACAGGGGCAAACAGCAAGAGGCTAGTGTGAACGATGGAGAACCTTAAAGTGAAGGAACTCATCGAAATTTGTGAGGAACTCGGCATTACTTTGGGCCGTGCGAAACGAAAGCAAGTGATCCTTGAAATCATGAAGGATGAGGGAGTGTCGGCTGAGGAAGTCGATGAGGCCTGGGTGGATATTAAAGCACGCCGCGAAGAGGCTGAAAGGCGCGAAGCTCGCGAACGTGAAGAGGCTGAAAGGCGCGAAGCTCGCGAACGTGAAGAAGCTGAAAGGCGCGAAGCTCGCGAACGTGAAGAAGTTGAAAGGCGCGAACGTCGCGAGCGTGAGGAGGCCGAGAGACAAGAGCGCCTAGAGTTGAAACGACTAGAATTGGCAATCCTACAGTGTTCGCAGGCGCCTAGCGTAGCTTCTCCGACGATTCAGGTCAGCGGTTTTAGAATTCGGGACCAACTGCCACCGTTCGTAGTAGGCGAGGACATGGCGAAGTATCTCGTCAAGTTTGAACACGTCTGTGAGCGAAACGCTTTGGAGCGGCCTCTTTGGGCGCGGAACCTGCTAGCTCTTCTTCCCGGCGAAGTGTCCGACGCGATAACTTGCTTGTCGAGGGAAGCGTTTGAGAGCTATGACGAGGTTAAGGAAGTGCTCTTGAGACGTTATAAGTTGTCACCCGAGGCTTTCAGGCAAAGGTTCCGGTATGCTAGAAAGGGGAATGAGTCACACGTTGACTTCGCGTTTCGTCTTAAAGCCGATTTGATTGAATGGCTCAAGGGCGAAGGTGTTTATGACGACCGCGATAAAGTGGTGGAATGCGTTGCACTGGAGCAATTCTACCGCTGCATCGAGGAGGATGTCAAACTTTGGCTGCAGGACAAACTTGGTGAAGTACAGCTAAACAAGGCAGCAGAGTTAGCTGAGGAGTATTATACTCGCCGAAAGTTGCATAGCAGGGCAGTGCGCGTTGAAAAGGATGAAAGAAAGGAGGGCTTTTCAAAGAAACCTGATCAACGGAAGCCCGCTCCGCACCGTAATTTCAAAAAGGACCCGTCTCTTACGAAGGACACTGTAGAGGAAGGGAAAACAGAAGCGGAAAAATCGAGTGAGGTTTCTAAACAACGCACTGATACCACACGGGCGTTTGAATCACGGAAGCCACTAATCTGCTACAACTGCAAAAAGGAAGGGCACATCGCGATAAACTGTAAGCAAAAGTTTGCTTTTGCAACAATTAGAGAATCGGAAAAGAACATGCGGTTGTTGGAGCCGTATATCCAAGAAATTAGTGTGAATGGGAAAGCGTGTCGAGCACTTAGAGACTCCGCGGCAACCATGGATGTTGTCCATCCTTCATTGGTGTCTCCAGACGACTTTACAGGAGAATGCGCGTGGATCAGGCAAGTCGCCGAGGAGCAGAGTGCTTGCTTACCAATCGCCACGGTTGTCATTGAAGGCCCGTTCGGTAAGCTTCGCACCGAAGCGGCTGTGTCTGCCGCGCTTCCCGATCGTTTTCCTTATCTCTTCTCCAACAACTCAGAGCAGCTTCTCAAAGAGCAGGGTAAATCGTTCTTCCCCAACTTAGCGTACATGGCCCTCACGCGATCGCAAGCGCGGAAGCTCTCGCAAGAGCTTGACCTTGTTCAAAGCGGTGAACTCTCAAGTGACCTTGTCGGCGGGTCGACGGAACCTCAGAGAGGAAACTTTCCGCGTGAGTCATGTGAGCAGTCGCGCGAGCGGCCCGTCGCCGGACCGACCAGCGCGGTTCCCGTGGAAAGGGGAGACGACATGGCGCCATTGGATCAGAGGGAGAGGGCTGCAACGCTCTCGCCTGTAGCGGAAAGTTGGAGTGAGCTGTCGAGGGTTGATCGAGAAACGCTCATTCGAGAGCAGCGTGAGGACCTCTCGATTAAAGCGCTAATGGAAAGCGTAAACTTAGAAAAAAAGAAAAAGAATGTTTCTTTTTTTGAGAAAGCGGGGCTTTTGTATCGGAGCTACACAAATGCGCAAGGTCGCAAGTATGAGCAGCTCTTAGTGCCACAAAAGTATTGTCGCCAACTATTGGAACTGGCGCATGAAAACGCATGGGCAGGGCATCTCGGCATAAAAAAGAGCAAGGCTAGAGTTTCCCTTCAGTTTTATTGGCCGAAATGCTGGAAGGATATCGAAGACTTTGTGCGCTCATGCGACACTTGTCAGAGAGCGGGGAAATCCACGGACAAGTGGAAGGCACCTATGAAGCTTGTGCCGATTATCACAGAACCTTTTCGGCGCCTAGTAATTGATATAGTCGGGCCATTGCCAGAGTCAAGGCAAGGTTGTCGGTACATCCTGACGGCTCTCTGTGCAGCCACAAAATTTCCGGAAGCGATACCCCTTAAGGAGCTCAATTCCCCTCAGGTCGTGGATGCGCTGCTATCTATTTTTGCACGCGTCGGATTTCCTTCTGAAATCCAATGCGACAATGGTAGTGTCTTCACCAGCTGCCTTACCTCTACCTTTATGGATAAATGTGGAATAAAAGTAGTGCACAGCTCGATCCATCACCCGCAATCTAATCCGGTAGAGCGTATGCATTCCGTTCTGAAACGGATACTGAGAGCTCTCTGCTATGAGCACAAATGCGACTGGGAAGCGTGTATTCCTCCCGCTATGTTCGCTCTAAGATCAGCTCCTCATGAGAGCACTGGTTTTAGCCCTGCAGAACTTGTGTATGGCAGGAGTTTGAGAACACCATTGCAAATGCTACGCGAGTCCTGGGAGGGATTCGATGAGGACCCTAATGTAGTTGCGTATGTTTTAGACCTCCTTCAGAGGCTTGGAAAAACGAAAGATCTTGTGGAAAGCCACATGAAGGCTGCACAAGTATTGTCGAAGGAGTACTACGACAAATCGGCGAAGAAGCGCACATTTGAAGTTGGTAGTCAAGTAATGCTGCTGCGGCCGTCCAAAAAGAACAAGCTTGAGGTTCATTGGGAAGGGCCTGCCAAAGTAATATCGAAGCTTTCTGATACCAATTATGAAGTGAAATTAGGAAGGCGGCCGAACAAAATTTACCACAGTAACTTGATGAAACCATACGTTCAACGTCAAGCGGTCGTAAATCTGCTGTTGAATGCTGCAGAAGAAGAGGGAGAAGAAATTTTGAATTCTAGTGATGTAATCGAAGGGGGTCGGAGGTAATCTTGGAGCAGTTGAACCTAGAGCCTAGGTTAAGTGAAGTCCAGAAGGAGGACCTGAGAAGGATTGTTTCCGAGTTTCAAGACGTGTTTTCGGACCGTCCCGGAAACACGACGGTGATCGAGCACGATATCGAGCTAACTTGTGAGGAGCCAATCCGTAGCAAGCCGTATCGTTGTTCCCCCGTGCAAAAGCAGATCATGAAAGAGGAGATCGATAAAATGCTGGAGTTGGGAGTCATAGTACCGGGCGAGAGTGACTATACATCCCCTCTAATATTGGTTCAGGTGCCAGGAAAAGATCCGAGGCCATGCATCGATTACCGGCGTCTTAACGCAATAACTCGAGACCAAACTTACCCGATACCCAACCTAGAGGAGAGGGTGGAAACTGTGTCACAGTCCAGCTATATTTCCACGTTAGACCTCGTGCGAGGGTATTGGCAAGTCCCCCTTACAGAGCGTGCCAGCCGCTATGCCACATTTGTTTCTCCATTTGGAACGTATCGCCCACTTAAGCTGAGCTTTGGATTGAAAAATGCACCCTTTTGTTTTTCAGGCTTAATGGACCGCGTTCTTAAAGGCCTCTCCGAGTTCGCTCTGCCGTATATTGACGATGTCGCCATCTTCTCCAACGACTGGGAAGAACATGTCGAGCATCTACGCGTCGTGCTGAACAGGTTGAGAAAGGCTGGCCTTACCGTGAAACCTACTAAATGTCACCTAGGGTGTGGCGAGGTGTCTTACCTGGGGCACGTTGTGGGGCGTGGCCTGCGTAGACCTTCAGAAATTAAGGTAGCCGCTGTCGTGAACTATCCACGACCAACCACAAAATCAGAGATAAGGGCATTCTTGGGCTTGGCTGGATACTATCAGCATTACGTGCAAAATTACTCTAGCATTGCCAGCCCCCTCACTGACGCGCTTCGAAAGTCCGAGCCGGTTAAAGTAGTATGGTACTCAGAAAAGGAGACTGCGTTTTGCCAGCTAAAACAGGCCCTAAGCGAAAAGCCTGTTCTCATGGCACCCGATTTCTCTAAGAGATTTGTGATTCAATGCGACGCGAGTGATCGCGGCATGGGAGCTGTATTGTGCCAGGAGGACAGTGCTGGTAACGAAAGGCCAGTTTTGTATTTAAGTCGAAAACTCAGCGGCAGGGAAGAGGCGTACAGTACCTCTGAAAAGGAATGCGCTTGCCTCGTGTGGGCCGTTCAAAAGCTAGCTTGTTATGTCTCCGGTTCGAGGTTTGTGGTTGAAACGGACCACTGTCCTCTAACCTGGTTAAATAACATGTCGCCTAAAAGTGGCCGGTTACTGAGGTGGAGCATGATACTCCAACAGCACAACTTTGACGTTCGCTACAAAAAAGGAAGGCTAAACGCTAATGCCGACGCATTGAGCCGTGCGTTTAGTTAGTACCTTCTCAACCTTTCGGTTTCTCGCTGGCGATTCGGGGCAAAATTTTGACCTCATCACGACCTGGGCTGAGCGCTCTCGTTCAGAGTGATCTCAAGGGGCCAACTTTATGTGGTATTCTAATCCGTTACGTTGTTGTACGGGGAAAAAAATTGAGTTGTCATTTTAGGGGTCTTTTGTCCCACATGTGCCTCTTGATGTAGAGGGAACAAAATTCCGATAAACACGTAGATAGGTATATGTTGTACTATACTTTGTCTGGTGTTCTGTCAGGTGACCGGGGGCACTTGCTTGTGTCGTGTGTTGTCTGTTGTCGAACCGTTCTTAGCAAGTTGCAGAACCATCGACAAGTGCTGAAACCGAAGATGGTCAGAAGAGACGAGCGCAGTTGGCCAGCAAGTTGTGGCGACAAGCCAGTGGAGCTGGGATCCGTCGTCAAAAGTGGAATGTGTTCCCGGACCAGTCTGGAGCTGTATTCTCCCCATGGCCCTGGAGGCGAACCTGGAGGGACCTGGCGAACGAGCGCACCTGACATCCGAGCCCCGTGGAAGCAGCTCGTCTTTCCGGTGCATTGTCTGGCGGCGGGGGTGCTGTTATGCCAGCGAGTCCTCGTCAAACGTCCGTGCTTCTGAAAAAGGCAATCTGGGTCAAGGCCAGCCCGCAGTCTGCCTGGCGCGATCAACTCGACGGAGTGAACACGCGCGGCGCCTCCCTGGCCCACGTGCATTGAGTCAGCTGCGCGCGTGACAGCGAGCCGGCGTCCGCGTGTCTGGTGGTCTGACGCATGGCGCGGCGACCCCCATTGGCGGAATCTGCCCTGACGACCAGCGGCGCTTCTGATTGGACCTTTTTGGTTGGACCCGGTGTAAATAAAAGAAGCCCTGCGGCGCGTCGCGATCGGAGGTCCGAGGAGAGGAGTCCCCGTGTCGGAGTGCCGACATGTGTGTGAGTCAGCGGTCTTAGGCGAAAGGCTGACCTATGTGTTAGAGAGGAGAGCTCGGCTCTTCGATTCTCTGTCGGCCCCAGTGCCGAAATTGTAACGCCTCTGTAAATATGCTGTACATAAACCTTGTTTAACTCACCGTCGTCTCGTCCGCTCGTCTTATCAGCTCTGCGCAGAAGCAGTCGCGAGCTGATAAACATACGCTACCAAACGGCTGGTGACCTTCCCGGCGGAGTTGAAAGCAGTGGCGCCTCCGGGGCCGTGTTGGCGTCGCCGTCTTTCGCAACAGTGGTGGCTTCGGCGGGATCGGTCCGTCGTTCTCAACAACATGGTATATCCACGGTCCGTGTGGTATATCTTTTTTTCATCCCACAGCTAACTTCGAATAAATTAGCTCAGTTATTCCTAATATTGTAGATGCCTGCCCAATGAGGAAAAAGTTAAGACAGAAGAAATCACAATAAGACACGCCTTTTTAAAGTAATTTTTCATCCCTCACAAGGATTTCTATGGAGCTCTAATTCAACAGGTTGGCGTGTGATACTCCAAGGGTTATGACATCATGTGCTAGACATGAATGATGGGTAGGTACGAAGAAATCTGCATCAAAAAAGCGCACCGGAGAAGCTTAAGCCCATAGCAGTTGCGGTGCGTGGCTCTTTCAGTACTATTCGACTGCAGCTAGAGGTGTGCACCGACTGGTCGGCGCGCCACCGCCGAGAGTTTTCGCCGCCGACGCGAACTGATCGGCGTGCCGCCGCCGACGTTTTTCATCAGCGCAATCGGCGCGCCATTTATGCACCAGTACTAACTTTTCACATATTTGCTTTTTCTTTTTCATCTTGATTTATAGCTTCGTTTCACATTTATGTAGCCAGTCAAAAACAGGCTTCTTAGTTATCTTCATCCAGCTTCGGAGACCGAGAGTACCACTATGACCAGCGGCACAAGTTCGGCGGCCGCTGTATGAAATTACATGTTCGACAAATTGACAAAAAATAAATGTAATGTTGTGTAGTTCTTCACCTAACGCGCTGCATTCGTGCTGCACTGCTACCACTTCATTTCTTCTGTGTATGCGCCCTCTTTCGGGCACGGTCATAGGCTGCCATCTTGAACTGATAATGATGTCGTTTTACATCCATATGAATATTATATATACGTTGATGGTAGCATCATGGAAGCTTGATGGGAGCTTCTGAGAGCTGGTTCAGAGCGTCTCGGTGCTCGCGCTTTACGCCCTGGTCTCCCAAAAATTCTCTACAGGAGAAAACAATGGACAGTTTGCAATAGTTTGCTAGGCAGCTTTCCTGTAACGTTAGTTTTTCAACCAAGAACTCTCGTTCACAGGCTGCTATTCTCACTCATTTCGTTTTTGCCATTCCTTTTTTTTTTGAGATCTTGTTGTGCTCGCGTGCCTTCGCTGGAATTTAGAGAGGTGACATTTTGTTGTACTCGCGTGCTCAAAATGAGAAATTAAAGCAGTCTGTGAACGAGAGTTTTTGGTTCGAAACCAAACCTTACAGAAAAGCCGTCTTGCAGATTACTGTAAACTGACAGACTGCATGTCCATTCAGTTCAGGGCAGTCCGAAGAAATTGTCGTCTTCATCTCTGTCTGCCGAATGAGGGGGGGGGGGGGGTTAGAAGAAGGCACCTAATTTCTGCAGCCCAGCAGGGAGTGCAGGGCGCAGCGAATAAGGAGAATAAGGATTAAAAAATCGAGAGAGGGAGAAAAAGAAAGAAAGTCAAACACTGCCTTCTTTTCAACCCAGGAAAGAGAGAAGGTGCACGTTCAGTTGGTCACACTGCGAGAGAGAAACGTAACGTAGGTCAGAGTGCAATAATACGCACAACACATCACAGTGCAATAACATTGCATCGCATGCGCAGAATAGGGTCTGCAGCGTTAGGCAAGCTAGGGCTTGTGAGAAAGGAAGACTTTCAAGCACCACAGAGTGTGGGAAACATACCTGACCAGGGATCCCAAGCTCTCGGCGAATTGTTCAGCGCGTCTCGTGGCACGTTGAACAAATCAAGCAGCCTCGATTTCCAACAGCTCTTCCTTGGCCGTCAGGCGTGTCCAAAGAGTTTTTGACGAGGGGAGCCAACAACCCTAAAGAATTTGAAGTATGACTTTCGTATTGTCGCTGCTTTTGGCGCACTTCGAGAGCGTTGATCCGAAACAAATCAGGGTAGGCTTAGCTGCAATCGTCCCCCGCGTCCAAGCGGTGCCTAGCCAGGGAGGCCAATCTTAACATCTTTCACAGACGCATGCACACAAGCACGCACAGTTTCACTCCGAAAGGGAAATGGAAGTGGTCACAATGACGTACGTAACGTGCATCTACTAAAACAGGCGTGCAGTGTATGCGATAGCTTCTTTTCTTTGAAAGTCTTGTAATTCTAGTATATTTTCATTATATAGCTGAGGTATGAGGCGATGGTTACTCCCATATAATTGGGTTAAAGTACTACAAATATTTATTCGCCGCGCACGACTTCTAGAAATGATACTCCGAGAAAAAGGAAATCGCTCCAACATTTTTAAAACTAAGTTTGCTCGTGGGAGTACTTGTTCTCTGTCTGCGCTTTTCCATGGTTCATGAGCCCCGCTGCCGCTTCTATAGAATGGTGTACAATAAGCCGTATCAACGCAGTTACAGGAATTTGTACAGACTACCAAGCATACGATCACCAGGCATTTTCCCTCTGGTATATTTTGATTAGAAGAATTGACATATTTTTGCTGAAAACCCGATTTATGCACTGGGGCCCGGTGCACAGATGTTGTATGTTGTAACTCTTGATAATGGCGAGTGCGAAGACGGCAAGTAAAAGCCTCTATGCTATTGTCTGTGCGTCCAGTGTAACGAAAACCTCTAGTCTTGAGAGTGTTGGGTTAAACCATGCCCTTTGCCCATTGCTACTTTCACCATGGCGTTTCTGAATAAAATTTTTGAGTGGTGCTATGTGGAGCACGCGGCAGTAGTGACGATGTGCTATTTGGTGCTGGTACAAAGAGAAAGCTAGCTTCAATGAGTCCTTCAATTAACCCTATTCTAGGGGGCTGCATAGAAGACTATACGCCTGACACGCTTGGAAAAGTAAAGCACATTATAAGAGACCACTTCTGCTAATTGAAGGACTTATAGACCATCACCATCTAGACTGTGGTGTTCTGAAGAAAGATGTTGAGCCAATGACGTGCCACATTAGGTTCTAAATTTAACATTGATGTGTCTAGACAGAAATATACTCAGCACATTTGCTAGCAGCCTGCCCTGTGTACCGACTGCAAGTTTTTTCAAAAAAGCTTTTTTTGTTTTAGTGAGTTAAATAATTTTGAATTGGCTTTCCACTGATCCCAGTCCTCGCATGTGTTTAAATGAAGGTGGTTGGTTTATACCTTAAGCAATGCGTCCTAGCATTAACTGCAAGCTCACCAGATACGAGAAACATCTAGACAGCATATCTAGCTCTCTAAGTAATTATTCAAATTATTTCCGTGCAAGTATTAGCTTTAGTCAACGAGGAATTTGAATACGTTTAGAGTGCACCACGTGGACTTCTTGTGACACTGTAAAAGTATACCGATGTGTCAAGCTCCTCGTTAATTACACCCGAAGATTTATAAATTGATACAGCACAACGATCATGCAAATAATCCGCGAAAATAAAAAAAAGTATGCTTCGCGGCGGATAAGTTTCAATTATAAACCAACACATGATTACTGGTTAATTAAACATGGTCCCTTAAATACTATTCAGTTAGTTCATAACTGTGACTTCTCTGTCATGCAACATTTTTTTATTTTATGGATTCTTTGCTTTTGTCGCACAGGTTTGTATCACTTCCCGGTAAGCGGAGAGCTGCACGAGGTTTAAATGCGTCTGGGTAGAGTTCGCATTTATTGTTGACTAAAGCTATAATAATGTGGCACTCGAAATGCCGAAAATTAAAATGACGAACTTTTAGAATGCCGAAATTAAGAACACCGAAAAATCAAAAAGCCGATTATACAAGATACCGAAAGTGTAAAATGTCAAAAAATCAGAACACCTAACTATCCAAACGCCGAAATATCAAAATGTCTGCGTCACCTAGCTATACTGGAAGATGAAGTATCTAGCTAAATTAGAGGTTACGCCAGCACACTCGTTCATCCTCATAACCAGTTGTCCCTTCATATTTGTCTCAAGCCTTCATAAAAATAGCAAACTATAAATGTTTCCACCTCCAATCACACATCAGAGTGGTTTCAATTTGCTTGCTTATCGCAAACAGTTTGCTCTGTAAGCAGTGGGGTTGTCGCTCCCTTGACGATGTATTCAAGCCTGGCTTGCTTCCTCTTCATGGTAGCAATAAACCGAAATTGCATGGCTGTCGTAGATCACTTTCTTCGAGATTGTCATGCGAGTACCTTCTACAGGAAGGTCGGTAGTCACTCTGGCGTTGCAGTCTCTTCACTTCTCGCACCTCCAATAGGGCCTAGAATACACCTTCTTGTCAACAACATAAACATAACCACAACTGCAACAAAGTATTGGTTTTCCTTTTTGGTAACACACCCCGCCACTTCTTCGTCCATTTCCCTCCGAATCGGGGGTATTCGCGTGCATGGTTCAAGGAATTTTCGGCGATGCGTCTTTTCAGCATTTTGATTTTCCAGCATTCGTTGTTTTAGGTGTTTCGATTCTATGGCATTTAAATTTTTCAGCTTTTTGACATTCGACCTTTTAATAAATCGGCGTCTTAATTTTTTTACATTTTGATAGGGACCCATACTAATACTCCCTAATAAATCACTTCAATTTGCCTGAACAAAGCCCAATATGTTCTCTAAATGCTCCTCGCTTCCACACAGCTTGTATTTCATGCTAGGATCCATTGTTACAAGGTATGAACACGTGCAAGTACACAGATAACTTAGATAAGCCAAAGATGTTAAATTTAGAACCTGTTAAATTTAATAATTTTTAATTTAACAATTTCTTGTAAAATTAATAACATAAATTCTTGTAGTGTTCCTGCAAAACACTACAAGAAAAACTTGTCTTCATTGGATGCACTGGTGTTAGTGCACATGTACGTGTTATCCTAGATAGGCTGAGTCTTTCGACAATAACTCATCAGTTGCAATACAGCGCCTGTGTTTGCGTCTTTTTAGGTATGCATGATTGTGTTGTATTGTATGCTGCTTCCTCAAAAGGAAAATAATGACTAGGTCGTTAGCTACCTGCTGCAACAAATAAAAAAAAACAAGATGCAACATTTTTTTTCTTTCAGTGCTCCTGTTTCTACCCCCCCCCCCCGCACACATAAGCACACCAGAGCTATAAGCGTCCAAGAAGGAAGAGGGGCTGTTTACGGTTGCGCACCTGTTATTGCTTCTCTAAATGTTTCGGTGTGAGGGGGTTTGTCGGAGCAGCGAGGATATAATGTACGAGAGGGAATCAAAGGTGAACATTCGACATAAGCCTGTCTGTTTTGGATAGAAACTGAAGGAATGAGAACTCCAACCGAAATATATTTAAGGAAAAAAAAAACAGAAGTTTCGAATCTGGTCCGGCTTCTTCTTCAGGGGTGAGAGATTGGCTTCAAAACGTCGTTTTTTTAATATGTTTTGGCGAAACTTTTCTCATTACTTCAATGTACGAATAGAAGTGGGGATAGTGGTAAAGGAAAGGGTTGCCCCAGTGGCTTTCGCAATACTTCATTAGGCAAAATATCTTCTCTTTTCAACTTGCTGTGTAATCTAGCCTTCTCATGACTCTCGGCTAAGCTTTGTTTTGTGCTCGGCAGCTGAGGGTGAGGTGAGTTTCCGCGAACCTCACCTGCCTTCCAAACCAGTTACTGCGTGCAAGCTTCCCCTGAGAATCTGTGGTTGAAGAAAAGGAAAAAAAAGACGCTATCTTTTCTTGCGAGAGCAGGGCTCAGCGGCTTGAAGAGAGGGGGGGGGGAGTGGAGAAAAGAGTTTAGAAGTAGGAAGGAGGAGAAGGTTTGGAAGAACGTGACGGTCATGGCTGCCAGAGCAGAAAGAGAATAGGGGCCGTTGGCTGGGCAGTCCTAGTCGTACGACTTGGAAATGTGGAGCTGCAACCACGTACGCACATACCTATGGCTATTCCCACAAGAAAAAAAAATGTCCTAGATCACCTTTCTTGGGCAAGAATACAGAAAACTAGCTAAACAAGAAAACTAAAATAAATAAACAACCGATAATCCAACCACTGATTGTCACCACAGCTGCGGAAGGAAGGAAAAACATAATCCGTGACCTCGGCAGGAGCGGCTACACAGAGGCATTTATTCGCAGAACACTAGGGAGTTTTAGTGCTGGGTACGCATTCTCTTGGGGCGTTGCGTGCCCAGCCCGGTGGCACAATGGCACGCACGCAAACGCAAGCCGCACGAAGTTCACAAGTATAATTAAGTCTTTTTATGATTTAAATTGTTAAATAAAACATACATAGTGATCAGTACACTTTTTTATTGTGTACAGTAATCTGGTATATGCAAAAAAATAAAAAATACAAGGTTACTGTAACGACAGTGCTGACATCTTGTGACACTTTGTGCAACCGCAGTCAGGAACATGTTAGCTTACGCGTAATGTTTTCGAAGTGAAAATGAATAAAAAGGTTACTCATTTTTAATATTGTCGCTGCGCAGTTTTTGCACCAGATGTACAATGCCCAATGTTTCTGCAATAACAAAGTTGTGGTTGTCTGTTTCACTATAGCCGCGCTAGATGACGCCACCTATTCAGCTGGTCGGGGGCTGGCATATGCTTTTTAGTTTCTATGTTCCAGGCCATTCTAGCTTTGGAAATCTGGCTGAAACCGTGTAATTGCTATAAGTGCTCGCACTTTGGCTTATTTTAACTCGACGGCTAGAGTATCCGCAGTGCGGATACCGTGAGTTATTGCGAAGGTGGACCGCGCGGACGCATGGCCCCATCGCCCCAGCGATCTTGCGACGCATCTGTTTGGGGTTTCGCGCATGCGCAATACCGCCGCCCCAACGTCCTGCGTACGCAAGCCGCTTGGGTACCCAGCACTAAAAAGAAAAGACACGGGAAACACGACACCGATGGCGCCGCAAGGACGCCGCATGTCGACCCAACTTGAGCGCAGGGAACAGCGAACGGAGCGCAATGGCGGAACACTGCGACACCACTCGCAACATGTTTGCCCCATACCAGTCCCGAAGGCACGGTGTAGAGCTCGTTTCGTTTTGTAGTCTTTCTGCATTCCTTGAAAAGCACAAAGAGCGCGAAAGATTGGGTACGAGAAACTTGAGCGTGGAAAATGACTTTGTCATCAATTAAGCCTTTTGCAGTGTGGACTGGAAAAACGCAATGATGGGTGAGGGACGACAGGAAGTTTTTATGCGCTTCAAAGATGACTATGAATGGAAAAGTGTTTAAATGGGAATGAAAAAAAATCTACAAAAACACGGGCATTGCTATGTTGTGTCCTTACAACAGAATTGCTGGCCGTTAGGAAAAAGATGGCAGCAATATCTCACAAAGAGACTCGAGAATTAAAAGCCTCTCTGATGGCCGAGAGGTAAAAGAATTCTTCGACCACGTTTCAGCTTGAATAAATTTATTTCCGCGAGTGATGAAGGATCACATACGGTATGAACGGTGCGTTTCTGCCTCCTTTCTTCTTGAAATATGGCCGCAAGAATTTTCATGGTACCCTGGATTACGCAGCCGCTGTTTAATTGGTAGCAAAGGACATTACAAAAGCCCATGGTCTGTGGCATCGTACATTTCAACAAAACTTGAAATCCAGCCAGATGGCGCATTGCTATTGGAAAATTTTTTAGCGCAAACTAATGCTTCCTCACGAAGTTCATAAGCACCCATCCTGTCTCTCTCGTTCTTCTTAACGTCTTGTTTAGTGCTCACAACTTTCCGAATCGCCACATTTATTCAAGAAAAAGCTGAAGTGGCATCTGAGGGCACAAGCAGTTCAACGCAATAAAGAGAGAGAACGGGTGCTCGATTGCTCACGAATCGTGCTGCTTTATCGTCTTTGAAGCCACATTAATAATGAATCTGGAGCTTAGCACTTATTCTCCGTTGATTAGGTACATAATCATAGATCAAGCTCAGTGTAAATTCCGATGTCACGTAATAAAGGTGACCTGGAGTGGCACATGTGTCACAACAAGCTGCAGAACCCAATTCCATGCCTTCGTACCGTCATGCTCGTTTAATACAAACGTTTGTAGATTGGAGAACAGAAACAACATTAAAAGACCGAGAAATATTTAGTTCCTCCGTTCGTTAGTAACGCACTTCGTTATGTATTCTTCTTTTCTCTGGGAGCAGATCACGTGAGTTTTGTAGCATGAATTAACATAAAGTGCTGTTTCTATTTCACCACAATCAGCGAACGGTGTACTCTACAAACACATCACCTACATTAAACTTGGTGCCAACACAATGCATACAATCCTCAATTACATCGCCAAAAAATACGGGTTTTACGGAAAGAATTTTCTAATGCTTCGTTATATATTCAAACGTCAAATTTACAAATAGCACCACCATGAACGGGATTAACTCCATGACCAAATTTCACTGCAAAAAGCGCTCGAATAACCGCACCTTCCAGGTATGCAATATACATTGCATGAGGTTTTAGAGGTGTGGTGACATCATTAGTTCAGGTTACATTGTTTTAGCGTAGAATTAGCTATTTAGTCACGTTTACTATGCTTTTAATGTTGATATTTCACATCATCGGTCATTTAGTGACGGTCATTTCATTTCTACATCCTTAAATGAGAGTTATGAATAGTTGATATCCAAGCATTTTTTAAAGATATATGACTGGTGTTTATCAAAGGACCTAGAATGAGTTCCGGGGAGGGGGAGATATGAACAGTTTTATCGTTTGAAAATATAAAGTTTTCGGCTTTACAAGCCTGAACGTCAATACGACAACAAGGCACGCCATAGTAGGAGATTTTAAATATTCGGAACCATAGGTCGGCAAAATATATGGAGCCTATGTAGACTCGCTCAGTAAGTGTGCTTTTATCTTAGGACTCGATATAGGGCCTAGCCTATAGCCGGTATTTTGGTCACATATAGGTGACCAAAAACATTTTTCTCTGCAACACATTTTCGCAATACACTGCTTTCATGGAGTATATCAGCCCGACATTTTTCGAATACACCTGAGGCAGTCACCAAAACGCCTTGGATGTTTGGCGTGGAATGACCGATCAAACTTCACGTCGATACCTATCACTTTTCGCCTCCACTGTCTCTTTCCGAGTTCGTGTTCTTCCTTTCTTGACATTCAACTTCACAGTAATTTAACAAATCCACATTATATTGGTTCTATAGAAGAAAAAAGCTTGTGGTATACGCATCTTAAATAAAACTTGGCCGTGTACTTACGCCCTATCTCACTGTTTTGTATCAATCATTTCACCGTTCTCATCTCACCATATTGCCACGTGGTTGCGACGGCAAAGAATGTGGTACTTGGGTTGCTCAAGACGACACTTTTTATTTCGTGAACGTGTGCCTAGAAAAGTACAAATTACTAGAAATTTACGCTTTACGCAGATAGCGGTAATTAGAGCATTGGTCGTCGGCAATATGATCTGCGTGTAGGTACGTCGCCATATATACCCGTGGCATCGAACATCAGTTCAGTTCAGTTTATTCATTCATTCAAAATACAAAATTCGTAGAATGTAGTATGCAGACGAGGGTCCCAAAGTCAAGCGACTGCAGTGGGACCCTCGGTTAACAATAACAATAAAATTATTAATTATAACAGCACGTAAAATACGCAACACATGTGAAAAGTAAACAGTGAACACACATAAAATAACATACAAGTAAAACATAATCACACCATAAAGCAATAACCTAAATTTGCAAAGTCTTTCCAATTTTATGCCCGGATACATAAGAATCGTTAAGTAATCATCGTTGTCAACCTAGTTATGCAAGATGAAGTTTTTAAGATCACGTTTGAATGCATGAAAAGATGACGATGATTTTAGTGTATAGGGCAGGTTATTCCACAATTTAATGACCGCGAAGGCGGACGTCATTTTGCCATAATTGGTGTTACATTTAGGTAAAAGGAAGTTGTGACTGTGGGCGAATCTAGTGCTATTGGTGTTAGTGAGTAAATTAGCATCGAATAAATCAAACACAAGCTGTTTGTTAAGTTGTTTATATAACAATATGATTAAGTGAAAATTAAATAAGCCAGACACAGTAAGAATACAGTTAGCCTGAAGGAGTGGTGTAGCATTAGAATAAGATGAACTGTTGGTAATAATGCGAATGGCCTGATTCTGAATGTGCAGTACAGACGAAATATGAATGTTATATGTATTTCCCCATGATGTAATGTCATAGGTGATGTGACTATGTGTGAAGGCAAAGTATAAAGACAATAAGGCTTCAAGTGAAAAAAAAGGACGAGATTTGATGAGTGATCTTATACCAAATGCTGTTTTTTGTTTGACGTAAAGAATATGATTGGTGAACTTTAAATGAGGGTCTAATTTTACGCCCAGAAAACACACACAGTTAGACGCAGGAATGAAATGATTGTCAATGAACACTTGTGGAATGAAAGGTAGCATTTTTTGTGATGTTTTAAAAACCATGAACTGAGTTTTGAGCGGGTGTAAAATTGAGTTGTTTAAGCGACACCATTCAACGACATTAGTCAGTTCTTTGTTCAACTTATTGATCAGAGTAGGTAATGATTTATGTGAGATGGAAATGGTCGTATCATCAGCGTAAAGAATAACTTTAGAATCTCCAAGGCAGTCAGGCAAATCATTAATATAGATACAAAACAGTAAGGGTCCAAGAATAGAACCCTGTGGGACCCCTTGATTAATTATTTTAACATTAGAATTAACGCCCCCAATGCAGACTGATTGTTCACGATAAAGAAGGTAGTTTTTTATGAAGGTCAAGGAAGGGCCAGTGATTCCCAAGGACTCTAATTTGCTAAATAAAATATTATGACTAATGGTATCAAAGGCTTTCGTGAAATTAAGAAATACAGACCCTGTGAAATTACCGTTGTCGATGGACGTTTTCAAGAAATCGGTTAATGATAGCAATGCTAAATTCGTAGAACTACCAGTCCGGAAACCGAATTGACAAGGCTTTAGCAGCTTAAATTTATTGAGGTACTTGTTAATACGTTTCACAAATAATTTTTCAATAAGTTTGCTGATGGAAGACAAAATAGAAATAGGGCGGTAGTTACGGACATCTGTCGTATAACCTTTTTTGTGTACTGGGATTAACTTGGCTTTTTTTCAGTGAGCTCGGAAATATACCATGTTTAAAAATGACATTAATTATATTGCTTAAGACTTCTGAGATGTCTGTAGCAGCAAGTTTTAAATGAAACGCTGATACATTTTCTAGTCCAGCGCTACAGTTTTTTAGACTCAGGATTGTAGAATAGACTTCGTCAATGGTAACAGGATATAGAAAGAATGAATGGATACAGCGGGTAAGGGTGTACGAGGATACTTTGGGCCTATCATTGTATACTTCATAAAAGTAATCACTAAAAGACTCGGCTATGTCAGAGGACTCAGTACAGATTTGCTGTTTATACCTAATTTTATCAACGACATTACTAACCTGAGGTCTGTTTAAAAAGTCATTGAAAGGTTCCCATTTTTTTGGGTCATTTCTTGCTTTACAGGATTCTTTTTCATAATAAAGTCGTTTTGATTTTTTCAGCAGTTTATTCAACATCTTACTATAATTTTTATAGCTAAGTCTCAAATTCACATTAAATGGCTGTTTTTTTGTTTTCCTGTAGAGATTATCTTTTTTCCGCATACTAGTTAACAAGCCTTGAGTTAACCAGGGATTACGTTGAAACCTATATATTTTCTTGCATTTAACAGTTTTAGTGTTTGCATGCACATCTTTAAGAAATAGGGAGCAGAAGTTGCGTAGTGCTTCTTCAGGATTTTCTAAGGTGCTAATGGAAGACCACTCAGAGCCTTGAATTGCCTTGATAAAGTTTTCCTGATCGAAGGTTGACGTGAAATGACACGTGCTAAGGCGAGGTAGATTTACGGCAAAAGTTACAAAGACAGGATGATGATCAGTGATGCACACATCAATGACTCCTGCGCTAGGGGTTGGCGAAAAATTGCTTAATACGTGGTCAACAAGCGTGCTTGTTCCAGTGGGTGAAAATCGAGTAGGGGATGAAATTAAGGATTCAAGCCCGAAGCCAAGAAAACAATCACTATATGCTATGGTGCGGTTGTTATCTGTATCCATTAGGTTAATGTTGATATCACCAACCAAAACAACTTTCTTATTTTCTACGGCGATAATGTCGAGTACAGCAGCTAAATTATGTAGAAAATGCGGAATAGACGAAGATGAAGAACGGTAAATGCATGCAATGATCACTTTATTTAGGTTAACAGAGGAGGGCAAGGCAGCCTCGATCCATACAGATTCACAGTTCGGAATATTCAAAGATAGGTCAGTCCTGCGCTTGTACTTTATCTCGGGCAATATAAATATGGCCGAGCCGCCATAGCGACCTGAATCGCGGTGACAATATTCAGAATTAAACGATCGAAATCCGTACAGATTGCCATCACAAGATCCTAGCCATGTTTCAGTAATACATAAAAATGAAAAGGAATGACAGAGTAAGTCAGTGAATCCATTAATGTTATCGTAGTTTTTTGGCAAACTACGCGCATTGATGTGCAGCAATGAACAAGTAGAATTAGCAAGGAGGGATTTAGTTTCCTCGAAAGAAAGCAACGACATGATGATACACGACGAAATCTAATGAGTTGGGAAAAGCGAACCGAATTTGTCAACGTCACGTGAATAAGTTGAGATCAGATTCCGTATTAATCCAAAATACCCTGCTGTCGTCTGTCTTGCGGGCCTTGATATGACAATTCTCTGTCATCATCCGTATTGTAGGTGTCTCAAGCTTATCAGAAGATTCTAAAATAATGTAGAATTTTCGCAGACAGTCAAGCGTGCTTTGCGCAAGGCAATTGATTAATGTGTGGTGTTTAACGTTTCAAAACCACCATATGATTATGAGAGATGCCAAAGTGGAGGACTCCAGAAATTATGACAACCTGGGGTTCTTTCATCATCATCATCATCATCATCATCATCATCAGCCTGACTACGTCCACTGCAGGACAAAGGCCTCTCCCATGTTACGCCAGTTAACCCGGTCCTGAGCTTGCTGCTGCCATTTTATACCCGCAAACTTCTTAATCCCATCTGCCCGCCTAACCTTCTGTCTCCCCTCTAACCCGCTTGCCTTCTCTGGGAATCCAGTTAGTTACCCTTAATGACCATCGGTTATCCTGTCTACGCGCTACATGTCCGGCCCATGTCCATTTCTTCTTCTTGATTTCAGCTATGATATCCTTAACCCCCGTTTGTTCCCTAATCCACTCTGCTCTCTTCTTGTCTCTTAAGGTTACACCTACCATTTTTCTTTTCATTGCTCGCTGCGTGGTCCTCAATTTAAGCTGAACCCTCTTTGTAAGTCTCCAGGTTTCTGCTCCGTAGCTAAGTACCGGCAAGATACATTCTGGGGTTTTTTAACATGCACCCAAATCTGAACACATGGGCCTACAGCATTTTCGCCTCTATCGAACATGCAGCCGCCACTGGCGGGATTCGATCGCGCGACATGCGGGTCAGCAGCCTAGTACCTTAGCTACTGAACAACAATGGCGGTGCCTTTGCGCTAGGCAGTGACATAAAAATACAAGCGAAGTGGCAGTATAACAATGTTGCGATAAAATTTCAGCAGACGCGACAGGTTCCACTGTGGATGCTATTTTCATACAGAACCGTCAGCGGGTAGCCACGCGTTGCTAGGTGGATCGACGTCTTTGGGTATTTTGAGTACCTAGGCTAAGTTTCTACCTAAAACATACGGCGTGATGACAGCACTCACGTTGACTGTAAACTATAGCGAAACAAAGTGCACGCTTCGGTTTGATGATATGCATATTATTAAGAAGCTGTTCTGTATTCCTCAAAGGTCGAGATCATCAATGGTCGAGCAAACCTTCACGATCACGTGCTGGATGAAAGGAATATATCTATGTAATGTTTACAGCCAGCCTATAGACCGCAACTGACGGTGTGGGCCGACATCACTCCTGTAAGTCTATATATTTAGGGTTGTATCCGTTACAATAAAAAGTAACTAAATACGTTACCCGTTACTCTATTAAAAAAGGAACGTTTGACGGCTCCACGTTATATATATATATACACAAAAAAGGTAACGCACAATCATTACCGTAACCGAAAAAAAACATAACGAATGTTACCTCTGCTATAGCTCCGGGATCATCAGTTTTAATCAATGTGTCTTTGCTGCGGAAACCCACAATGAGAATTTTTAAATTTCAAATTTATGTTTCACACATACTAACCCAAGCAAGGATTATACTCAATGTTCAATTAACGAGAATTATTTGCACAAATGTGCTGAACCTTAGCAATGTTATATAGAGGCTTAATGACGCATGCCCATGTGATGGCTTCTGACTCTGCAGTGACCCAGGGTGAAACCATTTTTTTTTCATTGGAGCATTATACACAAAGTTAGGTTCAATAATCTACGGTATTTACAAAGAAGCTATCCTTGAACTCTCAAGGAATTTACAACAATCGGCCTTTTCTTGATCCTTCAGCACCTTCAATAAAGCATGTCGAAATCGGCACTGTTGCTCCTAGCAACCGAAATGGCCCGCCATGCGCCAGTAGGCAATCATGGAGGCCTACGGAGGCCTACATTGGTGCCTTTTTATTGGGGAGGGGGGGGGGGGGGCTTTTGGGAGATGTCGTGGGGAGGAGGGGAGACACTTGCAAGTTTGTGACACCAGATGTTGCTTGCAGACGCGTAAGTCTAGAAAAATCATGAAGGGGGACACACATCTTGCAATAGCAGTTTTTTTGTTTTAATATTTTGCAGGTTTTATTTTTGTTTATATAAAAATTAAAATCATGCCCAGAAATCAAATAGACAAACGAACGTAGGTTCCCAGCTCTCGTAATTGTATTCTTCTATTGAGTCTTTTCCGAAACCATTCGAGAGTGGCAGTTGCGATTTCAATTGTCTCACACACCTGATGTGTATTGAGCACGTGTACACGCTACAAAAAGCATTAAAAAGTTGAATGTTTCATACATACTTATCAAGCATTCTTATTTGTGACGTTTTTAAGAGAAATTTTAATGGGGCCCGCTTGCAAGGGGTGTTCCCCTCCCCTGACCGAGCACAAAGGGGTCGTCGGGGAGTCAACGTTCTCGGCAGGCGTGTCAACGGGCCTACAAGTCGTGACCAGTGTGGGCTGTGTATCTGAGCAAATATTGCATTTGCTGTCATCTGCACATATGGCCACCGACAGGTTTTTGTCTTGGGGGTAAGCAAACCCTTCTTTCAACTTGCATCATGGCTGAGGGAGGGGGCCGTGTTGGTGTTGCTAGAGTGGGTAGTAAGTGTTGGTGCGGCTTGAAGGGGTCAAGTGCCCCTTTTGCACCACGCTTATGTCTACACTTCATTCATTGAACACAACGGTGAGGTCTAGTTGACTAAATGCGCAGATTTGTTTTCTTCCGCATGTTATACCGCTACATAAAACATTCTGATATTGTGAAAAGTAGGTATATCGATTCGTTTGAAGGAAAGTAACATTCAAGGCATGACAGATACTCAAAAGAGCGGTTTCCTGCAATCGCAATAAGAAAACTCGTAGCAGAGGTGCTTCTTTTTTCGTGCAGCGTACAATGTAAAAGTGAGATTCGATTTGGAAAAAGCCAACTGACTGACGTGCGTCGGTGCTTGCTCAATGTTCAATGAAAGAAGGTTTCATGAAGTATGACGTAGCCAACAACAGAAACAAACTGCTGCATCTTAAATTTAAAAAAAAAAATAAGCAAAGTGCTGCACATTCGTGGTAGAACATGGACATATATTGAAATACGCGTATTTTATTATGAAGGTGAAATAGAAACTATTTTACACACGGAGGAAGGAAAAAGGTATGGAGAGAGGCATGCCCAGCCGGCGCAGGGCGTAAAAAATGGGGCGGAAATGACATCATGGTGGCCATATTCAGTAGGCACAATGGCGGCGTTGTTATGGTTACGTGTTGCGCAGTGAAGCTGGTCTAGCAGTGAGCGGCCGCGGCTGGCGGCGGAATGTGTGCCTCCCCAGGTCTCGTGCTGAGCCGTGGCGGACAATATCTGTGCTCTGCGCCGCGTTATTGGTTACGCAGTGTTCGTCTGGCTGTTACATTACTCTTAGCAACGTTTACAAATCTCTTTGTCCATCACGGGGTTTCAACAGCGCGTAGAACAAGTGCATATCCATGTGTCGTGCGGCGGACGACGCGGATGAAGCAGTTAGTGTTCAGCGAAATGGCCTTGGGCACCATGACGAAGCTGAATGACGACGAACGCCTTGCAGGTCAGTGACGGTTGAGCAGTGCTCCTGCTTGTGACAACGGACGACGCTGTTGAGCCCAGCAAGACGCCGTGAGGACCATGTGCACATACGTAGTTTCGTGTTGTGTGTGTACAGTAACAACTTGCATGTGCGTATTAAAACACCTTTTCTGTTCCGCTTGGTACACTCTCCACCAGCATTGCATGTAATCTCAACGTAACAGCAACCACGTTCAACTGTCACTAGCACCGTGCTCAAAGTTTCCACGGTCGCAGAACGCTGACGCAGGTGAGTTTCACGCGGAACACGGACACAGTGGCAGGGCGCTGCGTCAGTCACGCGGCGGAATGCAACCGTAGAAGGCGCACGACCAATCTTGTTGTCTGTACAGTTGCTGAAATCATGACGTGAAAGCACTCGCCGTTGTCAGTGCATCTAGCGTGCGTTCTTTCGTAGTTGCTTCGTTGTCAGCGAGCTGTTACTCTTTGTTATTACTCGGACGAAGCGATTTCGCTGAAGGTGTCCCGCTGGCTCTGAGTGATGAGCCCAGTTCCATTAGTTTCGGATCGTCACGACACACGCCCCACGTGCTTTCCGAGCCGGAGAGGGAGTCGCGCCTTCTGCTTCGCATTCATATGTAAACAAGAGAGGAGAATTTGCCTACTCAATATGGCCGACTTCCGGCTTCATCGCGGCTTCACAACGAGTGATGTCAGGGCCTCTCCTTACCTTTTCCTTCCTCCGTGATTTTACAAAACGCTTTGCATTTATTGTGACGTCGACACATCTTTGTAGTGTCATTAGTGCTATTTGGATAAAAATCTCTGAATTTCAACTAATTCAGTAACCTGTGGCAGAACCTTTTGAATTTTTAGTTTCGGTTTCCGCGCCGCCGGTGCCGCCACCGCCGATGAAAAGTAGCCGCGCGCCGCCGCCTATGAAATAACCGGCGTGCGCCGACGATGCCGCCGCCGCCGACGATGCCGCCGCCGCCGACTCTGAATGACCCCCACGCCGCCGCCGGTCGAAATCGCCTCGGCGCACACCTCTAACTGCAGCGCCGCTGCTACGGGCAACGCTGTAGGTATCAGGTGGTGAGGCGTGGTACCACCACTCAACAGAGTCAACACCTCTAGTACACTCTAGCCGCGTGGGGGCTGGCGACCACCGCGCCACCAGAGAAAACCTATTCCACCAGCATCGCTGCCCAAGCAGTCCGTCGAAGCGATCCCGCTGAGTGTGGAAGTATTACTTTATTGATTTTGTGGCTGTGTCTTGTGTTGTCCCTTTTTAGTGAACGTCGACTCAGTGCTGCATGGTCGTCATGATGACAGTGTGCCACAGCTATGTTTATATATGCCGAAATATCTTGTTTGCTTGCGTTATTTGTAAAATACCGAAGTATAGTTCTAGCGATTGCTTTATCGAGGCACCTGCTTAATCGTTCAAAGCGGCGAAAAACTACGTGAAACGTGCGATGTGCGAAAATAAAGTTGTCGCGAATTACACGATTCTCAAACTTATGAACAGCGCATAAAAACACACGGAACATGCGCCGTTCATAATTATGAACCAACACCATCTTGTAACTGTCAGTGCTACGCGATTCTCGCTAAATTAAGGCTTTTTTCCTGTGGTTATTGCCATCGAACAACCTATGGCATCAGTAGAGAGTTTTAGTTTAGCGCACGCAACTGCCTAACGCACGCATCGCCCGTAGAAGGAGCACACTCTGCGCATGCGCTGTACGCAAGAGTGTCTCCGCTCTT